>NC_073624.1:101315000-101940000 GCF_029407905.1 Bubalus kerabau
TAGATCTCTGTCCTCAGACATTTAATAGTGTAATAGATAAACAAGACAAATGAGTACTATGTCAGAGGGGTGTGCGTGTTTGTGTATGTGTGTGTGTAGCTTTGAATATATGATTAATTGAATAATACATTTAGCCTAACTAACAAACTCATTCAAGTTGAATGAATTCAGATGGAATGTTTTGGTGTGTAGCTTTGCATGATCATACAAAAATCAAGGACAATCTATTTAACAGGATAAAATTTCACTAAGACTTAAATGACAAGAAAATTATTTGGGAACCAAAGTATGATATATTAAAAGTTATTAGAGAAGTTTGTCAGTAAAGTTAGTTTAAGAAAAATAAAACAAAGAAACAACAGGAAGACATAAAAAATCAAATGTTGAGTTTAGTTGTTCAGTTATGTCTGACTTTTTGCAGCCCCATGGAATGCAGCTTGCCAGGCTTCCCTGTCTATCACCAACTCCAGGAGCTTGCTCAAATTCATGTCCATTGAGTCAGTGATGCGATGCAACCATCTCATCCTCTGTCATCCCCTTCTCCTACTGCCTTCAATCTTTCCCAGCATTGGGGTCTTTTCCAACGAGTCAGTTCTTCGCATTATGTGGCCAAAGTATTGGAGTCTCAGCATCAGCATCAGTCCTTCCAGTGAATATTCAGGACTGATTTCCTTTAGAATTTACTTGTTGGACCTCCTCACAGCCCAAGGGACCCTCAAGAGCCTTCTCCAACACCACAGTTCAAAAGCATCAATAATAAAAAGAATGGTTAAATTGAATGAAGGGCTTCCCAGGTGGCTCAGTGGTAAAGAATCTGCCTGCCAATGCAGGAGAGGTTGGCTCAATCCCTAGGTTCAATCCCTGGACAAGGGAATGGTAAACCACTCCAGTGTTCTTGCCTGAAGAATTCCATGGACAGAGGAGCTTGAAAGGCTATAGTTCATGGAGTCTCAAAGAGTCGGACACAACTGATCAAATGAGCATGTAAGTTGAGTGAAGTTAAGATGATAAAATAGTAAGAACTAAAAGGAGATGTTGAAAGTATTTGGGATTACTTGATTTCTCAAGTAAAATGGTTGCCATAGGTTATTATAAGAGATTTATAAAATATTAAAACCAAAAGGGACATGGAGATATTTTTTCAAGTGAAGAAAAAAACCACAGAATTTGAGATGCCAGTGTTTTTGCAAAAAGGCATATGTAGATGAGATTTCAGAATGTAGACTTCCCCACTCTCAATTACCTCCAAATACTTTCAGTAAGAAAGGAACTGGAAAAGCAAAGCAGAACTTTCTGGAATGTTGAACAGAAGCTGTGTGAATAGCTACTGTGAAGCTATGAACCACTGTATGTGGAACTTTACTTTTTAGTTATGATAACAGGTAAATTTCCCAAAAAGAAAATTGTTACTTTACTCTGAATAAATGGTCCTCGGGCCATTTATTTACCTCGGGCCAACCAATTTCCCCTTTGACCAGATGGACACGGATTTGCCGACAGCCGTGGCCCATGTGGTGTGGCCCAGTGCCCTTCCTTCCTCCTGTGTCCCTGCTCCTCTCCAGCGGAATTTGGACTGAGATACAAGTAAAGTCTTCCAAGTTTTGTGCTTTTCTTCTCTCAGGCAAGAAACCAGGAAAGAATTGTTGAATCAATTATTCAGCAAGTTTTTATTGATTTCCCTGCCTACTCCAACGTTTGTGGTATCCTCTACCACATTATAGCCTCATTTTTAAACCAGCCTTGGAAATTTTGGACTGCTAACTGTCCCTTCCTTCTTTTGCATTATGTCACAAGTAAAGCTGACCATCAAAACTGGCCATTGTGATCACATCTCTGACTAAAAATTCAAAGATTTCCACTGGTTATAGCCTTAAGTTCAGACTGCCTGGCCCTCATTGACCTGGACTTCTTGTTTTTCTTTAATCCAATATCTAGCCATGGTCTCTTTCTCCTATAATCTATAATCTCCTAAAATTTTCCCAACATTTTTTCAAATTCCCCAAAGCAAATATTACCTGTGTCTATCCTTAATCTCAATACTTATTATATCAGTTATACTACCTTTTTTGTTTCTCACTAAGGGCAGGAAATTTACCTTTTTTTTTTTTTTTTTCTGGTGTTGCTTAGTTCTGGGTGCATGGCTACTTATGTACACTGATTATCACATGTTTTTTTCTGAAAATTTTTTATTTGTCTCACTACATTTTGAATTCTTGCAAAAAGACAGTATTGTTCTGTGTCATTTTTGTATTCTAAGAAGTTAATCCAATATCAACTACATGGTTTAGGTCACTAAATTGTGTCCAACTCTTATGACCCCATGGACTGTAGCCTGCCAGGCTCCTCTGTCCATGAGACTTCCCAGGCAAAAATATTGGAGTGGGTTTTCACGCCTTCCCCCAGGGGATCTTCCCAACCCAGGGATCAAATTCATGCCTCTTACACTGCAGGTAGTCTCTGGCATTGCAGGCGGATTCTTTACTGCTCAGCCACCAGGGAAGCCCATATAGAAATGGTATAACTCTTTGCTGAATGTATTAACAGATAATTGAACACTAGACTGACTCACTGCTATTGCTCAAGCATTCTTGTAACTACTCAAAACTACTCATCTGCTCATTGATTTTTATCCCTTCTCTTCATCTAGTAAAATTTTCTTCAGCCCAGTGTTAGTCACAATGCAAAGTAATTTTAGCTGCTTGAAAAAATATGTGTTAAATGAATGAATGAAAACTTCTCTCAAGTCAAATTCTACTTTCTTCACATAGATATCTTGATTCCCACCTAGAAGTAGTTTCTCCCTACCCTGAGTTCCCCAAAAACTACTTTTGAGGAGATCTGTTTTCACAAAGTATTAATGCAGTAAGTCAAGATGTTAGTCATCAAAACCCTTTCTTCTCTTGTGTAAGGAAAGACAGATCTCTGCCAAATAGCTTTGGTTTAGGGAATACCCATCCCAGTCCACATCTGCTTGAGTAGCTATTTATGTCAGATGGAAAATGGAAATTCAACAATCTCACTTAGTGACTATGTGCATGGACTGTTAGTACTCAGTGAAAGTTAAAAGCCATCAGAGTTGGAAAGAATTTAGGCTGGCAATGATAGACAAATGTGTATATTTAGTAATACAATGAGGCCATGAAGAATGACCATTTGGAATCTGTAAAAGTCAATCAAGTCTTTGTAATATGTGAGGCAGGGAGAAATCATGTGCCAGCTATTCTGTGACAATTCACTGAAACACCCTGACTTCTTCTTCAGATCAAGAATAGCAGTCAGGAGTTCTGTGCCATTACCCAGATGTGCTGAAGTCCCTGGCGAAAAACATTGTGCAAAAATGTTTACTTAAGTAAAACATTAAGTTAAAAAATATAATAATAAAAAATGAAATATCAAGAAAAATCTTCTTTATTATCCTAAGTAAATATGTTTTAACTCAAAAATGGAAGTTAAAACCCAATAGCACATCCGTTTCACAAAATTTTGCTAAGTCAGAGAAAAAGAACTTTCAAACTTAAAGTAACTGGCTGTAGAAAGGATGGCCACAAATATACAAAGAATTTTCCATTCACAAGACCATTTTTTTTTTCATATCAGTGCAGTTCAGTTGGTCAGCTATGTCCAACTCTTTGCGACCCCATGTATTGTGGCATACCGGGCTTCCCTGTCCATCACCAACTCTCAGAGCTTGCTCAAACTCATGTGTGTTGAGTCGGTGATGCCATCCAACCATCTCATCCTCTGTCATCCCCTTCTCCTCCTGCCTGCAATCTTTCCCAGCATAAGCGTATTTTTTAATGAGTCAGTTCTTCGCATCTGGTGGCCAAAGTATTGGAGTTTCGGCTTAGGCATCAGTCCTTCCAATAAATACTCAGGGCTGATTTACTAAATATTTCTTTCATATTGTATCTCAGTTATTCATACAATTGATTTTATCTCCCTTACCATTTTGCCTATTACTATTTTTAACTCAGTTTATCATGTGCTTTATTTTCAAAGTAAAAAATACATAACAGATAAAGTATAGAACTCTAAATTCCTCTATCCGCTTCCTGGTCATAGTGTCTTTTCCTTCTTTCTGGGTATATTTACCATCATAAATATGATATATATGTTTTCTTTCCTTTTAAAATATTGCTGCATACATACCTATATGTAAATGAATGTTTTATATTTCTCTCTATTTTTAATGCCACATTTTTAAATTCAATTATATTTTAAGGTCTATAGTTTTTAAAATCAAGTACTATGTACCTTTCAATAGCTGGGCAGCAAAGCATCATACAAATATAATACATATTATTTATCCATTCCATTTTCCTCTGGGGAAATTTGGCTTGTTTCCATTTTTTCCAACATTAAAAATAGCACTGCAGACATCCTAGCATATATCTTATGCAAATGAAGCACATATTATTTTCTAAGAACTTTGTTGCCTAATCTAATTTAATCTTCTCACAAAGCCTAGGAAAAATGCTAACATTAACATCTTAAAAATTAATATGTCAAAAAAAGTTAGGAAACTATCAAATTCACACAACTAGAAGAAAGGAGATGGGATAAATTTTCACTTATTTCTATTGAAATCACCTTGCTTATTTGTTTACATACTATTGTCGGTCAGACCCAGCAAAGTGTGTCTCATATGGTAACAAGGGGGATTGATTTCTACGAATAAGTACTTGATAAATGAATTAACGATTGAACAGATGAATGAATAAATGAATGAATACGATCTCTCTCCTGCAGTGGCAGAGATCAAAGAGTAAAAGAATTGTTACCTGGTCTGGGGTCCCTGAATGAGTTAGTCTTAAGTTTAAGCAATTTCATGTGCAAAAAAGCCTAGGCATGCTCTTCTGGGTTTGACTCCTCATCAAATGTCTATCCTTGCTCTATGCTTGCTCAAGCTGGGAATTTGGGGATGTACACTGGGTGAGCAATCTTTGAATCATCTCAGATGAAATATAGAGAGCTGGCAGTTTGTGGTTGTAAAGAAGTCTGAAAAGTTCAGTGGCTTACTATAATATTTTTGCTCATTTTGAAAACTCTGGAAAAAATAAAATTTCAAAGTTATGGCCACAAGTTTCATGACACACCAGGCTCTTAAGAATGAGTAATTAAAAAAATATGAATTGCGGTGCCTTAAGCAACAAGAACAGTCTTGAATCTGGGAAAGAGTTTAGCAATCCACTATCTTTAGAGTCATTGGCATAAATTTTCCATTTCTTTATTCTCTGCCATAAACATTAGATAAGACATGAGGAAATTTTTGTGAGCATTCTCGACACTCAGGGATATTATCAGCACTGCATTTGTTGGAGTCATGCACTTTGTCCTATAGAATTAGTACCCTGAAGCTCACTGAATAACCCCAATTCATATCATATGATTAGTTCTCTTTGTACAATTTTCTAGTTAGCAAAAATATACAAAGGAATCTTTTTTCCCCCTTTTATCCTTGTTTTAGCAACTTTCTAAAATGTATTTAACATACTTTGTGACCTGAATTCATTTACTGTAACTTTACTCAGTCACGTCACTTTTTGTGACCTCATGGACTATAGCCTGTCAGGCTCCTCTGTTCATGAAATTCTCCAGGCAACAATATTGAAATAAGTAGCCATTCCCTTCTCAAGGGAATCTTCCTGACCCAGGATCGAACCAGGTCTCCTGCATTGCAGGAAGATTCTTTACCAGCGGAACCACCAGGGAAGCCCTTACTGTAACTACCAACACAATTTTCCTCTAGAAATGTTGTATCTTTATTATTCTTAGGACCATCTTACTTGCAATAAAATCTTGGTGTACCAAGTCTGTAGAAATCATAAGACATGTCCTAGAATTTCTTTTTCAATGAATATATCTTCTTTATATATTTGTGATTGTTTTACTCTTGCACAGAAAATTGGACAAGATGTTAATGTAGGGTCCCAATTAGTTGAATTCTGTTGGATTAATGTTTTACTTGGTTGAGTATGAAATGAACCACTATGCTATATAAAATGCCACAAATATTGACATTTTCGACATCACAGAAACAGCAAGGGCTTCCCTGGTAGCACAGCTACCAGAATCCGCCTGCAGTGCAAGAGACGATGCTTCTATCCCTGGGTTGGGAAGATCCCCTAGAGGAGGGCATGGCAACCCACTCCAGTATTCTTGCCTGGAGAATTCCATGGACAGAGGAACCTGAGGGGGCTACAGTCCATAGGGTTGCAAAGAGTTGAACTCGGCTGAACAGCTAAGCAGCAGCAGCAGAAACGGCAATTTATCAACAGTACTAAATTCAGTGGACATGAAAACAAAAACAAGTTTCTACCATAGCAGAAAGGGATGATTCTATAGCATGCTAATTTCCTAGAATAGCTTCTAGTTTCTTCCTTTTTAAATCATTTATTTACTTACTTATTTGGTTGTGCTGGACCTTAGTTGCAACACTCAGGAGCTTCAACACAGCATGTGGGATCTTTAGTTGTGGCATGCAGAGTCTCAGTTGCAGCATGTGAGATCTAGTTCTCTGACCAAGAATTGGATCCCAGCCACCTGCACTGGGTGCGCATGTGGAGTCTTAGCCACTGGACCACCAGGGAGGTCCCTCTGCTTTCTTCTTTCTAGATTGATTTTATTTGGATATGTGCCCAAAAGTGGCAAATATTTTCTAATCTGTACTTACTTTCCTCGAAAATTATGTAATATTCAGTAGCCTCTACATTATAAATTATAATATCATGCTAAATGAGAGGTGATCTCTTTCTATTATACTTACTTTTAAATGTCTTAGATAGAAAATTTCTAACAAAGATTGAGATTACCATATTGAACAATGATCCAAAACTAGGACACGGCCAATCTTGTTTCCTCTATGACTGTCCTGGTATAAACATCCCTAGCATTCCTGGTATAAGCATGAAACACGGCGTACTGGAAACACCACTGAATGCAAGACGTAAAATCTGGGTTCAGGTCTTTGCTTGATCCTGGGAATCCTCTATTTTCTCCATAAATCATTTACAACACGAGGCATATATAACCAAATATCTCTACGCTTTCTTCACCATCTAGTTTTACACACTAGGCTGTAGTTAGTATACGTTGGGTCAGTGTCATCCGCTGAATGCATTTCGCATCTTCAGTGATCTCTCTCTTTCTAAATAGACACTTGGATGTAATCTATCTACACCACAAAGGCAAAATTATAACCAACCTAAAAAAGAAAATAGAACTTACAATGGAGTAGTTCTTTTAAACATGGCTATTTAACCATTATAATGATATCAACTCTTTTAAAAAGCTGATGTACCAAAGCAGAGGCACAGGCTAGATTTATTTGAATAGACACATGCAATCCATGAAAACCAAGACTCATATTGTAAATGTGCTGTAAAAATAAAACATTCTGAAATAGGCTGATGGCATTTCAAAAATGACCCCAAATTATAAACCAAGTAGTTTCATCTCAGCAGTAGAAGAAAATGTTCTGAAATTTATTTTAATGCAGTGAGGTTGCTATTAATCGGACAATTAAAATTGATTACACGTGCAGAATTCATGTGATGGTTGTCAGTGAAATAGAGTCTACTCCATGTTGCCATTGTTTGCTTGTCATGAAATCTGTAAAAGCGCAGACCTAGTCTGTCTTGGTCACTACTGTATGTCCAGCACGCAGCAAAGAACACAGCACACACTAAAAAAATGAGTAAATCAATAAATTCCTCATCAGTGTATTATATGAAAGAAATATAAACGTAATAATATGAATCCCTCACACCTGGTTATTTCGTTTACACTCACTGAGATGATTTTTAGATATATTCAAATACATTTTGAAGCTGATCATACTCTAGTCATTAATATTTCCTCATCTACATGTGGATTAAAGGCATCCATGCATTTAGCTATAATTTTGGTAAAATTAACCAAATTGAAATTAATGGTGAGCTTGTAAGGAAGAGAACAAATATGTCTCTGGACAAGTGTGTCTACAAAAAGGTGGTGATGGACTGAGGATAAAGGAAGTGTTTCTAGGTGAAATTTATCAAAGGTAAATATGAGACTTCCATGCATGTGCAGTCGACAGGATTCACTGGGACAAAATAAGGAAGCCATGACTTGGCAACTTTATGGTTATCAGTACATTCAACATCAAATAAAGGGGTGCTTTGTCACCAAGAAGATAATACCATCTCAAACTTTATTAGGGGAAGTGTACTGTAGTTAAAATTAGGGAAGCAACACTTTAACTCTGTACTGATTATTCAGTGCTCGGACTATTGCATTCAGTTCTGGGTACCTTCATTTAGAACCGTTTAGAAGGATTAAAATGCATTTATAGATGAATGACTAAAATGGTATATGAGAAATATTTAAAGGAAGTAGAAAAATTTAGCCTAAAGATGTGAAGGCTTATTTAAAAGAATATAAAAGTTTTAAAAATTAATGGATGTCATCAAGAACAATTTCTGTTCCTTTTAGTTTCTCATGGGGTCTTATTTTGATCCAACCCTCCCTGAGCCACCATTATGCATCGTCTGGGCCCCAGGGGCAATTAACCACTTGTTTTCTCACATCAGTTCTTGATCCCCACTCCCTAATTTCACTATTAATTTAGCAGTTAGAGAATTTCTTCTAAAGGGACATGTCATGTGAGCAGAAATGACAACAGAGCTTATATTAATGTTTGTCTTAGTCAGTTAGTTCAGTTCAGTTCAGTCGCTCAGTCGTGTCTGAGTCTTTGCGACCCCATGAATCACAGCATGCCAGGCCTCCCTGTCCATCACCAACTCCCGGAGTTCACTCAGACTCATGTCCATGTTTGTCTTATCAGGCCCTCAAAGCATTCACAAGAAATAAATGTTACGGTCCAATTCTTCTAACATGCAGAAAGATACTCAAAACTGTCGAGGGACTTGTTCCAGAACTCAAGAATAGGAAGTCATGAATCTGTAATCAGACACCAGGTCTATCTTATTTCAGAATCCATGTTTTGTAAGCAACAAAGTTGGGGGCCCTGGGGTTATTAGAAATAGAGCTCCCCAATTAGTTATCTATTTCTCTGTAACAAATTACCGAAAACATAGTGGCTTAATGCTGCAAATACTTACTATCTTTCACAGTTTCTGTGAAATTCATTAGTTTTAGTCAATAGTTTACTTCACATGTCTAGTGCCTGATACTAACTTGGTACTCAATTATTATTAAAATAGATACGAATAAATGAAGCAGTAAAAGTATGTGTGAGTACACGTGTATTTGTTGTTGTTGTTTTAGTCGATAGTTGTGTCTGACTCTTTTGTGATCCCATGGATTATTATAGCCTGCCAGGCTCCTCTGTCCATGGGATTTCCCAGGCAAGAACACCAGAGTGGTTTGCCATTTCCTTCTCCAGGGCATCTTCCAAAGCAGGGATTAAAACTGTGTCTTCTGCATTGGCAGGCAGATCCTTTACCACTGAGCCACCTGGGAAGTCCATGTATATGCATATACATGTAAATAAATGCATAAATACATACAAGTGGATAATATTTTTAAATGTGGTTATTTCTTATATGTTTGCTGTTAAGTGCATTTTTTCCCTACAAATTTGTAAATTTGTAAATAACATTTGGGGTGGTGATATTTGGTGAGTTTTGACTTTTTTTCCAATTAACCTTATCTGAAAATACCTTGTGCTTTGGTTATCTATTGCCAAATGACGATTGACCCTAACACTTAGTGCCTTAGAACACCAATCCTTTTGTCTCACTTCAGTTCAGTCACTCAGTCGTGTCCAACTCTTTGCAACTCCAGTACTGCAGCACACCGGGCCTCCTTGTCCATTGCCAACTCCCAGACTTTACTCAAACTCATGTCCATTGAGTCAGTGATGCCATCCAGCCATCTCATCCTCTGTCATCCCCTTCTCTTCCTGCCTTCAATCTTTCCCAGCATCAGAGTCTTTTCCAGTGAGTCAGTTCTTCCCATCATGTGGCCAAAGTATTGGAGTTTCAGCTTCAACATTAGTCCTTCCAATGAATATTCAGAACTGATTTCCTTTAGGATGGACTGGTTGGATCTCCTTGCAGGCCAAGGGACTCTCAAGAGTCTTCTCCAACACCACAGTTCAAAAGCATCAGTTCTTCAGCGCTCAGCTTTCTTTATAGTCCAACTCTCACATCCATACATGACTACTGGAAAAACCATAGCCTTGACTAGATGGACTTTTGTTGGCAAAGTAATGTCTCTGCTTTTCAATATGCTGTCTAGGCTGGTCATAACTTTTCTTCCAAGGAGCAAGTGTCTTTTAATTTCATGGCTGCAGTCACCATCTGCAGTGATTTTGGAGCCCCCCCAAAATAAACTCTATCACTATTTCCCCATCTATTTGCCATGAAGTGATGGGACCAGATGCCATGATCTTAGTTTTCTGAATGTTGAGCTTTAAGCCAACTTTTTCACTCTCCTCTTTCACTTTCTTCAAGAGGCTCTTTAGTTCTTCTTCACTTTCTGCCATAAAGGTGGTGTCATCTGCATATCTGAAGTTATTGATATTTCTCCTGGCAATCTTGATTCCAGTTTGTGCTTTTTCCAGCCCAGCGTTTCTCATGATGTACTCTGCGTATAAGTTAAATAAGCAGGGTGCCAATATACAGCCTTGATGTACTCCTTCCCCTACTTGGAACCAGTCTGTTGTTCCATGTCCAGTTCTAACTGTGGCTTCCTGACTTGCATACAGATTTCTCAAGAAGCAGATAAGGTGGTCTGGTATTCCCATTTCTTTAAGAATTTTCCAGAGTTTGTTGTGGTCCACACAGTCAAAGGCTGTGGCATAGTCAATAAAGCAGTAGATGTTTTGCTGGAACTCTCTGGCTTTTTTCATGATCCAGTGGATGTTGGAAATTTGATCTCTGGTTCCTCTGCCTTTTCTAAATCCAGCTTGAACATCTGCAGGTTCACTGTTCAGGTACTAGTTAAGCCTGGCTTGGAGAATTT
Source organism: Bubalus kerabau (assembly GCF_029407905.1). Classification (NCBI taxonomy): domain Eukaryota; kingdom Metazoa; phylum Chordata; class Mammalia; order Artiodactyla; family Bovidae; genus Bubalus; species Bubalus kerabau. Next base: position 101,325,969 of record NC_073624.1, read on the forward strand.
TGAGCATTACTTTGCTAGCATGTGTGATGAGTGTGGTAGTTTGGGCATTCTTTGGCATTGCCTTTCTTTGGGATTGGAATGAAAACGACCTTTTCCAGTCCTGTGGCCACTGCTGAGTTTTCCAAATTTGCTGGCATATTGAGTGCAGCACTTTCACAGCATCATCTTTCAGGATTTGAAATAGCTCGACTGGAATTCCATCACCTCCACTAGCTTTGTTCATAGTGATGCTTCCTAAGGTCCACTTGACTTCACATTCCAGGATGTCTAGTTCCAGGTTCTAGATTATCTGGATTGTGAAGATCTTTTTTGTATAGTTCTTCTGTGTTTTGCCACCTCTTCTTAATATCTTCTGCTTCTGTTAGGTCTATACCATTTCTGTTCTTTATCGTGCCCATCTTTGCATGAAATCTTCTCTTGGTATCCTTAATTTTCTAGAAGAGATCTCTAGACTTTCCCATTCTATTGTTTTCCTCTATTTCTTTGCACTGATCACTGAGGATCAGTGATCCTTCTTGTCTACTTGAACACAATTTGGCAGTTTGGGTCAGGATTAGTGGGGTTTGTTTCTGGTCAAGGTGATTCCAGCTATGGGAGCTAATCTGGGGAACATCAAATAAGTATCCACTCCCATGATGACTCAAAATTAATATGCTAACATTCTAACCCCCAAAGAGATGATATTGGAAGGTGAGTCCTTTGGGAAGTGTTTGGTCGTGAGAGTGGAGCCATGGTAAATGCGATTAGTAGTACCCTTATAAAAGAGGTCCAAGAGAGATTCCTCACTCTTTCCTACATGTGAGGTTAACAGTGAGAAGGCAGGCTCTCACCAGACACTAAATATGTCATGATCTGGGATTTTCCTGTCTTTAAAATAAATGTTCATAAGCCACCCAGTTTATGATATTTTTGTTTTGGTAGCCTGGATGAACTGAGATAATCACATCCATAAAAATAGCTGACTATTTTCCAAGTAAGAGGCTATCAGTAGTATCAATTAATAAAGTTTAAAAGAAAGAATCCAATCAGGAAAAAAATACCAAGAAGAACTTATTTCTTTTACATACATGCTAGTTTCTGTACAATTAATATTTCACTAATATAGAAATTAATTATTGGCTAGCTCTTTTTTCAAAAGTTTGAATGTAGGATCATAAAACTTGTTAGAAATTACTATTCTTTAGAAAAAGGTAAGTGCCATTCTGTGAAAAACATACAATCTTCATACTTGGCAGTGTCCTGCTGGAAAAACTCAAGTTTCAACCACTATGGGTCACACAATAAATCAATAAAGTATATATTTGAGTTTCTGCCAAAATTTTGTTAAACATTTGGACATTGGGCAAATGCTCAAAAATCCAAAATTGGCTGTGATATAGTTACTGTTATGCCTATCATATCATTGTTTGGTTTCACTGGACAGTTGGGTTGTATTAAAATGCAGAAAAAATTGAGAGTATTAATATGCTTAATATATATTTTGCTTGGCATGTATATTTTCCAACATATTTTCTAGATAAATAATAGTCAACATATTGGAAAATGAAAACAGACACTCAGTTTGCCTTATTGGGTTACTATTGTATATAGGATAACCCTGAACTACTGACTAGAATATATGGTTAATATAGTATGGGCTTCCCCAGTGGCTCCGCAGGTAAAGAATCCACCTGCAATGCAGGAAGATACAGGAGGTACAGGTTTGATCCTCGGGTTGGGAAGATACCCTGGAGAAGGAAAATGGCAAGCCACGCCAGTATTCTTGCCTTAAAACTTCCGTGGACAGAGAAGCCTGGCGGGCCACAGTCCAAAAGGTCGCAAAGAGTTGGAAACAAGTGAGCAACTACACACACATGACTGCTCATTCAATACATAAGCTTGTTCAACCATATGTATTGAGCATATTAGTATATTATGTTCCAAGTCTTAGTCTATGTTTCAGAATCAATCCGTGGTCAAAATAATAACCACTGTACTCATGGAGTTTGCATTTAATGGGGGAAATGAAAAGTGAATAACAATGATAAAAGTACATTATGTTGTATGTGAGAACTTAAGACATGCAATGGAAATATTAATGGTAGAACAGCATATGGACGTCTAGTGTCAAGGTGGAAGGGAGGACCAGGATACAGTGGTAAACACAGCACCGTTAGGTATCACAGGGGTAACACTGAGCAGAGCCGTATGTGTAAGGGAAGAGATTTTCAGGCAAATGGAAGTATTGGTGCCAAGGCTCTAATGCAAGACACTACCTGTATTATTTGAGCAACAGCAAGGTATTAACAATAGCGAAGGGGAGTGAATGAGGGAGAGAACTGTTGTTGCTGTTGTTCAGTTGCCCGGTTATGTCTGACTCTTTGTAACCCCATGAACTACAACATGCCAGGCCTCCCTGTCCCTCACCATCTCCCGGAATTTGCCCAAGTTCATGGTCATTGCATCCGTGATGCAGTCCAGCCATCTCATCCTCTGACATCCTCTTCTCCTTCTGCCCTCAGTGTTTCCCAGCATCATGGACTTTTTCAATGAGTCATCTGTTCACATCAGATGACCAAAATACTGGAGCTTCAGCTTCAGCATCAGTCCTTCCAGTGAATATTCAGGGTTGATCTCCCTTAAGACTGACTGGTTTGATCTCCTTAAACCAGGGAGAGAATATCACAAGATAAATCTAAGAAGTTATAGTGGAAGTTGGGGGAGAGGGATTGTGTATAGAATTTCATAGGTCTTTTCAAATTTTTGGCTGACCTTTTAATAGAAATACAGAACCAATGTAAGTGTTTTGTAAAGAGAAGTTGTGTGTTGTGAATTAGATTTTTTTAACACCTCACTCAGACTGTTACACTGAAAATAACCTTGAATGGGTTAACCCTGCTCTACCCCAGCATGCAAGTCTAGGGTTGCCTTATTGCCCCGAATTTGAATTTCTTCATCAGTCATCTTATGATGAAGCTGTTCACATGATTTGAGCAAGTTTTTTGGAGCACATGATTTTTATTTGTTCTCTTTAGAGTAATGCCATGTAAATTAGTCATAATGAAGAGATTTGGACACTTTAATAATCTAGACAGAACAGATGTGATTTTTTTTTACTCCAACATCTGCATTTGTAGCCTTTACATTGGTAAACCTCTAACATTAGAAATATGAATTAATTAAAGAAATATTTACTGTATGTCTACTGTGTGTCAGGCACTGTTCTATGACTTGGGGATTTAGTAGGAAACCAAGTAAATCAGGAACCTACTCTCATGAAGCTCATATCAAACAATATGTGCAATTCACAGTGTACATATGGGAGGTTAGCTCCTATACACTTAATCTGAATCTCATTTCAAAGAGGTAGACATGGGGAAAATCATACTTAGGCATACACTTTCTTTCATAGATGCCATAGCATTAATGATCACAAGATGTTTTCTGATCCAGTTTTGTGTCTTTGAAAAGAGAGGGTGTAATTGTGTTTATCACATTAGTTCCTCCTTTTCTTGGTAATAGTCTGTTAATTTTATCCTACTTTCTTCTCTCTCTGCGCAGCTCATGTGACAGGGGACAGTGCAGGCAAGTTGAAATAGCCCAAACCCAGCTGTAGATATGACCCAACTGACCTAAGCCAACAGGCACAACCCATGCTGTTGGACTTCAGGGATAAGCACATGATCCATTTCAGGTCAGTGTGATGGGAGGAGAGGTTTTGAGGGCTTCTGAGAAAGAAACTTTCATGTTTTCCCAAGAGAGCTTCTTGGACCAACATTCTCTCTGTCTGCTCACAGTAAATGAGTCACTGGTAGCGACTAGCAGACCCTGGCTGACATCTTGCAACCCCAAGAAAAAGCAGCCTTAGGTTGAAACAGCATGAGAAAAGTGCCAAGAAGGCATGGAAATGAAGAGTCTTTTTTGATGTTATCAAGAACATTTGATCAAACCTTGACTAAATTTGGACATACTTCTGGTAGTCACCTACTTAGCCCATTAGAGTCCTCTGTTTTTTGAGCCTGAGTCTGAGTAAAGTCTTCTGTTACTTCAATGAAAGGATTCCTAAGTACCCGCTACTGGTGATAACAAGGGGTAAGACAATCTGTGATTGCAAGGGATTTATATGTCAATAACAAACGGAAAAGAAACAAACTATATAGAGTGATAAGTTTTAGGATAAAGAGAAAGAGAAGGCTCCATCTAGCAAGGAGAACTCACTCAGGTTGTGGGGAGGGGCAATGACAGATTGACAAAGAGGATTTCTTTGAGATGATCCCTGAATGCTTTTTATAAATAAGTGAGGCAGAGAAAAAGGAGAGTCAGTGGAAAGTAATAAGTCCAGCACTTAATGATAGTACTTGCTAACCTTTCTTGTCTGCTATCTCTCTGCTGTGCTCAAATATTTACAGACACTGTCTCATTTAATCCTTAGAACAACCCTATGAAGTAAATACTTTATATCAATGGGGACACTGAGGAAAATAAAGGTTATATGACAACCCATTTTCAAATAGCTAAGAAATTGCAGACCTGGGAACTGAACCAACACTTTGACTCTAGGACCCACCTCTGAATCCACTATATGCTACCAGCTTCCAGAATTTGGGACTAAAGCAAACATTTTTTTTTTTTTAAGATTTTTTTTTATGCAAACCATTTTGAAAATCTTTACTGAATTTGTTACATTGCTCCTCTTTTGTGCTTTGTTTTGTTTTGTTTGGCCACAAGGCTTGTGGGATCCTAGCTTTCTAGCTCCCTGACCAGGAATCGAATCTGCACCCCTGTATGGGAAGGCAAAGTTCCAACCCCTGAACTTCCAGGACCCATAAAGCAAACATTTCATGTTGAATAATATTTCTTTAGGCTTCCCTGGTGGTTTAGATGGTAAAGAGTCCACCCGCAATGTGGGAGACCTAGGTTCGATTACTAGGTTGGGAAGATCCCCTGGAGGAGGACATGGCAAACCATTCCAGTATTCCGGCCTGGAGAATCTCCATGGACTGGTGGGCTCCAGTCCATGGGGTCACATGGAGTTGGAAACGACTGAGCAATTAAGCAAACAAGCACAACACAATATTTCTTTATATCTGGAATGTTGGACGAGAGCAGGAGTGGAAATAAATGAAAACAAAGAGGAAATCAGGAGCTATACTAAGGGTCTCATGCTCCAAAGCTTCTATTTTAGACCAAAAAATTTAATTTCTTATACAATGATATTCTAAATGTTATAATCTGGGATCTCACCAAGATGTGTCTGATCACCAGAAAATATCTGCATCAAGCAGAGGTCAAATATTGAGACTCAGTAAAACCAGCATGACTTGTGATTATCTCAGAAGTGCTGTAGAAATTCCTGGGACTCATCTGTTGCATATCTTATAGTAATATAAATATACATGAAATGTAGTAAACATTATCACATGTAGCTAAAGTGTTCTTAAAGGAGATTATGCAAAAACAGTTTTTTGTTTACATGGAATAGTTTAATGGATAGTAAAGTCTGTAAAACAACATTATTAAACATACATCAAACTCTTTTTATCTTGTGTAATCAAGAATTCCTATGATATGAAGTATAAGTTAATTGATATTTATTTATTAAACTATTCACACTCAGGAGCTATTTGGACCAACTTTATTTATATTGCATTTCTTAAAATAAAAACAATTGTGTATAGAAACTCTCACTCTTTTTTGGTGGGAACACAAAATGAAACAACCACTTTGTAAGACAGTTTGGCACTCTCTTACAAGTTAAACATAGTCTTAAAATACAGCCAGCAATCATGCTCCTAGATATTTACCCAAATGAGTTAAAATTTTATGTCCACACAAAAACCTGCCCACTAATGTTTATAGTTGCTTTATTCACAACTGCCAAAAATTGGAAGCAATGAACACGCCTTTCAATAGGACAATGGATAAACAAATAGTAATACAATTATGTGATGGGATATTTTCAAAGATAAAAAATAAATAAGCTATCAGGCCACAAAAAGACATGGAGGAGCTTTAAATGCATGTTGCTAAAAGAAAATAGCCAACCTGAAAAAGCTACATACTGTAAGATCCTAACCATATGATATTATGGGAAAGGCAAAACTATAGAGTTTGGGGGAGGGGGGGAGGGAATCAGTGGTTTCCCAAGTTCAGGAGAAGGGAAACAGGAATGAATTGGTGGAGCACAGGGTACTTTTAGGGTTTATGAAAGTATTCTGTGTGATACTATAATGAGATCACAAACCATTATGCATTTGTCAAAACTACAACACAAGGGGCTTCCCTCATAGCTCAGTCAGTAAAGAATCTGCCTGCAATGCAGGAGACCTGGGTTCATATTCCTAGGTCAGGAAGATCCTCTGCAGAAGGAAAGGCAACCCACTCCAGTATTGTTGCCTGGAGAATCGGAGCCTGTCGGGCTACAGTCCATGGTGTTGCAAGAGTTGGACCCAACTTAGCAACTAAACCACCACAACATAAGAGGTGAACCCTAATGCAAACTATGGAATTCAGCTAATGTACTGGTTCATCAGTTGTAACAAATACACCAAACTAATGCAAGATGTCAATAATAAGGGAAACCGTGAGAATGGAGCAGAGAGTATACAGGCATTCCTTGTACTTTCTGAACATTTTTTTCCTGAAAACCTAAAACTACTCTAAAATAATTAAATATATTAAAATTTAAAGAAAAAAATTATTTTGAGGCCATTTTGGGGCAGCTTATGCCATGGATAGCTGAATTCTAAAATGCAAAGCGTTAAGTTTCAATACATTTCAGAATTTAGCAGGAATCTGGAGATTCTCTAGTAAAGCATTTTCTCAGTTACTCAGTCATGTCTGACTATTTGTGGCCCCAAGGGCTGTAGCCTGCCAGGCTCCTCTGCTGATGGAATTTTCCAGGCAAGAAGACTGGAGTGGGTGCCATTTCCTACTTCGGGGGTTGGGAATCTATGTCTCTTATATCTCCTGCATTGACAGGCAGATTCTTTACCACTAGCTCCACCTGGGAAGCCCAGGTTTAAGCATGACTTTGTTTACTTCAGAATCTCACACTCAGGAAGTTTAATGCCTGTCCCCATGGCCACAAAACATGCAAACGGGAGAACCTGGCTTTGGACTCAGTTTACTTGACATATAGTTCATAACACTCTTCAGTACACCAACTGACTCTAGTTGTAAAAGGATCAAGGATACAAATCAAAGGTTGAGGTCCTTTGAACAGCAGTGAAAATGTAAGTGTGCATTATCCATGTGCTTTTTGGTTTTCCAGTAATGGTCCATATTTTGAAAACATGCTCACAGACAAACTACAAACACTCCCTGTCAGGGGCTTTTGATGTGTCTCCTATAAAGAAATATACTCAGAGCAAGGTAGAACCTGCTTGTTTGATTGATTCACTGAAGACTATCTGAGTTACTGTATTGCATTTTGAGGGGGATGAGAGAAGGAGTAGTTATGAAAAATTCCTAACTTGTACAGTCCCTTCTTTTTCAAAATCTAGCATCGAAAAATTCCTAACTTGTACAGTCCCTTCTTTTTCAAAATCTAGCATCTGTGTAGATTTTTGTAATTTGGCAGATCCTGTATCTGGACAAGACAAATTTCAGCTGGAAAAATATGTTGTGAAAAATCTTTCAGATGTCACATCACAACTGGGGCCTCTGCTAAATCCAAAGTGCAGCTGGACCATATTATTACATAGTTATTTTATTTGCATTCCTGACCCCTAAGGAGTAAGTGGATTTCCATCTGGTATATTATATCATTCTTCTTCTGTGATGAAGGTAAGCATTTTTTTAAAGTTATACTAACAGCATAACTGAATTAAGCATGATTAATCAATTATTTGAAATAATATTATTCTTTATTAACTTAGCAAGGAACTGGGAAACCAACTGTATCTCAAAAAAGAATTAATATTTGAATATGATCATTGTTAAACAACTCTGTACAGTTAAAGTTCAGAATTAAAGACAAAGTTAAATATATTTTATTCAAAGGGATTTTTAAAATAATATATCTTTAAAGTATCTATTATCTGTTTAGCATCATGTGACTTCTTCAGAGTCTCAAAGTTGGTCATTGTCTAACTCTTGAGCAAAACCCAAGGCTTTCACTGAGTTAGAAGACAGCAGAGTTCATATTATCAGAAAAGAAAGAGAGAGAAGGGGACAGAGACAAAGAAAAGAAAAAAGAATGAATTTCTCACATAAATTATGATTTACATAAAAGATCCTCATATCTGTTATGTAATTTCTACTCAAGAGCAGGGAAAATATTCATATGCTAATGTCATAGATGAAAGCATGGCCACCCAGTTAGGTTAAGGGAGCTCTCCGAGCTGGTGGAGTCAGAAACTGATCTCAATCTTCTGCTTTAAATTATATCTAGCTACTTTAAAGCAAGAGAGGAAAGACATTCTGAAAACGTGCTTTCTGTTTAATCATATGCCGTACCAGTACCTTATTCCCCTGAGATACTGTTACGGAACAGTCTGAAATCACCAACTATTTCCCATGAAAGAAGTTCCTAAATTAAATGTACTGGTAGAAAGGGCAACTACTGACAAGTATCTTATATTTGATAAATTTACCCTCTTCTATTTGGAAAAAGGTTAAAAACTACTTGTGTTCAAAAGTGTGTCTTTAGGAGAGTAAAACGTGGTCTGGGAGCTGATGTTGGAAGTGACTCAGTAGAATCACACAGCTATGCCTGCACCTTTACACATCAGAGCGCTCTTGGCAATGATTTTCCATTAGGAGGCCAGATTCAGAAGGCTTCCAGTTTAGGGAAGTTCTGTGGACTTCTGACCTCAAGACCTTGGATTTGAAAGAATTCCACACGGCTGAGAGAGAGAGAGAAAAACTGGCGTCCAGAGCAGTGGGGGCTCCAAGGAGGCCACAGCTGTATCCTGAATGGGACAGAGCAAGTGTTTGCTTGGCAAGCAGGCCCAAACTGTCACAATTCATGAGGAGACGTGGGCCCTCAGGAGATGGTTAAATTTAATATCATGCTGGCTATCCTCTTTTTACCATCTTTATCCTGTCCTGAGCCCCATTGGGCTGTCCCCTATGGACCTCCTTATGCTATTTCCTTCATTTCTGGCTTTCACTGGGTCGGACAAATGAGAGTAACTTGCCAGGCAGACGGAGAATTGACCTTTCTCCTTCTCCTTTCTCCCCACTAACTGTGGCTGGTTCAACGGCCCTGTGTCTCTGCTTCTACTGCCACGCTTATTCAGAGACCCTCCATCCCCAAGGCTACAGATTTCCTTGGATTCTGATGATACCAGTCCCTTCCCCTTTTCTCTACAGGGTTGGTCATTTCTTGCAACTGTTGCTTGTTAGGGATAATCAATCATTCTCTCTACTTCATCTCCTGAACACACCTCTGTCTGGCTCCTTCATTATAAAGTCTTTTTCAGTTCAATACTTTGGATGTGTTGCTGCTCAAAACTTAATATAAGGTAATAATAATAGCTAATAAGTATTACTATATGCCAAATATTATAAGTAAAAATGAGATAAAATTTTATAGTAAATGTCTGAGGCTGATATACATTATTCACAAATAAATACTAGAAATGTTGATTGGTTTCACCAAGGCCATGCATCTCAAATGGATGAATCAGGATTCAAGCTCTGATTTTCTGACTCCAGAGTTTAGTCTCATTTATTATGTGATCTACATTGTAAATCATCACATCCTCTAGCAAATATCAAAAAAGCCTATGTGTAAAGTTTTAGAAAATTTCATAGTTGAAAAAAATCAAATGAAGTCTGGCTTTCCAAATCGTATTTCCAAAAGGGTAAAATTTCCACATTCTGCTTAACTATTACACCATAAGATGATACAGCAAGTATTCGTATTTGCTAAGCCAACAGTGTATATTTTCACATGTGGAAATTCTGGTTTTAACATTAGCTACGTGGTAGTAAGATGCCTATATAAATCTGCCCAACAACAAAGTGAATGATACAACATCTGTCACTGTTTTTCTTCAGAAACACCAATAGCTTTGCAGCCTAATCCCAAAGAGACAGACTGATCTCATCCTGCATTTGATGTCCTGAGAAATATCTACTGATCTATAAAACTTTTCACCAGCTGCAACAGAGAAAAACCTGTCATTAGTTGTTCAGTAAGCGTTGGGAGCCTAATAATACTGGAGAGTATCCTGTCCACAATTTTTTTTTAATCAAGCAAAATTTTGTCTTACTGACTTATTATAGGGGTTATGATATTCAGACAGACAGAGTTATGCCAAAGTATGTTACTGTCAAAAGATACAAGGATGAATTCATGTTGGGGTTACAGAAATAAAAGTTATGGCTATACACCTGAGTTGGTATTATTTATTATAAGTTTCAGACAGTTCATCTTCTTTGCTTATGTTATTCTATATCAGGGAAAAATAGAAATATTAGCCTTGAGAGTTACAGGGACACAGTTGAATTCCATTCTTCTTAATGTTGCTGATTTAAAAACATGAATGTTCTTCTCAAAGCTAAATTTGGCCTTATTCATGTTACCTTATATTTCTCTTGAAAAAGTAAAAGCTAATTGAATGTATAAATGAAGGGACCAATTCGTGAATGAAAAAATCAGGTACCTCTTAGACTGAAAATTATTTGCTGAGGGCTGGTTAATATAAAAATTACCTTATACAATATTTTAAAATTTCTAGTTTACTTGATTCTCCTTTTACTCATAAAACAGGAGGAGAAAATTTCACAATTATTGAACATTTTTTATGTGTGGGATATAGCTAATGAAATTATTTAAACTTTAAAATAAGTATAGTATGTAGCCAAAGGTGACTTATGGTTAAAAATAAGGAAGGCCTTAACCGAAGAATCAGATCTATGTTTGAGTCCCAGCTGGTGATATGAGTAGATCCAGAACTTCTGCATAGAAGGGATATTAAATGTTTATGAGAGTCACAAATAAAACTCATCTTACATATAGGAGATAAATTGATAGGATGGATATGCCAATTTTATTGCTAATAAAAACTGTATTGGAAGATATGACTTAGGATAATGGCCAAATAAGTTTGGGAATGCCCTTTGTTCTTTATATATACCCTCAACCTCTCTTAAAACAGTGGCATAGTCCATTGAAAGAAAATTTGAGGTCTACTGAGGCAAACCCACTTATCAGTACTTGCTGCCACTTGGAGGTCTGGAATAAAAGTGGAAGGAAACAGAATGAATAGAGCAGCACTCCCCAGTGCCTATTAACTGAGAGTCATTTAGTTCCATCTAGTTGAGCACAGGGACTTTGCTCCTGGCTCAGTGGTAAAGAATCTGCCTGTCAATGCAGGAGACATGGGTTCAATCCCTGGGTTGGGAAGATTCCCTGGAGAAGAAAATGGCAACTCACTCCAGTATTGTAGCCTGGGAAATTCTATGGACAGAGGAGCCTGGTGGGCTATATAGTCCATGGTGGTCAAAAAGAGTCAAACCTGACTTAGTGACAACAACATGCAATTGAGCACGATGCCAGGCACAGCTTGTGATGTTTAATAAGCCACAGCACTACTAAAAGGCACAAATGTTCTGATTTTTCCATTCTAACCTAGGGTCTTCAGAAAGGAATACGGCCCCACTGACATCTTCATTTTGGACCAGTGAGACCATTTCAGGTTTCTGACCTCCAGAATGGTAAAATAATAAATTTGTGTTGTTTCAAGCCATTTGATTTGTGGTCATTTGTTACAGCAGCAATAGGGCACTAATAGAGACATGAAAGGCAAACCCTTCTTGCCCACAACACACTCTTCCTTTACCTAAGTGAACAAGCATGGAATCAAAGGCTAATATCTAAGGCTGGATTAGAAGGTGACATGGCATGAATTCCAGTTGTGAGGAGTGGTAAGAAAGATATCTTGATGTAAATGGGTTGTTTGCCACTAATATGCTTTGAGAAATATTATATAGGAGGTTTTGGTGGAAAGACAATGGAAGAGTCAACCCTTTTACCTCAGTGACATGCCAGCTTTTGGAGACCCTGAATAAAATGACAAAGGCAGAGTATTTCTATAACATTTTTTCATGAACACATTGTGCTTTGTAGGCAATTTTAAACCACACTGCCATTCTGTGGCTCTGTCAGTAAAAACTGGTTACCAAAATACAGATTACTCCAACGCAAAAGAACTCCAAAGCAACGTATCATGTCCATTTAACTCTACCTTTTAATCTAGCACTAAACCAAAAGCTTTTGTGAAGAAATCCAACAGTAAGACTCACTTGTTCTATTTTAGAAACTAGTAAAAATGACTATTAATAGTTTAGGCTAATTATCGTCTTTAGGACATAAGCTGACCTTTTGAAGTAGAGCTGCCTTGTGTCCATTCCCCTGAGTTGAAATTGTACCTTTTATTTGGGTTCTACCTGGAAGAGAACCAGCACCAACCAGAGAACATAAAGTCTCATGGGCTTCAGGTGGGATAGCGTTAGGAAACTGTAAATTATATGAATCAAACTTGGTCTCTTCAAAGCAATTTACAGTGATGCATTAGAACTTAACAGAAGTTTATCTGTATACAATTCTTTTCACTGCTTCTTTAAAACCAGTTTGTGGGAGATGTTTGGCTATGCGTTGATCCAGAATTCTGGATCCTTATGTTTTCTTTTGCTCATTCACCCTTCTCTGGCCACCATTGCCTCTCCTTGCTGTCTGGAAGCTAAAATTTGGAAAGAATTTCAAAAGGCTTCTGCCCTCTAAGACCCCTACTTCTGTTCTCAGACAAAACATGGACTTCTGGGATGGCAATTTAATCTGAGTTTTCTGAGTTTTCTTTCTCTACCAATGTCTCTAGGAGAAGCAACTTATGAAACACATCTGGAACACACTCATCTATGAAATGGAAATTCCCTTAAGTGAGTGAGCACATGTGATTAGTGATAAATATTTTCTTATGTATTCATTCACAGACTAACTTGCAAAATTTTGAGCAATCATCCAGGAAAAACACACACAGGGTAAATAAAGGTGGTATTAATAAATAGGAGACGTTGTTTTCACAAATTCACAGCTATTTTTGAAGAACTGAAAGCTGAATATGGATGTTCCCCTGACTCCAGGAACATCTCACTCTAGATCACGACCCATGGGTATTTTTAGGTCCTTTAACATGAATTTCATGTTTTAAAAGGCTTACTTTACAAATTTTGTATGTGAAAAAAGATACAGCTGAGTAAATTTACTGTTATCTTCTGGGTTTAAATTTAACTTCAAGTGAAAACATGCATTAATGCGTCTGTCCAAATACATAAGGCTTCCCAGGTGGCTCAGTGGTAAAGAATCTGTTTGCCAGTGCAGGAGATGCAAGTTCAACGCCTGGGTCCAGAAGATCCCCTGGAGGAGGAAATGGCAACCAACTCCAGTGTTCTTGCCTGAAGAATCCCATGGACAGAGGAGCCTGATGGGCTACATTCTGTAGGGTCGCAAAAGAGTCAGACATGACTTGGTGACTGAGATACACACACACACACCCCAAATACATAAATTATGTGTCTTCATGATTAATAGCCTCACACAAATATCATATTCAGTTCACACAAACATATGGGGAAATGGATTTCTTTTAGAGAGCAAGCAGGTTTGGTCAATAATTACTAACTAAATTAAGCAATGAGGGAAAAAGACAACCAATTGGTAAGAAATATGGTACCTCAAGTTAATAATTTAAATAATATATAATGTTATGCTAAAAACAGTATTATAAAAATCTTAACCCATCAATTTTTATGTTCCCCCAATAAAGCATAAAATTTCAAAAATAGAAATTTTACATATGCATGAATAAATATGTTCCTTATATTTATGCTTTCATATATAAAAAGCAAAACTCATTAGGGGGATAAGATGTATGGTAAGACCATTTGGTTATAGATTTGACATTCACAACTTTTCAAATTTTGGCTTTTTATACTATTTCCAAACGTAGTCATAGATATCCACTGTCATAGAAATACAGTGATGAAATTTAAAGGAAATCATGGTCATATGTCTTTTAAAACATAGCTGATTTCAAATCCTATTTTCATGTATCTTGCTTTTTAAAATAGGGGCTTCCCTGGTTGCTCAACAGTGAAGAATCTGCCTGCAATGCAGGAGATACTGGAGACATAGATTTGATCCCCGGGTTGGGCAGATCACCCAGAGGAGGAAATGGTAACCCACTCCAGTAATCTTGCTGGGAAAATCCCCTGGACAGAGAAGCCTGGTGGGCTATAGTCCATAGGGTCACAAAGAGTCAGACATGACTGAGCAACTGAACACACACACATGACTTGTTAAAATGTTTTCCTATGAAATGAAAGGGATATTGGTCTCTATTAAACAAAATAAAATAGTAAAGAAACATATTCCAGATGAAGGAACAAGACAAAACCAAAAAAAAAAAAAACAACTAAGTGAACATAGGCAATCTTAGACTGTTTATTAGTTGAGGAGAAAGTTTTGTCATTTCTTGAGGTAAAAAATATACAGGGAACACTTAAAAGCAGGTGAATAATGATAAAATCAGTTTTCAGCATGCTGAGATTGAGGTACCTATGGACATCCCAGAAGGAATGTTCAGTAGAAAGAGGAATATAAAATTATCGAGTATATATGTGGGTCAAATATCTGGACTCTAATGTAGGGATAGCCAAGCCAGGGTACATGGCTCAAATCCAGCCCACTTCTTAATTTTTTAAATAAAGTTTTATTAGCATGCAATGATGTTATTCATTTACACATGGCTGTGGCTGCTTTTGCTCTACAATACCAGAGGTGAACAGTTACAACAGGGATTTATGGCCCACAAATAAAAAATATTTAATACCTGGCCCTTTACCTAGAAAAAAATTGCTAACTTCTATTCTAGAGCAGAAATCTATAATAAATACACATCCCTCAACACAAGGTGTGAATGAATGCATTCATTTGATCAATTAGAAAATATTATTTATTAAAAACTATCTCTGTGCCAGACATTAGAGTAACAAATGAGATATGGAAACTCTTCAGTAAAAGTAATAATTTAGCATTTTAAAAATATTTGCAAGTATAATTGTGATAAGAAAAAAGATAATATTAAAGACATTTTGCTTTCCCCTCAAGGTATTACAAGAAGAATATCTTATCAAGACAAACATTTGACTTTGGCCAGTTTTGACACTTTTCAAACAATTTTGTTTAGGTTCATGCAAATTTTCTACTGGAATGTTACATGATATTGTCTTCTCTGTCATTTCTCCCATCATTCAACATGAACACATAACTCCAGAAACAAGAAAATGCTTTCAGACCGACACCTATGAAGCTCCAAAGGAGCTTCCAGCACAAGCAGACCAATGATGAGGTGGTTTGAGGAGAAGACTCTTCTCGGCATACCTGTAACTGCAGTAAAGAAAGTAGCCATTCATTCATTCAGCCACTTAGTCATCTACCCACTCACTTAGAACAAGTTTTGGAGGTACTTATTATTTACCAAGCACTGTCTTGGCCCTGAATATATAAAAGTGAACAAAGTAATGATTCTAGGAACTAATATACTTATTGACCTAATTGAGGAAACTATGTTTCATGGAGTTCTGAGGGAATATAATGGTAAAGTTAAAAGAATTGGGTGGGAAATTGAACAAATGTATTAACCTCTACTTTTCACCAAATCCCATAAAAATGTTAAAAAAAAAAATGAGTCAACATCAAAAAAGGACAATGAAAAGAAGAACTAAGACTACAGCAATAGAAATTTAGAAACTAGAAAGAAAGACAAAGTTCACTTACCTAAAAGAACTAAGAGGTTTACAGTTTTAGCAATAACATGTAAAGAGCTTGGAAATAACTGCTATTACAATTTTTAAAAAGAATATTAATGACTTTTCTTGAACTCGTCAGACAATGCAGGCTTCAGGGAAAATACTATACTGGCTTTGTTGTTACTTTTTAGTTTCTCAGTCATGTCTGATTCTTTGCAACCCTGTGGACTATAGCCTGCCAGGTTCCTCTGTCCATGGGATTTCACAAGCAAGAATACTGGAGTGGGTTGTTATTGCTTTAGGCAGATGAATTCAGAGACTTGCAGTTTGGAATCTGCTAACTAGAGCAGAAGCAGAGGTAGCCATAAACTGATTGTTGTTGTTTGTTGTTCAGCCAGTAAGTCATGTCTGACTTTTTGCAATTCCATGGACTGCAGCTTCCCTGTCCTTCACTATCTCCCAGAGTTTGCTCATACACATGTCCATTGAGTTGGCTGATGCCATCCGATCATCCCATCTTCTGTCACTCCCTTCTCCTCCTGCCCTCAATCTTTTCCAGCATCAGGGCCAACATTTAAGTAGTAATTCTGTGACTTAGCATGAAAATGAGAGATTCTTAGGTTTTGAGGTCTTAGGGGACCTTTTGTGGGTTTTACCTCTAGAAAATCTACCAGATTTCAGTTGAAGATCTGGTGACGATCCCCTAAAGGCTCTGGAATGGGAAAGGGATGTGTAATCTTTGTTCAATATATGACAAAAAGCAAGAAAAAATAGTCTAAAGAGATAAAGTAAGCTTTAGAACTAGACTCAAATGTAACACAGATGTTAAAATTATCACAGGAAATGTTTTAAAACTCTTGACAAAACATTATGAGCTCTAATTTAACAAGTTAGATAATGTGCAAGAACACTTGGAGTAAGCAAAGAGCTACAAACTCTGAGGAAGAATTCAAAGGAAATGCTAGAAATGCCCAACCCTATAATAGACATTAAGAATGCCCATGATAAGTTCATCAACAAATTAGATAAATCTGAGGAAAGCGTCAGTGAGCTTGAAGACAGATCAATATAAACTTCCCAAAATGAAATTCAAAAAGAAGGGAAAAAAAACCCAAACCCAGAACATCCAAAACCTGTGGAATAATGTCAAAAGATATAACATACATATAACTGGCATACCACAATAAGAAGGAATATTTGAAGTAATAATGGCTGAGAAGCTCCCAAACTTTATGATAGACACCAAACCACACATCCATGAAAGTCAGAACAAAAATAGGTACCAAAACACTACTTCCACATACATAATATTAAGAAACCCTCATCCTCCAAATGGAGAAGGCAATGGCAACCCACCCCAGTACTTTTGCCTAGAAAATCCCATGGACGGAGGCTGCAGTCCATGGGGGTCACTAAGGGTCGGAAAAGACTGAGTGACTTCACTTTTACTTTTCACTTTCACGCACTGGAGAATGAAATGGCAACCCACTCCAGTGTTCTTGCCTGGAGAATCCCAGGGATGTTGAAGCCTGGTGGGCTTCCGTCTATGGGGTTGCACAGAGTCGGACACGACTGAAGCAACTTAGCAGCAGCATCCTCCAACATAAAGAGAGAAAGACAGAAAAAAAAAATCTTAAAAGAATCTAGAGAAGGGAAAATGCACCTTACTTATAAAGGAACAAAGATACAATGGACTTTTTGTCAGAAATTATGCAAGAAAGAAGGTAGGATCTTCAGTGTTGAAAGAAAAATAAAAAGAACCAGCCAAGAATTCTGTATCCAGAAAGATTACTCTCTAAAGTGAAAGAGAAAACTAATACAATTATGTAAAGTTTAAAAATAAAATAAAATTAAAAAAAAAAAAAAAAAACTTCCTAAGACAAACAAAAACTGAAGGAATTCATCATTAGCATAGTGTGAGTCACTCAGTCATGTCCGACTCTTTGCAACCCCATGGACTATACAAGCCATGGAATTCTCCATGCCAGAATACTGGAGTGGCTAGCCTTTCCCTTCTCCAGGGTATCTTCCCAATCCAGAAATCAAACCCAGGTCTCCCACATTGCAGGTGGATTCTTTACCAGCTGAGCCTCAAGGGAAGCCCAAGAATACTGGAGTGGGTAGCCTATCCCTTCTCCAGTGGATCTTTCTGACCCAGGGATCGAACCGGGGTGTCCCGCATTGCAGGCGGATTCTTTACCAACTGAGCTATGAGGGAAACCCCATTATTAGCATACCTGTATGCAAAAAAAAGTTAAAAGATTTCTTAACTAGAAGGAAGATGATATACACCACAAACTTGAATCTACTTAAAGGAAAAGAACATGTCAGAGAAAAAAAATTTTTTTTAAAGATTAAAAAATATTTTATTTTTCTTATTCTTATTTAATATAAAAGATAACTGTGTTTCAAGTAATAATAGTAACAATGTTCCATGTGAGTATAGCCTATGGATAAATAATGAATGACAGCAATGTCATAGGGAGAGGAAACAGGGATTGGAAATATTCTGTTGCTACAAGCAAAGTGGTCTAGTATCATTCTAATAACACTTAGATTGATTAAAAATGCATATTGGGAGGCTTCCTTGATGGCTCAGTAGTAAAAAAAAAAAAAAGTCCACCTGCCAAGACGGGAAACATGGTAATCCTTTACCCAGAAAGGCCATACATGCCATGGGGCAAACTAAGCCCAAGCATCTCAACAGTTGAGCCTATGCTCTAAAGCCCAGGAGCCACAACTACTGAGCCCATGTGCTGTAACTACTGAAGCCCACGTGACCTGGAGCCTGTGTTCAGAAACAAGAGGAGCCACCATAAAGAGAGGCCCCATGAGTAGCCCCCGGTCACCAAAACCAGAGAGAAGCCCAAGCAGCAACAACCACAAAGAACCATCACAGCCATAAGTAAATACATAAAAAAATTATATATAATTCTTCGTGGTTGTTGCTGCTTTATTATATATATAAAGACTATCAGACAGGGCAGTTAAAGAAAATGCATATTGGAAAATCTAAGGCAAATGCAACATTAAAAAAAACTAATTTATGTGCTACGATGTGAAGTAAAAGGGAATCATACTGGATGTTCATTTAGTAGCAGATAAGGCAGAAAAGGGGGAAAAAGAACAAATTCAATGAATAGAACAAAGTTACAAACATGTTAGATATTAATCCAACTGTATTAAGAATAATTCTCAACGTGGATGGTCAGAGCACCAATTTAAATTCAAAGATTGTCAGAATGGGTATAAAAGCAAGACTCAATTTATGTTGTCTGATGGAAGTCAACCTTAAAAATAAAATCTCCGATTGGTTAAAAAGGATGGAGCAATGGACATTGTGCTAACAATAATCAAAAGAAAACTAAAGTAACTGTATTGATTCCAAATAAAGCATACTTCAGAAGAAGGAAAGTTATCATGGATAAATGGGCATTATATAATGATAAAGAAGTCAATTTTAATTTCTCTTAAATGTGTATACCTAACAAGAGTGTGTCCAAAAAAAAAAAAAAAAAAAATGAGGCAAAAACTGATAAGATGAAAGGGAGAAATAGACAAATTCATTACTGCAGCTGAAGACTTCAACACTGTTCCTTCAGCAACTGATTGACCATCAAGCAGAAAATGAGAATATATTTTACCTGAAAAACACTATCAGTTAATTTGAACCAATTGATATTTATGGACTACTTCAGCCAACAACAGCAAGGTACACATCCTTCACAAGCTCACATAGAGCATTCATCAAGACTGACCACACTCTGGGAGGACATAAAATATGTCTTAACAAATTTAAGAGAATAGAAAAACACAAAGTATGCTTTCAGACGCAAAGGGATTACAGTACAAATCAAACAGAAAGATAGATGTCAAATCCCCAAATATTTGAAGTTAGACAATATGCTTTTTAATAACTTTAAGGTTAAAGAAGACAAATGTTTGAGTCAAAGAAAATAATTGTTTAAAATTACTTGAAGAGAATAAAAATATAAAGACAACTTATCAAAATTTGTGGAATGCAGTAAAAAGCAGTGATGGGAAGAAATTTATAGCATTAAGTGCATGTATTTCATCTTAAGAAACTAGACACAATATTTTTAAAATGTTTGTGACTCCTGTAAGCAGCCATTTTTTGAAAAATGACATGATAATAATGTCTAATTTGTATATTCTTGTAATTGTTTTACTTTAGAGCTGTTTGTAAATGTGAGAAATTATAATAAAGCCTGTTATAAGCTCAATGGTTGTAGCCCCTCAAAACTCATATATTGAAATCTAATTTTCAAGGTGATGGCATTAAGAGGTGGGGAAGTTGAGAGTGATTAGATCATGAGGGTGATTCCCTCATGATGGGGATTAGTGCTTTTATAAATCAGGTGACAGAGAAGGTCCCTTGCCCCTTCTGCCATGTAGGTTATAGCAAAACTACAATCGCCCATGAACCAGGAAGCAAGTCCTCACCAAATACACAGTCTCTGGAACCTTGATTTTGGACATCCCAGCCACCAGAAGAGTAAGAAATAAATGTCTCTCGTTTATAAGCCATCCAGTCCCTGACATTTGTTAGAGCAGCCTTCACAGATTAAAGCACTGTGTTTTTTTCAACAGTTATATGAAAAAACTATTGAGAACCATTAGCTCTTTATGGACTTTTTTTCAGTGAAGGGATGATGTGGACATAAAATTTCAGTATTGTTTCAGATGCAGGGGAGGATTACGGGAGAATCAGCTACCTCTTTCCTCACCCCTTAAGTGTTAGCATGCTTGAAAATCCTTGGGTTAGATTACACTTCATCACATTTGATAATAAAATGCTATAATATATAAACAGTCATGTATAAGTCTTTTAACTAAATTTGTGATTTTTATATACAGTTGTCCCTTGAACAGAGTGCCAGACATCCTTGAGTTCAAGGATAACTATGAACAAAGCTAGAGGAAGTGATGAAATTCAAGCTGAGCGCTTTCAAATCCTGGAAGATGATGCTGTGAAAGTGTTGCACACAGTATGCCAGCAAATTTGGAAAACTCAGCAGTGGCCACAGGACTGGAAATGATCAGTTTTCATTCCAATCCCAAAGAAAGGCAATGCCAAAGCACGTTCAAACTACCACACAATTGCACTCATCTCACACGCTAGCAAAATAATGCTCACTCAAAATTCTCCAAGCCAGGCTTCAATAGTACAGGAAGTGTGAACTTTCAGATATTCAAGCTAGATTTAGAAAAAGCAGAGGAACCAGAGATCAAACTGCCAACATCCGCTGAATCATCGAAAAAGCAAGAGAGTTCCAGAAAAACATCTACTTCTGCTTTATTGACTATGCCAAAGCCTTTGACTGTGTAGATCACAACAAACTGTGAAAAATTCTGAAAGATATGGGAATACCAGACCACCTGACCTGCCTCTGGAGAAATCTGTATGCAGGTCAAGATGCAACAGTTAAAACTGGACATGGAACAATGGTCCAGTTCCAAATTGGGAAACGAGTATGTTAAGACTGCATATGGTCACCCTGTTTATTTCACTTATATGCAGAGTACATCATGCAAAATGCCAGGCTGGAGGAAGCCCAAGCTGGAATCAAGATCTCCAGGAGAAATTTCAATAACCTCAGATATGCAGATGACACCACACTTATGCCAGAAAGCGAAGAGGAACTAAAAAGCCTCTTGATGAAAGTGAAAGAGGAGAGTGAAAAAGTTGGCTTAAAGCTCAACATTCAGAAAACAAAGATCATGGCATCCAGTCCCATCACTTCATGGCAAATAGGTGGGGAAACAGTGGAAACAGTGTCAGACTTTATTTTCTTGGGCTCCCAAATCACTGCAGATGGTGACTGCAGCCATGAAATTCCCCGGTGGCTCAGATGGTGAAGCATCTGCCTACAATGTGGGAGACCCAGGTTCTATCCCTGGGTCAGGAAGATCCTCTGGAGAAGGAAATGGCAACCCACTTTAGTATTCTTGCCTGGAAAATCCCATGGATGGAAGAGCCTGGTAGTCTACAGTCCATGGGGTCACAAAGAGTTGGACATGACTGAGCCACTTCACTTGCTTCTTGGAAGAAAAGCTATGACCAACCTATGCTAAGTCACTTCAGTCGTTTCCGACTCTGTGCGACCCCAAAGACGGCAGCCCACCAGGCTCCCCCATCCCTGGGATTCTCCAGGCAAGAACACTGGAGTGGGCTGCCATTTCCTTCTCCAATGCATGAAAGTGAAAAGTGAAAGTGAAGTCGCTCAATCATGTCCAACTCTTAGCGACCCCATGGATTGCAGCCTAACAGGCTCCTCTGTCCATGGGATTTTCCAAGCAAGAGTATTGGAGTGGGGTGCCATTGCCTTCTCCGATGACCAACCTAGACAGCATATTAAAAAGCAGAGACATTACTTTGCTGACCAAGATCCATTTAGTCAAAGCTATGATTTCTCCAGTAGCCATGCATGGATGTGAGAGTTGGACCATAACCAAAGCTGAACATCAAAGAATTGATGCTTTTGAACTGTGGTGCCAAGGAAGACTCTTGAGAGTCCTTGGACTGCAAGGAGATCCAACCAGTCCATCTTAAAAGAAATTAGTCCTGAATATGCAGTGGAAGGACTGATGCTGAAGCTGAAGTTCCAATACTTTGGCCACCTGATGCAAAGAACTGACTCATTTGAAAAGACCCTGATGCTGGGAAAGATTGAAAGCAGGAGGCAAAGAGGATGACAGAGGATAAGATGGTTGTATGGCATCACCAACTCCATGGACATGAGTTTGAGCAAGCTCCAGGACTTGGTGATGAACAGGGAAGCTTGGCGTGCTGCAGTCCATGGGGTTGCAAATAGTTGGACACGACTAAGTGACTGAACTGTGCTAAGCTGTCCTGTGAACAATAAAGGTTTGAACTTCAAGGGTCTACTTATACATTATTTTTTTCAATAAATACATATTACTTAACCACACTATCTGTGATTCATTGAATCTGCAGATGTAAAGGAAATTAGGGTACAGAGAACCCAAGTATATGGAGGGCCCAGTAACACTAACGTTTGCTCACAGTTCAATTGTATTCTTAATCTTTTGTAATTTGCTTATTTATGGACTTGTGTCAAATGTCCAGTTTTTTAGTTTCAATATTTTAACAATTTTTGAACAGCTATATACATATTGTGCCAGATGTCAGAAATTAAAAGTGGAAAAGTCCTGTCCCTGACCTTCAATCAACTCATGGTTTAGTGAGATACACAATTACAAAGACACTTTCAAAATAATGGAAAATGTGAACTTGATTCATATAACAACTCAGTTTGCATTTTCCTATATTATAGAAGAGGAAGCTCTTGGGGTGGACGTTGTGAGTCATTGCCCAGGTCTCCTCTTGAGTACTGAGGCACTGATTTCTGTGCTGCCAGAACTTTTTTCATCGGATGGTTCACAAGGTGGTCCTATGGTGAAGGTCGTTACCTTGCACAAGGTCAAGTCACTTCTCAGAGACAACTGACACACTATCTTGCTGCTATTGGGGTACAGGAGTTCAGCTGCTTTGCTGAATTGGAGTCAAGTCTAAAGTTCACTCAGCTCTAGAGCTTTCCATCGGATCTGCCAGTATTGCAGTTGTGACCTCAACACAGTTCAACTTTTTCTGTCTTCCCTCTCTCCCTTATAAGGGTGTCTTCCCTTTCTCCCTTACAACTCGGCTTCCCTCTCTCCCTTATGAGGGCTGTTTCTGAGCTATTTTTCCAATCAACCTTTATGCCAGAAAGATTTGTCTTAGGATCTACTTTCTGATGAACCTGACCTAAGAAATTTCTAAGTATATGGATAGGTAAGAGTCTTCACTGTTAAAGAAACTACTGGGGGGCAACCTTGTAAATAAGATAAGGCAATATTAAGGGAATCTATTAGGCAAGTCTAAAGTTGGATTTAAGGCTTCTCTGGAGGCTCAGTTGGTAAAGAATCCACCTGTACTGCAGGTGACTCATGTTCGATCCCTGGGTCAGGAAGATACTCTGGAGTTGAAAATGGCAATTCATTCCAGTATTCTTGCCTAGGAAATCCCATGGACAGAGGAGCCTGGCAGACAAACACGACTTAGTGACTAACCAACTACCACCAATGCTGGATTTCCAGGGTATTAGAAAATAGCATTCCAGGTAACTTTATCCAATAAGAGCATTGTAGGTAACTAGCCCGGGATCCATACAGAGTAGATTTAACACAAAGAAAGTAAGACTAGTCTAGTCTTTAGATTGCTGTTATTGGGAATGTCTGTGACACTGAGAAAGAGATTTGAATGACTTCACAAACATGGAAAACTAGGGACATGTTTCTGACCCAGTCCCAACAAATTAATGGGGCCTCACGTAGGAAAACCTCAAATATCTATATGCCCGTTATCTGTTACGAATTAACCATTACTAATATCAAATTAAGTATAAAGTATTGAAATTTAGTTTTAAAAGCACTGGGTAAGATTACTAAGTACTTTCCAAAAGAGTAAAGCCTGTCTCATTGATAGTAAGCAACTTGAATTTAAGAAGTTAACTATACTAGTTATTTACTTAAACATTGTTAAGTTGTGTCCGCCTCTTTGTGACCCCATGAACTACAGCACACTAGGTTACCCTGACCTTCACAATCTCCCAGAGTTTGCTCAAATTCATGTCCATTGAGTCAGTGGTAACATCCAAACATCTCATCCTTTGTCACACCCTTCTCTTCCTGCCCTAAATCTTTCCCAGCATCAGAATATTTTCCAATGAGTCACACTTCCCATCAGGTCACCAAAGTATTGGAGCTTCAGCTTTAGCATCAGTCCTTCCAGTGAATATTGAAGGTTGATTTCCTTTAGGATTGACTAGCTTGATCTCCATGCTGTCCAAGTGCCCCTCAAGAGTCTTCTCCAGCATCAGTTTGAAAGCATCAATTCTTTGGCCCTCAGCCTTCTTTACAGTCCAACTCTCACATCCATAAATGTCTACTGGAAAAACCACAGTTTTTACTATATGAACATTTGTTGGCAAAATGATGTCTCTGTTTTTTTAATATGCTAAGTTTCTTTAAATATATTTAAAAAAATAACTACCATGTGGTTTTTTAGACTTTATTATTATTTGGAATAATAGTCATTAAGTGAATAATTAATAATCAAGTAAAGTTAATAATTATTGAGTAAAACAGCAAAGATAGAAAGCTATGATGGCCGTAATCAACTTGCTAAATTTTGAAAATCACTGAGTTAAAGGGAAAATGACAGTCTTGAAAGAAAGAGGCAAGGTGAAAAAAAACTTTGGATAGAGAAATGGAAGTAAAGAAGAACATAAGAAAGTTTAAACAGAAGAGGATTTGCAATTCTCTGTATGGGTACCTGGGGATCATCTGTAGGCTTCAGAGAGCAACTAGGGATGGTGAAGTCTGAACCCTGGAACATGGCAGGGAAAGCTGAGAGGACTGAAATCTCCAAAATTATCAATCTGAAAGGACCAACTTGAACTTGATCCTGTGCCGACTACGGGTCTTTACCAGTGAAGAGAGCTTCTTCTAGATATTTAAGGATGTAGCATGGAAGAATTGAATGTTGTATGCCCTGAAGCTGGGGAACATCAGACTCTACAGGGCCAATATTCAACAACTCTTGACTTAGGTCTGCCATGGGCCATGCCTCTTTAAACACAAGAAATATTGCAGTGAGACAAAGGGCAAATACCCCCTCTTTGATGGAATTTTCATTCTGGCACCCACAGCTAGGATGCCTTAGTATAAATTAAATTTGGAAGGAAATGAGCTATGAGTTTTAAACTGTGAATGAGCGTAACTTCACGTTTCCCAAGGTAGATTTTGTCTGGCACTGAGATTTTTTTCCTAAAAATCTTTGCACATGATTTCTGTTGTTTGGAATTAAATATTTAAGAGGTTTGTGTTTAATTGTAACATATACAATGTTTTAAAAAGAAATTTTAAAAGCATTTTACATAAATAGATGCTACTCTTTCAGGAAGATATTATCTTTAGTACTTTCATAAAAATAGCAAGTTTGTGCAGAAAGTATTTCTAGTAAGACCAAGATTAAAGGTTTTATTTGGCTATGCCATGTTAGTTTAAATGTATTTTATAGTCACAAAACTTACCCTTGTGCTCCTCATTTCACAGAACTGCTGTGACAAGACACAGATATTTTGCTAAAGCTCAGTTACCAGCACTGAGCAAAGAACTGAAAATGAATGCTTGCTAAAGAGTGTCAGGACCATCATTCCCAACGCATTAACTGGCCTGCAAATTACATTCTCAATGTTTATAAACAAACATTTGGTGATAAGAAAGCTTCCTTGGTGAACTTTTTTTACAGATAATTCAGTTCAATTCAGTTCAGTTCCTCAGTCTTGTCCAACTCTTTGCGACCCCATGAATCGCAGCACGCCAGGCCTCCCTGTCCATCACCAACTCCCGGAGTTCACTCAGACTCACGTCCATCCAGTCAGTGATGCCATCCAGCCATCTCATCCTCTGTCGTCCCCTTCTCCTCCTGCCCCCAAGCCCTCCCAGCATCAGAGTCTTTTCCAATGAGTCAACTCTTCACATGAGGTGGCCAAAGTACTAGAGTTTCAGCTTTAGATCATTCCTTCCAAAGAAATCCTAGGGCTGATCTCCTTCAGAATGGACTGGGTGGATCTCCTTGCAGGCCAAGGGACTCTCAAGAGTCTTCTCCAACACCACAGTTCCAAAGCATCAATTCTTCAGCGCTCAGCTTTCTTCACAGTCCAACTCTCACATACATACATGACCACTGGAAAAACCATAGCCTTGACCAGAAGGACCTTTGTTGGCAAAGTAATGTCTCAGCTTTTGAATATGCTATCTAGGTTGGTCATAACTTTCCTTCCAAGGAGTAAGCGTCTTTTAATTTCATGGCTGCAGTCACCATCTGCAGTGATTTTGGAGCCCCAAAACATAAAGTCTGACACTGTTTCCACTGTTTCCCCATCTATTTGCCATGAAGTGATGGGACCAGATGCCATGATCTTCGTTTTCTGAATGTTGAGTTTTAAGCCAACTTCTTCACTCTACTCTTTCACTTTCATCAAGAGGCTTTTTAGTTCCTCTTCACTTTCTGCCGTAAGGGTGGTGTCATCTGCTTATCTGAGGTTATTGATATTTCTCCTGGCAATCTTGATTCTAGCTTGTGCTTCTTCCAGTCCAGAGTTTCTCATGATGTACTCTGCATATAAGTTAAATAAACAGGGTGACGATATACAGCCTTGACGTACTCCTTTTCCTATTTGGAACCAGTCTGTTGTTCCATGTCCAGTTCTAACTCTTGCTTCCTGACCTGCATACAGATTTCTCAAGAGGCAGGTCAGGTGGTCTGGTATTCCCATCTCTTTCAGAATTTTCCACAGTTTATTGTGATCCACACAGTCAAAGGCTTTGGCATAGTCAATAAAGCAGAAATAAGTGTTTTTCTGGAACCCTCTTGCTTTTTTGATGATCCAGCAGATGTTGGCAATTTGGTTTCTGGTTCCTCTGCCTTTTCTAAAACCAGCTTGAACATCAGGAAGTTCACGGTTTATGTATTGCTGAAGCCTGGCTTGGAGAATTTTGAGCATTTCTTTACTAGTGTGTGAGATGAGAGCAGTTGTGTGGTAGTTTGAGCATTCTTTGGCATTGCCTTTCTTTGGGATTCAAATGAAAACTGACCTTTTCCAGTCCTGTGGCCACTGCTAAGTTTTCCAAATTTGCTGGCATATTGAGTGCAGCACTTTTACAGCATCATCTTTCAGGATTTGAAATAGCTCAACTGGAATTCCATCACCTCCACTAGCTTTGTTTGTAGTGATGCTTTCTAAGGCCCACTTGACTTCACATTCCAGGATATCTGGCTCTAAATGAGTGATCACACCATCGTGATTATCTGGGTTGTGAAGATCTTTTTTGTACAGTTCTTCTGTGTATTCTTGCCACCTCTTAATATCTTCTGCTTCTGTTAGGTCCATACCATTTCTGTCCTTTATTGAGCCCATCCTTGCATGAAATGTTCCCTTGGTATCTCTAATTTTCTTGAAGAGACCTCTAGTCTTTCCCATTCTGTTGTTTTCCTCTATTTCTTTGCATTGATGGCTGAGGAAGGCTTTCTTATCTCTTCTTGCTATTCTTTTGAACTCTGCATTTAGATGCTTATATCTTTCCTTTCTCCTTTGCTTTTTGCTTCTCTTCTTTTCACAGCTATTTGTAAGGCCTCCTCAGACAGCCATTTTGCTTTTTTGCATTTCTTTTCCATGGGGATGGTCTTGATCCCTGTCTCCTGTACATTGTCACGAACTTCCGTCCCTAGTCTATCAGGCACTCTGTCTATCAGATCTAGTCCCTTAAATCTAATCTCACTTCCACTGTATAATCATAAGGGATTTGATTTAGGTCATACCTGAATGGTCTAGTGGTTTTCCCCACTTTCTTCAATTTAAGTCTGAATTTGGCAATAAGGAGTTTATGATCTGAGCAGCAGTCAGCTCCCGGTCTTGTTTTTGATGACTGTATAGAGCTTCTCCATCTTTGGCTGCAAAGAATATAATCAATCTGATTTCAGTGTTGACCATCTGGTGATGTCCATGTGTAGAGTCTTCTCTTGTGTTGTTGGAAGAAGGTGTTTGCTATGACCAGTGTATTCTCTTGGCAAAATTCTATTAGTCTTTGCCCTGCTTCATTCCATACTCCAAGGCCAAATTTGCCTGTTATTCCAGGTGTTTCTTGACTTCTACTTTTGCATTTCAGTCCCCTATAAAGAAAAGGACATCTTTTTTGGGTGTTAGTTCTAAAAGCTCTTGTAGGTCTTCATAGAACCGTTCAACTTCAGCTTCTTCAGCATTACTGGTTGGGGCATAGGCTTGGGTACCGTGATATTGAATGGTTTGCCTTGGAAACGAACAGAGATCATTCTGTCGTTTTTGAGATTGCATCCAAGTACTGCATTTCGGACTCTTGTTGACCATGATGGCTACTCCATTTCTTCTAAGGGATTCATGCCCATAGTAGTAGATGTAATGGTCATCTGAGTTAAATTCACCCATTCCAGTCCATTTTAGTTCACTGATTCCTAGAATGTCGACATTCATTCTTGCCATCTCTTGTTTGACCACTTCCAATTTGCCTTGATTCATGGACCTAATATTCCGGTTCCTATGCAATATTGTTCTTTATAGCATCAGAATTTGCTTCTTTCACCAGTCACATACACAACTGGGTTTTGTTTTTGCTTTGGCTCCATCCCTTTATTCTTTCTGGAGTTATTTCTCCACTGATCTCCAGTAGCATATTGGGTACCTACTGACCCAGGGAGTTCCTCTTTCAGCATCCTATCATTTTGCCTTTTCATACTGTTCATGGGGTCCTCAAGGCAAGAATACTGAAGTGGTTTGCCATTCCCTTCTGCAGTGGACCAAATTCTGTCAGACCTCTCCACCATAACCCTCCGGTCTTGGGTGGCCCCATGGTATGGCTTAGTTTCATTGAGTTAGACCAGGCTGTGGTCCATGTTATCAGATGGCTAGTTTTCTGTGATTACGGTTTCAGTGTGTCTGCCCTCTGATGCCTTCTCGCAACATTTACCGTCTTGGGTTTTTCTTACCTTGGACGTGGGGTATCTCTTCACGGCTGCTCCAGCAAAGTACAGCCGCTGCTCCTTACCCTGGACGAGTTGCCCTTCCTGACCTTGAGTGTGGGGTAGCTCCTCTCGGCCACCACCCCTGACCTCTGACATGGGGTGGTTCCTCTCGGCCACTGCCCCTGACCTCGGATGTGGGGTAGCTCCTATTTGACATAAACATAGCAAGCTCCCAGGCCCATTTATCAGGCTTAATGACTGAGGCCAGGGATTTCTTCCTTGAAGAAACCCATCCCTTGAAGCAACATAGTTCCAGCTGTTTCAGTGCCCCTGCTCATTTCTTCCCATTCCACTCTCCCTCCATTTAAATACACTTAAAAAAATAAAAAAGCAAAAAAAATTAAAAAGCTTAGTTTTTCCCTTAAATTACAAATTTGTTGCGATTCCCCTTTTGGTGAGGTATCTAGAATAGGAAAATTCATGGAGACAGTAAAACAGAGATTACTGGGGACAGAAAGGTGAAGGAAATGTGGAGTTATTATTAAATGGATACAGAGTTTCTATTTGAGAACATGAACAAGTTCTGGAAATGGAAAGAAGTGATGGTTGCACAACATTGTAAGTGTACTTAATGACATTAAATTGAACACTTAAAAAGTAAATATGATAAAATTTATGTTATTTATATTTTTACGACAGTAAAAACACACAGAAAAAATAAAGCTCTTGACACCACAGATCTGCCATGGCATCATTAAGTACTTGTTAATATAATGTTGATGCCATTAGGTTTTAATTGCCAGCTGGCAACCATCATCGTTTGCAACTACATAGATTAAAAACAAACAAACAAAAAATCTTCCCAGTATTTCCTGTACTCTCTGAGCAGCTTTCACTATGGTTTTACTCTTCTCAGACAGGCACATAATGTTCTTATCATTTAGTAGGTAGGAATCCGTTAGGAGCTGGTTTGATAGAACCAATTTGTATGATTTTTGGCCTATGGGAAGAGTTAAGTACTCTGTTTCTATTTAAATTTTTTATTGTCTCAGACCGCTGACTAGTGCCAGAGAAGTTATCGAAACTGGCCTCCAGGAATGAAGATGTTTCATAAGAAGCCAACCTTTTGATACAGAAAGCTTCAAAGAGATTTAAACATGAAGCACCAAATGTGATTATGCCTCCAACTTTCTATTTTTTTCCCCATTGACTCATAATCATTTTAAAGTAGGCTCACACATTGGTGATTTATTGCTTCTATCAATAATATGCTCAGACATCATTCTCCAAAAAATGGGCACATAAATTATTTCTAAACAATAATATTTCTTCAAGAAGTTAAGGTGGATTTATTCAGAATAAAAAAGAATTGGTTCCAAAAAAATAAAAGTTCTCATGAGACTTAAATAGGAGAGCATAGTTCACTTTGTTTTCGTGTTAATATCTATCTGCGTCAAAGAATTCATCTCATGAATTACTTAAAAATCACCTAAATAAGACAAATTACAAGGGATGAATTATTGCTATTGAAAGGATAACTTGAATCAAGTCAAATAATTCTTAAGGGGCTATAATTATCCCACAAAAATTTCCTAAGCAAAGCCGTTATTTTACAGTACAGACATTAGAATCGAACTTTTCATTCATTTGCCTCCTTAAAGTGTAGAGGACTGTATCCTGTGGTGGAGCATTTATTTTTCCTAGGATACAAGGTAAACTCAAAGTAGAATATTTACAGACCAAATAGGTGCCCTGCAGTAAGCACGCTGCACAGACCTGACCGGCATTTGAATGCTCCAAACTAAACAGGACAGGACTTTCAGGCAAGAGCATGAATAAAAGGCAAGACGAAGGAGAACATTTCTTAAGTTCTCAGTTTGTTCTGAAATTTGCATTGCTCGACAGAAACTCACAATGCTTATCCTACAGGACAGGTCCTGTTCTAAATCCTTTGCAAATACAGACTCATTTTATCCTTCTGTGTAATAAAGTGCGATCATTACCCTTGTGTGATAACCTGTGGTCCTTAATGGGGAAATTGCATGAGGTCACACAGGTAATCAGTGAGATCACAGAGCCAAGAATCAAAACCCGAGCATTCTGGCCCCAGGGCCTGTGTGCTCAACTCACAATTCGGGCATTACACATTATTGTTGTCTGTCTCATCTTCTACTTGGTTTACTTTTGTCTAGGCAGAATGTTTTTCTTTGCTTGAAAAGAAAGTACAGCATGGCCAAACTTGGGTGTGTTTGCAGTAGCAGGTCTTATTTCCAGCAGCACTAGTTAACTAATAAGTACACAGGCAGGAGCATGGCTAGGGGGTGGTCTTTATTTTATCTCTTTCTTTGGGGTGGTCTTTCTTTTATCTCTTTCTTTGGTAGTTCCCACTCACTTTTGATAGGTACATCTCCAAAGGTGCTCTCACCTGTAAAATGTCACCTTTTTGCCATCATTCTGTGGGAAGCAAGACTTTGTGCAACCCAAGGGCGTTTCCCATGTGAGAATTCACAGAGAAAGGTTAGATGTAAATCCTTTCTTTTTTTTTAATTCCATACTTCAGATTGCATGATTTCTCCATAATTACTCACACTCAAGTCGCTATCAAGACTACTGATTATCTTAATGCCTTAAAAGTTGTACTCACATAAAATGGTTAATTTCTCATGACTTTTGCAGACATCAAGAGCTTCAGTTAATCATCTCTGCTGGTCTTTTCCATTTAACAATGTTCTTCTTACAGATAAAGATGCAAGCAAGGAAGTTAACTATTTTCCTGGATTGCTTACATGACAAAGGCCACATACAGAGCTTCTTCAAGCCCTAGTTCCAGGCTTTTAAAACTGATTATGAAAATTAAAGGAGATCAGCCCTGGGTGTTCTTTGGAAGGAATGATGCTAAAGCTGAAACTCCAGTACTTTGGCCACCTCATGTGAAGAATTGACTCATTGGAAAAGACTCTGACGCTGGGAGGGATTGGGGGCAGGAGGAGAAGGGGATGACAGAGGATGAGATGGCTGGATGGCATCACCGACTCGATGGACATGAGTTTGAGTGAACTCCGGGAGATGGTGAAGGACAGGGAGGCCTGGCGTGCTGCGATTCATGGGGTCGCAAAGAGTCGGACACGACTGAGTGACTGATCTGAACTGAACTGAACTGAACTGATGAAAATTAATTATGATAGTGCTTAACTGATAAGGTTATGAAGAATCTCAATTGAGTTAATGAATTTTGAGAACATACCCAGTGCTTGGCACAAAACACATGGTCTAAACATTTATCTTTAATATATCATATCAGCTTTGTGACCAGTGGCCTAAGTTTTTGCCAGCTCATTTTCTTGTTGCTAAGGTATTATTCATAATACTTCAACACTAAAGCAATAACCGTCTAGCTAGTTTCTTGATTCCAGTTTCATCACACTGCATACACTTGCTAGATTTGATTTGTTACAATAAAATTTTATCATCTTATATCTCATTCAAGTACCTTTGATGACATCCAGCTGCTAGCACAGGAAACTGGCACACAGGAATCATCAAATGAATATTTGCTGAACAAATGAATGAATAAATAAGTGCCCCAAGGAAGACTTTCAAGTCCTGTCGCAGTCCGACTCTGCACTCATTTCTTTCCTTATCTGCCTTTAGTTATTACCATAAACACGGAACATTCATTTACTGTGTGACATCGACATGTCAGATACCAGAGTGGTTGTTGAATATTCAAGGAGGAGAAAAGAGCTTAGAGCTTCTTTGAAAAGAGTCCTTTTAAGCCAAATTGACTGATTTATTGTCTCTTGCTTTCCCATTGCCAAGGTTTTGATAGTGTTGTTCCTCCAGCCTAAAAAGCTGCCTCTCAACTTTCACACTCTTTTTATCCTTCAAGATTCAGCTCGAACTGTTCCTCATTCTGCATAAACACTTACCTAACCACCCATGTGTAAAGTGATCTCTCCCCCATTCCTCTTCTGACTTGCTAAGACAATTATTTTTAATTACATCATACTTTACTTTTGCCAGGAGTTATAATTATATAGTACATTATACTTTTTCTGATACTGCAATGCTAAAATGTTATTTTATATATATATATATATATACACACACACACACACATAAATAACTCTAAAATGTTATTATATATATGTGTTTGTGTTTAGTCTTTCAGTCGTGTCCAACTCTTTGTAACCCTATGGACTGTAGCCTGCCAGGCTCCTCTGTCTACAGGATTCTCCAGGCAAATATATTGGAATGGGTTGCCATGCCCTCTCCCAGGGGATCTTCCCAACCCAGGGATTGAACACATGTCTCTTGCATTGCAGGCAAATTCTTTACCAGCTGAGCTACAAGGGAAGCCCATATATGTGTATATATAACTCTAAAACGATATCATATATATATATGTATATAGATGTATATAATATAATATAGCTTATACCCTACCTCCTTACTGCAGTGAAAGTCCTTTGAGGTCATGCCTTTCACTTTTTATTTTCTGTTTATTAATATCCTCTACAGGTCCTAGGATCAACATTTTCTCCCACAGCTGTTCTTCAGTCAATATGTGCTGATTCATTGATTATTTAGTAGATTACTAGATATTCAGATATTTAATATGCTGGC
Source organism: Bubalus kerabau (assembly GCF_029407905.1). Classification (NCBI taxonomy): domain Eukaryota; kingdom Metazoa; phylum Chordata; class Mammalia; order Artiodactyla; family Bovidae; genus Bubalus; species Bubalus kerabau. Next base: position 101,359,921 of record NC_073624.1, read on the forward strand.
TTGGTGTCCCAGTACAACTTATTGATCAATACTATGAAAAAAATAATAAATCTCTTGACTGCAATTGACAAAAGAGATGCTCCTGAACATTCAGGAGTCAGAGAATAAAGCAACTGAATGCTTCCTTGTCATGAAAGAGAGGCACGTATCTCCGTTCATCTCTTGCCCAGTCCTTGTCTCTATTCCCATTTTGCCTTCATTTTTCAGAGTAGAGATTCTTTACCTGGAATCTCTGGATCCTTATACAGTCCTACAAATGGATTTTGTCAAGTTTTGGAAAACAGCACAATGTTATGCATTCTAGGATTAGCATAAGAAAACTAGACAGTTTTTTTTTTACAAGTAGAGGTTTAAACCCAAGCTTATCTAACTGAAAAGTCCCTGTTTTTCCAGCTATATCATTTATTATATCACAGCATTTATAGGATTTCTTGAGTTGCTAGGCAGATAACATCTGTGGGCTAGGACAGGGATGTGATCCAATCACCAAACTGGTATGTCCAAGGAAAGGTCTGTAACAACCATGCCCCCAGGAGTGGCCATAGCGGAAACAATGACGAACACTTATATATTATATGAGATATGTTAGATGCAGCTCTAAATGCTTGATGTATTAGTGTTTTTTTGTTTTTAAACCTCACAACAAATATATAAGGTAGGTAGTACTAAAGTGAAGTGAAGTCACTCAGTCGTGTCCGACTCTTTGCGACCCCATGGACTGTAGCCTTCCAGGCTCCTCTGTCCATGGGATTTTTCCAGGCTTTCCCGACCCAGGAATCGAACCCGGGTCTCCTGCATTGCAGGCAGACGCTTTATCGTCTGAGCCACCAGGCAAGTAAGCAAAGGTAGTACTAAGGTTAGGTATACTTTATAGATTAAAACCCTAGAACACAGAGAGGTAAAGTTACTCATATGCACAGCACAGGGACACTAAACACAGTGTTGATAGGGTGGGGGAGTGGAGTAATATGGGGAAGAAAGAAGAAATGTTCCAGTCCATCCTGCATGCTAGGCTGGCCTGAATTCCACCTTAGCTTGCTTGCTTGGCTAAAGAAGAAAAACTGTCTAGGATGGCTAATAAAGAGCCAGACACCCATTCCAGCTGCTGACCTTACTTTGAAGAGTCAGTCTAAGAATAAACCAGTCACAGGTTTGTGAAGATAATCACTTGCTTCCAGACCTCTTCAAAAATAAAGGGTGTCAGAAGACGACCTTCCGAAGCTCTGGCATTCTTCACATCTGAGTATGCCGGTACAGTTTAGACCAATTGTGTTTGATGTCGGTGGGAAAGAGTGACTAGCTTGAAGTGAACATGGACAACAAGCAGAATATAGTCACCCAGTTAACTAGTCAGTTGTCAGTAGAAATCACTGTTTAAGTGGTTTTTACGGCAGATGTGGTATCTGTTCTGAATCTGAATATTTCAAATATCTATAACAGCAGCCAAGGTTTCAGTGAACCCTACCCCCAAACATTCCAAGCCAGGATAAGTTTCAGCCTTCTCCGCACATGCATGGCTTCTTGCCTCAAAATTGTTTCATTTCCCATTTGATTGCAAGAGACCTAGATTTTGACAGTGGTCCCTATGGCATCTTTATGACTTGCTATGTGTGACTTTTTGTAACTTCATTTCTTCTATCTAAAAATAGGTATGACAACAGATGCAATTTAACATCCGGTTAAAGGCACACATTTGAAATAAACTAGCATTCAGTAAAATCCTTAGGATTTTGGAGGTGAGGGTCTTACTAAAACTTAAAAGATAGAAATATTTGTTCCTCCAGAAAGATAAAATTTAAAAAGAATTGTAAAACCTGGTCACAGTTTTTAAACAAGTCTACAAAGACATGTTACTCAAAGTTTTTTATTGTTAATTTTCTATAACTTAAGAGTTTGAGCTTTCTTAAAATGAAGTATGGTAAACAGTAAAATAGATTAGGTACTAGAATACTTGGATATTTACTCCTGTGTGCTTCTTACTGGCTCTGTGAGCTTGGGCAGGTCATTGGACTTCAGTAAAATTATTTCCCTTGCCCAACTTAAACGATTGCTATGATATATATCAGAAAACAATAAAAGCTAACATTTACAGGAAGCTTAATTTCCTGGGATAACAGCCATGCTCTGAATTACATGCCTTAAACCTTTGCCTCATTCCATCTTTATTTCAACATTATGAATGAGGTATTACTTTTAACCTATTTTACAGATATGGGAACTCAGAGAGGTCGAGTGTGTTGAGTTCATACAGCTTACTATCAGAGGGAAGAAACTGGATGTGAAACTTAGCTAAAACGGTTCTGCTTTATAAAATTAAGATGGTTTGCATATCAAGATAATGTGTGTTCTCCTCCTGTTCTAATTGTTCTTCTTTTTCTTTGATGCCATATTTCCCTTCTCTTTCTCCTTTTACCTCTCTCTCTGGTAACAACTGCTGCTGTTATTCATCATCTACCCTGTAGTACTGTAGTAGATGGTTTTTTTGTTCTTTTCTTTAATTTTTATTTATTTATTTATTTTGGGGCTGTGCTGGGTCTTCCTTGCTGTGCGTGGGCATTTTCTAGTTGCGGCGAGTGGCTGGGGGCTACTCTTTGTCCTGGTATGTGGGCTTCTCACTGTGATAGCTTCTCTTGTTGCCCAGAACAGGCTCCAGGGTGCACAGGCTTCAGCAGTTACCACGCGGGGGCTCAGTACTTAAGGTTCAGGGATCCAGAGCACAGGCTCAGTAGCTGTAACGTGGACTTAGATGCTCCCCAGCATGTGAGATCTTCCTGGACCAGGGATGCAATCCGTGTCTTCTACAGTGGCAAGCGGATTCTTTACCACTGAGCCACCAGGGAAGCCCAGATTGGGTTCTGATAAAGAGTGAACCAGACCCGGGCAAAACAATAATCATCAATAGTCAATGATCTATCTTCATGTTATAGTCATTCATGAAGCATTTCTTGAGAATTTATTTTGTGCTGGTAGCAGGGACACAAGTATGAAGAGGATGTGCTTTATTCCCTGAGATGAAAGATGTACCTAAATAACCCTAATATGAACAAATGATTGCATGTTATAAGAATGAGATAAATGTAAGAGGAGTTCAAGGGGAAAAAATTAATTGATTCCGGACTTCCCTGGTGGCTCAGATGGTTAAACGTCTGTCTACAATGTGGGAGACCCAGGTTCGATCCCTGGGTCAGGAAGATCCCCTGGAGAAGGAAATGGCAACCCACTCCAGTACTCTTGCCTGGAAAATCCCATGGACGGAGGAGCCTGGTAGGCTACAGTACATGGGGTCGCAAAGAGTTGGACACGACTGAGCGACTTCACTTTCAAGAGGATCATAGGGCTTCCCTTGCCATTCAGCTGGTAAAGAATCTGCCTGCAATGCAGGAGACCTGGGTTCGATTCCTGGGTCAGGAAGATCCCTTGGAGAAGAAAATGGCAACCCACTCCAGTCTTCTTGCCTGGAGAATCCCATAGACAGAGGAGCCTGGTGGGCTATAGTTTATGGGGTTGCAAGAGTCGGATACCACTTTAGTGACTAAACCACCACCAAGGGAAATCATGGATTTTGCACCAAAATCCAGGGAAAATATTTGCCTTCTTCTAAATTATCAGATTTAAATCATCTTCTTCTAAATCATCAGATTTAAATCAGATCTAAATCATCAGACTAACCAGGCATGGGGTTAAATGCCAAGGAGAAGAGTGGGGTAAGGTGTTAACATTATGGACACTGGGCTTGGAAAATAAGGCAAAATATCATGTGATAACAGCTTTACCCCCTCTTCTTTAGGTAACACAGATAAAAATTTAATCCCTTCAAGTTTCATCAAGGCAAAGTATATTTACTGTAGAATTGTGTCCTTAGATGGCTAGAGAAGGGGAAGAAGGGAGGGTGGAGAATGGAAGGGTTATCCTCTCATGTTTCACAGATGTTGATTTCAAGTTTCCACCTGGTAACAGCCTAGGGGCCAGGGCATAAAGATACAAGTCAAAACATAGAATCACACAGAGAACTGACAGCATCCAGCAAGGGAATTACAAAAACTCAAAAAAGCTTTCACAGGCTGAATAAATATCTTTCCTTGTATTTGCACTTTCTTTTTTCTATTTACTGAATTTGGAAAGAGCCATAGACTTTATTGCCTTTTCAAAGTTCTGGATTACATAAAAATGTAGCCTACGAAAATATAATTTTTCATATACAGGCTAAATTAAATTGTGATCATCGTTTAGTATCTCTGTGCTTTATTTTAAAAAACACACATAACTGGTAGACAACAAGAAAGGTTTTAAACTATAAGTAAGGAAAGTAATATATGGTGTGCTTTTCATATAAAATCATGGCTTTCTTCCAGGGAACTTTAGAAATATGTTCAAGATATATAGAAAACCTCCATAGCATAGTACTTGAATTTTTGAATGTGCACAAATAGCCCAAGGCAAGTAAGAATCTGAATGAGTACTCATTTATTTTCACAGCCCACACTTAAAATAATTTCATTCCATTTGCCAGACTTACACATCCTGAAAGCAAAAAACAAAACAAAACAAAACATACAAACTGTCATTTCGGAAGTATGATAAATGTGACTCATAAAGAAGACTAGAAAGAGTGGATCAAGGAGTAGGGTTGGGGGTGGGGAAATAAACCCTTTAGTTACAATTTCAGGGAAATGAGTCGACACAATGAAACAAATTCCAAGTCAAGTTGCTCCACTACTATATTACAGAAGCAGTTTAGAATTTTAAGCAGATGCAAAAGGAATAAAGCATTTAAATGGCGAGAAAAAAAGGCCGATAAAGTTTCTGGCTACAATACAAGAGACATATCATTACCATATGATCTAATGTGGGTGTCAGCCGGATTGTGTTCATTGAGGGAAACCTTATTTTTTAACTGTGCTATGGAGTAGAAGCAGGAGGTTTTCAACCTAGTGACAGTCACAGAGCAGCACCTTCCCCCTCCTCCTTTCCACACCTGCAAACTCTTTTGCTTGGGCTGAATATTTAGTGTAATTACATCTCAGCTTTGAGGGCTCCAGTGGCAAATCCCCGGATTAAAAGGTATGGTTTTCAATAATTGTCCTGAACTCTGCTACAGACTAATAAAACTTTGATCAAGTTAAGAAAAAAGGAGTTATTTGGTAAGAGAAAAAGAGAAAAAAAAAATGTGTACTGAACTTTTAGTAATGTTTATGCAGTGTTTTAAACAAGTATTGCTTGAAAACAGAAACGAAGTATTTGGTAAAATGGTTGTAATGCATTGTTTTAGTTCTTTCTCTCTGTTCTTTGCAAAGATGTTTCTTAGAGAAACTATAACCTAACACGGTGACTCTCTTTATTGATATATTTTGTGTTTTTACTAATTAAATGTTTAGGAAATGTTTATAGAAAAGTATTCTAGACTGGCATGCTATTCATAGTTGGATTGTATATTTAAGAATTTATTCTCCTCCTGAATTCTTATATATATTAAGAACTTTTAAACTTCAGAAAAGTGAACTTTGGTGATTAGTTATAGAAGTCTAGTGTATATTTCTACAACTTAGAAAATAATAGAAACTGTCACCAGAGAGGTGAAAACCAACACTGACTCTATTTATGCTGATTATTAAGGACCTAACTAAGATAATCTCACAGTTAGCTGCATAGTTACTAAAATGTAAAGAGACTCGGCCAGAATTTTTGCTGCAAATGAAATTTCATCATAAGATACATTCACTATAGAATGAAAGTGTGGGTTATTTTCCTTTCTAATTTCAAAACAGGGTAACATGATGACCACTGATTAAGTGGGCTCCCAGTGATATAAATACCTGCGGCTTTTTCTTCGAATTGCTATTTTGACCAGAAAAAGAATCAGATGCCTCCTATAGTACCCATTATTGATAGATGGATACTGTTTTACTGTTTACTTTTAACTTATTTCTATTATTATTGAGGTTTTTAATTCACCCAGTGCTGGGGGGTTTAATTTGCTCTGCATTTAGAGCTTCACTTATCTCCTGAGTTTTAAATTTTGACTTGGAAATTCACACCAAAGGCATAAATGACATCATACAAATGTCGTTTAAGAAACCTAAAATTATTATTTTTGATAGAACACATTAAATTATGGCAATGAACTTTACTGAAGTAGTGACATTCTTAGCAATTAGTAATAGGAAATAGGCATACATTTTGAGACTACTTAAAATGGTTGAAATGAAATGTTAATAGTATATCATCTCAATAACAGTCTCCTTGATGTCTACATGGGCTACTGCTATAGGTTTGTTTGTTTTCCTGATTTATTAAGAGAGGAAGGAAATGATAAAGAGACTATCACTGTCAGTAGCCTGGATTAATTATTTTACGACGCTGTGTTTTAAGTATTATGATACTAATCTAAAAGAAGTTATTTCATGGAGGAATTTGTGGAAAATACCTGGCCATATTATTTTTCCCCAGGACATTCAGGGTTAAAATAGCACACACATCCGCCCACCCACCCACACACACACACCCCCCCCCCAAGAAAATGATAAGTAATGGAAGCTAAAAACTGTCTGTCTGAGTTTAGATTCAACCCAAAAGAATATTGTGTAGAGAATTTGCACCATTTTAACAAGAGTAAACAAACGTAAATGATAATATTCCCCTGAGCTAATGTTTAATATTCTGTTTTTTGGATTCGTGAACCAGGCTTTCTTTTTTTTTTTTTTTTTTTTGGAGAAAAGATCAGAAACAGACATCTGCATTAATTTCTCATTGCTATTTATTAAATCTGCAATTAGTTTGTTTCATTTTTCTCAAAACTTGCAAGACATGAAATATGCAAGGCTAGCAAACTTGTGGTAAACCGTAAACATTGCATTTTAATGCGAAACAGACAGAAAACCACTCTCTGAGATCCACTCCAAGGGAACCCTGCCAAAACAATAGGGTCTCCTTTAAAAGGCAATGCAGTAACTGAGTGGGAATGGGTTTCCCGAGAGAATCTGATACTGAATTTAAAGGGGCAGTGTGAATAATAATCTTCGTGGTATTATGTTAAAGTCACTAGCCTGTATTGCAAACGTGCTGCCTTTGACGTGCTTCAATAATAAACTAAGAATAAAAGTGTAAGAAATTTTAAAACATTTGTTTCCCCTGTAGTGGATCTAGGCAAACATTTCCAGAATATATGTTAAAGTTAGCACATATGAAGACTTTATCTTTTCTATATTGCTATCATTTGGATAGTGACTGGAAATAACATAATTAAAGATGATGAGACTAAAGATCATATCTACAATGTGTTTGGGGAATATTTTGAGCAGTTTTAATGGAGCTTGAAAATATAACAATTCAAAATAGACTTCTCTCCACGATCAACTACTTTTCATTATTCAGATTTATTAAGATTTTGTTATTCAGATTCATTTAGTTCACTTCAGCCATCTAAACAACCAACTCAATAACAGAGATGTATATATATATATATAGAAGGGCTTGTTAAATGAATGAATAAAAATGGTATAGATGCGTTGAAATCATATTTTTGTCAATTTGTTTACAAAATAATCCTATTGGTAAAATTAGATAACATATGTCATACAAAATAAAATAAAATCAGATAGCATTTTCCATATGTGTTTACTGGTTTACACAGTCCTTAAAAAGGATTCATTTGAGAAACCACCCAAAAGATTTATGTTAAAAACTGAATCATGCTTATATCAGGCTCAGGTTTTCAATTCGATATCTTTCTTATGCTAGAAATTCAATATTTAAACAAAGATAACCATATTTAAAAAAATCAAATTTGGTTGCTTAGAACAAATCGAATAACTTGTATTATTAATAAATTGACGGTCAACTGAGTCATTTATGGGCAAAATATTGTGCAAGGCCCCGGTACAGAACAAAGGATAATAAGACACGCCCTGAAGGAGTACATCTTCGAGTGGGGGGGCAGACCAAGCACGCAAAACAAATTACAATATAATGTGATAAGTTCTTTAAAAGAGGTAAGCAACGTGTCTTGGGAGCACAGAAGAAGGAGAACGCAGCATCCTGCCTGGATGCCCGAGAATACACAAGGGAAACCCATTATCTCATTTAGCCTTTACAACACTCTCACAAGGTAGGTATTTTAAATGGTGATTAGCTTTGAGTGTCAGGGTTGAGGTGGGGACTGGGAGTAGAGAGAAAATGGAGAGAAATGGTGTCAAATCGTGCATGGTCTTATTTGCAACAAAGGGGATGGAGACTTTATTGGCAAGCTGTGAGAAGTCAGCAAAGGATTTGCAGTAGAAAATTAATACAATGAAATTGAATTTTTAGAAGATGACTTGGGCAGCAGAGTGGAAGATGGCCTGGAGTGGAAGAAATATTTGAGGTATTTGAGGCTGAGACTATTTGAAAGCTCTTGTTCAGGGAGTGATGAGAAAGGTCTGGACTGGGATAAATACAGTGGGATGGAGAAATCAGATTGGCTTCTAGAGATATTTCTGAGCAGGAATTGGAGACTCTCATGTGTACAGACAAAACTTGTTTAACTGTGGCACGGCTTGTGTTGAGTGAGCATTGAAAATTTCAATGTTGACTATATAATGTGTGGTCTTAATTCAGACCCCAAATTCAATGAAGTGATTCAAATACTTTTTAAATTTTTCTTCATAAATAAACAGTGCAAGTTCATCTCTACTGAACCTTATTACCTTTCAAATATATTTCTAATGTTCTGCTCCTAACAGTACATAAAATATTACTTTTTAATGCTTTTTTCTATGTGCACTCCACTTATATAACACATACATTAGGCAAGGCTATTCTTCTAAACCTTCCGCTATTTCCCAGGTTCCTCGGTTGTGAAAGTATACAAGAGAAATCATGAAGGCAACTATCATCTTCCTCTTGGTTGCACAAGTTTCCTGGGCTGGACCGTTTCAACAGAAAGGCTTATTTGACTTTATGCTGGAAGATGAGGCTTCTGGGATAGGCCCGGAAGAGCACTTTCCTGAAGTTCCTGAAATAGAGCCTATGGGTCCAGTCTGTCCCTTCCGCTGTCAGTGCCATCTGCGAGTTGTCCAGTGTTCTGATCTGGGTGAGTGGGATGCCGGCTCTCTACCTACCTTGGCTGCTTTATTCATGGGAATGGCTTCCCTGGGAGTGCAGCATTTTCAGTTTTAATTTCTGCAATTCCAAATGTGAGAGACAGTGCCACCTAATGAGGAGTTAGGGAAGCAGAGTAGGAGTGAAAGAAGTAACTTTGAAGTTAGGGGACTTGATTCTTTTTTTAAGTCAGAGAAGCATCACTCTGCAATCTTGGACAAATCACTAAAAAAAATTTTTTTCTAAGCTTCATGGCTCCCCTTATGTAAAATAAAATTTTGAACAAATAATATCTTGTGTTCTATGATTCCAAGGTGATAGATTATTTTAAGTCTGTGATTTGCTCCCATGAAATCTTAAGAAAACCTGGGTGATCTCTCTACTCTTGGCTTAGCCCACATAGCAGGGTTTGAACAAAACTGTAAAGTATGCAGTGTTATCAAAAGCAAAACCAGTAAACTTTTAGAACAAAAATTTATCTTTCAAGTACCAAAATACTCTCATAATCCCTGGGTCTTAGTTTTGTCTCTGCCTTTGGAATTTTGTAATCTAGCTGTTTATATTCTTTAGAAAGTTTCAAAGAAAATCTTTATAACTAAGTCGTGGTATAAATATTCAATATGATCACGAAGCCTATATCTTTAGCCTAACACTGCAAATGCATTTTGATTTATTATCTTTCAAGAAAAATTTGGCCTGGGAATTCCAAGAGCCATATACTCAGAAGATAAATCTCCAGAAAGCTTGGAGCCCTAGCAGATGAGCCCAAGGGGAATGAATTTAGCTTACATGGCAGCTGATTCACATTCCTCTTTTCTTTTGGTTCATTTTCTTACTGAAAAGAAAAAAAGAAGGAAAAAACCTCACAGAATGATTCTGCCATGGAGCATTTTCTTATAGAATAAATCCCGTAGCTTTGTAGAGTACTTATTTTAGAAATCTGATAGTTATTCAGAATATGCTTTCTAGGGGTATTTTGCAGGAAAATTTTCCACTAACTCCTAGAGCTGGAATAAACACATACAAAAACCCAGGAAAACATGAAGCATGTTAAATAGTAACAGCTGCTGAAATGCGAACACTTTGAACTAGATTCTTCGATGCTAACATGTACTGTATAGCCATTTAAACCCAAATAAAAAATGTAAAGGGAGATTTTTTAAAAGACTACAGGATAATGCCATTAGATTAATTCATTACTCTTTCATTCCGCAGATATTTTGAGATCTTATAATGGGTCAGATCTGTTCTGGGCCCTGCAGAAAAAGCCATGAGGAAGACAAATATGGTCCCAGTTCTTGTGGGTCTGTTATTCCACTGGTGATGATTTTCCTTTTTAGAATTATATATTCGAGACAAAGGGGATTAGATTACTAAAAATTCTACAGAAACTTTAATAGCATCTAGAGATTATCTCCATAACTGGTTTAGACAAGATATCTAAAGAAGAGAATAAACATGTGATGGATATACCAGTAGTAAAATTTTTCAAATGTTGCAAAAATGGCTGGGTTCCTAAGAAGTGTGACAAAAGTGGAATCTCACTTTGCCTGAGGACACGTTTAAAAGGGTCCATAATTACCTCTCACTACATATATTATCAACAATAGAGTTGATATTTTTAAAGAGGATGGGTCCAGTCACTTCACTGAAGTTTTATTTTTTTCCATATAGTTTTACTTTGCTTTCTTGATAAATAACTCATAAATCTTGACTCTGATGAAAGCATTGGGACAGTTTATTAATTGTCTATCATGAAAATTTCCCAAGCCTATTGTTCAAAACTAAACAGAAAAATGTAACCTTAGGAAACATAAAGTCATTGATGTGGCTGTTTCGTGATACAGTTTCTTGGTTGTCCTTGAGATTGTTTTGTTTATTTTGTGTTATTTTCAAATGAGAAAGTTTTCCAAGTAATCTTTTTCTCTAAGATCTCAGAGAATATAGTATTCCTTTGGGCTTAATGATCTTATTTACAGAAGAAGTAGCTGAGATTGAAATAATGATTCATTTTGGGGAGCCATGTTTGAAGAGGAGCCCTGAGTTCCAGTGCACAATGAATGGTCTCATACAAGTTACTTTTATTATTTTTTTTAATTTCACAGATGAGTAGTTAAATACATATTCAAAAAATTGGTCAGGTATTTCTATAACAGAAAATACATTTTTTAAAAAGAAAAGCAATCCACTTGCCTTTAAAGAAAACACTGCATTCACATTTTCAACGACAACATAGCCTCTGCTCCCTTTATGATCATGGTAAGCTGTTCAGGGTCTTAACATTTTTATCTGCAAAGAAATCACAGGCCTAAAGATCTTACTATCTGTGTGAAGTACCTGGCCCATAGTAGAGGTTCAATAGGTTTTTCCTGTGTGATGATTACATGGAGTAAAAATGAAAGAAGCATAGGAAAAAGCAAAGAAGTGGACAATTTCATTCATAGTAAAAGCATGCATGCTAAGTCACTTCAGTAGTGTTCAACTCTTTGAAACCCTATGAACTGTAGCCTGCCAGGCTCCTCTGTCCATGAGATTCTCCAGGCAAGAATACTGGAGTGGGTTGCCATGCCCTCCTCCAGGGGATCTTCCTGACCCAGGGGTCTTGCATTGTCAGGTGGGTTCTTTACCACTAGCGCCACCTGGGAAACCTAAAATAAAGGCAATGCAGTTTATTTTTTAAATTATCTGGTGAGCTGAACATGAAGCTTGAATTATTATCATTTGTTGTTCTTCAGTTGGTAAGCAAAGAAAAAAGGCAGTGCGCTTTGGGATAAGAAATGTGAATGCTTATCATATAAACAATTAATGTTTTCTTAAGGATTATTTTTACCAGAGCTTTTAATGAACAGGGAGGAGCTTCAGTGTTGAAGGATAATAGTGCTTTGTCATCTTATTATCCAAACAGTGTTTAATGTAAGCAAACATTTCTTTTTATAATGTCTGATTATTTTGCAATAAGAAGTATTTCTGACAAAGTTAAACAACATATCATTAAACAGTTCTTTCAAAGCTGAGATGTAAAAACTGTGAAATTAAAAATGAATAATCAGCCCATGGGAAGCTTGAAGTGTTCAAGAAGACCCGTTGACTATTTTAGTTCCTAGTTCCAACTTATCTGAATAGTATTATCATATGTTTTTCTAGAGCATGGGGGATTGAAAAAGTAAACATATATTTTAGCCTAAGAAAGTTATGAATTCTCCATTGATATTGACCAAATTATGTGGCTGAGCTTGTATTTAATTTGTAATTTGAACCGTAATTTTATGAGACACATATATTCTTTTCATTATCTATCCTCTTAAGGCATAAAAATATACTCATAATTATAGCATTTATAAAAATATCAATATAAAAATAAATGTAGGGTTAGCAAAATCAGAAACCTATGGATTTCCTTAAAATAATAATCCCACAATGTAACTCATTCTTGTCAGATCTTTTGAAAAGATGCTTTATTTTACGTACCTGGTACCTTAAGGGAAGACGGTTCCCTTACTTATGTACTCTTTGGCCCAGCCATTCATCTTTGGATCAAGTGTCACCAAGAAGCATTATTTGGTACTTTCATCTCATTTATTAAAGACAGATCAGCCCTAACTGGTGAAATAAGCATAAGTATTGCTTTTTGACTATTCTTCCAAATTAAAGCAATGTTTATTAAAATTTTTATTATAAACAACTTTCAAAAGACTTGAAATACCCTTAAAAACACTTGATCATGGAAAGATCTTGGGTTATGAAGTTCAACATCTCTGGACTCAAGTTCAGCTTTATCATTTATGGTGGTTCAGACAGCAATGAATCTGCATGCAATATAGGAGACCTGGGTTTGATACCTGGGTTGGGAAGATCCCCTGGAGAAGTAAATGGCAACCCACTCCAATATTCTTGCCTGGAGAATCCCATGGACAGAGGAGCCTGGTGAGCTACAGTCCATGGGGGTCGCAAAGAGTTGGACACGATTGAGTCCAACTGAGACCTATAACTGAGACTGAGACCTATAACTTTGAAACTTTCAAAGCCTGTCTCCTCACTGGATAAATGGGAATATCTCTTACTTCATTAGGTAAGAATAGAAAATATTTATACAAAATATTTTTCATAGTAAATGTTATGTCCAGTTTACTACTTAAGTAAGCTAATAACATGAGGCTATTTTTCATCAGTTCAGTTCAGTCTCTCAGTCGTGTCCGACTCTTTGCGACCCCATGAATTGCAGCACACCAGGCCTCCCTGTCCATCACCAACTCCCGGAGTTCACTCAAACTCACATCCATCAAGTCGGTGATGCCATCCAGCCATCCCATCCTCTGTCGTCCTCTTCTCCTCCTGCCCCCTATCCCTCCCAGCATCAGAGTCTTTTCCAATGAGTCAACTGTTCTCATGAGGTGACCAAAGTACTGGAGTTTCAGCTTCAGCATTATTCCTTCCAAAGAACACCCAGGGCTGATCTCCTTCAGAATGGACTGGGTGGATCTCCTTGCAGTCCAAGGGACTCTCAAGAGTCTTCTCCAACACCACAGTTCAAAAGCATCAATTGTTCAGTGCTCAGCTTTCTTCACAGTCCAACTCTCACATCCATACATGACTACTGGAAAAACTATAGCCTTGACTAGATGGACCTTTGTTGGCAAAGTAATGTCTCTGCCTTTGAATATGCCATCTAGGTTGGTCATAACTTTCCTTCCAAGCAGTAAGCATCTTTTAATTTCATGGCTGTATGGTTTTTATTTTTATATGAAATTAAGAAACACTAAGTATATGGCTTGCCAAGCTGGATACAAAATACCACCTTTTCTCCCCTCCTCCCCCAAAGAAAGCCATATCACAACCAAATATAAATAGGCAAAAATTAGAAAATTGTATAATTATCAAATTAATATAATTATCAAAATAGTATTCTCCAAAGACTATTCCTATGAACTAAATTGGTTTGGTTGAGAACCAAACCAATTTAGAGAACAATAAAGTGTTTGGCTATTTTATAATCATAAATGATTCACAACCTATATAGTTAGCCCTCTAAAGAAGAGGCCAGAAGGTGGAACATTTTATTTTTCCAGGCAAAAGCATTATGAATAACTAATGTTCTTAAAATGTACCTCATGATGCAAATAATATTTTACTTGTCTAAAATCTCAGGAAAATGTACAGCCCTTTAAATTGCATAGTTTTCTTCTTTTTAAAATCATTTTGCTTCAATTAGGAAAATTTTGTTAGTGGTTACCACTTGGTACTTAGATCCACAACATCTAAGGGGAAACTGTTTTTTTAGAAGCAAACCTTATGTATGAGGTAAATGAACCATTAGAGTTCTTCTGTGAAATCATCTTGGAAGAATAAATTAGTCCTCTTTGTCAAGGGTCAGAGAGAATGCTGGAGGCTTAGTTGCTTTCATAGGTTATATCTAGCTTCACATCAGCAGGGATGAGGGATGACCCTCATTCAAAGTTTCAAATGCTTCGAAAGAGTATCTCTAAGATGTGGGGCAAGCAGGAGGCTGTGCACAGAGCACGCCCATTGGTTGCCTAAAGTAGTTTGGGGTAGGAGTAGAGCAAGAGGAATACTCAGGTATGATCCAGATAACCAAAGCCTCTGACTCAAGGGGTTAAAGAGAAGGAAGAGAGGAGTCAGAGAAGGCCAAAGGAAGCATCTGTCTCCTTGATCTGACTGACAACTAACATATCCCTGGTTTCCTTCTTAGTCCCAGAGGGGAGAAGGAGGCAGCTGTGTGGGATCAAGGCATTTGGTTAGACTGCAGCTGTGATGCATTCTCCTCTGGAAGATCATTCCTGGCTCCAGAGGACAGGATGGGAATAGGTTAGCCAGAATATCAATTTCCTGGATGAAAGAGGAAATGCAGAAGACTCTCTAATCTTAATTTTCTCCTTCAAAAGAGTAGCGAGAAAATTATATATTTCTTTGAAAATAGGCACAAAGGAGAATTAACTCAGTTTGCAATCCAGTCTTAATAAAAAGAAGAAGCCCTGTAGCAGCTATACTGTAACACTCAAGATTCAATTAACCCTTGACTTAGTCTGAAGATGGTTTTCAGGCAATTTCTTCAGCTTGTCTACTTCCATGTTTTCACTGTAATCTATATTTGCCTTGATGACTACAATAATCAATTAATTACATTTAAATGGATGATAATTATTCATTACCTTTAATCACCTATTTAAATATCTACTTTCTGGGACTTCCCTGGTGGTCCAGTGGTTAAGACTGTGCTTCCAAAGCAGGGGCAAGAGTTCAGTCCCTGGTCTGGGAACTAAGATCCCACATGCTACACAGCATGGCACAAAAAATAAAAAAATAAAACCAACCAAACAAAATGTAATTAGACTGTTATATAAAAATAAATATCTACTTTCCCTACCAGAAGAAAAGCATGGTGATAATTTATCTTTTGGCCCTCCACTCCAAAAAGTGCCTTATACTTGGTAGGTTCTCAAACATCAGTAAATGCTTGATATGAATAAATTAACATATACATGCCTTAGTGCTTGAATGAGTGCTTAATTTTATTTTCTTGACTCTATCAAGCTGGAAACAGGATAGAACATGACTGCCTAGAAATTAGGAGTCATGAAACTGTAGTGTTTCCTTTCTTATTCTTTTTGAGGATGACTGTTGAACCAGGAGTGGGCTTCCCAGGTGGTTCAGGGGTAAAGAATCTGCCCGCAATGTGGGAGACCTGGGTTCAATCCCCAGGTCAGGAAGATCCCCCGGGAAAGGGACTGGCAACCCACTCCAGTATTCTTGCCTGGAGAATTCCCTGGACAGAGGAGCCTGGAAAGCTACAGTGCAAGGAGTTGCAAAGAGTAGAACATGACTGAACGACTGACACACACATAGAACCAGGAGTAGGTTTCCAGATGGCTCAGGGGTAGAGCCT
Organism: Bubalus kerabau; assembly: GCF_029407905.1. NCBI lineage: Eukaryota > Metazoa > Chordata > Mammalia > Artiodactyla > Bovidae > Bubalus > Bubalus kerabau. Next base: position 101,375,897 of record NC_073624.1, read on the forward strand.
GCCTGCCAATGCAGGAGAGGCGAGTTTGATCCCTAGGTCAGGAATATCCCCTGGAGAAGAAATGGCAACCTGTTCCAGTATTCTTGCCTAGAAAGATCTCATGGACAGACGAGCCTGGCAGGATACAGTCCACAGGGTCCCAAACAGTCGGACACAACTGAGCATACACACACACACACACACACACACACACACTCAGAATCAGGAAGCTCAAACTTTCCTTAAGTTATTTGGAAAGAGAATTAAATCAAAAGGAAGTTTTAGTATTTCTGAATCCAACTGCCATCAGTGTTAAATTGCCATTTTTAAGAGAAGAAGGAAATGTGCATGCCTTTAGCAGAAATGTTTTTTGATGGACCTGGAACTCCATTATATTATACTGGTCATGTGTCAAAACTAAGTGCATCACCATTGTCTTGATTATGACATTGGAGACAAAAAAGTGTTGGAAGTCAACGAGAATAAATCTTGCTAGTTTGGACCCCTGCCACAGGGCAGAGAACAACAAAAAAGGCATGGTATTTTAGGACATCCTGGCCTTTGTCCAACATGATGTTTACCAGATTGCTGAAATTTACTAGCACAATACCATTCATCATTGAGACAACTAGAAAAAAAAAAAAATACACCTCTTAAAAATACAATTCTTATTTGCATTTATTTCAGAAATGATTTCCTGGTAATGTCTTAAATAGAGTTTTATTTATTTTAATTAATAACTCAATTTTAAAGAAGATAAAGTTTCCTTTACTGAATTTGGAAGAGCAACTAAATAATTCAGTTTAGCCTTGAAAACAATTGCATTTTAACAGAAGATTTAGAATTCTATTAAAGAATGCTCATTGAAAAATAATTGGATTTAGGAAACCACTTTGTTCCTGTTACTATTCTGAATAAATATTACCTCAAAACTTAGTTACTTAAAAACTATTTTATTTGCTCATAATTTAAGCTACAGAAAATTTGAGCAGGTCTTAGAAGGGCTGCTCTCCCTTGCGGTCTCTTAGGCATTTGCAGTCAGGTGGCCATGGTTTCCCAGATGGCGCTAGTGGTAAAGAACCCACCTGCCAGTGTAGGAGATATAAGAGATGTGGTTCCATCCCTGGGGCGGGAAGATCCCCTGGAGGAGGGCATGGCAACCCACTCCAGTATTGTTGCCTGGAGAACCCCATGGACAGAGGAGCCTGGCGGGCTATGGTCCATAGGGTCGCAGAGTCAGATGTGACTTAGCACACATGCATGTTGGCTGAGGCCGTAATCATGGTGAGGCTGACCCAGACTGGGTCAGCTCAAGACAGCTCACTCTAGCGACTGACAGTTGGTGCTGCTGTTGCCTGGGAGCTCAGCTCTTCTGTCATCTGGAGTGTCTTCAGGTGGCCTCACCAGCTCAGTGGTCTCATCGTAGACAGACTCAACTTACATGACCCCACACTGTCCCCAGAGCAAGCATGCCAGAAGAATTGGGTAGAAACAGCCTTTTCTGACCTAGTTCCAAAAGTCACGCCATGTCACCTTCACCACAGCCCCTTGGTTCTGAGAGACATCATAAGGCCATGCCAAATTTGAAGGGAGAAGAATTTGACTCCATCTTTCAATGGGGTTGGACAAGTGTGTATTGAATAAGAATATGTAGGATCCCGAGTTTCCAACTAAGACCTGGAGCAGCCAAATAATTACTTTTTAAAAAGAAGGTCTATTTGGCAAAACTAATACAATTTTGTAAAGTTTAAAAATAAAATAAAATTAAAAAATAAATAAATAAATAAAAAGAAGGTCTATTTTAAATGGAGGCAGGAGCTATCCTCACAAAGGTGTGTGTGCACATATATATGTGTATCTGGTAATTTATATTAAAACTAACCAAATTTCCCTATAGGTTTCTGATTTTGACACAGACTAATAAGAACATCATCATAGAGTCTATCTGATCAGCATTTAGGAATCAAAGACTAGCTGATATTTAATGGTCCTTCCCTTTGTGACATTCTAAGAATACGTATCTAGGATTATTTCCCCTTCCTATTCTTCCTGTAATTTCTGAGTGAGCTCACTTAGCACCCTGATGCCTGTCTAGCCCTTTTCAGTATGTTATTGAGTCTGATGTCAGAACAGTTCTTGTTACGGATACAAATAGGGATGACAGGAAAAAAACAATATCCTGTTGGAAACCAAGAAATAGTCTTTTCATCTGCATTTTGTCACCCCAGTTACATGAGCTTGTTCATGTCACCTAACTTTTTCTAAAAATCATCCGAAAAAATGAAATTTTCATAGTGCCTTACCTATTTCATTTGGTTGCTGTGAGATTAATGAGGTAACATATTTTCATTTTTTATAAATTGTAAAGCTATGTAAATATAAAGTTTTAATAATAGAATACAAATCTGTTAAGTCTTTCAAATGAATATGAATTTTCTAGCAATTCAGAGATTGTAGGGTTATGATTTTAATCATTAAGATGACTCTCTAACAACTAAGCTGCAAAAGCCACAAACCTGATTTTTTTCTGTGGTAAATCATCAGGGGAACAATGTATATAATTCACCCCACATAGTTCTTGTTATTATAATATTCTAGAATGACAACATAATCAAAATGATCAGCCATCCAGATATATCATTTTTGGTCCACATCTGAAATGAACCTGCACTTCGGCACTGAACAACTGTTAAGGCAACTTTGACACTGAACACTAGAATTCACATTCAACAATGTATAAAAGTAAGCAAAAGCGGGAATTAAGACTTGGACAAAGAAGCCCATGAAGTAAAATGTGGGCGGTAACTTTTTTCCAAATGAAAGGAAACGTGTCTTTTCTTCGTTAAAGAACACTAATTATCAAAGATTTGGCAGAAGTCTGACACTCCTTAATTGCATGAAATTAGCAAACTGACATTTCTGAAAATGGCAATGATCATGAGTATATAGTACAGTTAAATATCCTCCTACAAGGTAGCTGTTCTGTGGTTTGCTGTTTGTCACTGAAAACACTTCATTTCTGTTATTCCTCTGTGAACTATTTCTGTAGTTAGTTCTTAGAATATATTTATGCATGTGCAGAATCACCTGCATTTTGATATTCAAATTTATAACCATAGCTGACCACTGAATTGGAAACTATAGACTTTTTTCCACTATCATCAGATCAGTGATAATGTGAAAAATTCTTTGGAAAGAAATTAGAAGTTGGTGATTTCAGATACATTTTCTGTAATTTCCAAGGACATATGAAGATAGAAATATGGTTACCTTGATAATCTACCTTCATATGCTTATATATAATAAAAATCAAAAAGATATCTTCCCAACCTAGTTATTAAATACTCTGTTGTAATTTTCCTTTTAATTGAAAACTGTAGATTGAATTCTTTTTTCTATGAGAATTTGGGCAATTTCTATCTTGTGCCTGCTATATCCTCAGGCAGGGCCTGCCTAATAAATTAATGATGTCTAAAAATATTCAATAAGCCTTTATTGAATGAATGAAAGAATGATCTTCAGCACTTCAAGTTTCAGATGTAATGAAGAGGTTAAAAAGCATTTCTGATTTGTTATACAGTCTTAAAATATTAATATTAAAATGATCATATGAATTTGAGTTAATAAAATATCATCTTATATTAATATGGGACAAAGCCCATGGAACAAAGCAAGGCAAAAGGCCTCATAGTTTAATATTATCTCCATTAACATTCAGCATGATAATTTATTTTAAATGCCGTACCTTTTGAATAAAAGCAATTTATCCTTATACATCTAGTGGAATGACTATGAAAATGTTTCTTTAATGCCATAGAACATTTAGTTTTTCAATGTATTTACATTTATCAACAAAAACCTCAGTTATTTAGATCCAAATTTAAGTCTGAAAGTAATGCTTTGTATAATACACTTTAGAGAAGTTACAATCACAAATTTTATTCATTTTATTCTGATTAATAGTCATAAAATTGATACTGTTTTGTGAATTAAAACTGAAAGAACCATTCTCCCAAAAGTTTGAATAAATTTTCAAGTTGTTGACACAACAGCATGGTTACATATTCACATAATTTAAATTTTATATGTAGATCTGTGACAGTGCTAAGTTTATCAAAAGAATATTTGATGATTTGGTTAAAGTTCTCTACTGAAAGCATGTTTATATAGAAAGGTATAGATTTACAAATCACTCCCACTTAACACTTATCAAAGAAATGACTCTCTAAAATAAGAACAGTGAGGTGAAACACACTGTGTACTGAGACATTTGAACCATACCTGGCAAAATCTTAATTTTTATTTTATGCAAAAGAATAATTACATGGGTAAATAGTTTGCTCTGTTTATGATTTTTTTTATAAACCTTTGACTTTGTTAGAAAAGGTAAAGCAGATATTTTAAACAACAGTTGATATAATTCTTCAGTTTGGTTCAGTTAAGTCGCTCAGTCTTGTCCGACTCTTTGCGACCCCATGAATTGCAGCACGCCAGGCCTCCCTGTCCATCACCAACTCCCGGAGTTCACTCAAACTCACATCCATCGAGTCAGTGATGCCATCCAGCCATCTCATCCTCTGTCGTCCCCTTCTCCTCCTGCCCCCAATCCCTCCCAGCATCAGAGTCTTTTCCAATGAGTCAGCTCTTCTCATGAGGTGGCCAAAGTATTGGAATTTCAGCTTTAGCATCATTCCTTCCAAAGAACACCCAGGACTGATCTCCTTTAGAATATAATTCCTAGAAGAAGACAAATATGATAGTGAAAACTATCACTGAAATACTAATGTCTTTGTAAACACATTCTTCGTGACTCTGTGGTCATGTGTCCCTTTTTAATGACTGCATGTTGCTTTTTCTCTCCTTCTAGGTCTGGAAAAAGTGCCAAAAGACCTTCCTCCTGATACTGCGCTGCTGGACCTGCAAAACAACAAAATAACTGAGATTAAAGATGGAGACTTTAAGAACCTGAAGAACCTTCATGTAAGAATTGCTATTTTCTTGAGCTATAACAAGATCTGACTCAAAGTATTTTTGAAAACGAAATGTAGGTAAGGTTAAGAGTGCTCTATGGTAATAAATAAGCACATAAGTGTTTATTAAATTCTCTTTTTAGGGAGTGATGGAGTAAAGCAGGATATTAACCCCTAACAATCAGAGCCAATTTTCTCACATATACCCCTATATAGGCTTCCCAGGTGGCTCAGATAGTAAAGAATCTGCTTGCCAATGCAGGAGACTTGGGTTTGATCTCTGGGCCAGGAAGATCCCCTGGAGAAGGAAATGGCAACCCACTCCAGTATTCTTGCCTGGGAAATCCCATGGACAGAGGAGCCTGGTGGGCTACATTTCATGGGGTCACAAAAGAGTCAAACATGACTGAGCGACTAACCACCAGCAACAACTCCTATATAGCTTTAGTATCGGCTGTCTAAAAGATACATTATATCTTAATCTCACATTTCATGGATAAAAATCTTTCTCTTTCCAATATCTTTCCAGAACATATTTCAACAGTGGAACAAAATGGACTGATCTTTATTTATTTCATTGTTCTGTTTTCTTTAGGAGGCTCAAGAGACATGGGTTTGATCCCTGGGTTGGGAAAATCCCCTGGAGGAGGGCATGGCAACCGACTCCAGTATTCTTGCCTGGAGAATCCCATGGACAAAGAAGCCTGGCGGGCTGACTCTGTCCATGGGGTCAGGAATAGTGGAACACAACTGAGCGATTGAGCATGCACATGCTGAATCCTTATCTGTATCTGTGTGTGTATTCTGATTTTTCACTTCCCTCTAATCTATTATAAGGTAACACAGTCTACCAGTCAGGATTCCAACAGAAAAGGGATGTTATAATCAAGACAGTATCTACTTATCAACCTTCAGACAGCCAAGATAAGAAAAGCAATAAACATTTACCCAGTAGGAGAAAATTTACCAGATTTTAAAAAGGAAGCAAATAATTTTTCCTTGACATTTTAAGATCGCTCATGAACAAGTTAATAAAAATAATAGCACATGATAAAATGACATCATCAAATTACTGAAGTAGTGTAAGCACATTATGATATAAGTAGTGACTATTATGGGCACTAATGATGAGAAAAAAAGAGACATGTTTCTACATCAAGTTACCCAGATAGTGTTTTGAGATAATAAGAGACAAACGGGTAATAGAGGATTAGTAGAATTTTGAAAGGAGAAGAGAGTATTCTGTGCAAGAGAAAGTAAAGGCAGAAGAACATGAGCGAGAAACAAGAATAGAAGATGGCTAAAGTGAAAGATACAGGCTCCAAAATAGTGGAAGCTAAGGCCTGAGCTGGAGATGAACCCTGGACCAGTGGGATCCTTCTCCACTGCCAGGACAGAGGACTTGGGACCCTACTCACCTTCCTCCGTTTTTCATGTTACGATTTCACTGGGAGTGAGCTGATGGAGATACCAACAAAGTTTGTTAGTGATTATTTAAACTATTGAATAAGTTAAAAGAGGCAATAATAAAAAAAAATGAATATATTAGCTTCAATAAACAAAAGTATAAAATGCTTCATTTTATTTGCATAAATTACCCTCAAGCTACTTTGTAAGAAAGGAAAAGTCTCTTGATTTCAACTTCCTGTTTGTTTAAATATTATCTCAAAAGTTTGTTTAAACTCCTCATACCTTAAACAAGAGATACCTAGCTTCTGTGACCTTCTCACTAGATCTGATGTTTGTACTAATGTGTCGTTTCTTTGCCCGATCCCCTCCTAAGTATGTTTTTAGGCAACTTATCATCTTGGCAATCCCTTTCTTTCCAATTTAAAGTATATACTGGAAGAAGAGAGAGAGTTTATTAGAGCTTCTAAACATTTAGAGGATGTTAAACAGCTATTTTTCTCTTACTCTTTCATTCATGATCATTTCTATCTTTGTTATTAATGCAAATAAACATCGTAATTTTAGCAAGGAAAGCCACCCTTGAATGAGAAGGGAGAGAAATAAAAATTTAGCAAGGATTAAAATGGAAAGGATTTAAGAGAAAAACGTTGCTTTTTTCCCTCAGTCAGTTCAATTGCTCAGTCGTGTCCAATTTTGAATTTTTCCAGTTTACACTGCGCCTCCCTATGAGCAGTACATACTGCTTGAGAGTAGTTGTATTCTTATAAATAGCATAAAAATAAATAATTATTCTATAAAATAATGGAAAGTTAAACATTATAATCCAACATTCTATGTATTTCCTTTGAATTAAAGTTTAGTTGCATTCTTGCTCAGTTGTGTCTGACTCTTTGCAATCCCATGGGCTGTAGCCCACCAGGCTCCTCTGTCCATGGGATTCTCCAGGCAAGAATAATAGAATGGGTTGCCATTTCCTCCTTCAGGGAATCTTCCCAACCCAGTGATTGAACCCATGTCTCCTGTGTCTTCTGTGCTGGCAGGTGGATTCTTTACCATTGGGTCACCTGGGAAATCAATCTAGTAAAAAAACTTTTGTTTTAATTTAAAATGAACAAACATCGTCAAGGATTGAATAATAGCAAACATTTGTTATTTTTTTGGATTTAATATGTGTTTTTTTTTAATTGATTGAAAGAGTCTTTAAACTCTATCGTGCTTTAATTTGCAAAAAGCAAAGCACTTGTTTAGTCATTACTATGGGGCTTCCCTGGTGGCTAAGCTGGTAAAGAATCTACCCACAATGCGGGAGTCCTGAGTTCAATCCCTGGGTTGGGAAGATCCCCTGGAGAAGGGGATCCCGTGGCTACCCACCCCAGTATTCTGGCCTGGAGAACTCTATGGACCGTATAGTCCACGGAGTCCGCAAAGAGTCAGACACAATTGAGCGACTTTCACACACATACTGAGCACTGTTTCTAACATCTTATATTCATTAAGTCATTTAATTCTTACAGTTATTCTAATGAAGTAGACACTCTAGATAACACCTTAGTACAGATGAGAGCACACAGACACAGTGAGGTTATGCTGCTTCTCATTGTCGCACAGCTAATGACAGCCAGAGCTTGAGATCTAAGCTCAGGAGCAGTCTGGCTCAAGTCTGTGCGTTTATAACTGCCTGTAAATACGATAATAACAATAAAATTCCTTAAAACAACCCCTGGTACAGTATGAGCCCTGCATTAGTGGCTTTGGGGAAAGTTGAACATACTATTAAGTTGGGTTTCAACATTTTTTCTTTCAATTTTATTGAACTATAATTAATATACAGCACTATATATCTTCACCAGGGATACCCTGGTGACTCAGCCAGTAAAGAATCTGCCTGCAATGGAGGAGACCTTGGTTCGATCCCTGGGTTGGGAGGATCCCCTGGAGAAGGAAATAGTAACCCATTTCACTATGCTTTCCTGAGAAATCTGTGGACAGAGGAACCTGGTGGGCTGCAGTCCACAGGGTTGCCGAGAGTCAGCTGAGCGACTAACACTTTCCCTTTCATACAACTTCAAGGAGTACAGCATCATAACTTGGCATACATATATTGTGAAGTGATTACCATAGTGGGTTTAATTAATATCTATCATCTCATACAGATATTAAAAAAAGAAGAACAAATGTTTTCTTTGTGATGAGAACTTTTAGGATTTAGTCTCTTAGCAATGCTCAGGCATACCCTACAGCAGTGTTCACTATAGTCATTTTTTTTGTACATTACATTCCCAGTACTTACTGGTCTTAAAACTGGAAGTATGGACCTTTTGACTACTTTCTTTGATGAAGGTGGTGAAAATGCTTTTACGCCTCCTTCCACCCTATTTCTATTGCCAGTCACTTTTTCATCATCTCTCCCCTACCTACCAGGCTACCTCACTTTTTCTTTAGTTACAAAGAAGTAGGTAGTTCTGATTTTTTGAGCCTGTGCTTCAGTTTTAGGTTAAATGGCACTCAGGGCATTTTCTGATCCTCAAGCAACAGTGTCCCTCCTAATTCAGCTTCTCTCAGCCCGTTATCTAAATAATGATAGTCCATTTCTGCTTGTCTTTCTTCTTTTCATCAGCTGATCTCTGAACAATATATGTGGTTTACCTTTGACTCTTTCTCTGGTTTATCTGGGCTTTGTCATTAGTCAATGTAATTAGTCCACTTTTTTCCATATCAACATTTGCCATATAATTTTATAAATTATGCCTTCTTAACACCTATCCCTGTGTATAGAACTAATGTTAGCCATTCTCAGCAGTACTATATATACATGAGAAACTTTTTTCACATGTGGATCTGTTTTATATGAAACTCTAATTTATACAGGTCTTGGAAAAGAATCTGCCTACAATGCAAGAAACCTGGGTTCAATTCCTGGGTCGGGAAGCTTCCCTGTGTAAGGGAATGGCAGCCCACTCCAGTCTTGCCAGAAGAATCCCATGAACAGAAGAGCCCGGAGGGCTATAGTCCATGGGGTCACAAAGAGTCAGACACAACTGAGCAACTAACACTTCATTTTATATCATGATGATCAAAATTTGTAGTTTATTTATTTTTCAGTGGAGATTCTTTTTGCTGGACTAGACCTTTTCTACAAACAATGCTATTTGAAAGTTGCTTTGCAAGAAAGCAGTCTATATACATGATTGATTTTTTTAGTCTTCACAACAAGCCCCTGTAGGCGTTACTGTTATTTCTGCTTTACTGAAGAAAAAACTGGGGACAAATGTCACACCACCTCCAAAATATAGCAGCAGTTATTACTATAGCATACTCACCAGTAGAGACATTGAAGAAGTAATATTTTATTACCTGAAATGGCAGGTAATACATCAGCAGGTTGACTCTTCATAATAGGTTTCAACATTCAACATAAAATAAGACAGATTTTTCAGACCAGGTTTAATGCATTTAATAATTAAATGCATTATATCAGCCTTTCAGAATTTCCTTCCATGGATGGCAATTAAGGACGTCCTGTGTTTACAATTAAGCATCCACCATTTTGACTGTTTTTAAATGATGCAAGTCCTCTCTTCTCTCCTCTAGCTCTGGCTTTTACTGATTTTTCTGGACATTTTGCTTATTAATATCAATTTCCTAAGACTTTAACCTTCATCTTTTTTTTTAACTTTCTGTAATAGTTACTGAAATTACCTAGGATTTTATTTTAATCAAACAATTCACCTGTGAGGTTTAGTTAAAAAGGTTATTAACTTATTATTTGTAATAAGGTTTAATTAATCAAATAATGTGAACTACATGAGAATGTCCATGGGTTATTAAACTAGCTATTACCTTCTAAAAATAGTCTTATATTTTTGAGATGGAAAGTTCCCACTGTTCTATTCCTCTTGTTCCTTTCTTGCCCCTTTGCATTTTCACATGTGCCTAAAAACAAACCACAATTGAAAATAGAGGTTTCTTAGATCTTGATAAAATTATCCTAAATTCCTTATGATAAGTCAACAAGTTGATATAATGCAGTGTGGTTCTGTGTGCACATAGATCATTGGAAGATAATTGAGGTAGTTCAAAAGTAGGTGTAGCAGTTATATCTATAGTATAACAATAATGGATTACAAATAATTTCTTATATTAGGAGAACTTAGAAACACACATTTTAAAATTACAAAAAATTAACATATTTGACTACATAAAACCATTATGTGCAAAATGAGCAAAAACAGAAGAAAAATATAAAGTATCCATAAATCATTTATTAAAATACATTAAACATTAAGAAAAATGAGAAGTTTTGTGACCAAGCAATCCTTTTCCTCCAAAAAATAAAGCTAATGGTAGCAAAATGAAAGGAAATTTCTTTAACCTCTCAAGAGACAAGGAAGTGCAAAGTAAAGCAATAAGCTACAACATAATGTGTTGATTTGCAAACTTTTGGAAAATGATTATATCAAATTCTGCGAGGCTGCGAGACAATGTTACTCTCTGGCAGTGTTGGTGATGGTATAAATTAGTGCCACCATTTTGTAGTGGATTCCATGACAACAGCCAATGAAGATGGACTTAGAGGTTGAAAAGCTGACTGGACAATGGATGTGGTTGGCACTAGATTCTTTCCAGGTCACTCCAGTAATTTCAATATTTTGGAGCATTTATTGTTTAAAAATTAAATAGCTATATCTCTCTATGTATAATCCGCTTTTTATCAAACTTCTCTCCCCTTTTCTCCTGAAGTTCAGGTTCTCATGTGCTTTTCAAGTAATCACAGTTTAACTTCTTTCAGTTTAACTTCTTTCCAATTTCTTCTAATTTTGCAGATTTCTCTGCTAGTCCCATAAATGGAATGAAATTACACACTTGCTTGACGTACATATTTTATGTGTGGAAGGTTCTGGAATTAAGATGTTCCTTTTGTTCACCATCTACAGACACTGATTCTCATCAACAACAAAATTAGCAAAATCAGCCCTGGGGCATTTGCTCCTTTGGTGAAATTGGAACGACTTTATCTTTCCAAGAATCAACTGAAGGAATTGCCAGAGAAAATGCCCAAAACTCTTCAGGAGCTGCGTGTCCATGAGAACGAGATCACCAAAGTGCGAAAGTCTGTGTTCAATGGATTGAACCAGATGATTGTCGTAGGTACAGATATTCTTATAGCTCTAAAACCAGGATTCAAGGTTCACCTTAAGAGATTACAAGTAAGCTTTAGCTACAGGAAGGTAAATTAGCTAGAATTTACAGCTCTTAAAGCATGTAGAAAAAACAGTAGCTGGGCCAGGAGAAATGGGTATTGAATCTGTGCCTTACAAAATTTTAATTCTTGGACTGGAGGATCTGAAAATGTAGAAAGAAGTCTCTAGGGCTGATGCTACACTGCCTACTGCACCCAAGATGCAGGATAGAATTGAGCTGTGCTTAATTAGAGATATTTGGAGAATACCTTTACATTGTGGGAACTAATTCTAGTCTGAACATCTATGAATCATTTGCTTTAAATAATGTGTTCTAATGTTTTTCTCTGTATGTGGTAAAATATGTCATATTATAATTGGCTTACCAAATGCTAGATTCATATTATTTAACAGTATTTTAATATATCTTAGTAATTGCCCCATAACAAGTGTGATTTATAAACACTCACTTTTGTTGATCTGTTGACAAACCTGTTTATGGACCTTAAATAATTTTGTTGTTATTGTTTTTCATATTATTACTTTTTCCTAAATCACTTTTGTTGTTGTTATTGTTTTTGGTTGTTTTAATAAGGGAAACTTTTACCACATTTTGCCATCCCTTTGAGACACAAGCCTTTTAATTTCTCTTTTGTATTTTCACTCAAGTTGTTATTGATCCAAATTTTTTCTTGTTGAGCAGACACTACTCTGGCTTGCAGTTTCCTCAGGTTGTCCTCTAAAAGGTTTGCAACTTATTGCATTTGTAGAACTTGGCACTAACCCGCTGAAGAGCTCAGGCATCGAAAATGGAGCCTTTCAGGGAATGAAGAAGCTCTCCTACATCCGCATTGCTGACACTAATATAACTACCATCCCTCAAGGTGATGAAAATTCTTTTTTTTTATATATATTGTGTTCGTTTGATATTCTTTTTTTAAATTAATTTATTTATTTAATTGGAAGCTAATTACTTTACAGTATTGTAGTGGTTTTTGCCACACGTTGACTTGAATCAGCCACGGGTCTTCAAAGCAATTTGAATACCTAAATCCAAAGGCTTTGACGCTAAAAAAAATATGTCTTTGAAAATTTGAACGGTGACTCAAGTGGCCTACATTATTTCTAGTAAATTCTCTATCCCTTGAAGTGTTCCAGTGAAACTAGCTGGCCGCTGGGCCATCCAGGCTGACTGTAGAGATGGCTGGACTCTTTCAGCTATAAAGATACTTACATCCAATGTAAGATGCAAATTAACAGACAATGATTTTATATTATAGAATTGTGATATCATAAAGAAAAAATATAGTTATTTAAAAAATAGACTGCTTTTGTAGTACTTTGTTTTAAAAAATGATACTGTGGAAGAACATCTGAAATTGAGCCAATTTTTACTGAGTCTCTAATCCCTTAGTGAATTCCATTGCATTTGAGGACATTCTAGTCACTACTGTCTGAATAACAGGATCCACAGTGGTCATGCTCTAAGAGTGGGGGTTATATGTTGTAAAGAGTGTGGATTTTGGAGTCTGCTTGAGTTCAGACTGTCACTAATTGGCTGTATGATCTTGGACAAGTTATTCAACATCTATGACACATTTGTAAAATCTGTAAAGTGGTAATAATATTAGTATCCACTTCATTGGATTGTTTTAAAATTAAATAAATAGAAAAATATCTGGCCGGTAAATAAGTAGTGGGTTAGTGTTATCTTCTATTACTCATTAAAAGTATTTTAAATACTCATTTAGCTCAGGCAAAGTATAAGCATGGAGAAAGGGCAGTGAATAGGATATAGGCCTGCCTTCAAGAAGCTTATTGCTTAGAGCAAAGCCAGGCAAGTAAACAGCCATCATCCATCATCACAGCCACAGGGATAAGCTCACCATTCTAAGGTTTAGTCAGGAGAGCCTTTTAAGCCAACAAATCAGTAAAAGTAAGTTTCTCTAATTTTCACATTTTTCTGGTCCCAGGTATTTATTTCAGTTACACAAAGCCTCCTCCGTATTCTCAAATTTTCTCCTCCATCTGGCCTTTCCTCAGTTTAGATGTCTTGTTCTTCAATTGATACAAAATATAGGTACTTGCCCACAGAAAACAATTATCCTTTATTGTGCTTCTATTGAAATTTCAGGTCTAGAGAGTACTTAGTCCATAGGATGGTTCTTACTACCCCTTGCCCTCTCTATAGTATTTTTGCTACAAAGCGTTTTTGATCCCCATTGATAGCAACTACTGGCATAGATGATAGATGATAGACCAATAGACAGATGATAGACTGATAGATAGATGAAGGAAGATTGATTTATAGTTCACAAAGTACTTTCATTTTGAGTCTCTGACTTGTTACATGGTAATAGGTAATTTTTACATCACCACTGTAGGGATTTTATATTTGTAAATATATTTTAATTTACATTTCAGTTCAGTTCAGTTCAGTCACTCAGTCGTGTCTGACTCTTTGTGACCCCATGAATCACAGCACGCCAGGCCTCCCTGTCCATCACCAACTCCTGGAGTTCACTCAGACTCACGTCCATCGAGTCAGTGACGCCATCCAGCCATCTCATCCTCTGTCCTCCCCTTCTCCTCTTGCCCCCAATCCCTCCCAGCATCAGAGTCTTTTCCAATGAGTCAACTCTTCGCATGAGGTGGCCAAAGTACTGGAGGTTCAACTTTAGCATCAGTCCTTCCAAAGAAATCCCAGGGCTGATCTCCTTCAGAATGGATTGGTTGGATCTCCTTGCAGTCCAAGGGACTCTCAAGAGTCTTCTCCAACACCACAGTTCAAAAGCATCAATTCTTTGGTGCTCAGCCTTCTTCACAGTCCAACTCTCACATCCATACATGACCACAGGAAAAACCATAGCCTTGACTAGACGGACCTTTGTTGGCAAAGTAATGTCTCTGCTTTTCAATATGCTATCTAGGTTAGTCATAACTTTCCTTCCAAGGAGTAAGCGTCTTTTAATTTTATGGCTGCAGTCACCATCTGCAGTGATTTTGGAGCCCAAAAAATCAAAGTCTGACACTGTTTCCACTGTTTCCCCATCTATTTGCCATGAAGTGATGGAACTGGATGCCATGATCTTTGTTTTCTGAATGTTGAGCTTTAAGCCAACTTTTTCACTCTCCACTTTCACCTTCATCAAGAGGCTTTTGAGTTCCTCTTCACTTTCTACCATTAAGGGTGGTGTCATCTGCATATCTGAGGTTATTGATATTTCTCCCAGCAATCTTGATTCCAGCTTGTGCTTCTTCCAGTCCAGCGTTTCTCATGATGTACTCTGCATAGAAGTTAAATAAGCAGGGTGACAATATACAGCCTTGACGTACTCCTTTTCCTATTTGGAACCAGTCTGTTGTTCCATGTCCAGTTCTAACTGTTGCTTTCTGACCTGCATACAGATTTCTCAAGAGGCAGGTCAGGTGGTCTGGTATTCCCATCTCTTTCAGAATTTTCCACAGTTTATTGTGATCCACACAGTCAAAGGCTTTGGCATAGTCAATAAAGCAGAAATAGATGTTTTTCTGGAACTCTCTTGCTTTTTTGATGATCCAGCGGATGTTGGCAATTTGATCTCTGGTTCCTCTGCCTTTTCTATACATTTACAATAGTACATTTTATTATATATATATATATATATATATATATACACATATATATATATATATTCTCTAAAGCCTTAGAGCTGTAGGAGGTAAAGTAAAGTAGCCTGAATTTAAAGTCCAGGTATTTTTTATTACTTCATGCTACCAGATGACTTGCATTAAAGCACATTCTTTGATTTTGCTGTCCTTCTAATTACATCTCCTAAATATAGCTCAATAACACGTTTCATCAGTTGGTGATCAGTTTTCCTTGATGTCTTATATCTGTTTATTACTATGCTAGGGCTCTTTTCTCATCTTTTCTACTTGCTTTTATTTATTAAACTCTTAATAATATTAAAATCATAATAACTTGGTTTTATTAAGCACTTATGCCAAATGCTTTTCATGAATTCTGTTATATTATGCAAAATGCTTTTCTTGGCTTCTGTTATGTGAATCTCAAAACGACCCTTTTAAGTAGTATTATCACACCTGTCTTATAATTGAGGAAAATAAATCTGAAAGACATAAAGTAAATTGTGACCAAAGCCTCCAAGCTAGCCAGTGGCACAGCTGGGTTGTGCTGGGCTGATGCCATAACTCATGGTTTTGACCATTTCATTCTGCTGCCATGTCCTTCTTCCTGTGCATATCTATACTTGTGTCATGTAAGAGTCTAGCTTTCCTAGACTGGTACCCTTACGCCTGAACGTAGCCTCTTTCCAGGAGTCTTAATTTCCACATGGTATCTCCGCTCACTGAGTGACATCAAAAGGCAATGGAGTGGAGTAGAGATTTATGTTCACACTGTGAAGTCAGACCTTCCTGGGTGAGAGGACTGACTCAGTCATTTAGTTATCCTGTGACTTCAGGCTTATTATTCCACACTTCTAAAACCTCAGTTTTGCTACCTATAAAATGGTGGTATTAGTGATGCCTCTCTTGTAGGATATTTGTGAGGATTAATAGATATAAACAAGACTTGTACATACACAGTATCTGGCCCAAAGTAAGCTCTCAATGTATTTTATCTTAAAAATGGAAAAGGAAAAGAAAAAACAGTAACAGGTGTAGAATCTTTGGCTAAATGCTACTGTGACAGAGGCTAATGATGTTCTTTATAAATTTGGATCTCTACCCTCCTATTGCAAACTTGTCTTTCACAGTGAAACTTACCATAACTTTCCTTTTGGGAAACTGATGTTCCAAAGGGAAGACACTTAGAAATGAGGTAAGAATGAAGGATGTGATGATGATTGTTGTTCCACAGACACTACATTTTTAAAAACACCTTTTCATAGTGACAGGGAAGAAAGGATGTACATTCACTGCTTTGCTCTATACTCACTTGCTTTATTTATGAGACTATTTTAAAAATCCACATTTATATATTCTGAGACTAAAGTGATTGAAATCCCTTAGTCCTTATTGACTCTGAGTTCCTAACATTTATTTGCAAGAATCATGCCATTGTTATTTCATTTTCTTCAGTGAAGAGCATGTTATTCTCTTTGGCCATCTGGGAGCATACCACAGTCCCCACTTAGTAGCTAGATAACCTACAAAATGGGTAACTGTGAATCTCTGTTTCTTCATCAGTGAAACAGAATTAATGAAAAATAATTAATATATTGAAAAAACTTACATGAGCTAGGTTAGGAAAATGCTAATCTCAGTGTTCAGCACATAACAGACAGACAGTAAAGCAGAAGTTCCTTTCTTTGGTATCTCCCACATAAACCATACTACTGTTGAGAAATTAATAGTCATTTTCAAATAAAATATGGAATAAACTTTTACATTAAATAGAATGTTTTGACTGAGTTCAGTGGGATGTAATGAAAATTTCAAGCCGAACATAACCTGTGATTTTCCAATTTTATTCATTATAGACAAAGAACCAACCCTATCTGCTAAGCAGATGTTAGTTCTCCATGTAACCAATTTGCTATTTTCTTTGTAGTTGTTGCTGTTCTTGTAAATGGAACAATATGTAGTTTTTAAAAAAACTGTATAAAAACATAATAGATCCTCAGATGGCAAGAGGAAATGAAAATATAGTATTTAAACTTTTATACTTAAAATTACTACATTTTTAGAGGTCATAGCCATTCACAAGGTACTATCCAGAGGTCTAGCTGATGCATTGGATTTCAAATTATTTCCCCAGGTGCCCTACATATGACAGATCACTTGATTATAGGACTCTCTATTCCTCTTGTATAAAGAAACAGTCTTAATTTAAAAGGATCAAGAAAGCTCTTTCTACACATCATGTTACAGAAACATTTGATGTTTTTATGGAAAAATTGATTAAAACTAAAGCCAGCACAGTATATAAGTGTTAGTTATTAATGAATCTCAGTAAGGAAATACATGATTAAGGTTGTTTATAGGTTGAACTTATCCATAATTACTAATTTATACTTCAAATGCCAAAAGCTTCATTTTAGAGTCATTATCCTTTGTCAATGGCAGTGTGAGCCCATTAACAAAGGTGTGAGAAACTAATGAGATTCAAAGAAGA
This sequence comes from Bubalus kerabau, assembly GCF_029407905.1. Classification (NCBI taxonomy): domain Eukaryota; kingdom Metazoa; phylum Chordata; class Mammalia; order Artiodactyla; family Bovidae; genus Bubalus; species Bubalus kerabau. Next base: position 101,393,557 of record NC_073624.1, read on the forward strand.
GAAGTCTTCACTTCAACTGTACTGACAGTGTCTAGGACAGAAATCTACTTCACGGTAATCTACTACATAGCAAACACAGTTTGTTAAAATCAGTTTAGGAGAAAAGTAGAAATGGCTTGTACTACTTCCGAAAACATGTATTACTGTAAAAGGGATGAAGGAAAAAGATGAAAAGCGAAACTGATGAATAAGATGCAAAGCAAATCCTTTGAAACTCAATGTCATTTGGAAAATTGATGACATGTGTCTGCATTAAATCTTCATACATTTTCTAATTATATTTCTCTGCTAATTTAACTTCCTGTATTTCCATATTTCAGGTCTTCCTCCTTCCCTTACTGAATTACATCTTGATGGCAACAAAATCACCAAAGTTGATGCAGCTAGCCTGAAAGGACTGAATAATTTGGCTAAGTAATAATGTTATTTCATAATATTCTATCAGTGAAATGGATTGGTATATTAGTGCCTATACGCTCAGAATTAGAAACATGATGATTGATTTTTGCCTGTACCACAATTTTTGTTTTTGTTACTAATAACCACAAACTTCTGCTGAATTATTTAAAATAAAAAAAAACCTCACAAAATAGTGTACTTATCATAAGTCCACTAATGTCTGCCTTATATTTTATGAATACCATACTGTTTTTAGATTAAGATATAGCATATGTACCAAGTATTTGATTACATCCGTATTCTCATGCAATATGTTCTAACTTGATTGTATCAAACAGAAGTCTAAGTAATTATAACATGGTATTCAGAATTTGAAAATGTATTAAAATGAAAGCGACCAGGACATGAAAATATTGGGCATCTTACAGCATGTATTAGAATACATATCATGTGATTGTCTAACTCCTGTTCTCTGAAGAGTTTAAAATGTCTCTCTAGACTTTACATATACTCTCAAAATTTTTTTTATGACCCTTCTAAACTTTTTTTCCTTATAGATGATCATTAATGCCCATTCTGCTTTCTAACCTAATTTCAGTTTTTTTTATATTTGTAATCTGGCGAAGCAGTAAAAAGAGAGTGTTGGCAGACCCTTTGAACTGTCTTCACGAACAGTCTGCTCCTGATTCACATGTACTGCTGATGTCCTTGCTGAGAAGCATAGTGTTATGCCAAATTGGCTCACTCCTTTTTTTGCACATAAATTTCATCATGGATAAATAAATACAAAGCATATCATTTATCTTTGAGAAATACATAAAAGCAGATGCATATATAGTGCAGTTTTCCCCTGTTTCTGTGCGTATCCCCCAGTGACCCAGGGGAGCGTGAGGGATGAAGGTGGTATATGCATGCGACTGTAGCCGCAATATATAACCCTGGTGCCTCGAATGATAAGAAACCCATTATCCAAAGCAATTTTAGTTAGTCTCTAATGGAGAAAGTAATATTCAAAATAGTGTCACCTACCTTTCTATGTTGACTAAGCCTCTCTAGCTAGAGAGGAATATAGGAATATAAATTGCATGTCTCACTGTGTAGAAGTGTCTTTGAAAGAAAGTGAAGTTGCTCAGTCATGTCTGACTCTTTGCGACCCCATGGACTGTAGCCTACCAGGCTCCTCAATCCATGGGATTTTCCAGGCAAGAATACTGGAGTGGGTTGCCATTTCCTTCTCCAGGGGATCTTCGCGACCCCTCTCCAGGGATTGAACCCCGGTTTCCTGCATTGTAGGCAGACGCTTTACCATCTGAGCTACCAGGGAAGCCTTAGGACAGCTATTATTATTGGATTATTATCAGTAGTATTAGGAGGAGTATAAGTAGTAGGGACTGGCAATAGTATAAAATTCTAAACGTGGTACATCATTCATAATATTGTGCCATTTTAGAAAAGTAAATTTATTTTGTACTGAAAGTGGTATGGAGACTTTAAGATTCCACACTTTAAAATTAACATCACATACTTTTTATCAAGCAGAAGCATAAAGAGCTAATAAACTTTGAGAAGGTCAATAGAAATGAAGATTTTTGTTTAAAAAGATTTTGAATTCCAGTCATTAAATAAGAGAAAATTGCCTCACTGGCCAAGCAAACTTTCTTAATTCTTGAATTGATTAAATACATTTCTCTTTGGAATCAAGTTCAGAAAAATCTGTCTCATAAAGCATCAAATCCTTATGTTGTTTGCTCCTCCCTGATTCTGGAACATGAGAGGTACATTGGTGCTGAAAATCAAAACTGTGAAAAGGAGAAAAAAGCAGCCACTAATCTCAGAACATTGTCGCAGGGCAAATATTCCAATTAGTTATTAGGAACAAGCAAAGAGAAAATCCTGTATGTCCCTCTGCAAGAATATAAAGTGGTTTTTCAGGCAAATTTCCCTTTTCTTATTAAGCATATATACCATATTCTCTCCTAATAGGTGGAATTTTCTTTGATGGAAAGAATCGATTTTTGAGTCATGTCTCCTCTGCCCTCACAAGCCTAGAACAAAAGTCTTTAACATAATAGGTTCTAAAAAACATTTGATGAGCGACTATAAATTGATCATTGAAAATGTAGTTTCCTTCAATTAGATTATTAGGAATATTATGTTCTAAGAAATGTATTAGTCCAAATTGGATATGGGACTTGGAGTGCTATAAGAACTAGGAGTCAAGGTTCTGAAATAGAAAAGGAAAGACGAGAAACAGATGAAAGTTTAAGACTGAGGGAAAGACAAAATAGTATGAGACAAGGTGCCAGGCTGATAATCAACAAGTAAGGCAAGCCACCTGTGTTATCAATAGCCTAAAATCAGCACACTTTAATCTCAGTTATTTCAAATACCAAGTCATGATGAAAATTGGAAGACTTTGGTTACCTAAAGTGAAAGTCGCTCAGTTGTGTCCGACTCTTTGTGGATCCCATGGACTATACAGTCCATGGAATTCTCCAGGCCAGAATAGTGGAATAGATAGCAGTTCCCTTCTCCAGGGGATCTTCCCAACCCAGGGATAGAACCCAGGTCTCCTGCATTGCAGGCAGATTCTTTACCAGCTTAGCCACGAGGGACGCCCTACGCCAACATCTAAATCCCAAAAGGGCTCAAAAATCTCAACTCACTGAAGGCAAGCAGGAATCATTCTTCAAAAAGGGCCAAGTCTTTTTCACTAAATTTGAAGGAATTCAAGATGTTCTTCTGCTTCCTCTCCCTTTGAGCTTTCTGGTTCTCTTCCACTACTTTATTGCCTCATCACTGTCTGCCCTTTTCGACTGACAGCACCCTAGTTCTGTCAGATACTAATTCTGGGAATGTTGGATACAATGGTTCTGTCTTCAAGTCAGCTTCTTCTGAGTTTTGAATCTGATTTACTGTGAGGGAGGGCTTCCATGGTGGCTCAGTGGTAAAGAATCTGCCTGCAATGCAGGAGCCACAGATTCAAACCCTGGGTCTTGAAGATCCCCTGGAGAAGGGCATGACAACCCACTCCAGTATTTTCGCCTGGAGTCCCATAGACAGAAAACCTGGCGGGCTCCAGTCTATAGGGTCACAGAGAGTCGAATATGACTGAAGTGACCTAGCATGCACTGTAAGGGAACATCAAAGCTGCAGACTCTCCCTTGTTAAACATTTAATTAAAAAAATACAACCCAGAACCTTGAGTGGCATTGTATGAGAAATGGAAGAAGGGGCAAGATCAGGGTCAGAGATCGGGGCTCTAAGGGTCATAGCTCAGAGGTCAGTGTCAGAAGCCAGAAATATTGACACCAGGCATAATCTGACAGTAACAGATTGTCATTGATAGACTCTTTTAAACACATTTTCTGTTGAGCTTTCTGGCAGGTAGATTTATTGACATTACAAACTTTCACTTTTTATTTACAACAAATAAATTTATACAATAAAAATACAATTGCTTGATTTACAAAGTGACCAAGATAGTAATAGTGTCCCTTTCATTTTGCCTCAGTTGAGTTAACTGCATTCATTATACAATCAACTCTTGATCACATCAAGCTCTGGGTTAGTACCAGATATACAAGACAGTCACTTTTCTCAAAGCAAGACACACAAGTACAGAGTCCCTTGAGTGTTACAAGAGGGTGACAACAGGGTGCTATATGAGCATTCACTAGGGGCAGACTGTGTCTGAGATGAAACCTTAAGAACAAATGGGCTCTATCCACGCTCAGATAGTTTGGGAAAAATCACATTAGGCAGAGGTAACAGTAAGTACAAAAACAAAACAAAAAAATGCCTTTCCTATTGTAAGAAGGCATCCACGTGCAGTGGATCCATTCATTTCTGTTTTCTGTTGCAGGTTGGGACTGAGTTTCAACAGCATCTCTGCGGTTGACAATGGCTCTTTGGCCAACACTCCTCATTTGAGGGAACTTCATTTGAACAACAACAAGCTTGTCAAAGTGCCTGGTGGGCTGGCCGATCATAAGTACATCCAGGTAATATAAAGCCACTACCTATTGTGAGGAATATCTAGGGAGCAAATCATCCCTACTGGGATGCCTGGAGGCAGGAAGTTCTGCTTAGAAATGTTTTTGCAGAGAGATATTTTTGATGTTTCTACATGAATTTTCATTCTGGTTCTGTGAGATATATAGGTTTAAATTAGTATTAATTTTTAAAAAATTAGGACTACTACCTTGAACTTTCTATAATACTTGCTTCCAGAATGTAATTTATTTTTTATGAAACAGAATAGTTTCAAGATACAGATCAGTGTAACAAATATATAGTGGTTAGATATCATCTGTAATCTATAGATATGAAATAAAATAGTAGTTTTAACTTTGAGTTTCAACAAACATCTTGTAGGTCAAAAGACAATGTTTACTTAGCAGGGTGACCGAATCAACTTCATATAAACTATCACTTATCATGTATTCTTAAAGATAAGAAGATATGGTCCAGTGGTTCAGTATGCTAATAGAGCTTTCCAGGTCATAAACCTATAAATGTAAGTCATGCCTATTACTTTAAGTAGTCATAGTGATTTCATATATAACTATAACATTTCCATTGTGATCTTGAGGAAATTAAACAAACATGTTATTTAAATTGTGTATTTTTAAAAGATTATATATACGAAAAGCTCAATATATAGTGTGTCTTACTGTGGTCACAGAGAAAAAATCATCAAACATGCCGTTTTGAAATCTTTGTTGAATATCAGCAAATTTCATGGACATCTACACAGGGCCCCACATTCAGAAGGACCTTACTCTTAGTTTCCCATTTCCAGTTGGCATCCGTGTACTCATATTACCTGCATTTCTAGAGGCTCTTAGGGGTTTCACCCGCTCTACTTTTTTTTTTTCTATATCCATATAGTCCAAATATTTTTAGTAAAATTATGTAATTATCCAACTATCACCACAATCCAGTTTTAGAATATTTTGATTACGTCCAAAATAGACCTCTTATATATTTATTTCTAGTTGTTCTCAATCTCGTCCTCAGGCACAGGGAATCATTAATCTGTTTTCTGTCTCTCTATCTTTTTCTTTTCTAGACATTGCTAATGTAATCATACAAGTGTGGCTTTTGTGGTTGGCTTCTTTCACTTATCAGAGTAATTTTAGGTCATCCATATCGCAGCATGTGTCAGTAATTCAATCATTTTTATTGATGAATTGCACATCATTGTATGGATATACCACATTTTATTTTGCTAGTACTATACCTTTTGATAACTGTAACTTCTGATTATGTTTAGAAATTAGAAATGAAGTTCCTCTAACCTTGTTCTTAGTTTTCAAAATTTTGGATGTTCTTGTTTCTTTGCATTCCATTCAAATTTTAGGGCCGGCTTGTTCATTTCTTCTCAAATAGATTGCTAGGGCTTCAATAGGAATTGTGTTGAATCTATAGATCATTCAGGAAAGAATTTTCCTTGTAATAACTTTGAGTCTTCAAATGCACAAACATGGAATATCTCTCTATTTTGTCTTTATTTTCTCACAGCAATATTTTGGCATTTTTAGTATGCAAGTTTTACAGTTTATTAAGTTCATTTCTGAATTTTGTGTTATTTTTGGTGCTGTTATGGATGGTTTCCTTTAACTTTATTTTTGAGTTTTTTTGTTAGTTTATAGAAATTCAATTGATTTTTGTACATCTACCTTCTGTCCTAGTGCTAGGGTCCTGTGCTAAAATTATTTTTAGTTGTAGTACTTTTAATACATTCCTTTGGATATTCTACATTCAGGATCTTATAATTTGTAAATAAAGAGAATTTTAATTATTCTTTCTTATCTGAATTTTAAAGATTTCTTTTCTTGCTTCATTGCATTGGCTGGAATCTAGGGTACAATGTTGGTCGAAGTGATGGAATTAGACATCTTTGAACACTGGGGTACGTGTGCCCTCCAATTAAAAAAAAAAAAGAAATTAGATAACTTTGATCCCTATTTCACAAGGGCGATCAACCTTTTGTCATTAGGCATGATGCTAGCTTTAGGTCTTTTGTAAGTGCTCTTTATCAAGTTAAAAATGTTTCCTTTGATTTTTAATTTACTGAAAATTTTTATCATAAATGTGTGTTTTTTTCCAATGTTTTCTCTTTCTATTGAGATCATGTGATTTTTGCTTTTATTCCTTCAATATGCAATATTAACTTAATTGATTTCCAGTTAAATAAATTTTACATCCTTGAGAAAAATCATGTTTGGTTTTGACCATTGTGAACAGTCCTTTTTTAAATATGTTGTGATATATAATTTCCTAATATTTTGTTAATTTTTTGTCTATATTCATATGTGATGTTATGACTATAGCTTTCTTTATTGTGATGATTTTTGTCTGGCTGTAAGAAAATATTGACCTCGTATAATGACTTTGAAATTTAATCCTTTTTACACAGACTAACACTTGCTTTATGTCTTGATATTTCCTTCTCTTATTTTAACTATTAGCCATAGACTCTCACCAAGCACCTCTCCTTTCTTTTTAATGATTGTTAAACAATGGAGACTGTCAAATGACAACAAGAAATTTTCAAAGTTTGAGAATCACATACACACATACACACACACACAAACCTTACAGATATTGTTTTGATATTAATATCCCTTGTTTCTGTTTGTGTAAGACATCTATGGTTCTCTTCATAAACCTTTTCTTAATCAAGACTCTTAATCAGCATATGAATACAAATATTCTGGTGGGTGGAACAATATTTCAAGTCAGTTATTTTAAGGAAGGACCTCATAGATTATATAGCTTGCTTTAGAAATTATTACTTTACCATTATATTTTTGCCTTGGTTTTATGATCAATCACTTCTGTTCTTCAGAATTCACATATAAATGATGGGAGTAAAAACTCATTTTCAAACTTCTTTTTAAGTCTGATATTTAGTTTTGCTAAAAAAAAATATATGAACAAATTGCCATTGTCTTAAACATAACCATAAAATATATTTCGGAAAAAAATTTCTAATGAACTATAATATTATATTCATTGAATAGTACTTGTAACTTAGAATACATCTTTGTTAAAAATTTCTAGGTCTGCTTATTCCAAATACAGTGACATTCAAGTATTTCTTAGAGTTTGTGATTTTTAATTCTGATTCTAATACTCTATACCCTCTCATACTTTACTATATTACTTCCTTATTTTAGGCTAATTCTTTAAATAGTCTATAATTTTATCTTTGCCCGGAAAACATAATATTCCATGTGGATACAATTTATGAAATAACAATGAAATCATTCATTTATTCATTCAACACATGTTTATTGAACATCCACTCTGTTCTAGCAGACACCAGAGACATAGTCACAAACAAAGCAAAACAGGTTTCCTGCCTCATAGAGCTTTTATTTTAGAGGAGCAAAACAGAGAAAAAGCAAATATAGTAATCATTGCTATGAATAAAAATAAATATAATTGGAACAGCAAACAGCAGAATGGGATAGTCAAGAAGGACTTCTTTGGTAAGGATAAATGAATTACATGAGTCAGTAAGCCTGGCAGACATCTTGGAGTTTATGGCAAAAGAAGGATGTGGTGTGTGTCAACCTGAGGAGCGACAGTGCTCTAGTTGAAGAGAAGCAAGTAGGTCAGGGAGGTTGGACTGAACGGTGAAGGGAGGTGAGCTCAGAGTAGAAGGATGGCCAGCCATTGTGAGAACTTTAGATTTTACTCTGGATGAGACGGGAAGCTGCTAGGGTACTGAGGCAGTATGATATAACTTGCTTACTTTTTAAAAGAATTGTTGGAAGGAAGGAAAGTAGGAAGGTAGAAAAGAGAAAGAAAGAAAGAACAGACTTCAAGAAGGCAAAAGAGGAAACAGGACTATCAGAGCAGCTTCAATAATTTAGAAGGAGATAATAGTGGCTTTGGATAAGGTTGTAGGAGTAGATATGGGGAGAAGAACTGGATTACACGTTTTGTTTTGCTTTGTTTTAAGGTTACACTAGCAGGATTTGTCGATGGTAAGGCAGAAAGTATAAGACAGGGAGAGTCAAAGATAATGGCAATGTTTTTAGCCTGAGTCATCTGGAAAGACTGAAATGCCATATACTGAGATAAGGAAGACTAAGGAAGGGAAAAACAAGATTAAAAAGGGAGAGAGAAACCAAACATTTGGTTTGATAAGTATTAAGATATTTAAACTGAAGGATGAGCATGCTAAAAAAGAATTAAGTGTTTACCTGTACGGTCTCCATATATTTAGAGAAAAATAACCGTGTGCCATTATTTGGGGTTGCAGGTTGTCTACCTTCACAACAACAATATCTCTGCAATCGGCTCTAACGACTTCTGCCCACCTGGATACAACACCAAAAAGGCTTCTTATTCAGGAGTGAGCCTTTTCAGCAACCCAGTCCAGTACTGGGAGATCCAGCCATCCACCTTCCGATGTGTCTACGTGCGTGCTGCCGTTCAGCTTGGAAACTACAAGTAGCTCCCAAGAAAACCCTCATTTTTATAACCTGGCAAAATCCCATTAATGTCATTGCTCAGAAAAAAAAACAAAAAAAAAAGAAAACTAGATACTGGAAATCTATCTGCAATGTGGATGTTTTTCCCACATGACTTATTATGCATAAGGCCAAATATGCAGTTTAAGTAATTGCCTACAATAAAAAAATATTTTGCCTGCCATTTTCAGAATCCTTTTTTGAAGCTTATTATTGATGTTAACTGAGCTATTGCAGATATTCTTATTTCACTAAATGTAAAATTTGGAGTAAACAATTTTAGTAGAGCATTTAATTTCCAGAAAGAATCAAATAAAAATGGTATCAATCTTCTGTAACTCACGGTGGGGGATTAGCTTCGTTAACATAGTCTAGCAATGTATTCATCCACATTATTATTGATAAAGCCTCATTTGAGTGTGTGAATTCAATCCAGGCTATGTAAAATTTTTGCTAATGTCATTGTTTTGAAAAAAATAAATTCACAAGTACATTTAAACTTACTATTGTATAAAGGTGTAATTTTAAATCTTCCCTAAACTCAATCTTCTGAAGAAAGTAGACATTGCTTTCTTGATAAAAACAGCACATCTTTTCAAGTTCTCAGGTTTGTATTCTACCCCTGTCCTTTGATATTTGTGTATTATAACTTACTTAATCTATATTCAGTGTTAAGCTGCTGCTGCTAATAAGGCACAAAACTGACTTTTTCTTATTGGTCTAAAAAAAGAATATTTTCAGTTACTGGATACTAAATCGGTTTTAAAACTTTGTGTATAATCAATCTGCTCACATAAACATTTCTGTCCTTACTAGATGTATTAGAAGTATTTCCTGCATTTAGCTAAACCTTCTGTTTTATAAATTCTTTTGTGTAGAATTTAAAAAATAGCTATCAAAGCAGATCATTCAACAAGCCTGGGGAATGGGCTGCTTTACCAAGAGTAAATATTTATCAAAAAGTACGTGTGTGATATCAATGTCTAATAACCAACACGTGAGAACAGTTTATGTCTTCTATAACCTTGTATGTTTTCTGATTGTAAATACTTCAACCCAAACTGGTTTAAACTATGAAGGGAAATACAAAGCCGTCTTGCTGTAGGTGAGCCTTTATCAGAGTTTCTCATCAACTCTTTCAGCTTTGCCTTCTTGCATTATGTTTTCAGGCTGGCCTCTCTTATGGCTGTGAAATATGAACTTCTCCATCATTGACCCCCAGACAAGAGCATATTAACACAAAATTCCAGGAAAAGTCATGAGATTGTCCCTCACTATTACATACAAACTTCACAACCCTGTAGAGTAAATACTATTGTTATCCCCATTTTGTGGAAAAGTCAACTAAAATTAGGAGAAATTTAGTAACTTTCCCATAGTCAAATACCTGGGAAATACCTGGCAACAGAGCTTTCTCTTTTAATCTTTGTACAAGTCAGGGTCTGGTAGAAAACAGAATTTACCCCAGAGAATTTAAATGAAAGCAATTTGATGACGGGGCTGCTCTAGAGTGTGCTCAGAGTTAGCCACAGGAAACAAGGGATGGTGAGGCACCTAGGAATGGACAATAGGGGAAAGGCATTCCCACCCATGTGGCTGATGGACAGGAGAAGAACTGAATTTCCGGAGCTAAGTGAGAGGATGCGTCCAGGGATGCAGTACCCACCAGAGGTGAAGAACTGAAGTAGGATAACTACCTTTCCTTCCCACTTCAGGTCCTCCCACTGATCAAACCTAAAGGGAACACACCCCTTAAAGAAAACCAGAGATTAAGCCTCCTCCTGGGCTGAGTGGGAAGGAGAGGGAAATGGATCTCTTCAGGACACTCAGAGAATAGCCCAAACACTGTAATCATATCTGTAGGATCATTGAACACGTTCCACCAGCCTCAGTTAAGCATGAGCTTCCCTGGTGGCCTTAGAGGTAAAGAATTCGCCTGCCAGTGCAGGAACATAAGAGATGCAGGTTTGATCTCTGGGTCGGGAAGACCCGCTGGAGGCGGACACAGCAAACTACTCCAGTGTTCCTGCCTAGAGAATTGCATGGACAGAGGAGCCTGGTGGGCTACAGTTCTTGGGTTGTAAAGAGTGGGACACGACTGAAGCGACTTAGCACACACTCATCTAAGCATTACATTTACATTGTAGGTCATCCCAGGCAGTTTTTCTGACCCCGATTATTTTAGACTTTTCTGCATTGAGCAGAGGTGCTAATGCAGAGGTGCATTAGCAGAGGTGCTAGTAAATACAAAAATATTTGACAAAACTTTGCCAAATGATTAGCTAAATCTGATTTTCTGTTGTGAAACACTAGACTGCTTTGATAATGGCTTTGACTAAAGCAGAGTTTACTTATTGAAAGAAATGTGGTTAGTGTCAAAAATCGAAGTGTAAACAGAAAACGCATATTGTCAATATTAATGGGCAGTCAATTATGTATTGTACATAAATATAGCAGAAAACCAAAATAATATTTGCATAATCATGAAGATCATAAGAATCAAAGCTTGAGCTCTAAGCTGTTTTGGTGAAAATCATATTCTCCTCATACCAGTTACTGCCTGGGATATACAAAGCTCTGTAGGAACAGTTTAATTATGTGGCAGACTCCCATGAAGTGATTATGCTAGTGATTTTTATTCATAATCTGTTATCAGTCCATAACTGGAAGAAGCTATTTACTGCGTTAGCATACTCTATTCATTCTTTTGTTCATTCATTTATCCAATAAACTAGCAGTGAATGTATTGCAGACATGAGATAACTCTTGGTAGAAAGATAAGAAAGACAACAATAACAGTAGCAGAAATAGACATTTATTTCTGGAGTTTATTCAGTGCATACAACAAATTGCCAGCTTTTGTATTTGGCTCTTTGGGGACCATGTCTACTTATCACAAAAATTCCATAAGACTGTGTTATTCCATTTCACAGATGATGAAATTGAGATATTGGAAATGCAGAGTCAGAATCATAGTCCTGATCAGGTTAGAATCAGCCTTTGTTTTGCAAAAATTTATATAGTTCATAGCATGTCAAAACCAAAGGTGATAGTCTTAAAAACTAAGAAGGGAATCTATTCATGGTTCTCAGAAGTTCCTCTGTGTTAATGGGTTAGAGTATTGAGGTGCAGTTTCCATAAAAATAATCACTGTAATTTATTGAATATTATGATTTAACTGTACATAAAGCATCCTATTTGGAGTTTCCTTGGTGGCTCATTTGGTAAAGAATCTGCCTGCAATGCAGAAGACCCAGGTTTGATCCCTGGGTCGAGAAGCTCCCCTGGAAAAGGGAACAGCTACCCACTCCAGTACTCTTGCCTGGGCAATCCCATGAGCAGAGGAGCCTGGCAGACCACAGTTCATAGGGTTGCAAAGAGTTGCACACGACACAGCGACTAACACACACACACAAAGCATCTTATTTAAATAGTTACAACAACTCTGTGGACTATCTCTGGTTATTTAATATCCCTTTTACAGATGAGCAAATGGAGCCCCAGAGAAGTCAAGTAATTTTCCCATGGATACACAGCTTGCAAGTAAGAAAGGCAAATTTTCCATCACTTCAATGTGCTATCTTCTGCTACTTTAAACTAGATCATACCCAACAATGAGGAATCACTGAGCATCTCCCATATAATGCAGGGATATAAAATAATAGACAGTCTCACCAGTTCAAATTAGCATCTTCACTTTTCAAAAAGGATACATTTGTTCATAAAAAATCGAAAATATTCTTCAACAACACTGTTCAATTTTGAAAATGTTCTATATCAATACTGTTCAGGCCTGTATCCACTAACCAAACATGACTGTGAAATATGAAACGAATGAAGAACTTACTTATAAATTTTATGTAATTTTAATGAATGTTAAGTTAATAGCCATATGTTGATATCATAATGGAGATCATATTCTTAATAATCACAATGATTTTAAATATCATTTTCATGGTACAGAGTGAATTTCTATTCTTGGAAAAATATTTACTAGGTCCGTGTCAGACACTGGAGATGCAAGAAGTAAGAAGACACCATCTTTGACTTTAAGGTGATTGGAGTTTAACAAAGGACATAATCTTTTAACCAAACAACAGAAATTCAGAGGGATAAGTTTTATCATAGGAATGTATGCAAATTACAGCAATGGTCACAAGAGGGATGGTCACCTCTTCTAAGAGCAGGAGGAGAAGAACAGAGGAGCCTGAAAAACTTCACAGGAAGGGACTGAAATGGGTTTTGATGATTGTGTGAGCCTTCCACAGGGAGATCTGGAGGCTATTCAAGGCAGAGAGTAAGTTCAACCACTCAGAGGTATACCTAGCACATTGTCTGATCCTCTGGCATAAAGGAGGGCTTTCTGCTACTTCTTCACCTTCTTCTGAAGCAGAAGCAGTGGTTTATAGTTACCTATGGTATACACGGAGCTGAGGATAACGTTAGGGAAAGAGGCTTTTTTTTTTCTTTCCACAGTCTTGTCGGTACACAAAATATCAGTTTTCCAGAACGTTCAATAGGAAGGAGGAAATGTCTTTCTTCTTCTTCTTTTCTCTCATATTTCTCAAGAGGTCCTACTCTCATGACTCCAGTGAAAAGGTCATTTCTATTGGAAGGCATTTGGTGTTCAAGGTCATCTCTGGACATTTTTTTTCAGAGCTGGAATGCTATACTGTCCTGCCAAGTACAGCCTCCTTCATGCTGTAAACTTCCTCCTGGAGAAGAAATGTTTGCAGCTACCCTGCTGCTTAACCTACAGCTGGGGGAGGGATGGATAGAGAGAGAACCATGGGAAAGATTTTGGACTTTCTTCTGCAAGGCAGATACTCAAACTTACCTTTTCCAGTGGTAAAGCTATTTTTAATTTTTTTTCCAATTCATGGGAAAGAGGCCTGACCCTTCAGAATCCCAGTCTTAGGTATTAGCACAACTTCTTTCTTGAATATCATTTCTTTGAAATAAGGAAAAATGTAGTTCATTTCCTTGATTTTACCTTTTTCTGTTCACAGGACTTAGGAGAGTTATTTAATCTTCTTACTGAGGCAATATAACTCTAATCTCTGTCTCTGTCTCCAACATGGCCTGTTTCTCATGTGTGTCTGTTTTTACAGTATTGGGTTAAGTCCCATTCCAACTCAGTATGGCCTTATCTTCATTGCATCTGCAAAGACTGTTTCCAAGAAGATTACAGTCACAGGTACTAGGGGTTAGATCTTGAAACTGTCTTTGAGGGGATGTAATTAAACCATTAACACTCACTTTCTTTTTATCTTTATAAAATTTTTTATTTATTTTTCTTTCTATTGACACTTTTGTTTGACTGTGTGTGGTTTACATAAGAGGTTGGGAAGTATGAATTTGCTCCTGACCCTTTGTGACTGGGTAAACCACACATTCATGCTAGCCTAGGCTGCACAACTTTTTATACTAAGGGCTGTCATCTATCATATTCAAGCGCCATAAAATTTCCAGAGCACAGTATTTATGTTCTTTTAATGCACTCCTGATCAATGACCTTGACCTAGCAATGAAAGTACCTATGTATTTCTCATCACATAAATCAGGTGTAACTTGGATGTCCACTTTTTTTTCCTGGTTCACTCATTTTACTGAATCATGCCTACACCTTCCTTCTCTTTTTTCCTCCACCCTCTCCATTATACAATTCCTTATTCCACATTTTCTTATAGCTGCAGCTGCAGGATCTCATTGCCTTGTCTTCCAGGCAAACAAAGAAACGCCTGATCCCTTAAGTAAACTAAAAACTAAAAACGCGTATACAACACTTTCTCACTCATCCAGAGTTCCAGTGAGGGCTGTTCCAAGATTGCTCCTCAATGTACACTGTTAACTCTTAACAAGAATTCATCGCCCTGCAGACTCTCCTCCTGCGACACACGTTACAAGTTGTTGAGTTGGTATTTCATTTCTGATTTTGCTGCTCATTTTTTAATTCCTATATTCATTGCTAAAAGAATTTCTTTTAGGGGATCTGTTCATGTATTCTAGTGCACCATCTGTCACAGTTATTTCAAGTCACAGGTCTGTGACAGACTGTCAATTTCATACTGCAAGGTGTAACAGTGGAAAAAAAGAAAAATCAAGAGAGGGAAAACACTAAACTTATTAAAAATCAAACATAAACATCCAGGAATGTAAAACAACCTTCCAATAGAGTTAAATTTGAAGAGAAAGTCCATATGTCTGCCACTTCCACCTCCACAATGCAAGATAACAAGAACAGGACTAGATGAGTTGCTTACCAAGTACATGACCCTCAACTATGGATTAACCATTGATGAACAGACAATTTGCTCGCCGAGCACCTTATTCCAATAGGGACTATGAGGGCTAAGTTCATACTCCCAGGCCTTCACAGACAAGTGTAGGAACACAAATCAATTTTTAAATAGACACAGACATCAAATAATCCAACCCTTCTATCCAGGTCTGATATATCTGCCAACACATATCACCTTATTTATTCAACACATATTAATTAAAGACCTGCTGTGTGTTTCACATTGCCCTAGTGGTTGACATAGAGCAATGAACGATGTCTCACTCTCAGACAGCAGACGTCACAGTGGGAGGAGACTTTCCAGACACGAAAAATAAAACGGAGGAAAGTCAAGGACCAGGGAATAGGCAGTATGAGACGGGAGCTTGCTATTTTATATAGCATGGTCAGAAGAAGACCTTAAGATAAAGTGACATTTGAGCAGAGCTATGAAAAATGGAAGGAAGCAAAACAAAAAAAGGAGCCAGAAGTTAGGAAGATGTGTGGTAGGTTCTAGTAATAGCAGAGAGATCAAATGTGAGCAGGTAAAATGAATAAAGAGAGGCAAGATACGGCATGAGGTCAGAGAGGCAATGGGAACCTAAATCTTACAGGACTTTAAGACTATCTTTTCCTCTGAGCAAGACAGGAGGCTATTGAAAGGTTTTCAGTAGGGAAATGACTTGATTCAACTGTCTATGAAAGGGTACCTCAAGTTGCATGGGCTGTAGAGAAACAGGGATGGACCTACGAGGGATATTTATCAAGAAAGAAGTGATGATGGTTTTGACCTGGTTAGTATCAGACAAGGAAGTGAGAATGGGGTCAAGATATGGAAATGTTTTGAAGCTACAGAGGACTGGATGGCTGAGAGATCAAATGGGGTGTGAGAGAGAAAGAAGAGAGACAGAGATGACTCCATGAATTTTGGCCTGAGCCACAGGGAGGATGAAGTCACCCTTGACTGGGATGGAAAACACTGAGGAGGCTGGGGTGGATGAAATGAAAAGTCTGGCTTGGGATTTGTTCTTTTATGATGCCTATTCAGTTTCGAGGAGGAGATATAAAAGAAGCTTTTGATCTAGGCATCTGGAGCTCCAGGGAGAGGGTTGGGTTGTAGACATAAATTTGGGAGACATCAGAATATAGATTACCCTCCTTTATCAGCACAGAAATGACTTGACTTTACCCAAACTAAGCAGTCATACTGTATATCTTAGCAACACATTTTATAGGGCCAGTTCTGGCCTCTTGCAATGTTCTTGTGGTTTCTAAGATAAATAAACATATTATATGTTTCCCTCTGGATGCCTTTGCTAAGATCCTGTCAGCATTTCCAAAACAGTCCTTGCTTGAACAACACCACGAAGCAAAAACCTCTTGAGGAGAAAGCATTTTATTTTATTTTTTTTTTGAAAAAGTTCCTGTATTCTCTCTTCTGTGTTTAAAATTGTATAAAAACACAGCCGAGTTTCTGTTTCCCTCAAGAGTTCACATTAACACAAATTCAGCTTGGTGCCTGCCTTGAATGTGGATTGATAACTTGCTGGCGGTTTGACAGTTATGAGTAAACAGTTCTGTGCCATAAAGAAAGTATATTTTTGAAACTACAGGAGGTCTCGGTGGGCGTCAGGACTTGTACCAGCACATCTAACTAGAAAACCACAAAAACACGAACCAGTTCCACAGCTGGTCATTACTTCATGAAATCCCAGCATAGACGATTCTTTTATAACTTCTATTGATCACTAGTTTATGAAGAACGCATGAAGTCACTTGTTCTGGCGTTGATACGTGAAAAATATAAAACATTTCTTGTGAAGTAAGTTGCTTTTTCTCATCTTTCCACAACACCAGTTATGTGTGTGTGTGTGAGTGTGTCTGCCTGTGGAAGGGTGGTATCTTCTTGTCATCTTAACATGCTTATTAGAGACAAAGTGTCTTCCCTGCTGACTCAGTAGTAAAGAATCTACCAGCAATCCAGGAAACTGCCTGTAATACACGAGATGTGGGTTGGATCCCTGGGTCAGGAAGAATCTCTGGAGAAGGGAATGGCAACCTACTCTAGTATTCTTGTCTGGAGAATCCCATGGACAGAGGAGCCTGACAGGCTATAGTCCATGGGGTCGCAAGAGTCAGACACGACTTAATGACTAAATCACCACCAAGAGAGGAAAGAAAATTTTAATTAATTTGCTCATTCATTCATGTATTCACTTAATTCACACATTTATTGAAAACTTAGAATATGACTGGAACTATGCTAGGTCTGGAGAAAATAAAAACAAAAAATGTATATTTTATTTCCTGCAGTCAAAAATGATGGGATGTGAAACTGTGATATTATTTCAATAAACTAAAAGTGAATAAAAGGATAATATCTGAGAAGATTCTGAGAGGAAATAAAAGTCAAAAGTATTGTGTCTCTGTTCATGATTAAAAATTATAATGTTAAACAAATTTCCTGTGGCTGCCTTTGACTTCAGGAGAAAAACATCTGGAACACTGTGAGAAACACCAGGCCACCTACAACTCACAAAGCTTTTTCTGAGGTCTAGGAAATGATAAACAAAGCTTATGAGACCAGATGTTCATGAATGTTGTTATTTTGATTAAGATCCTTCTCATACCAGCTGGACTGATACATAGATTTCCACCCCCCTCCCCACTCTGGTATTTCTTCCTGAGCTTCAGCAACTCTCATTGATAAAGATATTAGCAATCTGTTTACCTAAGATGAGGGACAATAGAGTTCATAGATTCTGAAAGGGAAAGTTAGTGCAGAAAACAGCTATTCATTACTGGGCTGTACAACACAGCTGGGATGTCAAAGTTCTGTCACATCCATAAGGCCTACATTTTCTCAGATATCTAGGGTCCCCCTTGGACTCCTTTCTGAGAAAGAATGCCTTTGACCCTAGTGGGCAAGAATTGAAAATTAGCTAATAATATAAACACAGTCTTTCTGTAGGTTGCTAGAACTCCTTGACCTTGGTCCTTTTTGACTCTGCGGATAGTAAACTGATTTGAAGTTGTTTCAGCTTATTTTTTCACCTGGGCAAACATGTATTTTTGCTCTGTTTTATTGATATGTAATTGACATACGACATTATATTTAAAGTATGCAATTGACCCTTGAACAACGTTAGTCTGAACCATGCAGGTCCACTTACATACAGATTTTTTTCAATAAAAACATATAGTATGATCCACAGTTGATTGAATCCATGGGTACAGAATAGCAGATGTAGAGGACTGACTGGGACTTGAGTCCCCACAGGTTTTAGTTTCTGTGGGAGGTCCTGGAACTCATCCCTCATGAAAACCAAGGACAACTGTACAACATAATAATTTGGTATTTACTATACTATCTATCTATCTATATATATAGGCTTCCCTGGTGTTTCAGATGGTAAAGAATCCTCCTGCAATGAGGAGACCTGGGTTTGATCCTGTGTTGGGAATATCCCCGGAGGAGGGCATGGCAACCCACTCCAGTATTCTTGCCTTGAGAAGCCTCATGGACAGAGAAGCCTGGTTACAGTCCATGGGGTCACAAAGAGTCTGACATGACTGAACAACTAAGTGTATATAGTGAAACAATAACCACAATAGGTTTAGTTAACATCCATTTATTTATATCCATTCTCTGGGTTTTCTCTCAGTAGCAATAATAACAATAGCAATAGGAATGCTTCTCTGCACTGATATGACAGTGTTTGGTTGACAAGTGTATTCACTGATACAATCTCATTGCTGTTTTACAACCAGCAATGGAATTGGTTTACGTTCTGCTACACAAAAGAGATAAGGAATAAGTGATTTTAAAAGGCTTTGATAGAGAAATAAAATTAAACATAGGTGTAAACATAGGATTATCCATTGGCAGGGGACAAGGAGTTACACTGGTAACAGAACCTGGGAAGATCTTTTCTCCCATTCCATCATCTTATTGGTATCTCCCTTACCCCTTCACTGGCTTACTTCTTCATCCTCCCATTTATCTATTGCATCCCTTTTATGGACTAAATGTTTGTGACATTCCAAAGTTCATGTGTTGAAACCCTATCTAAAGTGATTGTATTAAAAGCTAGGATATTTTTCTCTAAGGACAGGAAATAAGAATGAAACTTTATTACTCTATTAAACACTGTACAGAAAGTCCTAGATAATGTGGTAGACAAGAAAATAAATAAAAATATGAAGATTAGAAGGAAGCTGTAAATCCATTTTTATTTGAGGATAAAGTGAACATATCCATAGAAAATACTAAGATGACTACTAAAATTAATAAATGAATTTAGCAAGATCACAGAATACAAGGTTAATATACAGGAATCAAGTCTGTGTTTACTAGCACCAAAAATCTGGGAAAAAAAAACCTTTTATTCTGTTTACCTTAGAATTATAAAATGTGTGTTTGAAAACTTATGAATAAATTTAACAGGAGACATGTAAGACCATATACATAGAAAACTAGAAAATATCCCTTATAGAAATCAAAGAAGACACTAAGAATGAAGACATATACAGTGTTCATAATTTGGCAGTTCAATATTTAAGATAGTTGACCTATAGATTCATCACTTCCCTGATAGCTCAGACGGTAAAGAATCTGTTTACAATTCAGGTGACCTGGGTTTGCTTCCTGGGTCAGAAGGACCCCTCGGAGAAGGGCATGGC
Source organism: Bubalus kerabau (assembly GCF_029407905.1). Classification (NCBI taxonomy): domain Eukaryota; kingdom Metazoa; phylum Chordata; class Mammalia; order Artiodactyla; family Bovidae; genus Bubalus; species Bubalus kerabau. The sequence goes on from NC_073624.1 coordinate 101,413,411, forward strand.
AACCCACTCCAGTATTCTTGCCTAGAGAATCCCATGGACAGAGGAGCCTGGCAGGCTACAGCCCATGGGGTTACAAAGAGTCAGACACGACTGAGCGACTAACACAATCAATAGATTTATCACAATTCCAATCATAATTCTAATAAGACTTAATATAGAAATTGACAAGCTGATTCTAAAGTGTACATGGAAATACAAACAACCAAGTAGATATAAAGGTTCTTTTTTTCGAGGAAAGTATCAGACATTTATACTCATTTTTTTTTCAAGTTCTATGATGCTGCGGTGTGGCATTAGTGAAGGGATAGATATAAAGATCAATTGAACAAAAGAGATCCGCCCAGAAATGAGCCCATGCATATACAACCAAATGATTTTCACCAACAGTGACAAAGCAATTCAAAGGAGACAGAAAGGCACCTTAACAAACGGTCATGGAACAACTGGATATTGGCATGAAAAACAATGCATATTGACCATTACCTAACACTGTGCGTGCTAAGTCACTTCAGTTGTGTCTGATTCTTTGTAACCCTGTGGACTGTAGCCTGACAGACCCCTCTGTCTATGGGATTCTCCAGACAAGAATATTGAAGTGGGGTGTCATGCTCTCCTCCAGGGGATCTTCCCCACCAGGGACTGAATCCGTGTCTCTTATGTCACCTGCATTGGCAGGCACGTTCTTTACCACTAGAAACACCTGGGAAGCCCACCTTACACCTTACACTCTACATAAAACTTAACTCAAAAGGGATCATAAATGTAAAAACTTAAACTATATTATTCTAGAAGAAATCATAGGATAAAGTCTTTTGACTTGAGGTAAGCAAAGATTTCCTAGATAAGATACAATTACATGAACCATAATAGAAAAAGTTGACAAGCTGGACTTTGTCAAAACTAAAATTTTTCCTCTTCAGAAGACATTTTAAGAAAAATAAAGAAAGCTACAGATATAGCTTGAGATAAAACATTTACAATACATATATTTAACAAAATGCTTTTACCCAGGGTGTGTATATATGTGTGTGTATGTATGTGTAAGGGCTTCCCTGGTAGCTCAGTGGTAAAGAATCTGCCTGCAATGCAGGAGTTGCAGGAGATGCAGGTTTGATCCCTGGGTCGAGAAGATCCTTTGGAGGAAGGCGTGGCAATCCACTCCAGTATTCTTGCCTGGAGAATGCCCTGGATGGAGCAGACTGGCAGGCTATAGTCCATAGGGATGCAAAGAGTCGGACACAACTGAAGAACTTAGCATGCACATGTGTATTTGTATGGGCTTCACTGGTGGCTCAGTGGTAAAGAATCTGCCTATTCAGATCCTTTACTCATTGTTTTTAACCGGCCTGTTGTTTTTTGTTTTTGTTTTTAATACGAGTTGTATGAGTTATATAGCTTGGATATTAACCCCTTATCAGACATATTATGTACAAATATTTTCTCCCAGTCAGTAGGTATCTTTTAATTTTGCTTATGGTTTCCTTCACTGTGCAAAAGCTGTTAAGTGTGATTAGGTCTCATTTTTTTTTTTTTTTTAACTCTTATTTCCCTTGCCTAAGGAGACAGATCCAAAAAAATATTGCTAAGACCGTTGTCAAAGAGCCAACACTATTATTTATCTAGAGTCAATTTCTGAAAGAGCAAGAGCTTTTATAGTCTCTAAACTTTTGCCTTAGTTAATATTTTTTTTGCATAAACTTGCAGATTGGATTTTCAATAAGCTACATGCAAAACTGGTATTCCATGTGCAGCAATATAAGTTTGGAAATGGAGAGGCAATTTATTTTCATAACATCTTATACAGGCTTTTTGTTTTTGTTTCCTGGTAGAGACACACAAATGATGCACTTTTGAATTTCTAAGTAATTGTTTAAACTTTCCTCTTTTTATTGTACCTGGGAAGATAAGATGACCAAATGATGGAACCAGAAGTTTCTTCCTTAGCTCAGCAAGTTCATATTCTAAAAATCATTATGAAAGATCAGAATGTTGCATGTCACTTAGTTTCCCTGCTCAATATATAAAAGGATTATTTTTAAAAAGCCAAAAGAAAGAAAAAGACGAGGAGAAGAATATGAAGTGTTTGTTGATGGGCAAAATGCCAGTCTGAATGGAGGATACTCAAGGATGAAAAAGCATTGTAAAAATAGCTAGAACTTTAGGACAATATTCTGCAATATACAATGAAAAGAAAAACTGAATTGGCATGGGGGACCACTGCTTTGAAAATCATTTATCAAGAAAATAGAAACTGAAAACTTCTAAATAGATATTGAAAAAGCATGTATGAAACTAGAGATACTGTTGTTGTTCAGTCGCTAAGTCATGTCTGACTCTTTGAGACCCCATGGTCTGCAGCGCTCCAGGCTTCCCTGTCCTTCACTATCTCCTGGACTTTGCTCAAACTCATAGCCATTGAGTTGGTGATGCCATCCAATCATCTTATCCTCTGCCATCCCATTCTTACTCTTGCCCTCAAACATTCCCAGCATCAGGGTCTTTTCCACTGAGTCGGCCCTTCACATTAGGTGGCCAAAGTATTGGAACTTCAGCTTCAGCATCAGTCCTTCCATGAATATTCAGAGTTGATTTCCTTCAGGAGTGACTGGTTTCATCTCCTTGCCAGTCCAAGGGACTCTCAAGAGTCTTCTCAATTAAAAGCATCAATTCTTCGGTGCTGAGATAGAGAAGGAGAGAACTGGGTGATGGACAGAGCTTAAAAAATGAAAATACATTATGAGAAAAATAAGATATTTTTAGAAACAGTAGAGATGTAAATCAACACTGCAGAAATAAAACAAGGGAAAAAGACAAAGATGTGAATAGATCAATGGGATGACAAATAAAAACTGAAAGAGGAAACTATCCCATAGGTAAGTGCTGTTCTTTAAAAATAAACTAAATCAAATAGTCCAAAATAAATAAAGGCAGAACAGGAGAAACATCTTCTGAGTTGAAGACTGGAATCTGAAGCTTACCAGGGGAGCCCATGAAATATGAATGGAAAAAATATTAAATTTTTAAAGATTTTTAAAGAAACCTGGTAATACACTTGGATATCAAAAATGAACATAACACCAACCACAAAAACATCACACAGGTATAATGTGGGACAAACAACAAATAAGAGTCTTTCCATAGGTGGAAAACTATTACATGTGCCTTGGACTTCTCTACAGCACCATACTCCAGAAGAACATGGAGCAAAAGTTTTAGTATTTTGAAACTTTTCTGACTATGCCTATGTACTCTTTTGTGTTATTTCCCTGAGGCTTGGCAATTGATAAATATTTGTTAACTGAATTCAGAAGGAATAGATAAAAATAGGAGTAGAGCAAGCCTTCTAAAATCACTAGGGAACACAGTAGCGTACTGTAACAAACCCACAGAATTTTAAACAAGGAGTATCAGTTTTACTTATTAAGTAGGAATTAGTGTACCTGTTTTTCAACTAATCATTATTAATATTCTTAACTTCTTGTTGTCCAAGAGAATGAAATATGATTTTCATTCCCTCCACATTATTGAGATAATCAAACATTTCTTGTCAATATGATAGAGAGTCATTGATTAGTTCACCCAAAGTCTGGGAAGTTTTTCTAATAATCCATCAGTAGTAGTGAAGTCGCTCAGTCCTGTCCGACTCTTTGGGACCCCATGGACTGTAGCCTACCAGGCTCCTCGATCCATGGGATTTTCCAGGCAAGAATACTGGAGTGGATTGCCATTTTCTTCTGCAGGGGATCTTCCTGACCCAGGGACTGAATCCAGGTCTTCCACATTGCAGGCAGATGCTTTTACCATCTGAGCCACCAGGGAAGTCACAAACATAACGTTCAAAGTACCTCTCAGTAAGCCCTCTTTTCATCAACTCTGCTATCAACCTGTTCAACACCATTATCCCTCACCTGAGATGTGACATATTCTGAGTGATCTTCATGCTTCTACTTGCCCTCTCTTTCTCTCTATCCCACTTCTACATGATCTATAAGGCTTTACATGAATACTTTCTTGTCCAAACCTCTTCACTTAACTCTCACTAGTAACATGCCAAGCTGGTCCCACCTCAGGGCATTTATATTTGCTCTTTCCTCTGCCTAGGGCACTTTTATCCATGCTCAAATGCTGTTTTCATGTCCATCATTTATAAAAAAGGATATATTTTCATCAATTTCCATCTGTTTACCTTATTTTATTTTTCATAGTACTTACACTATCTTCTGACATTGTCCTGTTTACAATCTTTTCCCTCCAAATAAGCTCCTTGAGGGCAGGGACCTTGTCCGTCTTGTTTGTTGCTATATGCCAAGAACAAGGGCTAATTGTAAGCACACAGTTGGACATTCCCTATATCTTGAGCAAATGAATGAAAGATTAGATTAATGAATGAATGCCAGAGCAAAGGAGATCACTCAGTTAAATGATATACTCTCACTCACAACTAGCTACTCAGAAAATTTGAAATTATTATTCAAAAGTGTGCAAACTTGTTGCTTTTATTTACCTTCTTTTCCTTAATTCGGTCTTCAGAGTGAAACAGTTAATAGAGATATTTTTTAACAATCTTCCAGAAGAATCTGAGGGAGTAGCCAGGATTCTAGAAGGCAGGGCAAGGAATAGGTTCAAGGTGACACAAGATTAGCATTTAATAAAGTTTTCATCACTTCTTGTATCTGCAGTATGAAATAAGTGTGTCCTGGTAGGATTTGTGGTACTGATAATTCACTTTTTTTTTTTAACAATATTACTTCCATTTAGCCATAAGTTTCCAAAGAATAATTGACTGAAGAGAGAGGGTAGGAGAGAGAGAGAGAGGAAGAAGAAGGAGGAGGAGGAGAGGAAAAATAGTAGTAGTAGAAGGACAAGGAAGAGGAAGAGAAGAAGAAGAAAGAAAAGGAAAGGAGGAAGGAAGAAGAGAGAAAGAAGAAAGAAAAGAAGTCTCCATTTCAACAGCTGGATTAAATTAGAAACCAAATGAAATCCTCTGGGTTGGGTTCTTAGACTAGAAAGCGGCAGTTGTGGTGAGACACCACATTATTGTCAGCAAGCAAAATGAGGGGAAATCACATCTGATGTCCTGGGGTCTATAAATGTTGGTGAGTTAGACAGACAGATACCTTAGGGAACAGTCCTCAGGAATTCTGATCATTACTGAAGAAATGGAAAATTAGAGTTAATGAAGTTTAAAAACAGTCACCTAAAAGATTCCATTTTGCAAACTGAGCCAGGATTTGCTTGAGGTTGGCTTGTGTTTACACGAGGCATAATGTCTGAAAAGCTTCCTTTGGTCATCAGATGGTACATCTATTTAAAACAGCATTTTTTTTGAGGTGAGGAAATGCTGAGCACCCAGAGTAGTTTCTTCAAAATAAATATGGGCATGAAAATGAGAGAAGATGTTCTTGACAAAATGTATCATAACATTTTGATTATACGGTTCATAAATGTATCATAAATGTTATGATATTTATGATATTGTGATGTGAATAAAATGTGATGTGAAGAAATTCATAGCATTAAAAAATTCAAATTATTTGTTTTATCTTTTCTCAAATTTGAAATACCAAGTATAATTTCATTTTTAAAAACTACTATGATTGTCAAAGTATGAAAAATTAAATGAAAAGTTTGAAATTTTGGGGTCCCCAAGTGGTGCTAATGGTAAAGAATCCGCCTGCCAATGCAGGAGACACAGGTTTGATCCCTGGGTCAGGAAGATCCCCTGGAGAAGGAAAAGACAACCCTCTCCAGTATTCTTGCCTGGAAAATTCCACGGGCAGAGGAGCCTGGCGGGCTGCAATCTATGGAGCTGCAAAGAGCTGGACACAACTGAGTGACTGAGAACACACACAAGGCTTTATCCAAAATGCCCACATAACTTTAACAGGCAAACTCTTCATTTTATTTCTGGTTGGAATAAAAAAACACAAATAAGATAGAGAATTAGATCATAATTACAAAAAGGACCCATAGAATAATGGATTCTGTATCTGTATTTAGGAATTTGCCATTATTAAGAATTTTCTTAGATGATTATTTTGATATTAGGTTATGTAAAATTATGTGACTAGAGATAAACAAATTTTTAGTTCAAGGAGATGATTGTGTCAGTGACTTCACTTTAACACTTCGTCATTAGGTATGTATTCTGATGCAGTTATATCACTGCAAAGAGAAATTATGAATTTGTATAGTGCACTTTTACTGATTTATTTAAATAAAAATGCTTCCTCTTTTTTCTTTTTAAAAAAATTATTTATTTTTAATTTTTTAAATTAACACTGAAAACATTTTGTATTAGGGTATGGATATAATTTTAGCAATATATTATATTTCATTATATGAGGTTACTTACCATAGTCACTTAAACATGCTTTTTTTCCTTTAAATTAGAATTTCTTCTAATTTTCTTTTATTTTTTTTATGGAACAAATTTTCAATTTTTAGTTTTGCTCACAAACATTTAAAGATATTCTTCCTTTGAATTGGCTCACACACTCTTCCTACCTACACTTTCTACTACCATAAAATAATATATAATGTTTAAAAAATTATATACTGTATAAAAATTTATTGTCCTGATTATAAAACACTTCATATTTTGATATCTAGATATGGAGAACACTGGATCAAAGGCTTTGAACATTCCACTACATTTTGCCGAAGAAAAGATTTTTCTTAATGTTATTTCATAGGTCTAAAATGGTAACTTCTTTTTCTGCTTATTTATTAAACAACATTCTTATTATTTATTAAACAACTATTATTTTTGTTGTTTTTTTCTTTTTTTTTAACCTAGTTATACTTTACTGACTTCATTATAATGATAAAGATTATAAAGTTCAAAGAAGTTTTTAAAAAAAAAAAGCTACTAGAGGAGAGGAAAAAACCAGTAAATTAATGAAGGAACTAATCCTGCCACCAGTCCTCAAGTCCTGTATTCTTTATCATTTACATGCAAATTTATGGTAATATCATGTTTTAAACTGGCAATGAGAAACTTAAATTTGTGAGATTCATAGTAAGAGTATTTTTGAAACACAAATTGGTTGAGAAGTAGAAGTTTAAAGATACTGCTGTGAGGCAAAAGAACCCAACTTAAATGCTTTCATGACAGAGCCTAAGAAGTATGGAGAAATTTGGATTATCACAGAGCCTTTTGGAAAACCTCACATAATCCCAGGACTAATTATGAAATGTTGTTGAATCACACGAATACACCAGGATTCTTGGCCCCCGGAAGAGAAGAATTCAATCTGGGCCCAGAGACAAGGCTTGATCACTCAGAGCTTTTGTGTAATAAAGTTTTATTAAAGTATAAAGGAGCTAGAGAAAGCTTCTGACATAGGCATCAGAAGGGGGCAGAAAGAGTACCCGCTTGCTAGTGTTAACAATGAGGTTATATAATCCAAAGAATGTCTGGAGGTTGTAAAGACTTCATCAGACCTACTCCCATAATTTACATTTTAAGATAACAGAATTAGCCAGAAGGTTTAATCCAAAGACTGTCCTCAGGCAGGATACATTATTGTTATATAATCCTAAGGAATGTAGAGAAAGAAAAAAAGTTTGTCCTTTCTTCCTCCTTGAGAATTCCAGACCCCTCTCTCCTTGGGGACCCCTAGACTCCCTATCAACCTGCCTAGGAAATGACTCTTTCAATTACTTCCACTATGGTTTAATTTTTAAAAGATATTCATCAGACTCAGAATCAAATTCAGAATCCTTTGGCACATATAATGTTTTAGCTGTGAGTGGGTTAAAGCATGATGTTCATGTACTTGTTCATTCATTCAACAAATATTTAAACTCCTACTCTGTGCAGAACATTGTGATAGACACTGGAGGTATTACAGTGAAAATGACAACATAAAAAGCAAGTAGGATCACACTCCAAATACACACACACACGCACACACTCACACACTAGGTAAGCGGCTGCTGCTGCTGCTAAGTCGCTTCAGTCGTGTCCGACTCTGTGTGACCCCATAGAAGGCAGTCCACCAGGCTCCTCCGTCCCTGGGACTCTCCAGGCAAGAATACTGGAGTGGCTTGCCATTTCCTTCTCCCAGAGTAAGCAGAGAAATAAATAAAAGGCAAATTGTAATAGGTGCTATTGAAACGGAGCAGCACGCTTTAGTCAGTCCCTCCATGTCCTCCGCCTGCCTTTTGTCTGTAGAAAAACTTTAATATGTTTAATCAGAGAAGTGACAAAATGCAGAGGCAAAGGAAAGCAGTCAAATAAGACCAAATAATAATAGCTTTGTCACTAAGCAGTCAAGAACCCTTAGTGCCTCCGCAAGGGCTATAGATAATATTCTGAGTTATATCCCTTGAGATGTTTTACAAATTCTGAAACCCCATCAGGTAGAAGACGTTAACTACATGATGACCAGACTGTAGCTATAACATAAGTTGCCACAATTCCAAGAGCTGGCCTCTAAGAAAGGGGAACAAATCAACCCTGGAACTAAAGATTAACTGCACTTAACAGTCAAGATGACGCTGATCTGATCACTACATGACCGATTTCAAGATGACTGTCAGAGCTGACTGTGCTGTTTCTACATGTAGACCCTCCCTCTGCCTATAAAAACTCTTGCCCACTGATTGTTAGGGGGTGGGCTTAGCGGGTTGGGGAGAGTTGGCCTTTGGATGGGAGTCTGCCCCTGCCCCATCATTGCTGGCCTCTGAAATAATCAACCTTTTCTTTCCACTAACCTTGCCTGTTCATTGGCTTTAGAGCAGCAAGCAGCCAGACCCCACTTCTGATAACATTATGACAAAAGCTAAAGAGTAACTGAGACACACAGCCTGCAGAGAGTAGAGCCCCAGGGCTTACATGTACTGTGAGGCAAAAGGACCCAACTTAAATGCTTTCCTTACACAGCCTAAGAGGTGTGGGGAACTTTGGATTAACACAGTCTTTTGGAAAACTTCACATAATCCCAGGACTAACTACCTCCATTATGGTTTAATTCTTAAAAGATATTCATCAGACTCTGATTCAAATTCAGACTTTTTCAGCATATATAATATTTTAGTTGTGAGTAGATTAAACCATTATCCTCATCTACTTGTTCACTCACTCAACAAATATTTAAATTCCTACTCTGTGCAGACCATTGTGATAGATGCTGGAGGTATTACAGTGAAAATAACAGCATAAAAAGCATGCACATTGGAAGACTTGAGTTGGGAGTGGTGGCAAGAGTTGGTGAGAGAACGAGTATCCAATGGGAAATGGAAAACATGAGACAGTATCTCCTCTCTCGGGGATGAGAAGTCAAGGAATTTGGACCCAGATATCTTGTATATGAGGTCTGATTTTCTTCATCCTTGACATAGACTTAGTAATTTGTATTTCACTGAGTTTTAATAAGGATCCGTTCAAATAACATACATGAAAGGGCTCTCTAAATTGTAAATCACTAAGACATTAGTGGTCTTGATTAGCTTTGTCAAGAACGGTAAACTGGTGAATTTCTCTAGATATCACCACCACAAAAGACTCTTAAGAAAGAAGGCATTAAAATAAACTGCTTAAGGAGCTCTGCATATGCAGTGAGACGTGTTTACAGAGACCTGTGCTTTAAGGTGCCCATCTGCAAACATGTAATAATGTCTTGAACATATTTCACCACTTCAATTGGTAAGACTCCTGTGTTAGAGGAAGAGGGAAACCTTGGAATTTCATTTAGGAAGAAAGTGACATTTGGAATTGAGGAAGGGAGACAGAGGGCTTAAATTTTACCACGGGTTTACTATATCTGAAAAATACTGTATCTTTTTTACTTTTTCTAAGGAATGCACCCCGAATGTATACTACAACAGTATTCCTTAAGTAAGAGCCATATATAAAAGCTAATAAAATTGAAGTAGTGAATCTAAAAGTAGTGATATACCCCTTCCTTTGTTTACTTTTCTGTTCTACTTAGTTTTCTTCTGTGCGGAAAATATATGTACTAAATATATATATAAAACATATATATACATAATGTATATATATATTTATATACACACTAAATGTATATATATGTGTGTATATACTAAATGTATATATATGTTTTATATACACATTTACATTATAATATATATTTACATTTTATACATATATATGTAAAATTATAAAATATGTTCAGTTCAGTTCAGTCACTCAGTCGTGTCCAACTCTTTGCGACCCCATGAATCGCAGCACGCCAGGCCTCCCTGTCCATCACCAACTCCCGGAGTTCACCCAGACCAGGTCCAATGAGTCGGTGATGCCATCCAGCCATCTCATCCTCTGTCGTCCCCTTCTCCTCCTGCCCCCAATCCCTCCCAGCATCAGAGTCTTTTCCAATGAGTCAACTCTTCACACGAGGTGGCCAAAGCACTGGAGTTTCAGCTTTAGCATCATTAAAATATGTAACTATGTATTAATATATTCACATTATGTGTATTCACATTATATATAAAATAATAATAGGTGTTGCATTTATCACAAAGTAATCATAAGAGCAGTACAGGGAAATATAATTGGAAAGCAAGAAGGAAAAGGGGGAAGAAGGGAGTCAGTGTTAAGAAGGATCTTAATAATATTTATGGACAAAATGATTAGCATTTTGAGATTTAGAAATTTGGGATTTGTATTTTCAGTGCTTGTGAGCCATGATCCCGCACAACCACCTAACCTTTTTTCTCTTAGATACCCATCCTCTTCTTTTTTCCCCAAGCAGCCAAGTGAGATATGACTCATTTAGGGATTCCACTCTGAGTCATGGCCATGGTGGTCAGAGAAATAAACGCAGACTTGGGAGCACTCGCGCCCTCCTTCCTGGGACGGGTCGTCAAGTCTAGTGTACAACATCACTTCTGGGAAGAGCAACCCACATGCCCACAAGCAAATGTCTCAGTGTACTTCCTAAGTTACTCCCAAGTCTATTCCCAGAATGGACATTAACCAGACCAGGAACAAATTTATTATGACTTTATTTTTCCTTGATCCCAAAGGAATATTAAATACACAGACCTGGCAATGTGTAACAGCTGAATAATGCTACTAAAGGTCATAGCTCAGCTCACCTTCCTAAGTGGATGGGGTGGAATGTGTGTGCTCAGTCGTGTCCGACACTTTGCAACCCCGTGGACTGTAGCCAGAACAATCCATGGGATTTTCCAGTCAAGAACACGGGAGTGGGTTGCAATTCCTCCTCCAGCAGATCTTCCTGACTTAGGAATCAAACCTGTGTCTCTTGCACCTCCTGCCCTGGCAGGCAGGTTCTTTACCACTGTGCCACCTGGGAGGCCCTAATTATCCTCACTGGATAATAAAAGCTAAAAATAGAAAGCCTAGTTCTCTAATGTTCTCTAATGTTAAAGGATAAATTAAAAGATAGTATATGATGTGGCTATAATTGATTTTTTAAAAACTCTATCAAACATATCGGAAGCCATAGATCTGCAGAGAAGAGTATCTTCTAATCAAACATCTTTGGAGATTTTATTTAAATGAACTCATGGGTTTGTAAAATGTTTTGAAACTGTTTCAAGCACAATAGTGGCTTCTTAGATGCACATCTTCATCCCCAGAAGTTGTGAACAGGTTATATTATGTGGCAGTAAGGAATTAAAATAGCTGACAGAATTAAGAACTCAGTTATCCTTACAATGGGCTTCCCAGGGGCTCAGTGATAAAGAATCTGCCTGTCAAGGCAGGAGACTCAGGTTCGATCCCTGCACTGGGAAGATCCTCTGGAGGAAGAAGTGGCAACCCACTCCAGTATTCTTGTCTTGGAAATTCCATGGACAGAGGAGCCTGGGGGGCTGCAGTCTGTGGGGTCACAGGGAGTCAGACACCCTGAGTGACTGAGCACAGGTCCTTAAAATAGATGATTACCCTGTGTTATCTGTGTGGGCCTCATGGAATCACAGGGTCATTACAAATAGAAAAAGGAGTCAGAAGAGGTAATGTCACGGTGATGTGATGTGATGTGATATGATGTAAGACTCAAGTGACCATTGTCAACTCTGAAGATGTGGACTTGAGACAAAAAACAAACAAACAAACAAAAACAAAAAACATGGATATCTCTAAAAGTTGGAAAAGGCAAGAAAATGAATTGTCTCTTGGACTTTCCCCTCAAACCCAGTGAAACTCATTTTGGATTTCTGAGTTTCAGAACTGAAACATAATAAATGTATGCTATTTTAAGCCATTAAGCTTATGATCATTTATTATAGGAGCAATGGGAAAACTAATCCTGGAGCTCATCTAAATCCATCCTTCTCCCCCCTCTGTCTACTCTGGCCTTGGTTCTGTTACTTTAGTGACTGCAGAGTCAACCACCCAAGTAGGGATTCGTTTGGGAGTCATAGCCAACCATCAGAAAGTTATTCAAAGCCAGCTGGAGATGCTGTGAGATAGTCTTCATGGAGAATTGATGGGTACAGGATCCAACCCAGAGATAAAGAGAACACAGTCTCAGGAGCACAGTCCCCAGTGCAGAGGTTCATCAATGAAGATAGGGAGGAACAGAAGAACCATTATATACTAATCCTTGTAGCTGCTCCTTCCCTACCTAAGCCTCTGGCACCAGGAACGTATATTAAGCTCCACACCCAGATTCCATTCTGGAGTTAAACTCTGCAAGGCTAAAGTGAAGTTGCTTAGTTGAGTCTGACTCTTTGTAACCCCATGGACTGTAGCCTACCAGGTTCCACCATCCATGGGATTTTCCAGGCAAGGATACTAGAATGGGTTGCCATTTCCTTCTCCAGGAGATCTTCCCCACCCAGGGATTGAACCCCAGTCTCCCACATTGTAGGCAGACGCTTTACCTACCGTCTGAGCCACCAGGGGAATCCCTCTGGAAGGCTAAAAGGACAATCAAATTGAGAGAGGCCTTTTAAATAGAGATTAACAAAATGATAATTATTAAATTCAGATTTCCTACCATCCAGTGTTGGTGGAAGAGAGATTAAACAAAACAAACAAACAAAAAACCCTTCAATTTTCTTTATTCAACTGAATACAGTGCATTAATTTTCAATCAACATAAAATGAATAAATAATCCATGATTAACTAGCTTGTAGGTTAGCCAGAGTCCATGTCTGGACCAATAGGAATATCCCGGAAGACCCTGAGTCTTTTAACATCCTCTTTCCTCAAATTTGCATTATTTAATAGACTGAATAGATAAGGAAAGCTATGATAAGACCTTCCCCTTGGGGGTCTTCCTGATTCACTAATCCTGAATTTTCTCCATTAATCACACATTTTTTACCTAAAAAAAAAAAGTCAGAGGCACTCTCTGCATAAGACAACTGAGAATGCAAAGAATTATGAAGGGACCGTTAATGCACAACAGACCAGAAGAAATAAGGCTTTTGGCTAAAGTCCTGAGGAGAAGATCATTTCAATAGTACAAAGTTAGGTGTTCTCCATGCCTGAAATTAGCCTAAGACCTCTAAACTTACAATGATGATATCTTCCACTTTACCAAGAAGCAAACATACAGAAATGAGTAGAATCCGAGTCTTGGATCATCTACTACATAGAAAAGCAAAAAAATAGAGAAATGAATAGAACATAACTTTCATCTGCTTATCGTAATCACTTTCAGTGCTTGCTAAAAATGTAGATGTCATAGTCACACACATTCAGTTAGGATCTCCAAGGGAAATCTCTTGGGAATTTGTATTTTTTAAAGTTCCTTGAATGATGTCGATCAACAAACAGCTTTGGAGATCATTAACTTATTTCGAAATATGAAATTGTGTCCAAAACTAACGACAGTAGCCAAAACCATGGTTTCTTTTTAATACAGAAATATTTAAATCAACAAATCATTGCCAAGATTACTATAATGGACCTGCCCCATTTTCTCGTTGGAAACTTTAGAAGAACTTTTATTGACATGGTAATTGTATTGTTGTGCAAAGGAAGAAATTGAGTATGGGTTAGAATATAATAGGTCTGGGTGAGTATCCAAAAATATATATTCTGCAGAGGGGAACTCTAGAACACTCGAGTCTTCAATATTGAAATAATTATCATAAAAAAAAACCTTTGTGGTTTATGAATAAGTTAACTACAACGTGTATTTTAAAACCCCAGAGCTATTTTCTAAAATTCTCTTCTGAAACTTAGGGGAAACCATATAGCCCTGGAAAATGTGTATCATTAGAAAGTGTACTAACTATTTAATCTTACAGGTCAATCATTTTCTTGCACATGTAATAGAGGGGGGATATTTGGAAGGAAGGGTAGACATTAAATTTCAGGACCAAAGTTTTAAACACTAAAATAATAAGTACTTAGACCACTTGCTGTTAGGAGTTTATTTGTTTTTAGTGGAACTTGTCTTATAATGAGTCTATATTATGTCATTTTCAAAATATTAATATGACTTTGGTACTAACTAAACACTTCAGGATTATTTCAGTTTTTATAAACTTTATTTAGTTTCATGATATGGCTGTTGGACTCCTAGTTGAAACCAAAATATTTTTAATTATTTTTTTTCTATTTGTGCATAAAGCCTTGATTAATTTAGTTCCTTTGAAAACAAAATGTCTGAACCATCATAGAGTTAATCAGAAGAAAAAGGGATTTATTTTTTAACTTTTAATGTGTATACGGACCTTCTATTCATGAACTAATTGTTCCTAAAGAAATAGATTTCTCCATCCTTGGCCTCTTTCAAAATCTTTCCCTCTGCCTCAAATGGTGTGAACTATTCTGCCCTTGTACTCAGTTGCTTCAGTTGTGTTCGAGTCTTTGCAACTCTGTAGACTGTAGCCCACCCAGACTCCTCTGCCATGGGATTCTTCAGGAAGAATTCTGCCCTTCCGTTCAGTTCAGTTGCTCAGTCATGTCCGACTCTTTGTGACCCCATGGACTGCAGCACGCCAGGCTTCCTTGTCCATCACCAACTCCTGGAGCTTGCTCAAACTCATGTCCATTGAGTCGGTGATGCCATCCAACTATCTCATCCTCTGTCGTCCCCTTTTCCTCCTGCCCTCAATCTTTCCTAGCAACAGGGTCTTTTCCAGTGAGTCAATTCTTCACATCAGGTGACCAAAGTATTGGAGCTTCAGCTTCAGCATCAGCCTTTCCAATGATTATTCAAGACTGATTTCCTTTAGGATTGACTAGTTTGATCTGGCAGTCCAAAGGACTCTCATGAGTCTTCAACGCCACAGTTTGAAAGCATCAGTTCTTTGGTGCTCAGCTTTCTGTATGGTCCAAATCTCACATCCGTACAAGACTACTGGAAAAACTATAGCTTTGACTACATAGACCTTTGTTGGCACAGTAATGTCTCTGCTTTTTAATATGCTGTCTAGGTTGGTATAGCCATTCCTCCCTGAAGAATCCCAGTTCAACCTTCACTGCAAAACTTCATTTTGATTTTCAATCCTAAGGTAAAATCTTCTTCCATCAATCAGGCCTGCTTCTGCTGCTGTCACTCTCTCTTATTCTTCTGTCTGTAGAAGAATTTGCCATATAGCATCACAACTGTGTGCTTATTTGCAAATTGTCCACCTCACTGACTGTGCTTCTTGAGGACATGGGGCTGCTCTCTAGTCCAATATGGTGCCTAAGTCTCTATAGGCATTTATGTGTGGACTGATAAATAAAAAAAATTTTGGTTTTCTTTCAAGGGGCAAATCAGAATTTAATTGTTGCACACTTATTTTATTGCTATGTATTTTATTTTAAAAAATATTTTTGGACCATTTTTAAAGTCTATTGAATTTGTTACAATATTGCTTCTGTTTTGGTTTTGATTTTTTGGCAAGGCATATGGGATCTTTCAGGTGGTGCTAGTGGTAAAGAACCCACCAGCCAATGCAGGAGACATTTGATCCTTGGGTTTGATCCCTGGGTCAGGAAGATCCCCTGGAGAAGGGCATGACAATCCACTCCAGTATTCTTGCCTGGAGAATACCAAGGATAGAGGAGCCTGGCCAGCTATAGTTCATAGGGTCGCAAAGAGTTGGACATGACTGAAGCAACTTAGCATGCACGGATGTATGTGGGATCTTAGTGCCCTGACCAGGGATTGAAACCTTACCCCCTGCACTGGAAGACAAGTCTAAACCACTGGGCAGCCAAGGAAGTTCCATGCTTTGTACTTACTTCAATTTGAATTGCGTATTTGAGAGTAGCTCCATAATATTTTTTTTCAGGGCTTATAGTCTTTAAGGTTCTTAATTAAGCTCCAGCTACAGACATCAGAAGGAAATACTTTTATGCTGTTAACTCATTCTTTGATTATACTGACATGATATGTACCATGTTCTATCCATGTCCATTGCCACCTCTCTAGTTCAAGTCACCATCTTTAATTCTTGCCTGGACTAATACTGCTGTGCTCCATTTTGCCTTTCTGCTTCCTCTTGTCATTCAGTTACCTACAGTCATTAGTATTCCAAAGCACTTGAATGAAAATTTAAAGTGTATCCCATGCACTGTGATGACCTGTGTAACCTGGTCATCCTTACATGTTCAACTGCAATTTCCATACTACTTAACCATCCAGCTTTTATCATCAACCCCTCACTCAAAAATTCTGAAACCTCTGCACTGAATACTCTTTGCTCCATCTTTACCTTTTCCTACCCTGTTTAAATATTTGTTTACTCAACAAGCAGCCTTTCTCTGCTTTCAATGCTTATATTCTCTTTCATTACATCTTACCAATTTATCTTATAATACTAAGATAAGTTGTATTTTTAATTTGTTTTTCCATGTTGTTTAATGTCAATATTAGTATATTAGTCATTTATGCCTTTTATATGTCAGCTTATAGAAATGAATCACTGTATGCTTACAGTGTTCTAAGTAATGTGCTCACTCAGTTAATCATCAAAGTTTTCCAAAGTGTTCCAACAATACTGTGTTCCTGTTATCTTTGTTTATACCTACATTTATACCTATATCTTCTCTATGTTATTTAATAAATAATTATTTTTAAATCCTAAAATTGCCTGTGCCTATAAAAGTGAACAAAAAGAAAATAATTATACTTCGTTGTAACTTTTTTTTTAAAAATGCTTCTAAATTTTAAAATTTTGTCAAAAATTATTAGAATTTTGAAATGTTTTATTCTATAATGAAATAAAAAAATCAATATATTCTTGTATTTCAGGACTTCATTGTCATTAACAAGGGAGATTAAGACTTTCTCAAACTCTAGCTGCACTGCACAAAATTAACATATCAAAGAGCTCTTTTAAATCAAAAGAATAAGGAATCCACTCTAAAGACCTCTAAAAATGGTTAGTGAAAATGGGAATGAGCATCAGAAATATGATGAAAATCATATTATCTCTTGGCCTTGTAGACATTAATAACTTATTTTGTCTTATGCTACAGAATATTTTAGATAGTTTTATGATGTCAGTTGTGTTGTGAGATCATTTTAAGACCAATCATTCAAAGTTGAAAGAAAATGAACTAAGTATTTAACTTAGACGTGAGAGACTCTAAATGTCAAAAATTGTTTGTTATGTCTTTTCAAACCAGAAATAAAAAGCCACTGAGCATTTTACTGGGAAAAATATACCGCGTAGGCTGAAAAGTATGCACAAAAGCTAAGAGACCAACATGACATTGGTGAATGCTTGCTGGATGAAATGTCAGTGAAGGAAATCACAGTAAATCACCCAGATAAAGATTTAGCCAAAACATGAAGACTGAGTCATCACATCTGTATAATCGTACTTTTGCCTTAAAAATGGACAAATCTATAAATGACTCTGGCTGAACCAGCTACCTTTTTATGGAGTACTATTCTCTTTAATTTTTTTTTTAACACCAAAACCATTTTGTATAGGGGTATAGCCAATTAACAGTGTGGTGGTAGTTTCAGGTAAACAGTGAGGGACTCAGCCATACGTACACATGTACCCATTCTCCCCCAAACCCCTCTCCCTTCCAGACTGGCACATAACATTGAGCAGAGTTTATGGAGTACTATTTTTAATTAAAAAATGTGACTGATAGATGAACTATAGCTTATCAGATTAGAGTATTTCGCAAATATATTCTCAAAAAGCAAAACACATCCTTCATGTTAAGGAAAAAAAAATAATTGAGAAAATTCAGACTGTCAAGCAAAAAAATTGAATTGTATTTATTTATTTTTAATTTATATTTTATATTGGAGTGGAGTTGACTAACAATGTGTTAGTTTCATGTGTGCAGCAAAGTGATTCAATTATACATACACGTGTACCTATTCTTTTTCAAGATTTTTTCTCACTGAGGTTATTAGAGTATCGAGCAGAATTCCCTGTGCTATACAGTTGGTCTTTTGTTGGTTATCTATTTTAAATACAGCAGTGTGTACATGTCAATCCCAAACTCCCAATCTGTCTCTTCCCCCTCCTCCCCATTCCCTGGAACCATAAATTTGTTCTCTAAATCTGTGAGTCTGTTTGTATTTTGTAAACAAGTTTGTTTGTATCATCTTTTTTAGATTTTTGAATATAAGTGATATTATATAATATTTGTCTTTCTCTGTCTGACTTACTTCACTTAGTGTGATATCTCCAGGTCCATCTATGTTGCTGGAAATGGCATTATTTTATTCTTTTTAACATGCTCAGTCGCTCAGTCATGGCCAACTCTTTGCCATTCCAAAGACTGTAGCCCACCAGGCTCCTCTATCCATGGAATTTTCCAGGGAAGAATACTGGAGTGGGTTGCCATTTCCTTCACCAATTCTTTTCAATGGCTGAGTAATATTTCATTGTAAGTATATATATACATGCTGCTGCTGCTAAATCGCTTCAGTCGTGTCCGACTCTGTGCGACCCCATAGACGGCAGCCCACCAGGCTCCCCCGTCCCTGGGATTCTCCAGGCAAGAACACTGGAGTGGGTTGCCATTTCCTTCTCCAATGCATGAAAATGAAAAGTGAAAGTGAAGTCGCTCAGTCGTGTCCGACTCTTAGTGACCCCATGGACTGAAGCCTACCAGGCTCCTCCGTCCATGGGATTTTCCAGGCAAGAGTACTGGAGTGGGGTGCCATTGCCTTCTCCAATATGTGTGTGTATATATATATATGTGTATATATATATACACACACATATCACATCTTCCTTGTCTATTCCTATGTAAATGGACATTTAAGTTGCTTCCATGTCTTGGTTACTGTAAACTGCATTGCAATGAACACTGGGGTGAATTGTCCTTTTGAACCATATTTTTCTCTGAATATATGTCCACGAATGGGATTGCTCTATTTTTAGTTTCTTAAGGAACCTCCAATGAGAAGACAATGGCACCCCACTCCAGTACTCTTGCCTGGAAAATCCCATGGACTGAGGAGCCTGGCAGGCTGCAGTCCATGGGGTCGTGAAGAGTCAGACACGACTGAGCGACTTCACTTTCACTTTTCACTTTCATGCGTTGGAGAAGGAAATGGCAACCCACTCCAGTGTTCTTGCCTGGAGAATCCCAGGGACGGGGGAGCCTGGTGGGCTGCCGTCTATGGGCTCGCACAGAGTCAGACATGACTGAAGCGACTTAGCAGTAGCAGCAGCAAGGGACCTCCATACAGTTCTCCATAGTGGCTGTATCAATTTACATTCCAACCAACAGTGTAGGAGGGTTTCCTTTTCTCTATACTCTTTCTAGCATTTATTGTTTGTAGACTTTTTGATGATGGCCATTCTCTGGTGTTAAGTATTATCTCATTGTAGTTTTAATTTGCATTTCTCTAATGATTAGTGCAGACATGCAGATGACACCACCCTTACGGCAGAAAGTGAAGAGGAACTAAAAAGCTTCTTGATGAAAGTGAAAGAGGAGAGTGAAAAAGTTGGCTTAAAGCTCAACATTCAGAAAATGAAGGTCATGGCATCTGGTCCCATCACTTCATGGGAAATAGATGGGGAAACAGTGGAAACAGTTTCAGACTTTATTTTTCTGGGCTCCAAAATCACTGCAGATGGTGACCACAGACATGAAATTAAAAGACGCTTACTCCTTGGAAGGAAAGTTATGACCAAGCTAGATAGCATATTGAAAAGCAGAGACATTACTTTGCCAACAAAGGTTCGTCTAGTCAAGGCTATGGTTTTTCCAGTGGTCGTGTATGGATGTGAGAGTTGGACTGTGAAGAAAGCTGAGCACCGAAGAATTGATGCTTTTGAACTGTGGTGTTGGAGAAGACTCTTGAGAGTCCCTTGGACTGCATGGAGATCCACCCAGTCCATTCTGAAGAAGATCGGCCCTGGGATTTCTTTGGATGGAATGATGCTAAAGCTGAAACTCCAGTACTTTGGCCACCTCATGCGAAGAATTGACTCATTGGAAAAGACTCTGATGCTGGGAGGGATTGGGGGCAGGAGAAGGGGACTACAGAGGATGAGATGGCTGGATGGCATCACTGACTCGATGGGCGTGAGTCTGAGTGAATTCTAGGAGTTGGTGATGGACAGGGAGGCCTGGCGTGCTGCGATTCATGGGGTCGCAAAGATTTGGACACAACTGAGTGACTGAACTGAACTGAATGATTAGTGATGCTGACCATCTTTCAGGTGCCTGTTGGACATCTGTGTGTCTTCTTTGAAGAAATGTCTATTTAAATCTACTGCCCATTTTTTGATTGGGTTGTTTGCTTTGATGCTGTTAAGCATCATCAGCTATTTCTAAATTTGGTGACTAAAGCCTTGAATTTTAGAAACCAATGTAAAAAAATGTTCTTTGATATGATTTTAGGTTTTACATTACAACTAACCTTTTTAAAAGGGTAAAAGTTTTAAGGCTTTAAAGGTTTTAAAAACCTTTCAAACATTTTTGAGGTTTTAAATCCTGAAAGATGATGCTGTGAAAGTGCTGCACTCAATATGCCAGCAAATTTGGAAAACTCAGCAGTGGCCACAGGACTGGAAAAGGTCAATTTTAATTCCAATCCCAAGGAAAGGCAATGCCAAAGAATGCTCAAACTACCGCACAGTTGCACTCATCTCACATGCTAGTAAAGTAATGCTCAAAATTCTCCAAGCCAGGCTTCAGCAATACGTGAACCGTGAACTTCCTGATGTTCAAGCTGGTTTTAGAAAAGGCAGAGGAACCAGAGATCAAATTGCCAACTTCCACTGGATCATGGAAAAAGCAAGAGAGTTCCAGAAAAACATCTATTTCTGCTTTATTGACTATGCCAAAGCCTTTGACTGTGTGGATCACAATAAACTGTGGAAAATTCTGAAAGAGATGGGAATACCAGACCACCTGACCTGCCTCTTGAGAAACCTATATGCAGGTCAGGAAGCAACAGTTAGAACTGGACATGGAACAACAGACTGGTTCCAAATAGGAAAAGGAGTACGTCAAGGCTGTATATTATCACCCTGCTTATTTAAATTATATGCAGAGTACATCATGAGAAACGCTGGGCTGGAAGAAACACAAGCTGGAATCAAGATTGCCGGGAGAAATATCAATAACCTCAGATATGCAGATGACACCACCCTTATGGCAGAAAGTGAAGAGGAACTCAAAAGCCTCTTGATGAAAGTGAAAGTGGAGAGTGAAAAAGTTGGCTTAAAGCTCAACATTCAGAAAACTAAGATCATGGCATCTGGTCCCATCACTTCATGGCAAATAGATGGGGAAACAGTGGAAACAGTGTCAGACTTTATTTTTGGGGGCTCCAAAATCACTGCAGATGGTGACTGCAGCCATAAAATTAAAAGACGCTTACTCCTTGGAAGGAAAGTTATGACCAACCTAGATAGCATATTGAAAAGCAGAGACATTACTTTGCCAACAAAGGTTCGTTTCGTCAAGGCTATGGTTTTTCCTGTGGTCATGTATGGATGTGAGAGTTGGACTGTGAAGAAGGCTGAGCGCTGAAGAATTGATGCTTTTGAACTGTGGTGTTGGAGAGGACTCTTGAGAGTCCCTTGGACTGCAAGGAGATCCAACCAGTCCATTCTGAAGGAGATCAGCCCTGGGATTTCTCTGGAGGGAATGATGCTGAAGCTGAAACTCCAGTACTTTGGCCACCTCATGCGAAGAGTTGACTCATTGGAAAAGACTCTGATGCTGGGAGGGACTGGGGGTGGGAGGAGAAGGGGATGACAGAGGATGAGATGGCTGGATGGCATTACTGACTCGATGGACGTGAGACTGAGTGAACCCCGGGAGTTGGTGATGGACAGGGAGGCCTGGCGTGCTGCGATACATGGGGTTGCGAAGAGTCAGACACGACTGAGCGACTGAACTGAACTGAAAGATGAATATTTGAAATTATTTTTAAAAAACTATTAAACTAGTAATATACTTATTTTCTCAGGTTAAAATCTGAGAAAAAATTTTCTTCATATGCATTAAGCATAGCAACATATCACAACAGATTGAATAAAGAAGTAGCTATAAGAGTCCAGCTCTTGCCTACCAACCCATTTATTAAACATTTCACAAAAATAAAATTCCTCTCCTTTCACTATGTATATTTTGGAAAATATGGGGTTTTAATTAAAATATTATTTATGTTACATAATGATTTCACTATTATCTTAAGGAATAAAGAGAGGAGACTATAACTACCAAATATTATTTAATAAATAATGCTTGAACAATGAGATTACAGAAATGTTACACTTGATTATATGCAAACTTCACGAATGATTGGTGAAAGTACATTCTCATATACTGTTGATGGCAGTGATAATCAGACCAATAGCCAGATGATAGCTGTAAAGTGTTAAAATGTGCACACACTTCTCATCATAGATTTCCCTTTTGGAATTTTCCTAAAGCTAAATTCACTAATGTACAAAATTTGATCCACATATTGTGTCATAATGATTAAACTGTGCAAACAACCAACAGCAAACATTGAAAGCACTGAAACACTCACCATTGAGCAAAAATACAAGTAATATTTGATACAGTCATACAATCGTGTGTTCTGTAACTATATAAAACATGATGCAGATATATATATATATATATGTTAGATAAAATAAGTAATCCAGATGAAAAGTGCAAAGCACAAGGGATAAAAGGGAGAGAGAAAGAAATAGAGAAATGAAATTCTGTTGTGTATATAGAACATGTCTGAAATACCTGAAGTAATAAAAATCGAAAACAATCATTACTTCTGGGGAGTGCAATTGGAAAGTGAGTTGGGTAAGAGGTTATTTTACATTTAACCTTATATTATATCCTGGTACGTTATTAAATGTTTCAGCATGTTATACCGTTCATGTATATTATTTTTACAATGCAAACTAATGCAAAAATACAATAACCCTTATTATTGATAATTCTAAAAATATTTTTCATGTAAGATGCAAGAGAAATGGAAGTAATTGTAGAATGAGTTTAAAAATACACATCCATGTGTAAGGACTCTGAAGATGAAGACAGTTCCATGGCTCGTGTGTGTGTTAGTTGCTCAGTCGTTTCTGACTCTTTGCGACCTCATGGACCGTAGTCCATCAGGCTTCTCTGTCCACAGGACTCTCCAGGCAAGATTCCTGAAGTGGGTTGCCATTTCCTTTTCCAACCATGGCTCATAAGAAATGCTAAAGTTAAGAACAGTAAAAAGATTGACCTGAGGGGAGAAAAAAGCTGAAATCCATTCCTTTATTTTCTGATTTGAAAACATAAACTACCTACTAAAATGTCATTTTCATTTAAAATGAAATAAGATAAGCAGAATAGACAGATTCAGTTCAGTTCAGTTCAGTCGCTCAGTAGTATCCGACTCTTTGCGACCCCATGAATCGCAGCACACCACGCCTCCCTGTCCATCACCAATTCCCGGAGTTCACTCAGACTCAAGTCCATTGAGTCAGTGATACCATCCAGCCATCTCATCCTCTGTCGTCCCGTTCTCCTCCTGGCTAGGTACAATCAATTTGGTGAAAGAAATTTCAATGCAGGAGACAGTGCTTTACAAAATATAAGAGAAAGCCAGTGTTCATTGTAATATTAAAAAATAACAACTGCATTATGATACATTTATATAATAAAATTTAATGCAGTTAATTAAATTAAAATGACATTAGATAATAATATTTAATAATATACAAAAATACCCACAACTTACTGTCATGTGGAAAACATTGCAAAACTATAAGTGTAATGTTGGAATATTTTTGTGAAAATCAATGTCTGTTGGTTTGTGTGTGTACACACTCACACCTTAAGAAAAAACACCAAAATAATATAGTAATCTCTGGGCTAGAATATATATTTTTACTTTTTCCCTTAAAACTATTCTCTAACCTAAAATTCTTATTTTCCTCTGCATTTTCTAAATATGCTAAAACAAACAACTTTTATGAGAGATAAGAGAGTTGAGTTTGAAATCTCAGTGTGTAAAATGGTAAAAATAGAACTTTCTCCTCTATTAGCAGGGAATTGTCATTATATTTCTTCCTGTTCTATGCTCTGAGATGACCTCCTATCATTGATGCACAGTCATGTCTTACTGCCTAGACAGAGCACTGGGAAACATAAGATGCCATTCATCCTGTGCTGTGCTTAGTCGCTCAGTCCTGTGCAATTCTTTGCGACCCCATGGACTGTAGTCCACCAGGTTCCTCTGTCTGTGGGATTCTTCAGGCAGGAATACTGGAGTGGGTAGCCATTCCCTTCTCCAGGAGATCTTTTCAACCCAGGGATCGAACCCAAGTCTCCCTCATTGTAGGCAGATTCTTTACCAACTGAGCTACCAAGGAAGTCAGGCCATCCATCCTGCACAAAGGGAAAACAATGTTGCAGTTCTTTGGGCGGAGTACTGGTAACATGTTAGTTTAGCTCTTCACGTGAGAAGAAAAAGATCCAGCTGCAGAATTTGGGAAACTGGTTTCATAGAACTCATCTTTTAAAGGATATCTGAGATTCATTCCAAATCTGTGGTTCTATGACTCTATGAATAGCGATGTGTTAGTCGCTCAGTAGTGTCTGACTCTTTGCAACCCCATGGAATGTAGCCTGCCAGGCTCCTCCATCCATGGAATTTTCCAGGCAAGAGTACTGGAGTGGGTCTCCATTTCCTTCTCCAGGGAATCTTCCCAGCCCAGGGATCTAACCTGGGTCTTCCGCATTGCAGGCAGACGCTTTACCATCTGGGCCACCAGGGGAGCCCATTTGGAACCAGGTGAGTGAAACAATAACGATGTTCTTCATCACCCTTGCTGGTCTCAAGTAACAGAAAGAGTCCAGCTGATAGGGTGACTGGGCAACTCAATCGTTTTAACATAGATTCTGATGAAATCTCCCACATCCATTACCACAAAGGACCTCATCTCCATTCACCTAGTTGGAAAGCTCAAACCTCACCCAGGAGGTCTAATGTGTGCATATGGGAGAGTGTGAGTATGTCAAGTACAAAGAAAAAAACTATTTCTTAGCTAACCCTGTGCCTTTTAAAAACTTTAGCCTGGCTAATATGTATGCATTTTCTCAACTGTTAATAATGTTGCCTAGAAAATATTTTAAACTGATTAAATACCTTTTCCTAGCTCCATCCTGTCCACCCTCTTTCCAGAGGGTGAAGGTGCTTATGATTTTGTTTTTTCACGTACTCCTTAGGTGACTTTCAGTGAATTATTTAGACTTTCTGAGTCTCCATTTTTACTTCTCTGAAAACTTGATAATAATATTTATATGGATTTTAAAGCATGAAATTTAAACTTTAGAAATATGTGAACATTTTGAGAATAAAGCATGGAATAAATTAGATACACCACAAATATTAATTTCATTTCTTTCTAATAAGCCCAAGAAATATGCTTTAAAATGGGCAATAGTATCCAATTATTGGCCTCACAGAACTAATTTTATAGAAAAAGGTATATGGACAATATCAGCTTCACAATAAGCTAAATTCAACTTAATGCACTTGAACTCTGTTACAGACAACACATTATTGCTCAAAAGAAAAATCCTTGGCATATATAGCTGGAATTTTTCAAGCAAAATTGCAGGTTATAGAAGTTGACACACTTAAAATTAATGCTTAGAATTGTTTTAGCTATCTTCTTACAATGAGACATTTAATGTATATGACTGATCAATTTACCCTTTTTTTTTTCTTGAGTTCTTCTAAGTTTATGCATGTCCTCTCTTGTAAAACTGTATTTGTTGTTGTTTTTTAGTGGCTCAGTCCTGTCTGACTCCATGGACAGACCCAAGCCCACCAAGAGCTCCCCAGTCCATGGAATTTCCGAGTCAAGAATACTGGAGTGGTTGCCATTTCTTTCTCCAGGGGATCTTTCTGACCCTGGGATCAACCCGCATTTCCTGCATTGCAGACAGATTCTTTACCGCTAAACTACTGGTGAAGACCAGTGTAAAACAAAGGTCTTTCTAAAATTTTCTTAAAACATTATGCTACGACTTACCTTACAATTGTATTAGTTAACTTCGAAGAAGATTGTTTTGTTTTTAAACTGTTCTCTGACAAAAATGAGGCATTTACACTAATGTTATCATGGAGATTAAATTAATTTTCAAAAGTCTCATAGCTAAAAAGTCACATATTTATCTTAAAAGGGAAAATCTTAGAATGTGGCAACTTAAAGTATCTGATTCTAAGAATTCCTATAAACATGAGAAAATGAAAAATTTGGATGGAAAAAATCATAAAAAAGCTACAAAGCTGATACAATCACAAAATGAAATAGACAAGGAATTGAGTAGATCCTCATTTTCTAGAAGCCTGCATCAGGAAATGATAAGGAAACATATGTCAAACCAGGCCTTTGGGAGAATGCAACTTAGCATAACTTTCAGTTTTGAAAAAAAAATATTGCTAGCATGCAATGACAGTGAAAAATGATTACTTTGTGATATTTTTAGTATACATTTATTTTTTTCATGTTCTTTTATGTTTTTTTGGCAATAAGCTATAGAATACTATTCCCAAGTAAGGTTTTGGATGAATTCCTAAATTAAATCCACAAAATAAGAAACAGGCAGAATATTACTGATTGGTTCCAGACCTGAAGAGCATAAAATGAGTCTGCTTAACATAAGCAAACTGGAAATGTTGATACTTATCACTTGTATCAAAGTATAAATGAAGCATTTTAATATTTTAGAAACTAATGTAAGTTTCTCTTTTGGCCAAAAATTAAGTTGGTCCAAGTAAGTATACATTTCAAGAGTAATGAGCAAAACGGATTAAATTCTCCTGAGTCTGCTCATTTACATTTTCCTGAAATGGTTTATTCAGTTGATGATTTACGTGACCTTTAGAGGAACATGATAGTTGGCTGAGAGAACTGCATTTAATTGTTGTCACAGCTATAGAAATAAAGGGCTTTGTAAGAGAAACATTCTCACTGTAGATGCCTCATTTGCAGCAGGACTCCATTTGGGGTTAAAAGCTAGGTTATTTGGGCTGGTTTAGAACGTATCTCTCTCTTACTCCATAGGGAGTGAGCTGGGCTGTCCTTGCTCACCAAGTCCACCTGCACCTCGTTAGAGAGTGTTTGCATGCCACACCACAAGATCCCCACAATGACATAACTCCATTCAGAGACTGGCGTGACTGGGCTGGGTTTCCCCCCCCACTCAGCTCTTGTATCACTAAGAATCTGGCAGCCAGTTCCGTCTGACAGAGTTTACAGCATATATTGGTGGATTCTTGTCCATAGTGCATCTGCTTTAAGAATTAACGAAAGCAGAGTCGAGACAGCAAGGTAAGTGCTGTTTTAACTATAGCACTGGGGATGCTGACGGTTTGGGACAGTGTTTATTGTAATAAGAACAGAAAAAAATTCCAGAGCAACTTTGCCAATTGCTATTCAACAGCAAATCCAGTTTTGAGCATTTACTTTCACATCTTGCATAATATATTTTCCATGATTTATGAATTTGAGATACATTTTATAAAGTCTATAATGCCTTACTTAGCAAAAGATGTTATAAAAAGTTTCAAGATTTCACTAGAAAGTAGACACAGTGAAACAGTATGGCATTTAAAATGTTTGCTATTTTATGCTAAGTAGTTCTGTATGTTAGTTTTGTTAGAACTTAATTTGGAACAAAGAAAGCCATTTCAATCAATATTCAAAATATTTTGCAACTGGTATGTCGTTATAATTTGTTATGATTTGCTGTGAACAGTTTATGCTGTCATAAAACCTGAACAAAAGGATTACTTAATTCTATTTTGTTAATTTTAAAGATTTGGGTTGTGGATGTATGTCTTAAGAAACAGGAACATGTTTTAAAGAAATTCTGGGAAACATGATTTACTCTTTGGAAAAACGCCTTTTCTTCATAGCCACAGGTATTTGAAAAAACTAGGGGAAAGTAAAGTGTGTTTTTGCTTCATAATGGAGTCATTATATGGTTACAAACTCTCTTTGAATTCAAAGCCCTTGTTTTGACTCTGCCAAAAAATATGGAAGCATTTTTCATTGCTATTCAATACTCACATTATAGTTCCCATGTCTGTTTTAGTGTATACTGAATTAAAATAAGGTGGACTTATTAATAAAGGAAGACAAACCTTTACAGCATTAATATACTGTAATTTATAAAGAATCCTACAATTACATTAGCACTATGTAATTGTTCTCATGGCCAAGTCCTGTCAACTAAATTTAATGACTCCATCACAATCTTAGGGAATAATTTACTAAGAGTCTGGCTACATGTTACATTATGTCTGTTATGAGAGTGATCCTAACAATCTTTTTGAGTGTTTCATCTGCTAAAATTAAGTATTTTATAATTCCAAGTTAAAGCAAAGATGTTTAAAATTCCTGATAGCAGAAAATCCTGCTTGTCCTAAACTGCCTAGATCCAAAAGCTTGTACCTTGTTTCTCACAGGAAGAGATTTTATTTTATGGGATCCATTGGAATGTGGATGTTGCTTCACAGTAACAGTTTCCCTCCCAGCGTGACCTATTGCTCAGCTATAACTCTTCATGCTACAAAAGCCCAACTCTTATATCCTATTTCCCTTTACCTACATTGCTGACCCTTTGCTTCCCAAGCAATTGAAATGTGCTTCACTGATCCTTAGCAACAGGTACATGTGAAGATCACTGATACAAATTGTTTTCAATGTATATTCCCAAATTGATCCTTTCCTACATGGCTCTTAATGCTCACTGTTTAATGCAGACCTTCCTCAGTTCCCACTCTTTCCCATCTTCATTCAGTGCGAGTGCTAAAACCCAGATAAACAAACCCTACCTTCTCAAATTTTAACATGAAGAAGGTAGACAAATTGTGAGTGACTGAGAGAAAGAAAAGCTTTCAATCAAAACTTTGAAAAGAATATCATTCTCTACCAGTTAGATCTCTTTCTAGGTTTAAAGCTGTTTAGAGTTCGTGACATTTTCTTGATTAACGAACAATAATTTTACTAAAACTAATGTACTAAATACTAATTTTCAAAGAGTTTTGTAATGTGCTTAAAAGTATAGAATGTTAAACAAAGGTTGACATAATATGCACACACCCCCACTTAAGAAGTCTGTTTCCTTTCTTCAGAGTCAACAATAAAGATAGTTCTAAAAGAATTTTCCACCCTCCCCAGCACTCTACCACTACCACCACCATCACCGCCCCCCAACCACCCCCAGCAGACACACATAAGAACAATGTTGTTCCAGACAAAATCACAGATTGCCCATGTTCTCAGGAAGGATCTTTTTAATGAGGTATTTTAATGATGTTGAATGGTGGGGTAGAGGGTCCAGTTTACAACTGTCTTCTTGCTTTTGTTTCTTCTGGTTTTGAAGGTATTCTGAAGCTGCGTTCTCACATGGTGGTTAACGGGCACCTCCCAGAAACCTCTTGCAGGAATCCATGTAATTCAGGAAAGGACCTGGAGAGAGGTTGACTGGAACAATTAGGCCTAGCTCGCCCAGAAGGGGGCGCCAGTGTATGCAATCTGTCCCACACATTGTAAACTTACATCTTTATCCTAATTCTTAAAAGCAAATGAAACAGACATCATTAGTGCAGTAAAAAAGCTCTCTCAAATAATAAAATTTGCATTTGCAAATGCATTTTCTTTCTTCTTAGTATACTTTTCCTGAAAGAATACTATTTTATAATACATATTTTCACTTTATTTAGGATTCAAAGCAATTGCCAAAATGAATCTAGGTGTGTTTCCTCTCCTCTTGGCATTAATTGGCGGTGCCAGCAGCACCTATCTTGATTACTATGATTATTACGATTTCCCCCAATCAATATATGGGAGGTCATCACCAAACTGTGCACCAGAATGTAACTGCCCTGAAAGCTATCCATCAGCCATGTACTGCGATGAGCTGAAACTGAAGAGTGTGCCAATGGTGCCTCCTGGAATCAAGTACCTTTACCTTAGGAATAACCAGATTGACCATATTGATGACAAGGCCTTTGAAAACGTAACTGATCTGCAGTGGCTCATTCTCGACCACAACCTTCTAGAAAATTCCAAGATAAAAGGAAAAGTGTTCTCTAAACTGAAGCAGTTGAAGAAGCTGCACATAAATTACAACAATCTGACAGAATCTGTGGGCCCACTTCCCAAATCTTTGGTGGACCTGCAGCTCACTAACAACAAGATCTCTAAGCTTGGCTCCTTTGATGGACTGGTTAACCTGACCTTCATCCACCTTCAGCACAATCAGCTGAAAGAGGATGCCGTTTCAGCTGCTTTGAAAGGTCTGAAGTCACTCGAATACCTTGACTTGAGCTTCAATCAGATGACCAAACTACCTTCTGGTCTCCCAGTAACTCTTCTAACTCTTTACTTAGACAACAACAAGATTAGCAACATCCCTGACGAGTATTTCAAGCGTTTCAGTGCATTGCAGTATCTGCGTTTGTCTCATAATGAACTGGCTGATAGTGGAGTTCCTGGAAATTCTTTTAATGTATCATCTTTGTTGGAGCTGGATCTCTCCTATAATAAGCTGAAAAGCATACCGACAGTCAATGAAAACCTTGAAAACTATTACCTGGAGGTCAATGAACTTGAAAGTAAGTAGAAAACTGTGCCTATGATTGATTGATACTTCCTCAAGGTTTTACATGCCTAAGTTGTGTGACGCAAATATTAAATTGGCTCCAGTTAAAAAAAAAAAAACAAAACTAAAAATGCCAACAGAATATTTCTCTAGAATATAGAATTCTAGCTTAGCTGTTTATCCAGTATCTGGCTTTTCTTTGGAGTGTCCAGATAAGAAATCATTAAGGTCATATAGAATTTAAACACTTGTTTCTTCAAATTTAATATTCTGGGCTAATTAATTCTGCTGTGTTAACTCTTGATTTTCATCTGTTAGTATTTGCCTCCTTCATGACTTCAATTGGTGTCTACATTTGTTTCTTGACAATATGTAGCTAAGGGGGAAACCAAGTCCAGAGGAAACGCAGTCATCAGAGACTTTAGCATCTCTCTCCTGCTTGTCCCCAGAGCAGCCTGCATACACTCATAGTCTCCTCTGACATCTTTACTTGGGACTCAACATGTTACTCTACTTTCATGACCATCATCTATCTCTGTTTTCCCTGGTATGGTTGGTGTGAGTAGTCTTCACAGTGTTCTTATGAGGACTGTGAGAAATTTTAAGGAGGACTATAATAAGCGTTTGGAATATAGTTTACTGGAATTACAGAGCCCCTTTTTCTTACAATGCTTCACCTCATTTGATTTTCCCATCATTTCTCCTTCCTTTCTCTTACTTCTGTAGTTTATTTTTCATTTATCTGCTGGGTACGAGTTTGACCTGATCCACTTGGGCTGTTTATGCAGTCTCCTGATCTCCTGGCACATTTTTCAATTTAAGCTATAAAGATTTGGATTGTAAACTGACTATTCACCAATATTCACCTTATTTTTTAATGGAAGTTGGCAGAAGAAAAAACCTGTAATTCACAGATGAAGTTTTTAAAATGAAAACTCAGGTGGGAAACACTGATTCACACAGTAAATAATTCTTTGTGCAAAATAATCTATTGAAATTGAACATGTGTATATTATAAAACTTGGTCCCCTTGTCATACTGGCTAAGGATATTGACACTCCTATCAGAAAAAATTGCATTGTGCCTTATTAATATGCTACTTTATAATTCTGCAACAGTTTCATGTAACTCCTAGTAGAGTTGGGGTGTTCTCATGAAGGAAATCATGACTGCCAGCTCTGCAATGCCACGTCTTCTTTCTTGCATCTGGAAAGCTTGCCTGTCATGCAATACAGTCAAGCTATCAGAGCTAAACCCTTAGAGTTGTTTCCAGGGGAAAATTCACTATGTAGCAATATGTGGTCCCACATTATAAACTTTTGTGGTCAGGAAAAAGGATACTCACACAGGCCAAAATGCTAATGGAATTTAAGATGGTTGAGGGCTGAAGAAACCCATTAGATTTGGTGGGTGGAGGTTAGCAGGAGAAAGACTACCTCCTACTCAGAGACAAGATAGGAGAAAGATATAAATGCAGGGGCATTTGAAGGTGGAAAAATCAGTTTTCATTGTATGAGTTAAAAAGAAAGAGCCAGTGTAGGAGATGGGACAGATGGACCAAGAGAGAAATGCCAGCAGCCTCTCAGTGCCAAGCTGAGACTGAAATTCCAGTGCCCGGCACGTTTAGTCATTTGCAAGTGAGTAGTTACCTTTTCTCCCTCCTTATCTTTGACACTTAGGTATACACATTTCAGGGATTCCTGTCATGTGACTTTGCCTGTGTGTCTTCAACTTAGTTTATCTTGCTGCATAATATTTACACATACCAGTTGCCCACATTGTAAGATAAAGAGAGTTCCTTAATGCTTTTCTTATATTAGGAAATGTACCGTCAAAAACGATTTCTTATTTCTCAAACTTGCAACTTTAAGCATTAGACTAGCCACAGATCCTCCTAGTATAAAGCAATTTAGAAAAGAGGAAAAAAAGAAAGAAAAGGACACCAATAATTATTCAGCACATAGTAATGTGCTAGCACTGTGTGAAGTGCTCTACATACCGTAGCTGATGAAAGCTTCATGCCACACAGTGTGATAGATATGTTATACTTAAAATCTGATAAATGTTTCAGAAGGTAAATGGCAGAGATAGAAAACTAATATAGGCCTAGACCCATGTTTTCTGCATTGTTCCATACTTTCTCAGAGGCAGTGCTGAAAGCAAAATCTCTGGAATTTGACAGATGAGTAATTTAAGACAACATCTTAGAGGGAAAGACTGCAGCGTGTTTGGGGTTCAACTGAAGTCATTGTTAGCTACAGTTGAAAAATGAAGGAAAAATAACAAGATGAAGGACCAGCATAAGGTTCATCTGAAATAGATTTGTGCCACCATAGGCAGTTTCAATGTACGTACACGGGTCATGCTATCTAGTAACCATCTTGGTGTCCATTAAAAACTAAATCAGATGTTCATTTGTGGCAGCTTTTTGACCCCAGAAGAAAAGGACATGGACTGAGATGGTGGATATTCCATGATTTGGTTTTTGCTTTGGAGTTTTGAATCTTTGTCATGAAGTGTGGTTGTTGGAAAACTCTCTAGAGTTCATCTATTTAACCCTTTTTATTTTAAGATGCAAAAACTCAGAATCCTTACTCTGCTGAGACTGTTCATGTAACAGCACCCCATCTTAGATTTCCTCAGGTTCGACTTAATATTTCAAAATAACACTTAGATAACATGATAGGCTCACTGCATGCCTTTCTATAATCCAGTATTTCTAAATCAAGAACTTAAATAATACTAAAAAAGATGTTTCATTAAGAACTTAAGTTCTGTTCCTTCAAAGATTAATTGAATCTTCTGACTTAACCATAGTTTTTCTTTACTAAATATTATTGGGCTTTTGGAAGTCTGAAATGTGCCTTTAATAGTTCTAAATTCAAAGATACATCAAATAAGTGGGAAGAAGTCCTATTGGATATTATTATAGACTTAAAGATTTTCTTTTTTTTTAAATGATGGTTTCAAGCTCATGTACTGAAAGAAATGATTGAAATGTTTCACTCTAATTTTCCAGAGTTTGATGTGAAGAGCTTCTGTAAGATCCTGGGACCCCTATCCTACTCCAAGATCAAACATTTGCGTTTGGATGGCAATCACATCACCCAAACTAGTCTGCCACCTGATATGTATGAATGTCTACGCGTCGCGAATGAGATCACTGTTAATTAATGTCTACTGATTCCAGTTACATTGAGGTGTAGCCTGGAACAGCAGTTTATGGTTATGTTTATTTGTGTGTCAGTTTCTTATAGTATTCATTTTTTGTTGCTGTTTATTACTTTCATAAATTTCTAATTCTAAGGGAAAATGTTTTGTAAACATTTTATTACTTTTTTAAGAGAAGATGAAAGGCAGGCCTATTTCATCAGAAGCACAGACACACACACACACACACACACCTTGACAAAAAACTTAATGCCTTATTTGTAAATTTAGTGGTTTTTTCATCTCTACTGTCAAATGATGTGAAAAGCTTTTCACTGGTTTCATGAACGTCAGTTAAGTTTTATAATTTCTAAATCTTAACAATGTGCCATAAAGCATGGATTACATGCATATGGATGTTTACAGTCCTGAAGCAAATTATCTCAATGCTCAAATGTTCACATTTCAATGTTCAAATTTGTTTAGCTGAAAAATAGATGGTATATTTTGAGACCAATGATTCTGCAAAATACTAGACAAAATTCATGAAACTACATATACTTACAGCAGTATTTTTAGTGTTAAGAATATATATATACTTACCTAATGAAACTTTTCTTTTCTAGAATTATGTTTCACCCTAAGTCATATGTATGTTTCTTTTTGATTATTTGCATGTTATGTTTAACAAGCTAATAGCAAAATAAAACATAGCAAATGGCATCACTGTGTTTGATTTCTTGTGAAATTCATATCTCTCCAGTAAAAATAGATAAAATAATAGATTAGAATTTTAAAAATCTCTAGCCTGAAATATGTTGCTTGTGTTAAATAGAATTTTTCATTAACTAGATTATCTGCTTAGAGCATCCACTTGTAAAGACTCTTTAAATACATCTTACAATATGTACTTGAAAGTGTGCAAATCCCAGGTGTGTCCTATAATCTAACTCAGTTCTGACACCATGTGCCTAAAGATGGGGTCAGATTGTCCAGGCTAAAGGTTCAGTCCTACAGGAATGCCTTCCCTCCACACTCATATGCCAATTAAAAGCCCAAGTTGTTACATGTTCTTCTGAGCAACTGGCTATAAATCAGAGGTTCCCAAGCCCCACTCCTAGACTTGAGGAATATGCTAGAGTGGCTCACAGAACAGGAAAGCTCTTTACTCACTAGATTATTCATTTACTATAAAATGGTACAATTCAGGAACAGCTAGATAGAAGAGGTGCAAGGCAAGGTATGGGGACAGGGTGCTAAGCTTTCATGCCTTCTCCAAGCACAGGCCGCTCTCCCCAAATTTCCACAGGTTCACCAATCAGAAAGCTGTCCTGATTTTTGTCCTTTTGGGTTTTTACGCAGGCTTCATTTCATAGTCATTGGGCATTGGCAGATGAACTCAGTCTCTAGCACCTCTGCCCTCCCAGGAAGTGAGGGGGAGGGACTGAAAGTTCAGACACTCTCAGGATGTTTTTGGGTCTCTTAGCAACCAGTTCCCCCTCCCCCACTCCTTAGGTTACCTAAGAGCTTTCCAAAATCACTTATTAACATAACAAAAGATAACTTTATTGCTCTTATTCAGGAAATTCCAAAGGCTTTAAGAGTTGTGAGCCAGAAACCCTGGGGTAAGAACCAAATATATACGTAAGAAATATACTTTGGTCATCTGAATGACCAAAGTATATTTCTTGTTAATCACAGTATTACAATATTTAAATCTCACAACTTCCTTGGATATTTGTCATTATTTCCATTCCTGCTGGTTTTACTGATTTATACACAGTGATACTCTATTAAATAAAAAGCAGCTATAAGATCTCAGCAATCACTCACTGGTTGTAAGCAAAAATGGCCAATCACTCCCAGGACTGAAAATGTTGAAGATATATAAATGTTTCTGAATATGAGATTTAAAAGATCAATTTATCTTGAAACCAATATATTTGTAACATAAAGTTAAGAGTTTATAATGCAGAAAAGGATATCCATGTTTCTATACAATGGGGAACCATAAGGCATATAATTTATGACTTCTATTTTACCTAGTTAACAATAAAGCATATGTTTGGAGCCAAATGTGCAGTCAAAGATCACTCATCCATGGACATATATAGTCTCAAAGGAGTCTAAAACAAAGGCAACATTTCTCTAAAGTATTAATATGTTTTAACAGAACATTTTTAGAGAACTTTATCTTGTGGTAAAATGGCTTATCATCAAAGGACCCTTATCAACTATCATTATCTGGCAGACTGATGTATGACATGAATATTGTTTTTGTTGTTTAGTAGCTAAGTCCTGGACGATTCTTTGCAGCCCCATGGACTGTAGCCCACCAGGCTCCTCTGTCCATTGAATTTTCCAAGCAAGAATACCAGAGTGGGTTGCCATTTCCTTCTCCAGGGTATCTTCCCAACCCAGAGACAGGTATGTTATGTAATTCTTAAAGTGGTTGACAAGGACTAAATTAAACATGAAGTGACATTTCTTATAGAAGCATCTGAAGACTAGTTAGATCCTGTTTGGGGACAGGCGGCTCCCCTTTCTAGAAGCCAAACCCCATCTCTCCAGGGCAGAGCTGGAGGAGGGAAGATACTGTTTCATGCATTGTGACAGCCTTAGGGAGAAAAAGATATTGGAGACTATTTGCTCTTCTCCCTTCCCTTCTTCAACTCCCACACCAGTTTCTGTAATGCTTTCCAACATCGGAAGTGTATAATCAGCATGTTCAGATGCTTTTCTAAATGCAGATTACCAGCACAATGCCCCAGATATGCATACCCGGTAAGTCAAGCAGCATAGGATTCCACATTTTTAAGGAGCATAGGGATTCTTATACTGGTGGTCAGCAATACACATCTTTAAAAACACTGAGTTAGTGTGATCCAGTCATTGAAATCCGAAACAGAAGAAACATCCTCTCTAGGGAAGCAGAATAGAAGAAAGCATGTCATTCACAGCATACATACATGAGAAAAATATTTTTTCTGTATTTTAATTTATTTAAGCCCTCATCTGTGAGCAACGAATAAAAATTGTAACTTCATGAAGATAATGTACATCACTTCTGCCTCAAAACTAACTCGAGTGGCTTCATGGATATTTCTTTCCTGCCTGTGCTCCTTTCTCTCTAAGCAAAGGTATCTATCAAGAGAGATGGCTTAGAATTTAGTTTGATTAAATGTTCAGGAAGGTGCCTAGAGGAAGAAGATACTTAGGGGAAATGGTCAAAACAGGGTGAATTTAAAACAGGAACTTCCTTTACTATCTCACTAGCAAAAGTGATTCTGATTTTGTCTTCTTCTGGATAAACAACCCTATGTGTGGATTAAAGCAATTATGCATGTGAATTATTATTTTTTACTAAGACTGATTCGCTGGAGAATTAATGATAGACTGTAAATAGGGCAGGTAGGAGGGGACTGGGGGTAAGGAAAATGAGAAAAGTCCTTCAACATCTCCATTTGAAAATCAATGCTAAGTCATGCCTTTATGGTGAAAGAGAACTATGATGTACTTGGGTTTTGAGGTTTGTGAGGAATTATCATGCCCTAATAAGTACAAAAATACAGATGGAAGATAGACCACTAAATGAGCCAGAGGAATGTTGATTTCTTAGTTAAAAGTTCTTCTACTGGTAATAGCTGTTTTCAGAAATACTGGAGAGTTTAAAAGACTGGTTTTATAAAGGACTATGAATTTTTTTCCTTGTGATCTTTTAAGGTTTGGGTTCCGGTTTTTTGTAGAGCTGTAATTTTATCATAATGATGGCCTTAGATTTTTTTCTTTGGTTGAATTTTGCAACAATCATGTAAACTTTTTTAACATTGTTCTCACAAGTAAAAGTAAATGCTCATTTGAGTTAAAGTGAACTCTAAAGGAACTTTACTACCAGGAACTAAATATGTGTATAAAATAACAATGTTATCAAATTTAAAGTAGACATGCTATGCATGCAGGCTCAGTCACTTAAGCTGCATCTGACTCTTTGAGACTCTATGAACTGTAGCCCACAAGGCTCCTCTGTCCATGCGATTCTCCAGGCAAGAATACTGGAGTGGGTTGCCATGGCTTTCTTCAGGGGAGCTTCCCAACCCAGGGATCAAACCGGCATCTCTTAAGTCTCCTGCACTGGCAGGCAGGCTCTTTACCACTAGCTCCACCTGGGAAACCCAGACATGCTATGCTGCTGCTGCTGCTAAGTCACTTCAGTCGTGTCCGACTCTGTGCGACCCCATAGACGGTAGCCCACCAGGCTCCCCCAACCCTGGGATTCTCCAGGCAAGAACACTGGAGTGGATTGCCATTTCCTTCTCCAATGCATGAAAGTGAAAAGTGAAAAGTGAAAGTGAAGTCGCTCAGTCGTGTCCGACTCTTAGCGACCCCATGGACTGCAGCCCACCGGGCTCCTCTGTCAGTGGGATTTTCCAGGCAAGAGTACCGGAGTGCGGTGCCATTGCCTTCTCTGAGACATGCTATAAGTACATGAAATAGACAGAAATGAATTTTTAAAAATATCTAGCTGGGTATATTTGTTCACTCACTCATGCATTCAGTAGATTGTGTTTCCTAAAAAGTTACAAAAAAACTGAACTGCAACACATGGAAGGAAAAGTAGAAATTTAGACAATATAAAATGAGTGAGGTCCCATGTATCTTTATTTCACTTTGTTAATCCCTGGTTTCCACTTCTACTGTGTAGGTGTAATTAAAACTACCTGGCACTAGTATAAAAACAGATGTACAGCCCAACTGAACAGAATAGACAGCCCAGAAATAAACCCTTGCACTAATGGCTAAATGGTTTTTGACAAGGGTGCAAGACTGTACAATGGGGGGAAAAAACAGCCCCTTCAAAAAAGTTTGCTGGAAAAAAAAAAACAATAACTGAATATTAACATGCTAAAGAATTAAGCTGTACTCTTATCTTATACCATACATAAGATTTTACTCAAAATGGATTAGAGATCTAAATATAAAATATAGAACTGTTAAACTCCTAGAAAAAACGGGGAAAAAGTTTCAAGGCAATTAGGTTCGGCAATGATTTTTGACTATGAAAAAAAAATGCAGACATCAAAATTAAAACATAGATCAAAAGGACTACATCTAACTTAAAAGCTTTTGAATGTTTAAAGAAACAAGCAGCAGAGTGAAAAGGCAACCTAAGGAATGGAAGAAAATAACTGCCAATCACTTATTCGATTAGAAGTTAATATCCTTCTACAACTCAACAGAAACAACAACAAATCTCCAAATAGTCTGATTAAAAAATGGTTGAAAGAATAGACCTTTTGTCAGTGAAGACATACAAATAACCTCGCACTAGTGATGCTTAACATCACTAGTCATTAGAGAAATACAAAAGAAAACCTCAATGAGATACTACTTCAGTATTAGGATGGTCATTTTCAAAACAACAGAAAAAAAATGTCATTGAGGATGCTGAGAAGTTGGAATACTTGTGCAGTGGGAATATAAATTGGTAAAGCCACTATGGAAAAAAAATATGGAAGTTCTTCATACAATAATATCTAATGGTATATATTAGACATACCATTATATATACCAAATATATCTAATATATACCATTAGATATTATTGTATGAAAGACAATTTGAAAAGACCCGATGCCGGGAAAGATTGAAGGCAGAAGGAGAAGGGGACAACAGAGGATGAGATGGTTGGAGGGCATCACCGACTCAATGGACATGAGTTTGAGTAAACTCTGGGAGATGGTGATGGACAGGGAGGCTTGGCGTGCTTTGCATTCCATGGGGTCACAAAGAGTTGGACATGACTGAGCGACTGAACTGACTGAACTGAACCTAATACATATTTTATATCTTAGATTTTATCCTCTCAACATTACTACATATTTGATACATCATAAACTTACAGTGAAGAAACTGAGGAACAAAGAGTTAAGCTAATTTTCCAGGATAATAAATGATATCCAAAGATTTCTCAAGACCGCAAACTAGAGAGCATCCTTTCTTCTTCTCTTACTCTTATACCTCACATTCAGTTCATCAGAAATTTCTAATGAATAAGCCACCAAAATGCATACCAAATCTCTCCATTTCTTCCCGCCTCCACTTCTACCTCCCTACTGCAAGCTTCTCTGGTGGCCCAGTCAATAAAAGAATCTGCCTGTAATGCCGGAGACCTGGGTTTGATCCCTGGGTCGGGAGGATCCCTTAGTGGAGGGCATGGCAACACACTCCAGTATTCTTGCTTGGAGAATCCCCATGGACAGAGGAGGCTGGTGGGCTACAGTCCATGGGTTCGCAAAGAGTCAGACATGGCTGAGTGACTAAGAACACAATGCAAGCTTCAGTTGACCTGGCCTGAACAACTGCAATGTTTGTAACTAATCTTTCAGCTCCCTCTCTTCTGCTATGGGTTGAATTCAGTTCAGTTCAGTTCAGTTCAGTCGCTCAGTCATGTCCGACTCTTTGCAACCCCATGAATCGCAGCACGCCAGGCTCCCTGTCCATCACCAACTACTGGAGTTCACTCAAACTCACATCCATCGAGTCGGTGATGCCATCCAGCCATCTCATCCTCTGTCGTCCCCTTCTCCTCCTGCCCCCAATCCCTCCCAGCATCAGGGTCTTTTCCAATGAGTCAACTCTTCGCATGAGGTGGCCAAAGTACTGGAGTTTCAGCTTCAGCATCAGTCCTTCCAATGAACACTCAGGACTGATATCCTTTAGGATGGACTGGTTGGACCTCCTTGCAGTCCAAGGGACTCTCAAGAGTCTTTTCCAACACCACAGTTCAAAAGCATCAATTCTTTGGCACTCAGCCTTCTTCACAGTTCAACTCTCACATCCATACATGATCACTGGAAAAACCATAGCCTTGACTAGATGGACCTTTGTTGACAAAGTAATGTCTCTGCTTCTGAATATGCTATCTGGGTTGGTCATAACTTTCCTTCCAAGGAGTAAGCGTCTTTTAATTTCATGGCTGCTGTCACCATCTGCAGTGATTTTAGAGCCCCAAAAAATAAAGTCTGACACTGTTTCCACTATTTCTTCATCTATTTGCCATGAAGTGATGGGATCAGATGCCATGATTTTCGTTTTCTGAATGTTGAGCTTTAAGCCAACTTTTTCACTCTCCTCTTTCACTTTCATCAAGAGGCTTTTTAGTTCCTCTTCACTTTGGGTCCCTCCAAATATTCATATGGTGAAATACTAAATCCTTAGTACCTCAGAATAACCATATTTGGAGGTCCAGAGCCTATATTTTCAACCATTTCTAGCACTGTTCCTATCAGGTTTCCAGAGTTAGTTCTAGTGTGAGTTGCTTTGCTTCAAGGGTCAAAACATTGCTGAAAGATTTGGGCTAGGTAATACCCAAAGAAACTTTCATTCTAAAGTCCCTCATAAACTAGTAGATTCCTTGGCTTGAAATAACCTATTCAGAGATTATTTGGTAATTTTTTCTCCTTTGGGTGTTATATAGATTCCCATTCTACATCAGTTCAGTTTAAAATATTGCTGTTAAAAGATGAAGGAGAGGACTGGAGAGATCATTCGTTCTGCTAATTACACTTGGCCAGTGTTAATTCTTTTAAAGTAATTCTATTCCCCAGACAAATACACAGTCTGAAAATTGGGGCCATTTTTATGGGGCCTGAGCATTTTGTTGATAGGAACATGGCTTTTCTTCTCTTTAGTTAGTAAGACTAAAGCTTTCCAAGATTTTGCAATCACTTTTTCAATTTGTCAACTCACTGGCCAAAAAAAAAAAAAAAAATTCCTTCTGACTTCTCTTTTCTAGTTTTTGGCATTTTCCCAGAAAATTCTGGGATGAAGATTCCGTTTCAAATTATTTTAATGGCCTTTAATCCTGAGTACAATCATCTTCATTCTAGGTTTATTACTAAAAATTCATTGGTCTAAGAAAATAATGACCTTTATTTGTCTAAGATGGAAATTAAAAGTACTATGACTTCATGGCTATTTGGATGTATGAATAGGTGTTCAAATGTCTTAGCCTTAAAAATGTCAAGACATTGTCCAAATTCTTAACCAAGACTTGCTTAAAAAAGAATTATTTTAAAATTAAAAGAACTGGAAATCGAATGTCACTTGCCAAACTTTTTGATCATGGCTTAGATATCACAATTTAGATCATTTCAGTGAGAAACATTGCCTGGCGAATAAACATCCAAATTTTAGCAGGAAAGATTGCCATCAATGCAAATAAATCACCACACTTAGAAGCTGATGTACCCACTTAAATTATTTTCCAGATATGTACTTTGAAAAACCCTTGGGGGAGAGTTTCTTGACTTCTATAATCTTGAGAACTACCTCTAACTCCTAGTTAGCACCATTTGCATTGCTCTTTCAGATTTTGCTAAGATTGGGGTTTCCTTGACTATTACTAGCATTGTTTTAGCTGTTCTAGGGTTGCATTTTCCCTCTATCTTATTCCACAATTTTACAATAGCTAAAAAGGTAATACTGTAAATAAACAAACAAACAAAAACAAAACCCTAAAAGTAAGCCAAACGAATGCCAGAAAGTAACTCTACAGCAATTTTAGCTGATCTTTTAGTAATAGGAATATTTTTAAATATTCTCAGTTTCAAACAGGGCAACCACCCTAAGTTCACCTTTATCTCTAGTCTTTCTTTATCCTTCCCCAGACATGAGAAACAAGTGGAATTCGATTTCACTTAGACCTTGGTAAAGCAACTGGAGACACACTTCAGTCTTATTTGTAACCATGATAGATGTCACAACACTCAGTACCAGAGAAGTCTTTCATTTTTGTACTTTTCCCCAAAGGGTTTCTAATTCTCTCTTCAGAGATGAAGTATCAGGCAGCAGTCAGCCAGGTGCCAAATAATTCTTTTACTGCAAAAGTAAAATGCTTTCTTTGTTTCTCAAGTAAACCCATCTAGCAACTGCTGAACTGAAGTATTAAATGCACAAATTCCAATAGCATGAGTCCAAGATCTCCCTCTTTGAGAGAATGAGAATGTTTAACTTCTGATAAAAGAATCCTCTCTCACTTGTACCTTTTCCACCTCAAGTTTAGAGTGAGGACAAAGCTGGAAGGTTTGATTATTCTCTTGGAATGAAAGCTGTGATGCTCTCTCCTTTCTCTCTTGCCCCTCCTCTTCTTTTTCTTTCCTTTGTTATTACTTACTTATTTCATATTTTTGGCTGTGCTATACGAAGGCTTTCTCTAGTTGCAGTGTGTGGAAGCTAGTCTACGTTAAGGTGCAGGGCTTCTCAGCAAGGTGACTTCCCCTGTTGCAGAGCACAGACTCCAGGCCCATGTGCTTCAGCAGTTTCCGTGTGTGGACTCTAGGGTGGGTGGGTTTCAGTAGTTGCAGCACAAAAGCCCAGTAGCTGCAGCTCACAGGCCCTAGAGCACAGGTTCACTATTTGTGGTACATGGGCTTAGTTGCTCCATGGCATGTGGACTCTTCCAGACCAGGGATCAAACCCATGTCTTCTGCACTGACAGGCAGATTCTCATCCACGGTGCCACCAGGAAAGTCTTCTTTTTCTTCTTCTTTCTCTCCTTCTCCTTTCTCCATCCTCGCTCCTCCTTCCTTCCTCTTCCTCCTCCCCTTCTCCTCCATCTATTTTTCTTCACCAAAGACAATATAATGTGGGAATGTA
The DNA here is from genome assembly GCF_029407905.1 of Bubalus kerabau. Lineage (NCBI taxonomy): Eukaryota > Metazoa > Chordata > Mammalia > Artiodactyla > Bovidae > Bubalus > Bubalus kerabau. Next base: position 101,457,164 of record NC_073624.1, read on the forward strand.
AGCTATGGCAACAAACATAAGCCACATTGATAAAATACATGATTTAATTTATTTTCAACCCAAATAGGCTATTTTAAAAAATCATCAGTAGTGTTACTTAAAACCCTCATATAATTACCTCCCTTCAATATCATAAGATTTCCATGAGGTAAATCTTGTCCTTATTTTACACACCAGGAATTGGAAGCTCAGGAAATTTATATTAACTAGCCAAGTTTCATACAGATGGTGAAATCTGCAGCTGAGGTTTAAACACAGATCAGTCTCATCCAAAAGACCATGAACTATTTGGTAGACATTCACACCCATTTTTGAAAGGAAGAAAATGAAGCAAAGTTTCCTGGCTAAGTAGGTGGTTTAATACAGCAGAAAAAACATTCAGTGGGAATGGCTTATAGTCATGGTTATGCCACTAAGTATCTGGTTGCGTGATTACCTCTTTGATCTTTGTTATCTTCATACCTAAATCAAGAAGACTGGAATAAATGACACTGCATTCTTTGGAGCTCAAAGATTTTGTTATTTTTAACTGATTCAAGGCCACAGAGCTAGACTTTGGGATTTCCAGGTAACTTGACTATCTCAGTATTCTTCCTATTTATTGTTCCCCTTGATGAGAAGGAACCAGAGACACAGGCCACCCAGGTAATTGCAGGAAGCAGGGCTAGACATGTGCCATCCTGCAAAGGAGGTAAAGGTAGACTCTGGCTCATCCTGGGTTGTTATCCCTTTTGCTGTCTCTCTACAGCTTATGGTTTCCAGACTGTCCATTCAGTCTTCAGGAGCCTTATCCTACCCGAAGGCTGCTCAGAGGAACTGAGAAGGAAAACGCAGATAGAAAGTAACCCATGGGCTTGTCTCAGTTCTTATACTCTTGAGAAGAAACGGGTTACTCGGTTTTGTAGATACAAACAAATCACTTCCTCTAGATCTCGGGTGACCCCGGCCGCAGCCTGAAGCAGGGCTTCGGTTCCTGGTACTGAAGTCAGGTTGGGATGGTGAGAACACCAAGGCCGATCCTCTAGACCAGAGCTCAGCAACCAGCCCCTGGTCCTTCGACTTTGCAGAAATGAATGCCCGCAAAGACAGAAAGCAGTGAAACAAAGTATTCACTAGGAGGAAAAGAATATAGTATGTGTGGATAGACATGGGCAGGCTCAGAGTCACTGAGTCACCCTCCTGGCAGTTTGAGTCACTTTTATGGGGCATTTCTTCCGGGTTTTCCTTTGATAAACTATTTTTATTTGCCTCGTCCTGAGTCCATATTTAGTATTTCTCAGGACCCTCCCATGTGAGTATGTTTGTCTCTTAGCCAAAACAGGTTCTAGTAAAGAGGCCTATGGGTAGTGCACGTGAGTTATCATGAGGTGACGCCGCGACTCCTCTTGACCGCCAAGGAGCACTTCTGCGCATGCGTAGTCAGGGAGGTCGCCTTAACCCTGAGAATGAGGAATGTGTGGTCTTTTATCTCTTATCTGGGCAGGGCCCAGCCTCCCCCCATCGTCGTGCTTTAATGGAGTTTCTGCTCTTAAGGAATTTCCTTCCACAGGGGAGGAACTGTTCGGCCCAGGGACCATCTATCTCCTGCCTCACTCTTTCCTTAATTCAAACGACTGGTGCATGCTCTTGTACTTACTCTTTTCCAATGACCTCACCCCTACAGAACTTTCTCACCCATGTAATAAGCATCCTCTGCCTTCTATGGTGATTCCTGATTTTACTATGCTCTGAGATGAGTCAGGAATATTCTTTCCTTTAGGAATATAAAACTTCCAAAGTTTTGTCTGTTATATATTTGCTTATTTGTTTTCTCTTCCTTTCCTATGCAAATAACCCTGGTATCCTTCTAAAGAATCACCTTCTATGTTTAAATTAGCTAGAATTGATTTTGGTAATAACTCAAAGAAGCTAAATTGATTCAGGATAGTGTACGTCTTCACATCTTTATAAAATGTATCCTTGCTCAGAGTCTCTTAACTAATTTATGAAATCTCTCCACACATCTTATCTTGTTCTTCCACACTTGTCATCAGCTAATCTGTATTGTCATTGCTGTTCAGTCACTAAGTCGTGTCTGACTCACTGGAATCCCATGGACTGCAGCACGCCAGGCTTTCCTGTCCTTCACCATCTCCTGGTTTGCTCAAACTCATGTCCTTTGAGTCAGTGTTCCATCCAACCATCTCATCCTCTGTTGCCCGTTTTCCTGCCCTTATTCTTTCCCAACATCAGGGACTTTTCCAGTGTGTCTGCTCTTCGCATCAAGTGGCCAAAGTATTGGAGCTTCAACTTTAGCATCAGACCTTCCAATGAATATTCAGGGTTGATCTCCTTTAGGATTGACTGGTTTGATCTCCTTGTTGTCCAAGGGACTCTCAAAAGTCTTCTCCAACACCACAATTCAAAAGCATCAATTCTTTGGCTCTAATATGTATTATTTAATTTATTTGCATTTTCTTCTTATTGTTTTATCCCTAACAGGATATATGTTTCACAGAGGCAGATATTTCAGTCTTTTACTTCTAGTGCTCTATCTCCAGCGCCTACAATACTCCTGGCACATATAAGCCACTTTGTAAATATTTGTTGGATGCATAGACATTTACAGCACCAAAGTATTGGGGTATCATTTATATCCCTTACTTAGGACATTGAATCTTCTAATAATAAGCTGTTCTTCTTTCTCTTCTTTTCTCTTCTTTATCTCTCTCTCTTTCTCTCTCTCTCTCTCCTTTTTTCCATAAGGCCAAACTGGTTGTTAGTTCACCTTTGCAAACTGACAGATTTTTAAGATGATACAGAAGAAAATTTTCCCTGCTATACATGTGTCTAGGGCTTACCATTCTCACCTATCTAATAATACAGAATAGGAAAATAAGATTTAGGTGTGGGCTTGGAGAAAACTCAGGCTGTCGTCAATGTTGTTAGCCTCTGTTGTCTGACTCTCATCAAGAAAAAAGGTGTCTTCCACTTGAGCCAACATTGTCAGGCAGTAACGTAATGTTGGGCTTAAAACCCATTTCAAAGAAATTTGCATGCGTAAGACCTTGACTTCTGTGCATTTATTCTCCAGATGCCTGAGGTGGAGAAGAGTAGTGGAATGCAGGACACATAGAGACAGGGTGAGCCCTTGGTCTTGGCCATCGTTTAATGTCTTTTTCTCCTTGGATACAGGAAATTGAAAAGTTAAGAGAAAAGATCAATGCTAAGAAAATATAATAAACAGAAACAACTTGATGAAGATTCCTTATTCCACCTGTAATTCATCAGATTTTCTCACAGTATTTTTAAAAATGCACCAAGACATTCCATTCAAAGAAGTAAGTTCATTGTTAGTTTAAAATAAACATGCACAAATTCTAGATGACACAAAACTTTTTTCTTTTGTTCTGGGAGATCCTTTATAGTGCTTTTTATCCTTTCTGTCAGGAACCACAATAGGATCAGTAAATTGTGACAATTAAATCAGTTTTACTGATTATAGGAGAAAAATGGAGAAAAATGGAACATCTGCAAAATCTCTTAAAAAAAACCTTTTCAGAGATTAACTGGCCTTGCTTTTTATGTTTTTCACTAGAGAGTAAATATTTTGTGATCTTGCATCCTAATGATTAGTTAAGAGAAGTATCAGAAATATATTTAGGTGTACCAAGGGCCCATAGTTTCTTATGAGTTCTTTGTGATCTAAAGGGCATTTCTTTTTATTAGTTTACTCCTTCTGGACTGAAATCTTGGATTCCTTAGCACCACCTCTCCATTCTCTACCCCAGCTCTCTCCCTAGTCTCTGAGGAATGGATCCTTATAGAATCTTCTTAGAGGGACAAAATATCATCACTTAAAGACATCTGAAAAAAATAAAAGCATATGAAATTATCAACTTAAGTTGTAAAATGTGATGTGGTCTAGACATTCTCAGATATTATAAAGATTACATGTTTTTAATAAAAACCAACATTATTGATATCTCACGAAAAAAATCCTACCCTGGCTAATAAATTTTTGTCCTTATCATCATCTACTCTAAAATGTTAAAGGAGAAAGAGAAGTTCTGAAGTGCTTAATGCAATTCATTTTCAGGCTCTGTAGCTCCCTCCAACCCATATTTCATGCCCTGGAGAAACTCCCTGGCTCAACACTGATTGACTGAATGTAGTATCCAGTGAGTGTCATCAGCAATAATTCTAATGCTTCTTTAAAGACCTAGTTTGAACCCTCAATACTCTTAATTTATAACACTTTCTCAAGCCCATGTCCAAATGCTTTGGTGGAGGTTGGGGAGGGGATTTAAATACCACTTTTTCTATAAAGTCTTTGTTGTTTCCCATCATGAAATCAAATCATATTCTCTATCCCTGAACGTCCTTCCTTCCAGCTGTCCCTCTCCCTACACTTCCATTGCTTTCTTTCTTCTTTTCTTTTCTTAATCTGAGTCCTATGACATTCCCCACAATCTCATGCCATACCCTTTAGAATCTTGCATTAAGTTTGTTTATTTATCTCTTCTCCACCTCTTTGGAAGATGAGTTCTATGGAAGAGGTCTTTATCTCCATCTATTCAGATGATTACTGAAGGTAACACTTTTACCAAAAAGTGTTCTTGGCTTGTGGACAGATACAAGGTGGCTTCCCACCTGTAACTGATATCTGCTAAATGTGCCAAAGCATCTGTTGTGCTGGACCAGTGGGAAAAGAGGAAAGTTTCCTTTCTCTACACCCAGGGAACAAGCTCATGATAACAAAGAAGCCAGCAAAATGAATTAACACTAAAGACCAATTAATATCTTTTGCAAAGATGTTTGTAAGTTTCCCAAGAGATAGATTGCAATGCCTAGAAACAGGGATCCTGTCAACGCTGAAGCTGACAGTTTGTCTACAGGACACCCCTCCCAGCCCGAGGGGCTTTTCAAATGGATTGTCATGATAGATTCCATCTGGTGAAAATGGAAAGAAAACCATGCAGATTTTTCATTACAGTCCCCACATTGGCATAGCAGCCAACTGGCAGAGGGTACATTCAAGGTTTCTCGTTTTCCTCTCCCTTCTCATAAGCTATGGAAAGTTCTAAATTTTAAAGGACAACAAGGCTGTATTTCAGAGGTGACAGAGTGAAATTCTACGCTGTTCTCTCTACCTCAAGCTTAAGTAACTCTTTAACAACTGATTATTGTATAGCTAAAGAAAAGCCCTCAGCTTTGACTACTTCTGCTACAGGCCCTGGTCTTTCTGGAAGCACAAAGGGAAAAAAAAAGTGGTTGATATCAGGAAGCACATTTTAATTAAAAAAAAAAAATAGAACAAAAATTTGCAGCGTGTTTTGCTTGAACAGTCTGAATCAGTGTCACCAAGACATCATGATAAAAGTACAGATTTCTAGGATCCATTTCAAATGTACTAAGTCACAGTCTCTGAAATGGAAGCTTTGGGATGTGAAAATTGGACAGGTTCCCTGGATGATTCTAAATTTTAAGAATCTCTTAGGTAAGGGTATGGAAAGAATATTGAAAATTTCTAGAAGAAATCTTCATTTAAAGATATGCTTCCTTTTAACTTTTTAGATGCTTTATAGAGGATATTATTATTAAAAATTGAATTTAAATCACAGTTCTGAGAATTTAAAGAAGGGTAAAGTGTGAATTTAAAATTACTTTGAGATACAGTCCCTAATAGTCATAGAGTAAGTTAAAAGCATTGCAATTAGGTGGTCTTTCAAGGACTTAAAAAGCCAAAAAAATCAAACATACTTGCATAAAGTTTATGGATTTGAGTTAAAGTCCTAGAAATGATTGTAGGGAGTAGGTTGTCAACTTATGAAACCAACAGCTTGGAGGCTTTTTGAGTAGTTGAAAATGAATTTAACAGTGAAAATATTTATTGTCCTTTGGCTGAAAATATTATCTGAAATTAATTTGTTTGGCTTGGGAGAAATTTATGAAATGTATAGTGCATTATGTAGCCAGTTCTTTTTAGATTTATAATATTTCAAATAAAATCTGCAATACCCTACCTGAGGGGAAAAATGCTTAGTGGCAAGTACTCCTAGCCAAGTCATATTAGATTCCAATAACTTTGCTTTACTTTACAATAATTCTTTTTTATAAAATGTGTATGCTTGCTCAATTTTCCCTTGGATTTTTCTTTTTCTCTAACAATTCTCTTTAGTCAAATCCCAAGCAGATGTAAGAACAACTTTGACTATGATGGAAAATACATAGAGGTGAGAATAATAACAATCATGTCATTTTGGGTACAGATTAAAAAATTTTTTTTGATGTATGGTTGAGTTACAATCTGTTCATTTCTACTTTTTTAAAAATTTATTTTATTGTATACTGATCTCTCTATAAACAAAACGCTTGGGCTCACTATAAACTTTCAAGTGAATGTGAAGAAACTATTTCGTAGTTTGAGGTGGCAAGGAAAAACATATTTTGAAACTCGGTGTTGAGGGACTTCCGTGGTGGTCCAGTGGTTAAAACTTCACCTTCCAATGAAGGAGATGTGAGTTTGATCCCTCATCAGGAAGCTAATATCCCACATACCTCGTGGCCAAAAATCCAAGGCAAAAAACAGAAGTAATATTATAACAAATTCCATCAGACTTTAAAAAAATGATTCATATAAAAAAATCTTAACAAAAAGAAAACCTGAAGTCTATCAGTCCTCTTGCTGAGGTGTTAAGTCCAATTTCAGTATGGAAAGACCGCACACAGACATTTCTGAAGGTTTCAGACTGTCATCAGAACCTGCGCTATCTCAGGTGGCCCAGGTGACTATGTTTTCCCAGGTATAATTAGAAAGATAAGTTTTTACAAGATTTTAATTGGATAATGGTCTTTCCTTACTGGTTTAGTAAGATAAACCCATCTTCGTTAACAGCAATCTCACACCCAAACTCTTTCTCACATGCACAAAAAGACCTTATGCAAGAAATAAGGTCTTCAGAATCAAGTGTGCATGTGTGCTCAGCCACTCAGTCGTATCTGACTCTCTGAGATCCCATGGATGATAGCTTAGGCTCCTCTGTCCATGGGATTTCCCAGGCAAGAATACGGGAGTGGGTTGCCATTTTCCTTCTCTAGGGGATCTTCCTGACCCAGGGATCTAACTTGGGTCTCTGGTGTTTCCTTCATTGGCAGAAAAATTCTTTACCATTGAACCACCTGGGAAGCTGTCAAATTCAATAGACACAATTAAAATGATATGGTATGTATCATCACCTAGAATCTTCATAAAGCCAAATTGAGGAAAGATAGCTATTTGAATTAGATTTGAGGAAAAGTTTGGATGGTGTGACATTTCCATTATAAAAGGTAAGAACTATCTCAGAGAGGATTTATTCCAAACTTCTCTAATACCCTGGTGGGTATTAGACTTCCCTGGTGGCTCAGATGGTAAAGCATCTGCCTACAATGCAGGAGACCCAGGTTCAATCCCTGGGTGGGGAAGATCCCCTGGAGAAGGAAATGGCAACCCACTCCAGTATTCTTGCCTGGAAAATCCCATGGACAGAAGGGCCTGGTAGGCTACAGTCCATGGGGTTGCAAAGAGTTGGACACGACTGAGCAACTTTCTTTTCTTTTTCTCTAATATCCTAGCAAACAGTTTGTACGTACTGCATATAATTATCTCATAAGAGCCTTAAACACAAATTAGGGCACAGAGATTTTCAGTGGGATTATAACAAATTAGTCTTTGGGAGACTGAATAAATAGCCAATAAATGGATGGGGTAGTAGTTTGACATCTCAGTTCTTATGAAATATGGAGTACACTATCTCTTCTCTATCATTTGTATCCTTTATAGCATTTAGCAACGTAAATGTTAACCTGAGTTGATACTGATCTAAATCTGAAGTACTGTGAAATTTTTGGCTTAAAAACATGATTTAGTAGCCACAGAGTCAAAAAATGTCCCAACTATTACTTTCTATTCATATTTTTACACTTTTTTTAATACACAAAACACAGCTTACGTTAAGGTTGTTAGATACTGCCATCAAATTCTAAATTAATTACAAGAAAAGTGGCCAAAGATGATGATCATTAAAAAATTTTTACCTCCTTGAACTTTCTGTGGCATTGAACACTGATGGGTAATTTGTAATAAAATTTAAATACATGAAAAATCTTTCTTTTTATTCTTGTTTCTGACACACACAAGTTATTTTTCCTGCTTTCTCTTTAGTTCATTTAAATGCTACTTCATTTGTATTCTCACCATGAAAAGAAACAAAATTACACTACATAAAAATTGTAAAAAACTATCTTTTAATGCAAAAAGATAGTTAATAACTTTTCATTTAGATAATTAGCAAGTACCTTTTAAAAAATTGGAGGAAGAACGAAAGGTATCTGTTTCAACCTTTCACAGCACAATGGCCATCACTTTATTTCTGCTTCCCTAATTTAGCAGATAGAGGATGAAGAAAAGTTGGGTATATTACCATCAACACAGTTTATTTCTTCAGATTCAATAAATGAAATTCACAGTGGTTTCTGGAATCTCCATTACTATACACTGGCACTAAACATAGAATAACAAACACATATTTTATTTGGTTTTATTCAAGAAAAGTAGGTTTGTGTTACACTTCTTCAGTACTCCAACTATGGCAGTCATACAATAGTACCAAACGTTTTTTTTTCCTTTTGAAAATCTTAGATAATTTCTTTTTTTGATGCCGTAATTAGGAGTGGCATCCTTTTAGTAGAAAAAGCATTTTATCCAAAATTATGAATATGGAAAATGTGGATGTGGTTTCTAGCCAGGAACATGAATGATTATTCCAACAAGAACACGAAAAGAACATTGTTATACAACGTCCTAGCTGCTTTGAAAAGAAGATCTGCCAAAGAAAAAGTCAGGCTTTCAATTGTTGGTTGTGGATAAAATGTACACACACTTCAAGGCTGAATCATTAAAAGAAATTGCTGGTTTAAAAAGTAAGTGTCTCATTGCCTCTATTTTACTAATGGAAAGGGCCAAGTGAATGACCCAAAGTCAGAACCAGTTAGGCATCTGACTCTAGAGCCTGGCTTAGTCATTATACTCCAGTTCTCACTGAAATCTTGTGTAAGGTTGAACTCAGTGTTTAGCATCTAATAATTATATACTATCTTTAGCTATCCTTACAAATGTACTTTGGCCTTCCCTGGTGGGGCTAGTGGTAAAGAATCTGCCTGCCAATGCAGGAAACAATGAAAGACTTGAGTCCAATCCCTGGATTGGGAAGATCCCCTGGAGGAGGGCAAGACAGCCCACTCCAGTATTCTTGCCTGGAGAATCCCATGGACAGAGGAGCCTGGCGGGCTACAGTCCATGGGGTCGCAAAAGAGTTGGAGATGACTGAAGCCACTTGGCAGGCACGCACAAATATAATTTACCTCCCAGTGAAGAAACCACTACAGCAATATTTTTATTTGAAACTATTTAACTTTAATATATTTTAAAATTTGAGGAAAATACAAAAAGTTCATTTTCATAGGTAATTTTTGTCCTAAAATTTTTACTATATGCTGAAAGCATTTAGTAAAAAAAGAAAAAAAAGGAAAAGTGTATACATAGGGGAGAAATTAATTGGAACATTCAATCCCAGAGAGTAGTTATACTCGGTAGAACTGAAAATTCCTATTGAGATAAATGATAAATATGCTAATTATTTATACTATTAAATATTTTTAACCAAGTCTCTTAATGGAGAGAAAAGTTAAGAATTAAATGCTTAAAATTCAAGGGGACTGGTAGCTGAAAATTATTTTATTAGGGAGTGAAAATTGGACTAAAAAGGCTATAAGAAGTATTGGCCAAATTTAATTTCTCTTCCTCATCACATAAGCATCCATGGAACACCTATGATATACCAGCACAATGAACTTAGTCAATGGGGGAAAAAGGTAGAAAAGGAATTGCCTGTCATCAAGAAACGTGGAGGCTAAAAAACAGGGAGAGAAACAACCACAAATTGTTTTGACTGGGATTGAGTCTACAGTGGGTAATTAGTTTCTCGCAGGAGCATGTACTTATTTTTAAAGGTGTGGCATAGGAAATACTGAATGCCTTCATAGAGGAAGTGATGCTGTATTTGAATGTTCTACATATAGATGGGTGGTTTGGGGATTTCTGGTTCAGGAAGTGTCATGAGCAAAGCTTGGAGAGAAGACGTAATAGTAAATTCAGAAAACTGCAAAAATCTGGATAAGACTATAGTAGAGAGCTTGTGGATGCAGGTTTGGGGAACGCATTAAGATAGAGTCCTAGAGTAAGCAAGGGACAATCATGGAGAAGGTTCCTGTGCAGAAAAATGTCTAGTATTGTGCACATTTTTAAGCATGCAATTATATTCCCGGGTAAAAGATTGTTACTTTTTTATCTGGAAGACAGTGACCTGCAAAAATGGGAGATGTCCCCTGTATAGTTACTGAAAATGACACATCACCTGAGGGTGCTGCTGCTGCTGCTGCTAAGCCGCTTCAGTCGTGTCCAACTCCGTGCGACCCCATAGACGGCAGCCCACCAGGCTCCCCCGTCCCTGGGATTCTCCAGGCGAGAACACTGGAGTGGGTTGCCATTTCCTTCTCCAATGCATGAAAGTGAAAACTGAAAGTGAAGTTGCTTAGTCGTGGCCGACTCTTAGCGACCCCACAGACTGCAGCTCACCAGGTTCCTCCGTCCATGGGGTTTTCTAGGCAAGAGTACTGGAGTGGGGTGCCATTGCCTTCTCCACACCTGAGGGTAAGGATTTGAAAAAACACATAGCTTTGGAGAAATGTCTGTTTAGGTCTTCTGTCCATTTTTTTATGGGGCTTTGGTTTTTTGATATTGAGCTGCATGAACTGCTTTTATATTTTGGAGATTAATCCATTGTCAGTTGCTTTATTTGTAAATATTTGCTCCCATCCTGAAGGCTGTCTGTTCATCCCATTTATGGTTTTTTTGCTATGCAAAAACGGACGTAGAGAACAGATGTGGACATGGCAGGGTGGGGGAGGGAAGGCGGTGGGGTGAACTGGGAGACTGACGTTGACATATATACATTACCATCTGCAAACAGATAGCCAGTGGGAATCTGCTGTAAAGTGCCAGGAGCTCAGCTTGGTGTTCTGTGATGCCCTAGATGGATGGGATGGTGGCAAGGAAGGTCCAAGAGAGAGGGGATATATGTATACATACAGCCGATTCATTTCCTTGTACAGCAGAAACTAACACAATTGTAAAGCAATTATACTTCAATTAAAAAAAACACACATATAGTTATCGTCATAGGAAAGTATGAAGGACATGAAACAGAAAGGGCAAAATGGCTGCTTCTAAAGACCCATGAAATCACTGGACAAGAGACAAGTTGCAAGCTCAACTCCCAAAATTTTCAGTTGAAATACAGGGGCTTTATAAAATTACTTTTTAATGATTTCTTTCCATTGGAGGATGAGAGGACTAATATATTTTAAAAAAAGGAAAAACCAACAAATGCATTCTGAATTGGAATTAACGCACTGTTCATCTTGCCTCTTTATAAAGAGTTAGAACACTGATCTGGAAACAAGGCTGCCCAAGAATTGGCACAGGGATTAGACAATGAGATACAGATGAAAATGACTGCTTGGGATTCCCAGCCCCACTGAACTTCCTTTGTTTGCTGAAAGAACCCCACACTCCTTGACCTGTAAAGCAATTCCTTCCTTTTAGAAGATGCTGCTACTTCTTCAACTCAAAGGAATAACTTTTAAGAGGGATTTCATTCTTTTCATGCCTCATTCCCCTTGGCCTATATATGATTCCCACCTCTAATAAGGGAGAACAACAGGGTATCAATTAGAAAGTGTAATCTTGGGATGGAAATACTATTCTAAATGAACCACAGGAATTGCCTAATATTGACTAAATATTCGAAAAGATGAATAGATTCTGAGGGTACTCAACCAAGGAGAAATGATAATATTAGATCAAGCTGAATTTAGCAATATGAGTGTACTTTCAGAGCCTGGATTCATTAACATAGTTTAAGCACCTGGGGGTCTGTTAGTGGGCTGAAACATTTACCACAAAATGGAACTCAGTGGAAGCATATATTGGATGAAACTGATTCCCTGGTATAGTGTAGAAGCACACAATCAAAATTTTCACAAAGTGGAATTCTTACATGTTAAAATGGATTTTCATCATGAATAATCCACACATTCATTTTCATCAAGACATATATTAGAGATGGAAATACCAGGGTCTTTAGAAGATTTTAGTGATGCCCATGGGTTGATGGTGGAAAGCATAGCAATGAAAATTGATTGCATGATGTTAGTGAGGAAGGGTAAATTTGGTGTGGAAGAGAGAATGTAGTGTCATTTAACTACCAATGAGTAAAATAAACACATTTTTCATTAATAAATGTCAGGATCAGAAATACAAAGTACAAAGTCAGAACGTCTGATCCAAAAAGAACTTAATAGTCAGTTGAAATTTAGATTTTCAGAAATGAAAGAGACATGAAGTCCTCTGTGGAGCTATTTGATTTGTGAAATGTAATATATGGCTGAGTCCCTTCACTGTTCACCTGAAATTATAAAAATGTTTTTAACTGGCTATACACCAATACAATGGAGAAGGAAATGGCAAGCCACTCCAGTACTCTTGCCTGGGAAATCCCACGGATAAAGGAGCCTGGCGGGCTATAATCCATGGGGTCACAAAGAGTTGGGCATGACTGAGCGACTATCACACAACACCTCAATGCAAAATATTTTTGATGTTAACAAATAAAAAGAAAAAAGAAAAACCCACAGTACCATTATTCAGAGGCTTGGGTAGGCCATTGTGACATATAATATGGAATTTCTGCCCCCCATTGAATTTTTAAAGCTTAGTTAAATCATGGATCTAGAGCTACCAGAATCCATTCCTTTCTACAGGGGATTTCTCCACCAAGGGCTCACACTGGTGTCTTCTGCATTACAGAGGGGTTCTTTATCATCTGAGCTACCAGGGAAGTCTCATGAGAAGATGTCTTATCTTAAATAAGTACTATAAGTACTTTGCACCAATATCTCAAGTGTGTGCTCCTGTTTTTTTTAATATTTATTTTTATTTATTGATTTGTCTGCACCAGGTCTTAGTTGTGGCACACAAGATCTTTAGTTCCAGAATGTGAATTCTTAGATGTGGCACTTAGCATCTAGTACCCCAACTAGGGAGTGAACCCAGGCCCCCTGCACTGGGAGTGCAGGGTCTTAACCACTGGAACACCAGGGAAGAATCCAACTATTTTTTTTTTTAACCTAGTATTCCCCTTAAAGAACCAGAGGTCATTACAATGTAACTGTGCCCCATGGAGGGCGTCTCAGGTAGCTCAGTGTAAAGAATCCGCCTGCCAATGCAGGATATGCAGGATACTCACGTTTAAACCCTGGGTCAGGAAGATCCCCTGGAGGAGGAAATGGAAACCCACTCCAGTATTCTCGCCTGGAGAATCTTCTGGTCAGAGGGGCCTTGCAGGCTATAGTCCCTGGGGTCTCAAAGAGTCGAACATGACTTAACAACTGAGTATGCACACACACACATGCCCTGTGGAAGACACCATGGTTTTGAAACACAACTAATCCCCAGGGACACAGGACACTTTTGCAATCCACTAGGGAGGGTTTTTTGATGTTAAAATGACAAGTGGAAAATCTACCTTTATCCAGCCCATATGCTCCCCATATTTTTTCCCCAGTTCTTATAGAGCTGAAATAGATGAACTCAAAAAGTGAAGGATTTCTCACATTCATCTGTAACCCATAAAAAAGGAGCATTCTGATTGGAAATACCAAGTTGAAAACTGCAGAGTCTTCTACTTCTACAAAAACATTAAGTTAATAACTGTGATGCTTCAATGAAAATCAGAAATATCAGAGCCATCTTTAATGACTTAAAAGTGCAGGGTTAATGATTCTCAGCAGATTTTCATTTGTGTTTAGTAGTGGAAGGATAGTTTGAGAAGATAAAAATGTATTTTCCAAAGTTTAATTAGATGGCAACTTCTGTTGCAACTGCTGTTCCATATGGGGTCCAAATCATTATAGTTCTTAGTACTTTGTATAAAGCAGCTGATCTGAATAATGTCTTTCTCCTCTTTTCCAATAAACAAAATTACTAGAAGCAGTCTGTTTTTTTCACCAGGCAGGAACAGTAATATAATTTTGCCATACTGTTTCTGGATTATGTTAACTCCTTGGCTTAGTACTGCATTATAGTCTGCAGAAATACCATCTCACAGAACATTATATGATACAACCTAGAGGGTAAACTTTATTAGTTAGATACATTAATTAAACATGTGAATGCCGGAGCATTGGAGACAAATATAATGGAAGAGGATAGGGTTGTCAAGTCACTGATTTATTATAAAGGTGAAGAGGTCTAAGGAATGCTGAGCTATCTCTCTAGAGGGAGGACAGTTTGCACTATGTCCTCGTGAGCACTAGGAATACGAACAGTCTCTTTAAATTTTGGAGGCCACATGTTACTGCATGTGAGTCTGGTGCCGAAAACCTGTAAGATTTGCGTTTGTCCCATGACAAGAGAAGGCTCTCCAGACAATTGAGGTCACAGTGATCCTGCTTACTATCACTCATCAAATCAAATGATGTTTAAATGGTGTATAGCAGGTCAGGCTGCTATATATAGTGTGTGGTAAGGCTTAATAAGAAAATTAACCTCTTAGATTTCCAAAGCAAGGATATGCTTATATTTAGCAAGTAATTATTAATCTTTTAAGAGCAATAGTCTCTTCTGAAGGGAAGGGAAAACAATAATTTGATGTTAACTGCTCATAAATCTAGTATTATCAGATCTCTCTAGCTTAAGCTGAATTGTTCTGTAGTGCTGATTCAGCAAATACATGATATAAATGAAAATGGGGCCAAACAGGTCCTAATCTTGTGGCGGGACCTTGCCATCTCTTTCCGTCAGTCCCACTTATGACCTCACAGGGGCTTTCTCTATGACCAGCTGATTGAGAAGGATATAAATATAATTGTAATTGACATCATATGACATGCAGGAACCAATTAAGAGTATGATGCTGCAACAGTATAAGTCTGATTGGGATGCCCTAAAAGGGCAGTTTGATAAGAAGCTAAAGAGAACAAGAATACATATGACTCAATTGATCTCTTCAACATGCTGGCGGAGAAGGCAATGGCACCCCACTCCAGTACTCTTGCCTGGAAAATCCCATGGATGGAGGAGCCTGGTAGGCTGCAGTCCATGGGGTCGTGAAGAGTCGGACACGACTGAGCAACTTCACTTTCACTTTTCACTTTCCTGCATTGGAGAAGGAAATGGCAACCCACTCCAGTGTTCTTGCCTGGAGAATCCCAGGGACGGGGGAGCCTGGTGGGCTGCCGTCTATGGGGTTGCACAGAGTCGGACACGGCTGAAGCGACTTAGCAGCAGCAGCAGCAACATGCTGGAGACATTAATGAGTATAGCTCTCACTATTCTGATGAAATGTTTTCTTGTAAGAAATCTCTTCCAAAATGCTTTGGAGGTGAGCTTTAAATGAATTGTCTTTCAAGTTGCTCACTTCCTGTTATCTTAATATTCTCTGAAGGCCGATAGTGCTAAGGTGGAACATTGTAGGACAGAGCAGCTGGAGGCAGACAATTCTAGAACTGAGTGGTTCTGGATAGTTGGTAACAGAGCTCACCCAAGAATCACAGAGATACTTTTATTTTTATTTTTTAAATTAGGTTTTTAAAGTCTTCTTGTAGAGTCTTGGAAGAACCAGCACCAGAGAGAGTCATAAATCTCAAAGTTGAATCACAACATAAATAGCTTATAAGTGACAGAGTTTGCTACTAGTTTCAGATACATTTTGGATAGCATAGCCTCAGGATGCTTCATATACAAAGGCTAAACTATACATGGAAGGTTATTTGATATCTATTCACAACTGAAAAAATGCATATTAGCAGTATTAATAAAAATCAAAGTTATGAAAAGCACACTAAAAATAAGCATTGACTTTTTCAATTTATTCCCAACGTGTGTGTGTGGTATATATAAAAGTGAGAGAGAGACAGAATACCTGAGCATTAGCTGAAAATGTTATTGATTTTCATAGATATTCTAATAAGATTATTAGTGCCTCTTCTTAAGTATCAGTTCAGCAAAGCACCATCAAATATGTCGGGGACGTTTCCAATATGAAATAATGCTTTAGGTCAAGATAAGAAAGAAAAAGATATCAAGGGAAATAAAATTCTTGGAGAGAGCAAAAAAAAATTCACAATGCTATCAAAACCTTGTAGTTTTAAATTTTGTTTTGAACAAGATAAGAGAAGACAGTTAAGCACAGAAGAGAAAAGAATGCTTTAGGAAGGGAACAACCAGATAAAAAATTTCCAAAGTAAATACATGGCATATGATATAGAAATTTTAAAGAAGCCAAAACTCTGTTAGAAAGCATAAAAACTTTTAGAAAATGGAAATATTAATAGACGAGATCAAAGATGGTAAAAGAGAGACATAGACAAAATACCTGAGCATTAGCTGACAAATGCTATTGATTTTCATCCATCTTCTACTAAGATTATTACATCTGAAGCTCCAGTACTTTGGCCAGCTGATACAAAGAGCCAATCCATTAGGAAAAGACCCTGATGCGGGGAAAGACTGAAGGCAAAAGGAGAAGAGGGCAACAGAGGATGAGATGGTTGGATGGCATTAGCAACTCAATGGACATGAACTTGAAAAAATTCTCAGAGATAGTGGAGGACAGGGAAGTCTGGAGTGCTGCAGTCCATGGGGTCACAAAGAGTCAGACATGATTTAGCAACTGAACAACAACAACAAAAATCAAAGATTTAGACACTGTAACCAGGAAGTGCACTAAGACTCACAAAAAGAGAAAATAGGAAAAAAATTGATGGACCATATGAATGTGAATTTCCAGATTGAACGGGCTCCCTGAGTAACAGTGAATGAGCTGTAAAGTTGTAAAAGTTCAGAAACGGAAGATGAAAGGAAAATCTCAAAAGTTGAAAGAAAAAAAAAAGAGTCACATTCTGAAGACTGAAAATTACAATTTTATCAACCTCTTCCATTTCAACTCCAGAAGCAACAAAAAAATTGTTTCCTTGAGTATCCTCAAAATTTGTAAGGAATGTTATTTCAAATTAAAATTGCATCTAGTCAAAATACCAGTTAAGTGGGGGTGTGGGATGGGGATGGGGTGGGGAGGTGGGGATGGGGAGGTGGGGATGGGGTGGAAGGTGGGGGGGGGTGGGGAACTGAGTAAATACATTTATAAATGTGAGTTCACACACACACACACACACACACACACAAAGAGAGCGAGAGAGAAATAACTCAGGTGCACAAAAAAGCGATCAGAGACTGTGTTCCCTCAATGTTCTGAAGTTAACCATGAAAAGAACAGAACACACGATTCAGAAAGTAACAAGGGATCTAACCCAGGAGATGGGTGAAGGAATTCCAGGACCGTGACAGTCTCACTAGCTCAGAGAACAAGAGTTCTATTATCCAAAAGGGCTTCCCAGGTGACGCTAGTGGTAAGGAATCCGCCTGCTAACTCAGGAGATGTGAGACGTGGGTTCCATCTATTTCTTATTCATAAATGTACTTTAAAAGACTGCACTTTGGCAGAGACAGCTGATTTTGGTGTTAGTTTTCTTTCTTTCTTTTTTTTCCCAATATTTTTGATTTACAGTGTTGTATTACTTTCAGAAGCACAGCAAAGTGATTCAATTATACATATATACATGTATCTGTTCTTTTTCAGATTCTTTTCCATTATAGGTTATCACTATAGGTTATTACAAGATATTGAATTTGCATTAATTTGGCACAGGTTAGCTTGGACTTCCCTGGTGGCTAAGATAGTAAAAAGAATCTGCCTGCAATGCAGGAGACCCGGATTTGGTCCCTGGGTTGGTCAGATCTCCTGGAGAAGGGAATGGCTACCTACTCCAGTATTCTTGTCTGGAGAATTCCATGAATTGAGGAGCCTGATGGGCATTAGTTTTGACACAGGTTAACTTAGTCAACATTTGAACATATCTTATAATGGAGATATAAATTTAAAATGAAATTTTAAAATTTCATGAATTTTAAAAATGTTTGGTGCAAAATAAAAGCCTTTATGTAAGACACAATTGAACTGAACTTATTTTCATTAAACTGAACACCTCTTTGTAGGTTGTAGTGGAAGATTCCTATAGCCCTCATTAACCATGAGACCACTGAACTGTGCCATAAATAACCTAAAAAATAGTATTTGCCAAATTTGCTCAGGCTGGTTTACAACAGAAAGCAAACTAAATTAAATTAGGAAGATATGGTATTCCAGGAGAAATATCTCCCAGCAGAAAAAAAGTGAATTAGTATTTCTGATTTTATTTATTAATACATTTACCATGTTCTAAATGTTTTAAAAACAGTAGCTCTTTCGATTTTCGTAACAACCCTATAAGGGGGTATTTTTACTATGATTATTTACATTATTATTATTATCCAAAATTTACAGATGAGAAGACTAAGGCAAGGACAAATAGTTGTTCAATTTTTCATAACTAGTAAACAAGAGAGATTTATTTAAATCCAAGCAGATCTGATTTAACCAGCACACTGTTACCCCCCACCCTTTGGGTGCAAAAAACTTCCAAAGTGGTTTTATAATTTGGTTTTGTAAAGTATTATTGAAATAGTTTTATATGTATTGTTGTTTAGTCTCTAAGTCGTGTATGACTCTTTTGCAACCCCGTGGACTGTAGCCCTCCAGCTTCTCTGTTATGGGATTTTCCTGGCAAAAATACTGGAGTGGATTACCATTTCCGTCTCCAAGACACCTCCCTGACCTAAGGCTTGAACCCATGTTTCCTGCATTGGCAGGTGGGTTCTTTACCACTGAGCCACCAGGAAAGCCCTTTGAACGTATAGAGAACATTATAAATATACATACATATATGGCAAATAAAAAATAAGGACTTCCCAGGTGGTGCTAGTGGTAAAGAACCTGCCTGCCAATGTAGGAGACTTAAGAGAGGATCCCTGCATGGGGAAGATCCTCTGGAGAAGGAAATGGCAACCCATTCCTATTGCCTGGAGAATCCCATGGACAGAGGAGCCTGGTGGGCTACAGTCCATGCCTTCGCAGAGGTGGGTATAACTGAACTGACTTAGTATGCATGCATGGATGCATGGCAAATAAGTGCAGAGCAATAAAGAAATTAAAATAATTTTGCGTTATTTTTTCAGCAATAACAATATTTATATTGTGTAATAACATATGCAGCAAATATTTAATCTAAGTTTGTGCTTTGCATACATTAGGAATTATTGAAAGGAATCATGATGGCAGGTGGGGTAAGCATAGGACTAAGCAAATGTACTAAATGTTTATCTAATAAGAAAACAATCGATGTTTAAAATGGATAAGTTAAACAAAAAGTACAAGCAAGAATATTAAAGTAAGTATTAAAAGAAACCCATAATAAAGTTGAAAATAATGGCCTCTTGGGAGAGGGACTTAGACTGAAGTGCGGATTAGAGAACTGCTTGGATCATGATCAGCTTTGTAGTAATTTTGACTGTTTAAATGTGTTGTTTATATTTTAAATGTATTATTTGAAAAAATTATACATGTATATATGTGTGTGTCAGCTATATATGTAAGCAGATCCCTTTTATATTTTAAAATTATTTTACAGAATTTAGTTTAATAGCCTAAAAATTGATCAATGAAGAAAAAATTATGTCTCTTACCAAACATACCATCAACTGGACTTAAATAGGTCCTGCTGCTGCTACTGCTGCTAAGTCGCTTCAGTTGCGTTCGACTCTGTGTGACCCCATAGACAGCAGCCCACCAGGCTCCCCCGTCCCTGGGATTCTCCAGGCAAGAACACTGGAGTGGGTTGCCATTTCCTTCTCAAATGCATGAAAGTGAAAAGTGAAAGTGAAGTCGCTCAGTCGTGTCTGACTCTTCGCGACCCCATGGACTGCAGCCCACCAGGCTCCTCCATCCATGGGATTTTCCAGGCAAGAGTACTGGAGTGGGGTGCCATTGCCTTCTCTGAAATAGGTCCTAAGAGTACCTAATAGTTCAACTTTTGCTAAAATAGACACATCAGATACATATACCAACAAATTTGAATTCTACTAGAGTTTTGTGTCTTTTATATCCTCATGTATTGCCTTTGCTTTTATCATTTTTTTTTCTCATGTGGACCAAATCTTTATTGAATTTGATACAACGTTGTTTTTGTTTCATGCTTTGGTTGTTTTTTTTGGCCCTGAGGTATGTGGGATTTTAGCTTCCTGACTAGGGATCAAACCCATATCCCCTGCACTGAAGGGTGAAGTCTTAACCACTGGATCACCAGGGAAGTCCCCGCTTTCTTTATTTAAATGTCAATGATCTTTAGGAATGCAACAAGATTAATTCCCTGGTCTAAGACAGTTTAGCAAAGCATCTTTTTTATCATTATTGTTATTGTTATTTATTAATGAGAAGGAGAAGCAAGAGAAGCAATTAGAAAACATTGAAATGTGCTAACAAAAGGAAAAGCAGTTAAATCAACAAGACTTTAATGTCATCTCAAGTTTCTAGGATTTCTCTCAGGTAGGTCAAGTCCTAGACAACAGTGTATGCCAACCTAGGTACTCAAGAGTGTATGCCAACCTAGGTAGTCAAGAGTATATGCCAACCATCATACACTCTGCTGAAAGAAATTTCTAGGCCAACTGATATGTTCACCTTCATTATCTTCTTTGATTTTCAAATGACCCTCCATAGTAGTCAGAGCAGGTGCTTTAAGAGTAGACTTAGGCTTGTGATGGTTAAATAGCCTGTGCCAGCTCAAACAACTAGTAAGATGCAACAGGAAAACTCTAAGTCACTTTTTTTTTTTTTTTTACCATATTTCAAAGGCTCATCAATATGTTTCAATATACATAGTTATATTGATAAAAAAAAATCAGTCATCAAAATGACACAGGTGCCTTATGCATTTGTTTGTTCATTTACTAATTTGGTAAATAGTTATTGGAATCCTACCATGTCCCAAGTCCCATGGACTTTGGACAATAATAGTCTGATGATGTAATCACTAACCTAGAGCCAGACATCCTGGAATGCAAAGTCAGGTGGGCCTTTGGAAGCATCACTATGAACAAAGCTAGTGGAGGTGATGGAATTTCAGTTGAGCTATTTCAAATCCTAAAAGATGATGCTGTGAAAGTGCTGCACTCAATATGCCAGCAAATTTGGAAAACTCAGCAGTTACTACAGGACTGGAAAAGGTCAGTTTTCATTCCAATTCAAAAGAAAGGCAATGCCAAAAATGTTCAAACTACCACACAATTGCACTCATCTCATGCTCTAGCAAAGTAATGCTCAAAATTCTCAAAGCCAGGCTTCAGTGGTACATGAACCATGAACCTGCGGATGTTCAAGCTGGATTTAGAAAAGGCAGAGGAACCAGAGATCAAATTACCAACATCTGTTGGATCATTGAAAAAGCAAGAGTTCCAGAAAAACATCTACTTCTGCTTTATTGACTATGCCAAAGCCTTTTACTGTGTGGTTCACAACAAACTGTGGAAAATACTTAAAGAGATGGGAATACCAGACCACCTGACCTGCCTCCTGAGAAAACTGTATGCAGGTCAAGAAGCAACTGTTAGAACTGGACATGGAGCAACAGAGTGGTTCCAAATAAGAAAAAGAGTACATCAAGGCTGTATATTGTCACCCTGCTTATTTAACTTATATGCAGAGTTCAGTTCACTTCAGTCCCTCAGTCATGTCCTACTCTTTGCAACCCCATGAACCGCAGCACGCCAGGCCTCCCTGTCCATCACCAACTCCCAGAGTCTACCCAAACACATGTCCATTGAGTCGGTGATGACATCCAATCCAACCATCTCATCCTCTGGCACCCCCTTCTCCTCTTGCCCTCAATCGTTCCCAGAATCAGAATCTTTTCCAATGAGTCAGCTCTTCACATCAGGTGGCCAAAGTATTGGAGTTTCAGCTTCAACATCAGTCCTTCCAATGAACACCCAGGACTGATCTCCTGTAGAATGGACTGGTTGGATCTCCTTGCAGTCCAAGGGACTCTCAAGAGTCTTCTCCAACACCACAGTTCCAAAGCATCAATTCTTCAGTGCTCAGCTTTCTTCACAGTCCAACTCTCAAATCCATACATGACCACTGGAAAAATCATAGCCTTGACTAGACTGACCTTTGTTACAGAGTACATCGTGAGAAATGCTGGACTGAATGAAGCACAAGCTGGAATCAAGATTGCTGGGAGAAATCAATCACCTCAGATATGCAGATGACACCACACTTATGGCAGAAAACGAAGAACTAAAGAACCTCTTGATGAAAGTGAAAGAGGAGAGTGAAAAAGTTGGCTCAAAACTCAACATTCAGAAAACGAAGATCACGGCATTGGGTCCCATCAGTTCATGGCAAATAGATGGGGAAACAGTGGAAACAGTGACAGGCTTTATTTTCTTGGACTCCAAAATCACTGCAGATGATGACTGCAGCCATGAAATTAAAAGATGCTGGCTTCTTGGAAGAAAAGTTATGACCAGCCTAGACAGAATATTAAAAAGCAGAGACATTACTTTGCCAACAAAGGTCCGTCTAGTCAAGGCTATGGTTTTTCCAGTGGTCATGTATGGATGTGAGAGTTGGACTGTAAAGAAAGCTGAGCGCCGAAGAATTGATGCTTTTGAAATGTGGTGTTGGAGAAGACTCTTGAGAGTCCCTTGGACTGCAAGGAGATCCAACCAGACTATTCTGAAGGAGATCAGCCCTGGGATTTCTTTGGAAGGAATGATGCTAAAGCTGAAACTCCAGTACTTTGGCCACCTTATGCGAAGATTTGACTCATTGGAAAAGACTCTGATGCTGGGGGGGATTGGGGGCAGGAGGAGAAGGGGACAACAGAGGATGAGATGGTTGGATGGCATCACCGACTCGGTGGACATGCGTAAACCGAGAGTTGGTGTTGGACAGGGAAGCCTTGTGTGCTGCAGTGCATGGGGTCGCAAAGAGTTGGAGATGACTGAGCGACTACTGAACTGAACTGAGTCTCTCATTAGAAAGACAATACCAAAGCCTCATCATTAAACACTAGACTTATTTTCTCCTCTTACTAGAATGAGGTATGAGTCAGCAGAGTCTTTCATTAATTCTTGTATCAAGTAGCTTGATTCAGATATTCTTACCATTATTTTCATTTAATTTACTGAACTTCCACATAAGTAGTTCTAATGAAGAGTTAAAATCATCCTCCAAGAATCAGCAATCCAAGAAAGGTAGATTGAATTGTTATGGGAAAAACCAAGACATAGGCAGACAGAGATCACACTAATGGGGGCAAACACCCTATGTTTTGGTCTGGAAACAATGATACCAAGCATCGGTAAGCATTGCTGATGATCCTTTTTATTTATATCACGTCTCCCAGGGTCCTTAACATGTTATCACATGCTCACAAAATAAGAAGGAAGAGTTGAGAATGATTTCCAGATTTCTAGTTTAGGAGACTGAATAACCTGATAGTGTCACTCATAAGTATAAAGTGACAAGAGCAGTAAAAGATACAGGGCTGTGGGACCTGCAACAGATGTCTATATAGTGCATGGATACACACATTGGAGTTCAGGTTTTCTTCCAGAGGCTGGAGTGAAGAAAGAGCCTCAGGAGTCATCATAATGGAGGGAATGGTTAAAACTTTGGAATTGTTTAAAATTTTTGAGATCTTAGACTCTAAAAAGCTTTAAATGCTAGAAATATCTTTTTTTAAAAAAATGATACAGGAAACACAGAGCTTCAGAATACAGATAAAGAGAAGTCCCAATGAAAGAGGAGGAGTAATTTGGAGAGAAACATTTCATTAAAGGGGTGGGTCAGCATTGCTAGAAGTCACAAGTCAAGTAGGCTAAAACTAAAAGATGTCAGTAGATTAGTAAATATGAAGATCATTGCTGTTTTTTTTTTTTTTTTTTGTCAGAGCAATGTGAGGGAAAAGGAGGGGTTAGAAACTCTGTTTTGGTGGCTGAATTGTGGATGGGATGGTGACTAGAAATGGAGATTAGAGGCAGCCAATGTACGACTCTAATTTTCCTACGATGGACATGTAGCAACATTTTTGTAATAGAATTAAGAAGTGACTGAAATAAGGTTGGCTAAAAAAGAAAATTAAATAAGAGAGTAGCTGAAGGGGGTCATGCAGTTTAGAGATTATCTGTTGTTTATGTCATGAGGGTTTAGAAAAAGAAGAAAGAAAAAGGAAAAACGCAGTAAAGAGAGGAGATCACTGGTGTGAGAAAAAGTTGTGTCGGACTCTTTGTGAACCCATGGACTATACAGTCCATGGAATTCTCCAGGCCAGAATACAGGAGTGGGTAGCCTTTCCCCTCTCCAGGCGATCTTCCCAACCCAGGGATAGCATCCAGGTATCCCGCACTGCAGGTGGATTCTTTATCAGCTGAGCCACAAGGGAAGCCCTGTGAGAAAAGCAAATAACCCTTAATTTTTTCCCTTAAGATATAAATGTGCCTGTTGGGCTACCAAGAGATCATGTCTGATTTAGCTCTTGGGCTATAAAAGCCCTTAAATTGAAGGGTATTTTCCATTTGAGAGTGTAGAGTTTATGCTACTAAAAGGCTAACTTTTCCTATCCTTTACAACAAACTTGTGAGGGGGTCCAGCCCTGTGTTGTAGCTGACAAGACTGTGTTTAGGAGAAAGGAAGTAAGTGGTTCAGAAAAAGTTTTGTGAGTCCAGTGCTCTCTGCTCTTCACTGTGTTCCCTCTCTGATAATACTTGCGTGAGTAGTGTCAAATGAGTCATATCCGCACACATTTCTTTTCCCAGAATGAGATAGATTTAGAAAACACAATGATTATAATCAATCAATAGGATAACATCTGAAAATGAGATTTTCAAAAAATTTTGTCTTTCCTTAAGAGGCATGTTTTTTTTTTTTTCCTCAAATGCAAAAACTAGAAGAAACATTATCCTAAATTTATGTGCTAAAGAAACAAAAGAGTGCAACATAAAGTCCTATAATGCCCTAGATGCAAAACATCTGTTATAAAGAGAAAAAAAATCTCATTTTAATAGTTATTTGGAATAAAGCTCCCAATATGAAATAGAGACAGAAGAATTATTTCTATAAAACAAAGCATAACAGTATATTTAGTGCCAACATCAGGGAGAGCTTTCCAGATTTCATTTTTAAATTTCTCAAATATATTTTCTATGTCTTTTTCCCTTATCAAAATCAATATATCTAAATAGAATTTAGCAACTGTTTTATACAAGAAAAAATGAGTAAAAGATTTCCATATAAAGAGGACATTGGCCCTTATTTCTTTGTATCCAATTAAAAAAAGAAAAATGCTTTTAAATCTCTTTTTTGTTGTACTTGAAATTAAAACTGCTTTTAGTTTCTTGCTGTTACTCCAGATCACTGCATAACGATATCTTTGGGACTGTGAACTCAGAGTTTGAAACTGGCACTGAATTTTTGTTATGGGTTCTTGAGATTAAAGTCAGAATTTTCTGTGCTGGGCTGCCTAGGTACTGAAGTGCTGTGGTTGTTGGAGGGGTTAAAGCTGGAGCCATGGATGCATATATATTAGGGAGGATTTATAAAAACACAACCGTGGAGCCTGGGTCAATCCATTACTATGAATGAGCAGTGACCAATAGAAAGGGAAGAAGAAGATCCAAGAACTGAGGTAAGCAGTGTTCTGAGGCTCTGTCAAAGTGGAAACAATAGATCAAAGGTGTTCATGGTGACTGGTCAGAGGAGATTGTATTTTTTCCTCATAGAAGGCTTGACAGCATAAAATAAAAACAAATTCCCTTAGTCAAAGTTTTCTTTTATTTTTTTTTCCTTAACTGATTTTAGCAAACTTCAGCTCCAGACACAGGACTCAGCGATACATTCCTGGACAGCAAGGTAAATTATTTTTTACAATTTTCGTAACTCTTAAAGTTAAGAATTCAAAGTTATGATTCGTCTGAGGCAGGGTTAAAGCGTCAATAACTAAAGCAGATCCCTATTATGAAAAAAATAATGTTTTAATGTGTCTGGAGGATAACCAGAGGAGCATTCCGCAATCACAAGAAATTTGACAGCTCAAGGAAGCAGCTTTGCTCTTGCCTCGATTTAGTGTCAAAAGCAAAAGATCAGCATTTCTAAATGATGCTTATTTTATCTTTTCCTAAGGAATCAATAAAATTTATTTGGTCTTTATTACTAAGCATTTGAACTAAATGTACCTTGGTCAGAATGAATGTTACTGTTATATAGATACACACACACACACACACACACACACACACATATATTTTTCACATTAGGATAGTTCTTTGTTCCCATAGCCTTGCTGATACTCAGCTGGGAGGATTTCTGTCTTTTAAATGTCTCACATATCAGTAAGTGTTAACCTATGCTTGTTAGCAGCCATACTGAAACTATGGAGATCACCTGTACCCTAAGCATGTTCTTTTGTTTTCTTTCTTACCGACCATGGTAATGCCACTTATGTAAGTGTGATTATATCTGTGTCTATGTCTATATCTATATCTGTCTAGAGAGAGTTTCATAATCCAAATTTCTTGGCTAAACAGCTTGATCTTGTATTAAAATATTAGAAATATTTTCCTAAACCCCCAAAATAAAACTTACCTGAGAAGCTGGGCAACAGAGCAAGCGATTAATCACATACTTTTCTTCAAATCCTAAAACCTTCCTTCACAAAAAAACCTGCTAAAATGTTCTTTGATCTCGCTATTTCTTTGGTTCAAGGGCCAAAGAGCCTGGGAAATCTCATCCAGATGTTCTGCTCATTTAGGAGCAAAAGTAAAAGCATATGCCTACTTCTTAGGAACAATGTAGACTCTAAATTTGAGTTATTAAAAGGTCACTTTTTTGTACTTGTGTGTTCAACTCTGGGTTTCAGTTAACTTCCTTGTATTAAATAGCTTGAAATGGAAAAGCACTTAGAGTTCCTAAAATTTGCTTTTTCTTACTCGGTTTTCATCGTGATTGTGTTAAAACTGGAAAGTTACAAGTTGGTGAGTCAGTTTCACTTTTTGAAAATGCTTTGCAGATAGTGCTCACTAAATAGATGGGTAATGATTGATAACTATGCATCAAAAGCTGTGAAGTCTTTACATCCCTCCCTCCCCACTCACCAAAGAAGCTATGTTTACCTGTCATTTTGGTGCATGCAGTTATCGAAAGGTCAAACTTTTTAAACCTCTAATTATTGTATCCCTTATTCTAGATACTATAATGGCAACCACAATCTGCTTCATCCTCTGGGTGTTGTTCGTAACAGATACAGTGTGGACTCGAAGTGTGAGACAGGTTTATGAGGCAAGTGATCCAGAGGACTGGACAATGCATGATTTCGATTGTCCCAGGGAATGTTTCTGTCCTCCCAGTTTCCCTACTGCTTTGTACTGTGAAAACCGAGGTCTCAAAGAAATCCCTGCTATACCATCAAGGATCTGGTACCTTTATCTTGAAAACAACCTGATAGAAACCATTCCTGAGAAGCCATTCGAGAATGCCACCCAGCTGAGATGGATAAACCTAAACAAGAACAAAATAACCAACTATGGAATTGAAAAGGGAGCCCTGAGCCAACTGAAGAAGCTGCTTTTCTTGTTTCTGGAAGATAATGAGCTAGAGGAGGTACCTTCTCCATTGCCAAGAAGCTTAGAACAATTACAATTAGCTAGAAACAAGGTGTCCAGAATTCCTCAAGGGACTTTCAGCAATCTGGAGAACCTGACCCTTCTTGACCTGCAGCACAATAAGCTATTAGACAATGCCTTTCAGAGAGACACCTTTAAGGGACTCAAGAACCTCATGCAGCTAAACATGGCTAAGAATGCCCTGAGGAATATGCCGCCAAGATTACCAGCCAATACAATGCAGCTGTTCTTAGACAATAATTCCATTGAAGGAATACCAGAAAATTATTTTAATGTGATTCCTAAAGTGGCCTTCCTGAGACTCAACCACAACAAATTATCTGATGCTGGCCTTCCTTCTAGTGGTTTTAATGTATCATCAATTCTAGATCTTCAACTGTCTCACAATCAACTCACAAAGGTCCCCAAAATCAGTGCTCATCTGCAGCACCTTCATCTCGATCACAACAAAATTAGAAGTAAGTAACCATCAGGGTGTGTCGTTGACTAAGATACTCATTAAGTTTACTCTATATCTTCTTTTGTGGTTGTTGTTGTTGTTTCAATAACGTTGGTGTTTTATTCCAACTCTTGTACTTTTAGATTTTTTTAAAGCGTTATTTTCAAGTTTTGTTTAGTCACAGTGTCAATGATCCAAGAGGTTAAAATCTTAGATTGAAAAGTTGATTTTAGTAATCTACAGAGGTATATTACCTGTTGGATAAACTAAATGTCTCTATCTTCTTTTACTCCGACTAGATTCTGATATTCCTGCCTCAGTGGACAGACTTACTGAAGAAAATGTACCAGGCACAAACAATCTCATGGATAGTAAGAGAAGGAATATGATTTAGGAGGTATCAAGAAGGGACCCCAGCCTTAAAGACTACAGAGAGCTGATGCCTACAATCACCCTAATTAAAGTTTCTGCTTTAGATCAGTGGGTTTCTCAAACTTTGGAGTATGTAGATGGGTGGCCTCATTCCAGAGTTTCTGATTTAGTAGGTCTGGTGGGACCTGAGACTTTTCATAGCTAGCAAGTATCCTAGAGATGCTGAGATTACTGTTTCAGGGACCATGCATTGGGAACCAATATTGTACCTTAAGGTTTTGCTCAAATGAAAACAAAACAAATGTCCCTGGAAGGTGGCAATTCCTTAGGTCTAATGGCAATCAACGAGGTAGAATACCCACTCCTTTCCTGAAAATAGCTTTTATACGAGAGAGATGAGTGTAGTGTGCCTCGGAGGTAGAGATGCCGTGAAGGGAAGAAGCTAGAGACATTAAAGGCAAACTTGGCATCTTCACAATTATGCCTGAGACCAGGCTGACTCTGGTGTAGAAGTGGACAATGTCTTGGTCCAGCTACAGGCTATGCTATCAGCCTGTCAAGTATCCAGGAATGCTCTATCCTCGAACAGGCCCTTATGGAAGATAATCTTGAGGGGGGGCCTTCTGAACAACTTTATAAAATACATTCTTAAAGTGAGAATCAGTTGGATGGTTTGTAGGAAAGTAACACAGATAATTGTCAGAAGGTTGTGCTGCCTGCTTATCACTCACTAAACTTTTATTTAAGCAAATAATTACATAAATATCCCACTTGTAAGAACAGACCATTTTTGCACTGTGTATTCTTCAGTTATTTGATATATATATATATATATATATATTTTTTTTTTTTTTTTTTTTTTTTTTTTCCTAACAGCACACTTGAGCATAAAATCCAGGAACTTATGAGCAGGCTGCTGCCACAGCAGTGATTTTTTTGCCATGGTAATGAGACACATTGTTTAATCTTATAGTTAAAGCAAAAGATGCAACAGGAAAATATCTTAATAGTTGAATCTGTTGTACTGAACCAAATAGTACAGCAGCCAATATTAACCTGTGTGTGTGTGTGTGTGTGTGTGTGTTAGTTGCTCATTCATGTCGACTCTTTGTGACCCCATGGACTGTAGCCCACCAGGCTCCTCTGTCTATGGAACTCTCCAGGAAAGAATACTGGAGTGGGTTGCCATGCCCTTCCCTAGGGTATCTTCCTGACCCAGGGATTGAACCCTGGTCTCCCGCACTGCAGGTGGATTCTTTACCAAGTGACCCACCTGGAAAGCCCAATATCAACCTAAATAAATGTAATTTTTCCTGACAAAAGTTCTATGCTTCTACAGGTGCATTCCTTACCTGACAACAAAAGTCCCATAGACATTTGAGGTAGGAAGTCAATTTATAAAGGGATTCCACATAGATCCCTGTTTGTGAATTGGGGATTCCCCTGAACTGGGCCTATGCGCATGAGAGTGTTCAGGAGTGAGGTAGTAAAATCCAACACATGGTTGGGCCCCCATGCAAGGTAATTACATAGCTGTACAAGGTTACCCGAAGAAGAGAAGGACTCTGTTCTTCTACTCTGAGTGCTTTTTTTCATCGAAGTTTTCTCATGTCTTTCTGTTTTCCCACCTTTCACCTTAATGTGCTTCAGAATCACCTGGAAGGCTTATAAAAGACTTCTGGGCTCCAGCCTCTGTGTTTCTGACCCAGTAAGTCTGGAGTGGGGTCTAAGCATTTAGTTCTCAGGTAGTACGGATACTGCTGGTCCACACTTTGAGAAGCACAAATGAACCCTCAAAGGAATCTGTGTGCTATTATGAATTTCTGAAGATAGAAAAACTGAGGCTCAACTAGTTGAGGGTATTTTGCCAAGGACAAAGGGTAAGTATAATAGACAGGGCCTGAATCCAAGGTTTCCCTTAGGTGATCTTTCTCAGTCCAACAGTATAATCATAGGACATTTTCTTCAATCTCTAGAGTACAAGACTTAAGACAAATTTCTAGCAACGGAGGTAAAAATCATTTTCACAGCTGCAAAGTCAACATAGAGAAATTGATTTACTTATTTCTTAATGTAGATATCCAGCACAGTTATTTTTATATTCCAAGAAAATAAATGGAAAAGAAGAATTTCCCTGGCAAGAGTTCTTGGCTCATGATTATATCACACTGCGTTATAGTGACTGCTAAAGTACTTAGTTCTCTTACCACATAATCTACTCTAGTTGTTAATAAATTGGTTTCCCAGAGACATAACTTTTATATGAAGAGTTTATAGGACAGCAAACTTTTATCCAAAATGATAGAAATGTTTATTTCTTCTGAATGCCGTAGGGACTTTACATGTGGCAATGATGTTACCTATTCAAACAAGTTGCTTCTTGGTACTCTCTCAGAAACATTACAATTATTTCATGAAAATATAATTACATTTAGAACACTTGTTTTTTACATTCTAGTTATTCAGACATGCATGGGTTATGGGTAATAAGGGTAATAAAGATAAGAGATAACATATCAGAAAGGATATAATCTCCCCAGTGGGCAAAGTGACCCTGTGCAGTTGGAAAAGGGTGGGACTCAGCTACGTACTTAATGAAATACCTGATGCACACGACCTTACCCGCCTGAGTCACTATTTTAGCAATACCCGGGTAGGGAATGTTGTTCAATAAAAGTTGCATCACGATAAGGTGATAATGTATGTGAAGAAAAATCTTCTATATCTGCTATACACAAATCTGCTATACAATGCAAGTCATTACTTTTAGCAAGTTAAATTTACAAAATGGTATACAATCAGAGCAAAGCACCTCTGCAGTAAGCATAAAACCCTTCAATATGAGTCAGTGTGCGCCCACAGGACACAAAAGGAAGGTCATTGCCAAAGTGAGGTGGGTCTTATCTTCTAAGGGAAGATCTCTTGCTCAACACAATTGCAAAATGGGATAAAGGGAGTATAAGGATTCATTTGAGATCAGTTATTAAGCACACCCATCAGTATTTTGCTGGTTTAACACACCTTTTTCTGCTAAATGCTCCTAAATCTCAGTATAGACGCTGCTGCCAAGGGCTCTGATCCAAGGCAGGTGCACGATTTCTCACATCCTAACAATGTGAAGAGGCTGACAGGATATTTCCTGGCTTGAATTTTTGTAATTCAATTCTTGGCAAATGTTTTTTCCCAGTTAAATACACTTAAGTATGGAGATTCAAGGCTGTTTTCGGCAAGTATCATGTATACAAAGTTATTTTTAATTGTACTTTAAAAGAAAAAACGTCATCATGTATGATTAGTTTGTGTTTGCATTTTAAAGGTAGCTTTCAAGCACTTTCTCTAATAATAGACTGACTCTCTGCCTTAACATCCATCTATTCATCCATCTGCCCACACACCTACCCATTAATTTAGTACCAGCTCTGAACCACTGTTTCTACCTCTGATGCCCAAATACTACCTTTCTCACTCTACAGTAATCTAATCACACCTTTTCTGGCCTGTCAAAGGAAGAAGACAAGTGATACATCATATATACCTTTGTTTCCATCACAGTTCTTAACTATATGTCTTTTCTAGTGTTGTGTATTAAGTATAGCAAAATATGGACTGACATTAGTATATGTACATTGCACATTTTTTTCTGTCCATAACTTTCAACTTAGACAAAAAGAATGTTTCCCTGCCACCTTCATAGACCAAGCCACTATGCCCTCCATAGGACTGTTTAATAGCATGTTGGTCTTCCCATCCTTAGTCTCTTGCATTCTGGTTCATTCATTCATACTATTTTTGTCTCCATAGATGTGAACGTATCTGTAATATGTCCTTCAACTTCTACCACACTACCTGTGGAAGATTCCTTCAGTTATGGACCTCATCTTCGCTACCTCCGTCTGGATGGAAATGAAATCAAACCACCAATCCCTATGGATTTAATGACCTGCTTCAGGCTCCTTCAGGCTGTCATTATTTAAATGTGTCTTCAAGAATCTAAAATTCATTTAATGAGTTCAGATTTCTGACATGAAATTTGGTTACCATTCATAGGTGTAAGATAAAAATCACTTTTCTAATTGCTTATATGGCCACTATTTTTATTTGTACAACTTATTTTTTCTAATCAAAGTTGCTTTTCCCCATATATAGCACAGCCTGCTTTTCTTTAATAAAACAGGACACAGAGTCATGATAGTTTATCAACTCAAAGATAGTTCCTTTTTGTCTCTTTCACAGCTTACTAATGCCAATTAATGCAAATACATTGTTATGCAATAAAAACGATGTATTTGTTTGCACATGTTCAAAATTGCTTATGCAGATACTATAATCATGGTACAACACAACAATCTAACAAGAGGTAGAAATTTCTAGAGAAAAAGAAAAAATGAGATATTTCTTTATCATAATTATAAAGACATAGATTCATATTGTTAAGTAGCTTTTGTAAGTATCATTTTGATATTTAGCTCAAGAATTGTTATGAAATGCATCGAATACTTTATAGCAAGAAAATTTTAGCTATTTAATACTAAATAACAAAGCAATAGGAATTTTTAGTTCATTATTATTTCTTATACCTGCTGTGCTTAGGTATAGTATAGCATACTCTTGCAGTTAAAGTCCTACATTTATTTTAACGCATTTCTGAGAGAATTTTAGTGTTTTAACACTTGAAATCCACTTAATTGCAAATTCTTCAGTTCTTATATTTGCCAGTGTTTCTTTGGATTTTTTAAATAAAAAGAATGAATGCTTTCTAACAAAACAGAAGTAAAATATTTATTTTAGGAGGCTTATTCACAAGTTTTATAAAGAATAGATTTTTAATAAAAAGTCTTATGATAACAATTATTTCCACTTTTCTAGCATGAATATATTAAAATATATATTTCCCATTTTCCTTTTTTATTCAATGAACATAAGAAAAAAATTATATTCTGATCACTAGACATACCTGTTTCTCATGTGTCAAAAAACAAAACAAGATTTTGTTAAGTAACAAAGTATAGTTTTCCTATATTTCCGACTATGTTAAATACATGTTATTAACAATAAGTATTCCATACAGATTAATACATTTATTTATATATAATTTTCCAGACATTATTCTGAAAAATCCTATAAATATGATATATTTCCTTAGAAAAAGGATCATATACATTTGTGAGCCACTACATTAATGAAAGTTCAATGTGTAACTTTAATCCAAGGTTTCTCAGAAACTTAATATGTTATTTTGTTATGTGAATTCCCAAGAAGAAAATATAAGGTGCAGTATTGCCCCTGTATTTTCATACCAAAGTTTATTTAGGGGTGGGAGGAAAGAACAACGAACAAACATTGAACAGTTTTTAATGCTGGCTGAAGGTAAGACATTAAGAAAGAATAATTTTAGAAGGCTTCAAAGCACATAAAGAAAATTATGTCATATAAATTATGTCATAAAAATACAGGAAATCAGATCTCATTAGGCTGGGGAAAAAGAATTTGTTGAGAGAAACATAATAACTTTAAATATTTGAAAATCTGCCACGTGAAAAAGAGGATAACACATTTTCCAGGAAGCTCCAAAATGAAAAGTAGAACACGAGTGAAACTTATAAGGTGCTGTATTTCACCGCTAGCTAAGGAAGAACTTTGTAATATTTGATCAGAGTCAACCAGGGACGGAAGCAGCTTTTCCTGAGGTAGTGTTACCTATTTGAAATTGTTCAAATAGATAGATGATTCAAGAGATACAGCACAGGGAATTATACCCACTATCTTATAATAATCTATAATGGAATATAATGTGCAAAAATATCGAATCATTATGCTGTACACCTGAAACTCATACAGTGTTGTAAAGTCAACTATACTTCTATTTAAAAAATGGGAGAAAGGATATGAAAAGAACTTCTGATCTGAAAGAAAAGTTGTAAAATGTTCCTTTTAGACTTTTTCAACTCTAAGAAATTTTATCCATCCCATGTTTCCTTCCTTCCTGTCTTTTTTATCTCATAAAATACATATTGAGTGCCATAAATATACTAGACTAGACTAGTACACAGGAACTAGTGTGTGTACACAGGTACACAGGGACTATAATAGTGGGCACAGTTTATACTATAGTGGGTGAGACACAAATTAGCCAAATAATCACAAAAATATGTAAAATTTCATCTGTGATAAAAGATATTAATGGAGAGCTGCATGGTGCAGAGGAATTTGAAAGGAGGATTCCCTGAAGAAATAACGGTTAAGAGAACACATAAAAGGTGAGAAGTATTTAAACACAGGGTCAAAAGGAAGAATATTCCACGCAACATTAAAGAGTCTGTGGTCAAGTTGAAGTGACAATTTGGAAGTAATTGAAGAGTTTTAAGTCATAAGTGACTATGTTCAGTTCAGTTCAGTCACTCAGTCATGTCTGACTCTTTGCAATCCCATTGGACTGCAGCATGCCAGGCTTCCCTGTCCATCATCAACTCCTGGAGCTTACTCAGACTTGTGTCCATCGAGTCAGTGATGCCATCCAACCATTTCATCCTCTGTTGCTCATTGAGGTAATATCATGCAGTGGTAAGGAATATTAATACTGAAGCTAAAATTGCTGAGTTAAAATTCCAGCTTCACTGTTCTGTGGTCCTGGGCAGAATTTTTAAATTTTCTTTCTCAGTTTCTTCTAATCAATAAAATGAGGACAAATAATAGTACCTAAGGCAATGGCAACCCACTCCAGTTACTCTTGCCTGGAAGATCCCATGGACGGAGGAGCCTGGTAGGCTACAGTCCATGGGGTCACAAAGAGTCGGACATGACTAAGCGACTTCACTTTCTTCCTTTCTTTTCTTCACCTAATGGTGAGAATTAAATGAGTTAGAATAGGTAAAGTGACTTGAACAGTGTGTGACACATGGAAAGTGATAAATAAGTGTTTATTATTATCATTGAGTACATATGTATACTATACAGAGATATATGGTAGATATATACAAAAAGTTTATACACACACACAATAAATTTATGCACATACAATTTCTTGGTGCAGAGTGAAACAATTTGGAGGAAACTAAGACTAGATGTGAGGAGATGAGTTCAGTTAGGATTTTAATACAAACTAGGAAAAACATGGTATCTTGAAGTGTAAGGTCACTGATCATGGTGTTAAAGGAAAGTGGACAAATGTGATAGAATCAGGAGGTAAAACTGTCAGGATGTGATAGTTAACTGAACAGATGGGAATGAGAGCAAGGAGGGGATAGGTTTCTGGTGTACATAATTGAATAGATGGCAGCACATTTTCTAAGGAGTACATATTTAGAAGAGAAGATTGAGAGTTTGCTTTTAGATGTGGTTAGTTTGTAATTTCAACTTACATGTCATGTAAGTTGTTGAATGAGGACTATGAGAGGCCTGAATATATATATATATATATATATATATATATATATATATATATAAACATATAGGTGAAAATTTTCTAAGTTTTATTGATACTTCCAATAATTTTGGAAGAATTCTGCATTTAGATATCCTCCTTTGAGGTAAGACTGAGTCAGGAACAGAGGATATATTAGGAGAATACACACATAACTGTAAGCATTGGTAAATGAAGCTATGAGGAACAGAATGAGCTTTCTACCAGTAATTCTTTCATTTTTAATGTTTTTAATTATACATACAAGATGACTAGAATGACTCTAAAATTTGTGAAAAACCTGCTGCTCTCCTTCTTGATGTATATATTGTTATTATTTTAAAAAAGCAAGAAGAATAACTAGAAGAGAAACCCGAGTCATTTTTAAAATTATGGGATCATAATAAATGTTCAGGGGCTTACCTGGTGGCTCAGTGGTAAAGAATCCACCTGGCAATGCAGGAGACGAGGATTTGATCCCTGGGTTGGGAAGATCTCCCAGAGAAGAAAATGGCAGCTCACTTCAGTATTCTTGCTTGGAAAATCTCATGGACAGAGAAGCCTGGCGGGCTACAGTTCATAGGGTCTCAAAAGAGTCGGACAGAGCTGAGTGACTAAACAACAGCAATAAATGCTCAATCCCTCACTTTGGCCCTAACTCAAACACAGAACAAAACAAACCAATGTTACTATGACCTCTCCGTGTAAATATCATGAATTATCTCATACGCAAAAAAAGAAAGGAAAAAGGCAGTGTCCAATGACAGTAAGCAATAATGTTAAAAAAAATAAAGATGACTTTTGGTAGCAACGATTTTATAACAGAATTGCTTATTTGATTTCCCTTAAAAAAAAAAAAACCTAGATAGAACAACTGACATAGTGGATGACATC
The DNA here is from genome assembly GCF_029407905.1 of Bubalus kerabau. NCBI lineage: Eukaryota > Metazoa > Chordata > Mammalia > Artiodactyla > Bovidae > Bubalus > Bubalus kerabau. The sequence continues at coordinate 101,494,028 of NC_073624.1, forward strand.
TTTAAAAAACTGGTGTCAAAGAATACAGTGCATTCCCCCAAATTGTTGAATGTAAATGTGTGCGTGTGTAGATATTGATAGATAGGTAGAGAGATAGATAGAAGACAGATGAATATATGTAGATACTCAAAATGTCCTCAGAATCATATGTCGCCAAGGAGAAGTATAAAGTTTATTGATTAAAGTAAGAATTGTACATAATATATAAGGAATGAATTTTTTAATAAACTTAACCACAATATGTAGGTAAAGCATGTAAACTTTCAAACTGATACAGAGAAAAATAGATGACAAAGAGTATTTACTAAGGCCAAAAGAAGGCAAGGACAAAAGTTTGAAAAAAAAAAGGGCAAGTAGACAGCATCTAATAAAATAGTATATTTGAAGCCTTGTATATTGATAATGACATGGTACACTGGTTAGGAACTTGTGCTTTGGAGGGAAAAGATTGAGTTTCAAATTCTGCCTGTGCTGTTTAGTAACTCTTTGATCTTTGGAAAATGTCTTAACATTTCTAAGCATTGGTTGCTCATCTGCAAAATAGGGAACAATATCAACTACCTTCCACTTTTGCTATGAGGATAAGAGAGAGAACAGATGTGTAGTTCATGTCACTTGACACATAAAAAGTACCCAGTAACTGATAGGTCAGAGAAGGCAATGGCAGCCCACTCCAATACTCTTGCCTGGAAAATCCCATGGATGGAGGAACCTGGTGGGCTGCAGTCCATGGGGTTGCTAAGAGTCGGACACGACTGAGCAACTTCACTTTCACTTTTCACTTTCATGCATTGGAGAAGGAAATGGCAACCCACTCCGGTGTTCTTGCCTGGAGAATCCCAGGGACGCGGGAGCCTGGTGGGCTGCCATCTATGGGGTCGCACAGAGTCGGACACGACTGAAGTGATGTAGCAGCAGCAGCAGCAACTGATAGGTAGAAATTCTGTTACTAGGAAGGACTCGAATACATAAAATGGCACATATTTTCTTCAAACCAGACCATTTTATAAACAAGGAACTGAGAAAAATGATTGAACTGATTCAAGTTATAAGTGCTAAATTGGAGACTACACCTTAGAATAACCCAAGTCCCTGGGCTAAGAAATGAGATTCTGGGTGTGGCTATGGGAAGGAACTGCTAAAATAAAGAAGAAGTATATGTCACAGAGGTCAAAAAGGCCAAGAAACTATGAATTTGTAGGAATCTCAGAGGCAAGGGCTTCCAGTCTATTTTAGCATCCTGGAAGCAGAGAAGAGTCAAAGCAAAATGACAAAAATTTCGAGCAATGTAAGTAGTTTAAATAATTTTGTTCAGCATCACGGAGCTACCGAATGGCATACATGGGATTTAAACCCAGGCAGTCTTGTTTAATAGCTCTTGTTTTTACTGATTTATTTTATTAGAGTATAATTGCTTTACAATGTTGCATTAGTTTCTGCTGTAAATGAAGCAAATCAGCTATATATATATATATACATATATCGCCTCCCTTTTAGGTCTCCCATGCCTTTCCCCATCCCACCCCTCTAGGTCACCACAGAGCATCAAGTGAGCTCCCTGTGCTACATAGCAGGTTCCCACTAGCCACCTGGTCCTCAGTGGTAAAGAATCTGCCTGCCAAGCAGGAGACTCAGGTTTGATGCCTGGTCAGGAAGCTCCCCTGGAGAAGGAAATGACAATCCACTCCAGTATTCTTGCCTGGGAGAACCCACGGACAGAGGAGCCTGGGAGGCTATACAGTTTATGGGGTTGCAAAAGAGTAGGACATGACTTAGCCACTAAACAATGACAAGTGTATATACGTCAATCAGAATTTCCCAATTTGTCTCACCTTCCCCTTCCGACTCTGTGTCCAAATGTCCATTCTCTATATCTGTGTCTCTACTCCTGCCCTGAAATAGATTCATTTGTACCACTTCTCTAGAGCTCTTGATTTTGATCATTATGTTATATTACCCCTCATGATGAAATATACAATTATGGTTGGAAAAAATTAACAAAGTTACTCTAAGATATTATATATATGTATATATACATATATATATATATATACTTACAGTAATTGATTATTAAAATACCAGTTCAAAAGTTTGTGTTCTACAGAATGATGTTTTGCATAATATCTGAAGCATTGCATATATTGAAGGCAACTTATAATTTAGCAAAACAAAAAAATTTCATGTTCACTAAAAAACTGTAGGAAATTTTTGTTCTTTATATATTTGAGACAGATCTCGGGAATACTTTGCTCAGTATATTTCTGTACAGGAAAAAAAGGAAAATGATATAGTGTGAGCATATTGTATAATTCAAAAGTGTTAAGTAAATACAACACATAATTTGTAAAATCACAGGACTATTATCTTCAATTTTGAATTTATTGTTCTACCTTTGGGAAAATATCACTTTCTTTGTGCATTCAGCTGAGTAAACACAATTCAAGCATAAAAAAGAGACTCATTGTCAGTTCTTAAAAATTTCTTAAGACAACTTATGATTGTCCTGGAAAAAAGATCAGAAGAGTACGATGACTTTCAGGAATGCCTTTTGCAAAACTCATAGGAAAAGCTATCTATAGTGTATGTAATGATGCCAGGGTTTGTTTTTCCAACAGGGCAAGAGCCCTGCCATATATTCCATTTGCTGGCCTTCAATCTTCCTTGAATGTGCCGTAACAAAGCTGTTGGTTAGTGGGAATATAGACTAGGAACACTATCCAAGTTGAGAAGTAGAAACATTGCCTTCAGAGGGATGGAAAGATAGATAGAGCAAACATATTTTCTGTATGAGATTAGCAAATTCAGATAAAACACACAGTCTTTATGTAGTTTGGAGGAAAGTCAGAAAGTGATTTGGGTGACTTGGTAGTCACTGATGTTAAAATCAAGGATGGTGAGATACAGTGGTAAGAGCATTAAAAATATAGAGTCAGATACAAATAAATTTGAATCCTAGATCTGCAAAAGGAACCTGAGCAAGTTACTCAAACTCTTTGATCATCAGCTCTTTAATTCAAGTGTTTGGACTCTCAGTCATGTCTGACTCTTTCAGACCCCATGGGCTGTAACCTGCCAGGCTCCTTCAGGCTTCTCTGTCTATGGGATTCTCCTGGCAAGAATTCTGGAGTGGGGTGGTGCCATTTCCTCCTCCAAGGGATCTCCCAGACCCAGGATGGAATCTGAATCTCTTACATCTGCATTGGAAGGTGGATTCTTTACTACCAGTGCTACCTTCTGCTGCTGCTGCTGCTAAGTCGCTTCAGTCGTGTCCGACTCTGTGCGACCCCATAGACGGCAGCCCACCAGGCCTTAATTAAAGTAGGCAGAGAATCAAAGGTACTTTACAGGATAGTCCTCCAAGGATAAGAAATGCTTTATTTAAGATGTCTATAGTAGGTCCTCAACAATATTTTTTCTAATTTAATTTTATTTTTTAACTTTACAATATTGTATTGGTTTTGCCATATATCAACATGAATCCACCACAGGTATACACGTTGAAGTATAATTGGTTTACAATATTATGCTAGTTTCAGATGTACAGTACAGTGATTCAGTCAAAAAACAATGATTTCCTGCCCCCCCATATAAATATATGTATATACATATACATACATACACATATACACATATGTTCATACTCAAATTCTCTTCCTTTATAGTTTGTTACAAAATATTGAGTATAGTTCCCTGTGCTATACAGTATGTCCTTGTTGGTTATTCAATGAATATTATTATCATTAGTATTCAGTTCAGTTCAGTTCAGTCTCTCATTCGTGTCCAACTCTTTGCGACCCCATGAACTGCAGCACCCTAGGCCTCCCTGTCCATCACCAACTCCCAGAGTTCACCCAAACTCATGTCCATCAAGTCAGTGATGCCATCCTCTCATCCTCTGGCGTCCCCTTCTCCTGCTCCCAATCCCTCCCAGCATCAGAGTCTTTTCCAATGAGTCAACTCTCCGCATGAGGTGGCCAAAGTACTGGAGTTTCAGCTTTAGCATCATTCCTTCCAAAGAAATCCCAGGGCTGATCTCCTTCAGAATGGACTGGTTGGATCTCCTTGCAGTCCAAGGGACTTGCAAGAGTCTTCTCCAACACCACAGTTCAAAAGCATCAATTCTTCAGCGCTCAGCTTTCTTCACGGTTCAACTTTCACATCCATACATGACCACTGGAAAAACCATAGCCTTGACTAGACGGACCTTTGTTGGCAAAGTAATGTCTCTGCTTTTCAATATGCTATCTAGGTTGGTCATAACTTTCCTTCCAAGGAGTAAGTGTCTTTTAATTTCGTGGCTGCAATCACCATCTGCAGTGATTGTATTTTAACATTATTTGAAGTTCTTGAGCAAAAATATGCTAAAGAAGTTTTAGACTAACATATCAGGAAGAAAATGTGATAAAGCAAATATACCAAATTGAAGCTCCAAAATGCTAGTTATAATATTGCAGCTATCAAAATCTTAGATGCAAAGTTCTTTATTGTAATGAAGAAATCATGTTAATTATTATCTTCTCTTTCTTGGTAGGTTGAAAGATTAAACTTTCCCATCTCCTTGAAAGAAAGAAGAGAAGCCATATGATAAGTCTGGCCACTGGGCAATGAGTGGAAATGACAGGTATCACTTCCAGGTCAAAGGATTTCGTACTGAGGTGCAACCCTCCTTCCAATCCCATTATTGTGAGGTGAAGAAATGTATGCGTGCTCCAGGTTCCCATGTTAGTACATCTTCTCTGCCACTCAGTCAGCTCTCTCTGTAGTTCTCTGGGGGATTCTGTGGGACTGAGCTGCTCTGCTAACTGCTATAGGACAGACAGCATTGAGGAAAAGTATCTTTGGGGGAGGGTATTAAGACATTGAAACTTGTGATATTTGTTTTTATGGCATTACAGCCTAACCTTAATAATTCATCCATATTCTGTATATCTTTTCAGTGATGTAAACTATTACATCTTGAAAACAGTGCTATATAATCAATACAATATTTTCAATTTAAATTTTATTTCTAACTAAGTGATACATACCCTTGGTAAAAAAAAAAAGTAGCTAAGAAAAGTTTTCAATAAGTAAAACTCAATGATTTCCTGCCCCACCCTTTCAACCCAGTCCAATTCTCTAGAAATGACATTTTAAATATTTAGTGGCTTAATTTTTTATAGTTTTATTTACACTGCTGGTAACATGTTTTTATCTCTCTTGATTTAGGGTGTTTAAGCATTCTTTATTGACTCTGGTATAGAAGACCATTTAGCATACTCATACCTGCTTACTCCCTTATTTCTGTATTTTGATAGCTCTCTTATTATCTGCATTTCTCAATCTGGGTAATGAGCATGAATAAAAACCTATAGTTTTATTTCTAGCTTCAACAACTCTAGAAAATTACTTCAACTTTTGTGAAGAGAAAATCCTTCCCTCTCTTTGCTATCATAAAGACAGTTTATAGTGATTTACACGTATCTTTTTTTCCAAGGTTAGGATAAGAGATGCTTTCGCTTTTCCATATCTGTCTTCAGCAAATACTGAAACGTAATATTGTCCTCTCTAACACACCAATTGACACACATACAATTTATTTCCACTATCATCCAAAGAGATGTTGAAATCTGCCACTCACAGTTGACCTCCTCAATTCTCTTTGCTGTGATAGATTTAGTCCGTATAAAGTTTCTGTGCAATGATTTCAATGGGATTCTGGGAAAACGTGAGACAAATATGCTTGGATAGCATCTTCTTGGTCCATTGCTATGCTGCTAAAGATTTAATGTCATGTTGCTGTTTGAAATCTTCTACCTGGAGTGCGTTCAGGAGTCTTGTGCATGTGTATGAAGTCGCTTCAGTCATGTCCGACTCTTTGAGACCCAGTGGACTGTAGCCCACCAGGCTCCTCTGTCCATGAAATTCTCCAGGCAAGAACACCAGAGTAAGTTGCCATGCCCTCCTCCAAGGGGTCTTCCTGATTCAGAGACTGGACCTGTGTCTCCTGCGGCTCCTACGTTGCAGGTGAATTCTTTGCCACTGAGCCACTGTTGAAGCTCCATATGAGTCTTGGGGTGAAATAAGTGAAGCAGGAACAAGAGGTTTTAGGGAAAGTGGCAGGATGTGGGGGTAGTTATAGGTAAAGGTCTATAGAGTTGGGAGTTATAAAGGAGCCAAACAAAAAGGTGAAAGGAATTATGCCTGGTACCTGGGTCACATGACCACAGTGACTCAATCTGAATGATCTTTGACCTTTAGTTTATGGAACTTGAAACAACTTATCATTCTTTTAAAATTTGTAGTTAAATGTACTTTTCTTTCAAAATATCAAAATCTTTATATTTCTATAATTGGTAGTTATATTAGTTTCTTAGGACTGCCAAAGTAAAATACCACATACTAGGCAGCGTAGATAACAAAAATTTCTTTTCTCACGGTTTTGAAAGCTGAAGTTCAAAAGCAAGGTGTTGGAAGGTTTGGTTTCTTCCAAAGCCTCTGTGCTTGGCTCGTAGGTAGCCACTTTGCCCCTGTGTCTTCACAGAGTCCTTCCTCTGTGCACTGGGAACCCTAGTGTCCCTCAGGGTGTTCAAATTCTCTCATCATTAAAGTATATCAGTCAAATTAGACAAGAATCTACCCAAAAAATGGACTTCCCATGTGGCCTTAGCCACAGGTAACGAATTCGTCTGCCAATGCAGGAGACACAAGAAATGCAGGTTCAATCACTGGGTTGGGAAGAACCCCTATAGTAGGAAATGGAAACCCACTCCAGTATTTTTGCCTGGAGAATTCCACGGACACAGGATCCTGGTGGGTTACAGTCCATGGTGTCACAAAGAGTCAGACATGACTGAGCAACTGAGCAATTTAAAGCATTTTTATTTTTAAAATACACTAAAAACTCACCTTTTAAAAGATGTTATCTCCAAATACAGTCCAACTTGAGGTACTAGGGGTTATGGCTTTAACATACAAATTTTGGGGGACACAGTGCAGTCTATAATAATAGTCATCAGAAAATAATGTTTTCTTAAGTGTTTAAGTGCTGTATTGAATGGCTAATAAAGGTACATAAAAATAGATTATGTGAGTGTTTTCCACACATTTTATCATACTAATTATTACCATTCATTAATATATATAGGCATATCTGCTAGGTGCTTTTAGTGCTTAAAGGAAAATCTGACAGAATTAGTAGCTATTGCTATAAAAATCTTTGCACACAATAGAGCCCAGAAAAAGGAAAATACACTGATCACTACTAAATTCAACCTTCAGTTATCAATCCTACAAAATATATCAAATTTTAAATACAGAATGCATAATTTCTGATAGAAATACAACTAATTAGTGAAGTGGTCTCTAAAACTAATAATAGTTCGTTGCTTAGGAAAATGAAAATTGATACTCCTAGAATCTAAGCAAATAGACTTTATGAAGAGTAAATGTTAATATAAATTATTAACAATATTAAATGGCCAAGATCAGTCAACAATTCCTAAGTTATCTAACAGAATCTTTTGGTCCTAAGTAATAATTCCAAATATTCCAATATTTCTCCAAATATTTGGAGAAAGACCTCAACAGAATAAAATGAGAATTGCTAAATCAAAGCTTCTGTGTTTATATAACAGAAAACATCTGTGGTTGAGGGCAATGAATTAATATTCTGTTGTCTCTCTGAATTGGAGTTATGAATTTGAACACGTTCATAAGAAAATAAGCTCACACCCATTTGAAATGATCTTTACAGATGCCATATAAATATATACTGATCCACTTTGCAACTAAATTAGTTCAGAGATTTCATGCCAAAAGTATGTTGTAATTCTTCTAAATTTAAATTGTGCACAGTTGTAAATGAGAATCAATATTCCAAAATGATAGTTCATTTAACATTTTCACACACACACACAGATACATACAGAACAGAATTAAACCAATGTAGATCTGGAAATAATTATATCATCTCTTTATTGGCAAATTCAAAGAAAAAGTTCACAAGAAAACTAGTCTTACATTTAATTTCTCATATTTCACACACACAAGAAGAACTAGATGATGGCAAAAAAAATGGTTTCTATATATTTTTTTTGCAATCAAAAGATTGCTTACTCTATGAACATATTGCAAAAATGTCCAAATGTTCTTTCTTTATCTACTTTACTAAATGATAACTATTTTAATTCCAGATGGTACATATTGCACAATATCATTCATCAAAAGTTGTGTGATTCCAAGCACATAAAACTCTTATGCAAAAAAGTAACTGTTCTAATGTTCCTTTGCTGTTTCTCTTTCTATATCCTCTCACTTCTTTTGCAAGAGACAACAGTATCTTTGAAAAGCAACAAAGACTGAGACAAATTCTTTTCCAAGTAAAGAGTTAGTTTTTACTAATGATTCTTTTTAAAAGCATTTCTTGAGCTATGTATTTTTGTCTAGAGAAGTCTGAAGGACTATGTAGTATAGTAGCTAAAATAAAAAAAAAAAGAAAAGCTAACACCCTTTACATAGCAAAGAAACTAATCAGTCTGATCTGAATGGAAAATAATGTGTCAAAAATATTATGCAATGTTTTTATGAGATTTTATTTTAATTAGAAAGTCGAATTAAAAATCCTACCAGAGTCCTGGTTCCTGATAGAATTTGTTTCTTATAATCAGCCTTCTTATAATAAGCCTGTTGTTTAAGAGAATATAATCTAGTCCCTGACGTTTCAGCTGAAATGAAGAAGAAAAATACACATTAAAAAACTCCAAATGGCTGCTATTTTGAACCACCAAAGTAAATTGCTAAATATATATTGACAATGTTATGAATACCCAGTATCAAATACAAACTGAGTAATAAATAGAAGTTTCAACTTGCACAACTTGCACAAACAAATTAACAACATTTATAGTAACTCAAAAATCAAAGATACTATTTTTCAATCTGGAAAGCAAAGGAAAGAGGTGGCAGGATCAACTAAAGCAAAAGAAGTTCAGCCCATTTCTATTCTGGTTGACTCCAACCACGGGGAACATGCTCTCACATCCTGCAATTGGTGCAAGTAAATAGCAGATTATACTTGTCAGATTATACTGTCACACCACTGACTTTTTGTATTGTTTCATGCAACTACAACATATCTAGACTTTAATTTTCTTATTTGTTAGTGAGATTAATAATAGGTGCTGCAACACAATGGTTGGTCATTTATGTGAACACTGGTTGCTGATTCCCATTTTCTGGTTACCACTTCTCTACAGAGACTGCAAAGGCTAAACATTTAGTTTCTAATTCTCCCTTTGTCTTCACTTCAATTATCCTCAAAGCAGATTCTGAGACAAAGATTTGGATGTGAAAGAAAATAATTTAGAGGGACGTGTAATAGAAAAGCCAATAAAGGGTGCAGATTAGCATGGAGACAATTAGTGATCAGACACTGTGGGGACTCTGAGAAACTGTGGAGAAGTCCTCCCAGAATTATCCAAGGGTGAGAAAAGCTGGGGATTCTTGTATAACTGCTCATATTTTTACCAATTCAACTTTCCATCTCTTTAAAATAGACAGTTCAACATGACTGCCTCGTTGAGTAACTGGACATGTAGGCACAGTTTTTAAAAGTCATCTTAAAATCATGTGCTTGTGCAGCACTGCAAATTTGTCCTGGTAGGAGAAAGAGTACAAAATTTGATCAGAAGACATGAATTTTATCTCTTCTGGCTTTGCCACTAGCTGATAACAAAATGGAGTGGCCTCTCTGTCTGGGCCTTAGAATCCTGTTGAGAAATGATAAGCTTGGATTGCTGATGAAACTAATTACTTTTCCAGTTTAAGTATCAAGAATTAAATGCACTTTTATCATTTGTACAATAACTTTACTCTTTTCTTTATCAGGCCCTAAAAATTTTCATTGCCGCACTGACTGTTTTTTCACAAAATAGAAAATAGAATGCATTTGCACTATCAGAAAGCCCTCTGTAATATGAATTAATTAATGTGTCTAAAACAAAATCTCTTTGCAGAGAAGCCAAATTATCTATTAAAGTAACTGGACATAGCTCACACAAATTTTTATAATAGTCCATGTAGTACAAGCAATTTTACTTCAAGAGTTGAAAAAAAATTAGTTTTTAATTCTGAATTTTAAAGAGAAAGATACCATGTGTAAGTAATAAAGCTAGAATCCCAAACAAACTAAATCCTCAAAAAAACCCTTATGATTAAAATTTTTTCCTAAACTATCATACTATTGATGCCAGATGTTCATCATGAAAACAGAAGATAGAGAACTTATACAGGGAGAAAGTTCTATTTTAAACAGTAGGACATTAACTTGTGGAAGTAATGAGTCAGGGCAAGTCTGATTACCCAAGAAGACTCTGTAAAATATTAACATATATTTCCATGAACCCTAGTTTGTATACTCAAAATCTTTTTTAGAGGACAAAAATACCTAATTTTTTGGATAAATGTCTTAGACTTGTAAAGATTACTGGCTATGTGATAAATGCACAAAATGTTATAACTTGAGAGATTTGGGAGACAGTTTCATCTTTTTTTTTTTTCTACAATGGGTTTAGTCTCATTCATGGTCACTAGCTATGTCTTCAAACCCTGCTTTTCTCTTATCATCCAAACCCACATTTCACAGCTTTTGTAACATCTTTACCTGACGGCTACTTTAGCACCACAAACTTAATATGCCCAAACTTCTTTTCCCTAAAAGTTCTTTACTTGTGCTGATTTCCCTTTCCTTCAACAATGCATCCTTTCCTCCAAGCATTGTTTCATTTATTTATTATCTCTTCATTCAACAAACAAGAGATACGCTGGTAGGAGCTAAGGCAGACACAAAGAACAATAAAACACACTGCCTGCTGCTGGAGGGTCCAGCAGGGCAATATTACACAAAATGGTTATAATAAAATGAAGTAATGCCAGAGTTGCTTTAATGAAGCCCTGAACACTTGTTTACTCAGCGATTGTTAAGAAGTTACCTCAGAGAAAGTCACTTGACTTGAATCTTAAATGTTGAGTTATGTTTTCCAAGGTACAAAGAAAGGCAGCAACACAGCATAAAAAAACCCAAAAGAGGCAAATGAAAAAAACAAAGTGTAGCATGTCTAAAATTTAAATTCATATTTCACAGAGTTCGGTTTCATTTATCTCTCATCCTTTTTACTGTTATTATCTAATGTAATAACATATATACATATACATAAAACATCTACATATCTCATGGTGCCCATAAAAGCATTTATTCATTTATTCAGTTCTAGTGGATGCAAATACTCTTAGGTTTCAATTATTGACAGAGTCAATATTTTACTTTTTTAACTTTTTTTTTCTGAGAATGAACTTTATGGTAGACTTTCAGCATTTTAAAGATGTCACTTCACTGTCATCTGCCCTCCATTCAGTTCAGTTCAGTTCAGATCAGTCGCTCAGTCGTGTCCGACTCTTTGCGACCCCATGAATCGCAGCACGCCACACCTCCCTGTCCATCACCAACTCCCGGAGTTCACTCAGACTCATGTCCATCAAGTTAGTGATGCCATCCAGCCATCTCATCCTCTGTCATCCCCTTCTCCTCCTGCCCCCAGTCCCTCCCAGCATCAAAGTCTTTTCCAATGAGTCAACTCTTCGCATGAGGTGGCCAAAGTACTGGAGTTTCAGCTTCAGCATCATTCCCTCCAAAGAAATCCCAGGGCTGATCTCCTTCAGAATGGACTGGTTGGATCTCCTTGCTGTCCAAGGGACTCTCGAGAGTCTTCTCCAACACCACAGTTCAAAAGCATCAATTCTTTGGCGCTCAGCCTTCTTCACAGTCCAACTTTCACATCCATAATCCCCCATAATTTCTTCTCATTGTGGACTAATTTTTTATTGGATAGTGGACATTGTGAATGACACATTGTAGAAACTGGATTCTGTACCTTGTTCTAAAAATTATTTATTATTATTATAGTAGGCAATTAAATTGATTTGATCCAAACTCAAGGTTTTGGCTCCCCTGAAGGGGGAGTCAATGAAACTACTCATTTATCTCAGTCTTCTGGTTGTGCTTTTCAGTGAGAAATCTGAACTCTCCTCAGAACATGTAAGGTTCAATGATTAGCAAAGAATTTGGGTAAAGTTTATATACAGATTTGGCTGTCTCTTCTGTTAATCACTCCTTTATTGGATCTTTCTCCTTACTCTCCTCAACCCAGTCAAAGCTTGGCTAGTGCACTAACTTGAGAGGGCCCTCATGAGAAAAGTTAGTGGAGTTTCCTTCTTTCATGGGTCAACTCTTTCTAGTTTTTATCTACTTTGTTCACTATTTCTTCAAATATTAATATTTTACTCAGCTTTTATACTTTTACCTGAATTAGGGTTAGTCATATTTCAGCTACTTTAACATTATGGGGATACGAATTTACAGGGAGGTTTTCAATAACAGTTTAATTTTAAACATAGCTATTAGACACATCAGATTTTTTTTACTTTTTTGCATTCTCTCTTTTGGACACCTTTAACAATTTGTCTTTTCTAAGTAACCGCTTTATTTCATATGGTTTTGTGAAATTTACTGGCAGAGATCCTGAGTCTTTTATTTGTATTATTGAGTGATATTCCATAAAGTCTGGTGCCTAATTTGTCTCTGGATTTTGAGTTGTTGATTATATAATATTACCTAATAACAACATAAATTTAATTCACATGTTTTTATGTGAGGACATCTTGACTAAAGAGTAAGAATATAGTAAACACTGATATGAAATTGCCAAGATCCAGAAACTTTATGTTAAAAATTAACTTTATTTATACATTGCCATCATATAAAATCTTACAGATGAAAATTAACTTTTCCTCATTTCAATTTCCAATGTTTTCATAACTGGTATCAATCTATGGTAGGTAAAAAAGGCTTGTGAAAGTTCCTACTATTTCATTAAAAAGTTTAAAATTATTTAGTCCCTTGTGAATGCAAGTAAAACAGAATTTTTTAAGTTATTCACCAAATAATGGGGGGCTTACTCTAAGGATACAAGTTAATATAAGGAAATATGACACTCAGGTATACAACTTGACTTGAGGTATAATGGAAATCATTGTAGTGCCTGGTATCACAAAAGCCAGAACTGGATTCTAAAAAGCTCTAGATGATTCAGCAGTGACTAGCCTGTAATGAATTTTTGCCAACATCTGCTCTTCATTCTTTTCCCCCTACCAGTCATTTTCTTCTAGCTTTTGCTTCCTCAAAACTTTGATTTATTTTGTTATGATTCCTTTTCTATATCTTACAGGTGGCTCTATCTCTGTTTCCTTTAAACTTCAGATTTCTTGGCCTTTGCATATATATTCTCTCTATTAGTTGGGTTACCTTCAATTGCAATTAATAAAAATGCAAAGCAAACTACCATTAATGATTTATTGTTGTATAATAAAATGATAAACAACAATACAACAATAAATGATTTAAACAAAAAAAAATGATTTATTGTTGTATATAACGTATAAGTAAAGGCTTACCACTGCATTCAGGAATGATTGATGCAGAGATTAAAATAACATTTCTCTCTTTCAATCTTTCTCTCTCTCTCTCGATAGGTAGACAGGTAGGTTGATAGATAGACAGAGATAAGACAAGATTGCTCCATGGGATGGCCATATTGACATTAGCCCTCCTAGAGTAAGTTACATCATATTTTCTTAGTGACCTGGATGAAAAACAATGTATATCCCAACATATACACTTTAACATAATATCCACTAGGCGTACTCTGGTGGACTCCAATTAATATAACATATTAAGTGCCCATCTCTAAATCCATATTTGTTTCATACCCATGGCAGTAGAAGCAAGGAGAATGTCAGCTCCTCCTGGACCATATCCAGTAACTTTCTAACAGTAAAATTATTATAGCTCTAGAAGAAATGTGGAAAGAATTACTGGACGTAAACACAAAGAAGGCTAGCTTACTCCATAGTTTCTGGTTCAGATTTCTGACAATGATTACGTTGCCATTCAGGGCATTTTTCCATGGTCGACTCTTATAGTCAGGCATGGATATACTTCTTGGATGCAGCATTCAGTCATTGTCTATTCACAGGTGCTTTTCAGTAATATCACACTGTACAAAACCAGGTGTACAGAGCAAATCTGTGATAAAAGCTCAGAGTGGAATCGTTTTTCCCTTAAAAATATTTGTGGGCTTGGAAGATATCACAATAGTCATTTAACTATTATTTCAGATGAAGAAAGTCAGTTGGTTACATTACTTTTAAAAATATCAAACTTCATTATTATTCTCTTTTAATTTCCATCTAAGAAGTCCAACAAAGAAATCTGTAAATCTATGCCTTAACGCTTACTAAGTGAAAATATTATCATTTTGACATTATTATTGACATTTTTGTAAATATATTGTCACATGCCATATTTGATTAAGTTTAACATTTAGGTAGACTAGAGAGGCAAGAATAGAGTTATAATAATCAGCAAATTGTCTCTTACAAAGGAAGTATTTGAACCCTGGATTGACTGTGATTCATTTCATAAAGTTAAACAGTTCCAAGGGTTATAAATCTTTATTGAAGCCAAAGATAATGTCTGTGCAGAAATGAACATTTAGACGTGGAAAATGGTAGAACAAATTTCATCCAGAATGATGTCTATAGTATTATTTGTACTAAATCTTAGTATGTGCTTAAATTTAGAATGTTCTTATAACTTAATATTTAAGTGTTAAAAGCAAACTGTGTCTAGAAAAAATGCATAGAAAAATTAAATAAGGAGAAAAAGCACCATATAAAAGTGTCTGGTTTTAATATAAAATAGGATACCAGTTGGGTTGAAGTATGTTTCATATCTTTAAATATTTTCAGTAAAATAATTGAGGCATAAGCAATTTGAATACCAAATGAATAAAAAGTAATATTTCATTCAGAAAACAAAGCCCAAAAGAAAGTCAATGTTCCTTTCATTTTTATCTCTAGGAAAGGGCTTAACTTTGAAATGCAAATTTCAAATTTAGAATTCAATAATTCTAAAGCTTTCTCAGTGAAATTAACAGGAAATTCTCTTTCCTCAACAAAAAATTCCTCACAGGAAGAGATATGATTGTACTTATCTACTACTTATCATCAACACTTGTATAAACAGAACTTTTCCGTAACATTGAAAAAAGTTCACCCTACCGCCCAGTCCAACTCCACATGTCTGAAATATTCCACAACCCTTACCATCTTTGAGAAATAGCACAGAAGAGTCTGTCACTACAGAGTTTCCACACAGTATTTAATTTTGCTGTATTCACTACAAGTCTTTTATATCAACACTAGTGCCAAATTCATCATGTGGTTTCTTGGGTATAATATTTGCCAAGCACTCAGCTAGGCTTCCACAAATGAGAACGGAAAGGGGTTCCAAGATAGACCGTGCTCCTCCAAGTCCACAGGTAGGCCAGTGACCACTGTGGAACTGGAGTTCTCCCATGCAATATTTGTGGTAAACTGGATTTCAGTTAAACCTTGATCTGCTATTACATGTCATTTTTATGAGACTCTTCCTCTAATTGTCCAATTTAAGACATATAAGATCTTGCAAACAGTCACAAATGTCTATACATATAAATATTTGTTGTTGTTTAGTTGCTCAGTTGTGTCTGACTCTGTGTGACCCCATGGACGGTAGCCCACCAGGCTCCTCTGTCCATGGGATTTCCCAGGCAAGACTACTGGAGTGGGTTGCTATTTCCTTCTCCAGCGAATCTTCCCAACCCAGGGATCAAACCATGTCATCCTGCAAGTCTCCTGCATTGCAGATGGATTCTTTACTACTGAGTCACTATTTATATTTTGGGAATATATACATATTTTAAAATTTGAAATACATTTTAATTCAAAATTTTGTAAATCTAAAGAAAATTAATAAAAATAAAACACTGCATGTCTATATAATTGTGTAGTGTTTAAAGCTTACCCTATACCAACTTCCTTTAGCTATTTTTAGAGTCAAATTTCATGAACATTTTGTCCTCATACTCTTTTTTTTTTCCTTTCTATTTATTTCTAGTTTCTCTAATTTGTCTTCTAACCCAACTCGTATCACTAAAGCCGTTGTTTTTTTTTTAAATCAGTGTCACCAGGGTCACCCTCGTTGCTAAATTCAGTCGTTAACCTAACCCCTGTGGTACTGTTAGCTACCCACCTAATATCCATTCGTTAGATGAACAGACTCCAACTAACCTGTTGGTCTCAGGTGGAGCACAGTCATTGCAGTTACAGCAGTCTGTGGTCTTAGGCAACCTTAGATCCATGAGAATAAACAACCGATGCTTTAAGCTGCCAGATTCTTGGGTAATTTTCTTTTTCTATTTTTTAATTAAAACCCAATGCTTTGCAAAGAAACGTATTACAAAAATGACTTTTACTAAAGAAGTGAATTTGTTTTAAATGAAAAAATATTCCCTCCATGAAAGGTCAAAATACACATTTTCTAGAGAAATTATATTGCATTAATGATTTAACAGTGCACAAACAAAGACTATAGAGTTTCTTTCAATTAGTACTGAAACCTTAGTATAAAAACTAGTGGTAGGTGGGTGGGGGAACGTTTTATACCCTGAACTCCAATATTCCAACTCTGTGTCCTGTCCTGTGGTCATAATTTATAAAAATCCTAATTGTGCAATGATTTGGGTTTTTGTAACTTCAGTAATGTGTTAAAGGCAATGAGTCTTGATTTGAAGAATCTGTTGTATCCAAAGGCCAGAATAGGACTCAGCTCTGATGATTATATACATAAAATGATGGGCAATTCCTTAATGCATCCAAATCTTACTTTTCAATTCTGAAGTGACATCTGTATCTTTAAACTCTCCTGCAATATGAGCTATATCAGAAACAGGTGACCGCAAAGCCCAGAAGTGTTTGAAGAGCTGTAGCTATGGGCAATGATTCATCTCCTTTAAAACAGTTGTTTACTTATTTATTTATTTCTCTATTTTGGGTTCCCAGGTGGCACAGTGGTAAAGAATTGGCCTGCCAATGCAGAAGACACAAGAGATGCGGGTTTGATCCCTAAGTCAGGAAGATCCACTGGAGAAGGAAACGGCAACCCACTCCAGTATTCTTGCCTGGAGAATCCCATGGACAGAGGAGCCTGGTGGGCTGCAGTCCATGGGGTTGCAAAGAGTCAGGTACAATTGAGTACACACACATTTATCTATATATTTATTTTTATGATGCAAACAGATTTGTTTGCATGCATGGCAGTGAGGAGTAGGCTATAGATACAAAGGCATGCAGTCTTCAGGCAAATGGAGAAGATGGTCTTCTGAGTAGTTAGCTGACTTTGGAACCTACTGCAATGGGAAGACTTGCTGTGCTGCCTTCAGAAATTAAGTCTCTTCCCCTAAGACCTCAGAGGGCTTTTCCTGAAGGATGGACCAATATTATACTCCAGGCTGCTGAGAAAGTTCTTATGCTCTAGGTTGGTGTATGTGAGAAGTTTATTAGCTTTTACTGATCCAAAAATATTGAGGTTAGCAACTGGCAGGCAGGTCACAACGACGTGAAGTGCCTCTCACCTCTCTTTGGGCTGGCCTGAAATGTAAGCTGTGTGATTACATCCTTTTCCATCTTCTTTTCCTCAAAATAGGGCCAATTCCAAGGAAACTCCCCAGGGGCCCCAGGTACCCTGTTGCCATTTTTTTGCAAACAAGAAAATGTTGCTTTTGAATTTCAAGACTCTACCACCTACTTAAGAATAAGCAGTGTTTGTGGTTTTTTTCATGGAATTCTGCAACCACAAAGATCCTCTCTCTATTACCCTGTTGGTCTTCCCTTTTTGGACAATCTTCTCTCCTAATTAGCAATTCAGGATTGCTGGTTGATACATCTAAGATATTATTCATTTATTTTCATTTAGTTGCTAATGGGCTTCCTGTTTCTATTTCTTATCCTCCTCGTTGCCTCTGGATGATTACTAAGAAAAAGAGGGGGATGTTGATTTTATTTGTGTGCGTGCTAAGTCGCTCCGGTCGTGTTTGACTCTTTGTGACCGTATGGACAGTAGCCTGCCAGGCTCCTCTGTCCATGGGATTCTGCAGGCAAGAATACTGGAGTGGGTTGCCACGCCCTCCTCCAGGGGATCTTCCTGACCCAGGGATCGAACCCATGTCTCCTACATCTCCTGCATTGGCAGGTGGGTTCTTTTACCACTAGTGCCACCTGATTATACTTGGCCATATTCAAATAAAAATTTCACCTTCCTGGGAACTTTCCTCATTTGACATGTTTTATTTCCTTTATAACACATATCACTTTTGACTGCCTAGACTGTTTCTGCATTTGTAGTGCATAGAACAGCTCCTGATATTATAATTCACAAATATTTATTGAAGCAATAGGAGTCTAGGATATATACATATTTTATTAAAAGCTGCATTTTCACCCACATAAAACTAATTTTTTCCCAAAGCATGATATAATTCCAAGTGGTTTATAGACACATATATTGGCAGTTTACATAGGCAGCTTTAAAATTTATTTTTAATGTGATACACACACAACATTAACAAAAACACAACTTCACAGAAATTCATGAGATAGTATAAGGCTAAACATTTAAAGAAATTAAGTTGCATTTGATTTGAAAATATATTAAGTTTTTATAATTAAAACAATGGGTTTATAGGGATAAGATAAAACTCATTTAAGGGTCTGGGAATATAGAAGTTTGGAAAATACTGTATTGATTCATATATTTAAGCATGACATTACTGGGCCACACTAGTACTGGATTAGGAATCAGGTTATGTTTTCTTAATCATTCCAGCTGCAATGACTTCAATCTCCTTCCTGCCCAGACAGTGTTTTTCTAAGCTTCTCTCTCTAAAGATCCCTGATGAGCCCCTGTCCTGCTATCTCTTGTCTACTGGCCAAGCCAGAAGAATGGGAACTCACATGGGCTCTTAACGCAGCTCCATCTTCTTGACTTTAAAAGAACAACAGCAGGTTTTGTGTTTGTTTGTTTTCCCTTTTATTAAAATTTTTTTTAATTGGAGGATAATTGCTTTACAATGTCATGTTGGTTTCTGCTGTAAAACAATGGTAATCAGCTGTAAGCATACGTTTATTCCCCTTCCTCTTGAGCCTCCATCCCACTCCCCCATCCTGTCCCTCTAGGTCATCACAGAGCACTGAGCTGAGCGCCCTGTGCTATATAGCTGCTTCCCACTAGCTATCAATTTTTAATTGGGTTTATTTTATTTTTTTTTTTTTTTAGGAAGTGTCTGGCTTGAGAAAGCTGGGCAGACATGAACTGGATTTTTAGTTTGTTTCTAATTTGTTTCCTGCTTTTCCCTTCCAGCACAGATTCTTCTAATTAAACCTGTTCTCAGATATATCTGCTGAGAAAATGCATGTGAGGCTTCTCTCATACTTTCTTCTATACTTCCCTTCTTCCCTGAAAAGGATACATTATTTGTCTGAATATCATTTATCCTCTAGTAAGATTGCCGGGAGAAATATCAATAACCTCAGATATGCAGATGACACCGCCCTTATGGCAGAAAGTGAAGAAGAACTAAAGAGCCTCTTGATGAAAGTGAAAGAGGAGAGTGAAAAGTTGGCTTAAAGCTCAACATTCAAAAAACTAAGATCATGGCATCTGGTCCCATCACTTCATGGCACATAGATGGGGAAACAGTGGAAACAGTGTCAGACTTATTTTTTTGGGCTCCAAAATCACTGTGGATGGTGACTTCAGCCATGAAATCAGAAGATGATTGCTTCTTGGCAAGAAAGCTATGACAAACCTAGACAGTGTGTTGAAAAGCACAGACATTACTCTACAGACACAGGTCCATACAGTCAAGGCTATGGTCTTCCCAGTGGTCACATACGGTTGTGAGAGCTGGACTGTAAAGAAGGCAAACCATCACAGAATCGATACCTTCGAACTGTGGTGCTAGATAAGACTCCTGAGAGTCCCTTGGACTGCAAGGAAATCAAACCAGTCAATCTCAAGGGAAATAAACCCTGAATATTCATTGGAAAGACGATGCTGAAGCTGAAGCTTCAGTATTTTGGTCACCTAATGTGAATAGCCAACACATTGGAAAAGTTCCTGACACTGGGAAAGATTGAGGGCAGAAGAGGGCATCAGAGAATGAGATGGCTGGATGGCATCACCGATGCAGTGGACATGAACTTGGGTAAACTCTGGGAGATGGCATGGGATAGGGAGGATTGGCATGTTGCAGTCCATGGGGTCGCAGAGTCAGACACAACTGGACCACTGAACAACAACAACAACAACATCTGTCATTGGGCTTCCCAAGTGGTGCTGGAGGTAAAGAACCCACCTGCCAATGCAAGAGAAATAAGAGATATGGTATGGGGAGGGAGGAGGGAGGAGGGTTCAGGATGGGGAACACATGTATACCTGTGGTGGATTCATTTTGATATTTGGCAAAACCAATACAATTTTGTAAAGTTTAAAAAAAAAAAAAAGAGATATGGGTTTGATCCCTGGGTCAGGAAAGATCCCTTGGAGGAAGGCATGGCAACCAACTCCATTATTCTTGCCTGAAGAAGAGCCTGGCAGGCTATAGTCCACAAGGTTACAAGGAGTCAGAAAAGACTGAAGCAATTTAGCACACACGCATGTATTTATCATCATCTCAAGATAATGGAGTGAGATTACCCAAAATGTTTACCAAAAACCTCTGCTTGAAGTTGTCAGTAAAAAGATCAGTGAAGAATGACATTGTGTATGTTTCTGTGTGTGTTCAGTTGCATCCAACTCTTTGTGACCCCAGTGGACCTGTAGCCCGCAGGCTTCTTTGTCCATGGAATTTTCCAGGAAAGAATACTGGAGTGGGTTGCCATTTCCTTCTCCAGGGGATCTTCCAACCCAGGGATTGGACTTGCATCTCTGGTATCTCCTGCATTAGCAGGCAAATTCTTTACCACTGTGCCACCTGGGAAGCTCAGTTAAGGTTAAACTTGTACTTAATTTTTTACTTCTTGATGTTCCTTGTATGTGGAGCTCCCTTCGAAAATCTACAAGGAAGGGGAATAGTGGTAAAGGATAGTGCCAGCATTCCTTGGATATCTAATTAAATAACTCAGGGAGCAGCATTAATTATAATGACTCATTGAAAGTTAGAGAATAATAGCAATAACTATCAATGTATACAAAAATTACTATTATCAAATGCTTCCTGTACATTGGAAATAGTTCTAAATACTTTTACATGTGATGTATCATTTTACTATACCACCTTCATGTTAATCCTATGAGGGTATTGTTTTTCCTGTTTTATAGAATGAGTCCATTCTGAAGGAGATCAGCCCTGGGATTTCTTTGGAAGGAATGACGCCAAAGCTGAAACTCCAGTACTTTGGCCACCTCATGCGAAGAGTTGACTCATTGGAAAAGACTCTGATGCTGGGAGGGATTGGGGGCAGGAGGAGAAGGGGACGACAGAGGATGAGATGGCTGGATGGCATCACTGACTCAAGGACGTGAGTCTGAGTGAACTCTGGGAGTTGGTGATGGACAGGGAGGCCTGGCGTTCTGTGATTCATGGGGTCGCAAAGAGTCGGACACGACTGAGCGACTGAACTGAACTGAACTGAACTGAATCTGAGGTAAAGATAGATTAAATGAGTTTGTCAAGGTTACATAGCAAACATTGACCTCAGGAGCCATCTGACTCCAAAGCCAAAGTTCTTCACCTTGTGTTAGGAATAAAATGCTCTAAAATCTTTAAATAAATAGCAGAAATAACATGGTGTGATAATTTTACATGTCAACTTGGCTAGGCTAATGTACCATCATTTGGTCAAGCCCTAGTCTAGATGTTGCTGTGAAAGTATTTTATATTAATAGATGTGATGAACATCTATAGCCAGTTGACTTTAAGTCAAAGAGATCACCCTTGAGTATATGGATGGGGCTTACCCAACCAGTTTACGGCCTATAGAGAAAAAAACTAAGGTTTGGAAGGGAAGAAGAAATTCATCCTCAGGACTGTAATATAGAAATCTGCCTCAGTGTTCAACTTGCATTCTACGCTGTCCATTTCAGATTCAAGACTACCTCAACTGTTGCCTAAATTCCCAGCTTGCTGGCCTGCCCTTAGAATTTCAGGCTTGCCAACCCCCACAATTGTTTCAGCTAATCCCTTAAAATGAATCTCTATAGAATACACACACACACACACACACACACACAGATAGAGAGATATATATATAAGAGAATTATATATATATAATATAAATATATATAAATAAACTTGTATATAATATATATAATATAAATAAATATATAAAAGAATTTATATATATATGAATTCTTTGGGTTCTGTTTCTCTGGAGAATCCTGACTGATGTAGGGGGCATTCATTCACACCTACTCTGTACACATGTACTGTACACATGTACATCACTGACACTTAAGGAAAGATGCTGGTTAAAAACCTCCTTGCTTGAATTAGACTGCTATAACAGAACTCATACATGGCACCATCTTATGGCACATGCTGACTCATGCTGGCCATTAAAAATCAAAGGAATTTTTTCATGCATACTTTCAGAAATCTTACGCGCTGCTTTGAAACTATACATGCCTTTAAGATCTCAGGGAACTTCAAGGATATCACCTTAGATTTCAAAGGATGAATAAACGTGCCCTGGCCCATTCCCACTGCCCCCAGGCTCCACACACTTGCCTCCAAATTCTTTTTGCTTGTGGTAGTTTTAGTTGCCTTCAATGAAACCTCATTGAATACCCAATGAGAGTTATGTACATATTGTACATTTTAGTTCCTAGAACACCTTTAATTCCTTGTCCTTTTAGAGATTTTTGAGGTTCTATGAGGGATCTTTGCAATGACTTTTTGGGTTTAAAAATATCCACTCTTACTTTTTCTTGTTCAAGTTCTGAACTCATTAGAGTTGACCATAAAATACAGGACATTCAGTTACTTTAAATTTCAGGTAAATAATAAATTACTTATTTAGTATAAATATGTCTCAAATATTGCACAAAACATAATTACACCTTTCAAATATTTCACTCCCTTGAAATTCAAATTTCACTGTGTTTGCTGCATTTTTATTTCTTAGATCTGGCAACACTTATGAATAGCTGAGATATATAATTACAAAATACCTAAACAGGAGAGTAAAACATAATATTTTCTATTGATATTATAACTGGGAATATTGGCAAAATCATTAATAATTGCTTTCACTTTAATTTTTATAAGACCTATAAGTGACTGGCATATCAGAACTGAAAAAAAAAGGCTTCTTGAATGAAAGAAGGGTTCTTATGAAATGCTCAACAGAAGGAAAGTTAGGAAAACCCAACAACATTTACTCACTGAATAGCTAGGATGGTGCGTCACTTAACCAAGTGTGAGTAAGCGGTATCAGCTCAAAGACTGACACAAGACATACTGAATAATCACCAGTACCCAGTACTGTTTCCAAAATAGACACTCTGATGATACAAGGACACCGTGATTCAGGTGGTCTTAATTTGGACCAATGTATTTCTATCTCATTTGTATTAGTATTGTGGTAGTGGTTTAGTTGCTAAGTTGTATGTGACCCTTGCTACCCCATGGACTGTAACCTTCCAGGCTCCTCTGTCCATGGGATTCTCCAGGCAAGAATATGGGAGTGGGGTGCCATTTCCTTCTCCAGGGGATCTTTCCAATCCAGGGATCAAACCAGGATCTCATTCACTGAAGGCAGATTCTTTACTCATTAAGCTATGAGGGAAGTTCTATACTAACCTAACTCAGTAAAACCGAATGGCCTGAAGGGTAATACAATATAAATTTTGAAGTTATATTTTATTTATTCAGCAAACATTGATCCGAGCCCTCCTTTGTTCCAGAGACAGAGCTGGACAGTGGGTATCCAAAGGAAGGAAAATAAAGCATAATGTTTTCTCCCATGGAATTTCAGTTCTGTGGAAGTTAAATTTGATAATACACAAGTGCAAAATATCCGATATGAAATATGGTAAAATAAAGCAGGATGCTATGGAAAATAATAATAATAATAAATATCTTAGTTTGGATGAGTTGGAAAGGCCTCTCCCAGACATAAATTGGGGGTAGGAGGAAAATGCAAATAAGACAAAGGGAACAAGGAGGTGAAGTGCCTGAAATGAGAATGAACTTGGTGTTTTGGAGGCACAAAAGACTGCTGTGGCTGAATTTTTGATGAGTTAGGAACATGGCTGGATAATATCAAGTTGGAAAGGCACTAAGTCATATCAGAAAACATATTTCAGCTATATTAGTGTTTTTTTGATTTAATTCTAAGCACAATAGTCATTGCTTCATTGTAAATATCAACCAAATTATCAGAGGGTTATTTTAGTAATTACAATGTAAAACAATGCACTGTAGACAATTTAAAGAAACTCAAACCAATGCATTAAGTAGAAATATAAATTTTATAGTCCTTCAAATGGAAAATTTCCTTAGTTGTCATAAACAGACTGTTTATATTTCCTTTTGTAAAGAGAAGCATTTCTGATTCTTTGAGATGTTTACTTGGTATTTTAAATAATAAAAAAAGATAAAATAAAATTAAATCTCTAAGTTTGGTGCCATTCTATGTAATATACTATATAAAAGTGAAAGTCACTCAGTCATCCCATTCTCTGCGACCCCATGGACTACAGAGTTCACGGAATTCTCCAGGCCACAATACTGGAACGGGTAGCCGTTCCCTTCTCCAGGGGATCTTCCCAACCCATAGACTGAACCCAGGTCTCCCGCATTGAGGGTGGATTCTTTACCAGCTGAGCCACAAGGGAAGCCCAAGAGTACTGGATTGGATAGCTTATCCATTTTCCAGTGGATCTTCCCAACCCAGGAATTGAACCTGGGTCTCCTGCATTGCAGGTGGATTCTATACCAACTGAGCTATCAGGGAAGCCCTAATATACTATACAGTTGCTTTAAAAAATTTTTATCAATTATTGATAAACTTACTGAAACCCCATTCTAGCTCTTTCTTTGGTATATTTTTCTTTTTTATTATCTAACTTTATTTTTGTTAATGATTTTGGCAACTAAATAATAAAATATAAAGCCTAAAAATGATTATAACCGGGAAACCTACAGGACAAGGGGTGGGTGGAAATCTTACTAGCAACTTATAAATGCTCATTGAGTGCTATATGAAGTGGCAAACACCAGAGTCAAATTAATGTCTGAAACACAGAAAGAGTGAAAGTTGGATGATATTTTGGAATCAGAATCAACCTTGGAGCAAAAGCCTATTCACTTACCCAACTGTGAAGGCCAAGAAGAAACACATATCATCTTGTAAACAAGTACATGAATTAACTTATTCAATCCAGAGCAAGTGATTTAACCAAGTTAGACAACATTAAGTAACTTCAGCCAAGGAAGACTAGATATTAATTGTAACAGAGCCAAAAACATCAGAGTTAGAAAACTTAGGAGTGAAGTGTTAAGACTGTTGGCATTTATATGCCTGTGTAGACCTTAAAAGTTAGACGTCAGAAAATAATCTCTAGGAAGAACATCATAAATGGACTGTGTGATACAGTTTCCTGTTCTGATAAAAGCCTCTTTTGATTTCAAATGTTTTCCTTCAGCAAATATTTGCTAAAGGAGACAAAATTTCTGGAATTGGTATATAATGTACACAGTGTGTGGGTTTTCCCTGAAGATTAATGTAGGAACCTATCTGTAATTAAAGTAGTAACTGTGGGAGAGGTAATACCCATAATCATATTTACCTTATTTTAAAATGTAGTTTATCTTTGAGTGAGTGATAGTTGCTCAGTTGTGTCTGACTCTTTGCGACCCCATGGACTATAGCCCGCCAGGCTCCTCTGTCCATGGAATTCTCCAGGCAAGAATACTGGAGTGGGTTGCCATTTCCTTCTCCAAGTTGATCTTTAATCCAGTATAATACTGAATATTTAGTCTAAGTTCTTTCTACATCAGGAGAATTCTGTAAAGTCATATACCCCAAATACAGTGCCTGATAAGTAACAGGCACATAGAAAATAAGGCAAATTTGGGAGTAAAATAATATATTTATCTTTTTATTGGTGTGAAATGAAGAGACTGGATATCTAATTTTTTAGAACAGTTTTAGATTTACAAAAACATTGAACAGATGGTGCAGAGATTTTTATGTAACACTCTCCCATCCCCCATGCATATTTCCTATTTTATTAATATCTTGCATTAGCATGGTACATTTGTTATGATAAATGAAGCAATATTAATACATTATTATTAACTATAGTCCATCATTTATATTAAAGTTCACCACTACTGATGTATGGTGCTATAGATTTTGGCAAATGCATAATGTCATGTAGGGCTTCCCTGTTGGCTCAGATAGTAAAGAATTTTCCTGCAATGCAGGAGACCCCAGTTCAATCCCTGGGTCAGGAAGGTCCCCTGGAGAAGGGAATGGCAACTCCAGTATTCCTGCCTGGAAGATTCTGTGGACAGAGGAGTTTGGTGGGCTACCGTCCATGGGGTAGCAAAGAGTCAGACATGACTGAGTGACTTAACACTAATACATAATGCCATATATTTACCATCACAATATTACACAGATGAGTTTACTTGCCCTAATAATCCCCCCTGCCTCACCTCTTAACCCCTACTCACTCCCTCTATAACCCCAACCACCACAGAACTTTTCACTGTCTCCACAGTTTTCCCTTTTGCAGACTGCCATATGGTTGGAATCATACAATATGTAGATTAAGAGTCCCCAATCTCTGGGATCAAATGCCTGACAATCTGAGGTGGAGGTGATGTAATAACAGAAATAACATGCACAATACAGGTAGTGCACTTGAATCATCTCAAAACCACCCCCTCACCTGGTCCATGAAAAAGCCATCTTCCATGAAACCAGTCCCTGATGCCAAAAAAAGTTGGGGACCACTGATGTAGACTAAAGATTGTCTTCTTTCCTTTAGCAACATGTATTCAAATTTTTACAAGTTACTTCATCATTTGATCTCTCATTTAAAAAATTATTTTAATAATGCTTCATTGTACAGATATAGCACTGTATATTCATTCACCTTTGAAAGACATCTTGAGTCCTTCCAGTTTTGGGTGATTATAAATAAAACTGCTGTAAACAGAGTATTCCCAACTCCTTCCTTCCATCCTTTACAATATTGTTGTCATTTATTTGTCTATATGCTATAATCACCTAAAACATTATTGCTATGATTATTTAAACAAACTATTATCTATTAAATTAAGAATAAGATAAATAAAGTATTTAATTTCATCTTTATTTATCCCTTCCCTTATGCTCTTCCTTGATTTATTTAGGTCCAAGTTTCTGACCTATATCATTCTTCTCTTGAGACTTCTTTTAATATTTCTTGCAAGGCAGATCTACTGGTAACAGATTTCCTCAGTATATGTTTGTCTAAGAGTCTTTATTTCTCTTTCACTTTTGAAAGATAGGTTGCATGGGTGTGCTAAGTTGTTTCAGTCATGTCTGGCTTGTTGTGACACTATGGACTGTAGCCCCAGGCTCCTCTATCCATGGGATTCTCCAGGCAAGAATACTGGAGTGGGTTGCTATGCCCTCCTCTAGGGAGTCTTCCCAACTCAGGGATCAAACCCGCATCTCTTATGTCTCCTGCACTGGCAGGCGGGCCCAAAAGATAGGTTAAACAAATACATAACTCAAGAATTTAGGGTCTTTTTTTCCCCCTCAACACTTTGAATATTTCACTTCATTCACTTCTTGCTTGCATCCAATGTAATTCTTATTCCTACTCCTCTAGAGATGGTTTCCTCTACTGTTTAGTAATTTTTTCTAGATTTCCTCTTTGTCTTTGGTTTTCTGGTATTTAATATGCTTAGGTGTAGATTTCTTAGTATTTATTTTCTGCTTGTTGTTCTCTAAGTTTCCTGAATCTGTAGTTTGGTGTCTGTAAATAACTTTAGAAAATTCTATTATTAGTATTTCAAATATTTCTGCTGCTCCTTCCTGTCATTTTTGTCTTTCTCATGTTTTTTATTATACATATTTTACACCTTTTTAAATTCTCAAACATGCCTTGGTTATTCTGGTTCTTTGACTTTTTTTTTACTCTTTGCATTTCACTTTTGGCAGTTTCTATTGGCATATCTTGAGAGTCACCAGTTCTTTCCTTTGCCATGTTTAGTCTACTTATGAGACCATCAGAAGAATTCTTCATGTCTATTAGAGTATCTGTGACTTCTATACTTTCCTTTTGGGAATTCCCTGGTAGTTCAGTGCTTAAACTGCGGGGGCCCTGAAGTTTGATCCCTGGTTAGGATCTAAGATCCCCTAAGCCATGCAGTGTGATGGGTAAAAAAAAATTGCTTGATACTCTTTCTTGGGAGTTTCTGTCCCTCCATTTATATCACCCATCTGTTCTTGAAAGTTGCGTATGCTTTCCAATGAAGTCTTTAAAATACTAAACATAATAGTTTTAAGTTCTCTGATAATTTCAAAATTCATGTCATATTTGAGTTGTGTTATCTCTTTATCTCAAAACTTGTTTTGTCTCTTCAGATTGTTTCTTTGTTTTTTATCTTTTAGAATACCTTGTAATTTTTTGCTGAAAGCTGGACATGATGTATTGAGTAATAGTCATTGAAGTAATTAAGCTTTTACTGTGACATTTTATGTTAATCTGACTAGGAGTTGGGTTGTGTTCAGTGTTTGCCATAATTGTAATTGCCAGAAGCTTAGATTTTCTCTAGTTTCCTGGTCAGACTTTTTTTTCCTGTTGCTTTTGGGTTTCCCTAGGGACTCCTTCTTAAATAGAATCTGTGATTCTCATTTATAATCTGTGACTCACTTATGACCTGTTTTAATATTGAAGCCCTGTTGAGGTGGCTGTAAGATGTTGGGAAGGGTAAGAATTCTATATTCTTATAATAAATCTCAGATTTTTAATAGACCTTAGTCCCTGAAATGTGGTTTTCAAAACATTCCTTAGCCCCTGTTTTCTCATTGTTTATGACAGACAAGTCTAGCACGGTCTGGAATTGTCCGATTGTTCTTTGCTCAAGTAAGATAGGGTAGAGTAGCTCCCCATGGAGGACACTGTTAAGTTTCCTTTGGGCATACTTTAAAATATTTACTAAAATCTGTGGAAGAGTGGCAGCGTTAAGAAAATATACAGAAAATATTGAGATAATAAAAAACTGATTAGAGTAAAAACTGATGGTGATGGAACAAAGCAAAATGAGTTTCAATATAACACAATTATTACTCCAGAAAATGATTACAAGGAATTAAACAGAAACAAAATTTCAAAGGTATATTAGATGAGATTTGTCCTGAAATTAAGAATACTAATTAACCTGCAAGTGAAAAATGAAACTTCTTCTTTGGTAAAGATTGACAAA
This sequence comes from Bubalus kerabau, assembly GCF_029407905.1. Taxonomy (NCBI): domain Eukaryota; kingdom Metazoa; phylum Chordata; class Mammalia; order Artiodactyla; family Bovidae; genus Bubalus; species Bubalus kerabau. The sequence continues at coordinate 101,523,436 of NC_073624.1, forward strand.
ACTGTAAAGGGCAAGCCATCTTTTGTGATGTTACCAATATTCAAAGTCTAGAAAACATCTTGAGTGTCCAGAGAGGAAAAGTAAGTAACCTAAGCAGTGGAAAATAACTAGGCTGGCTTCAGACTTTTCCACTGCAACTTTTAGTGCCAGAAGACAATGAAGCAATGTCTCAATATTCTAAGAAAAATGTGACCTAAGAATATTCTACCAATTTGTCCTTAGAGTAAAATATTCACAGATATAAAAAAGAAAGAAAGAAAAAAAAAGCAAGTACTCAGGGAACATAGCACATATGAGAAAGAAGTGAATATACTTTCAAAAGAGTTCTATCAAAATTGTACATTCAACACTGAAGCAGATGTGAATAAAAAAGAATGAGTCATTCATATTAAATACTATAGTGCATATATCTAAAGTTCAACATAAGACATATAATTGTATAATGTGACAAATAAATGGTCTGGATCTACATTCTTATAGTTTCAACTCTGACAAGTCTTAGGTCTATAACCTTGGGCAAATTAATAATACAAACTACTTCATGAGGTCATTTTGAAGATTTGAAGATTAAATGTGCTATAATCTGCAAATAAAAATGCAGGAGACATTAGACTATGTTGGCTAAAGTAAGCAAACATGTATTCAGACAATAAGAAAAATTGCCAGTCTCTGATAAGTAAAATATAACAAAATTGGAAAGTGAAAAGAAGTGCAAATATAAATGAGTACATAAAAATTAGAAATATTTTTTAAAGATTTAACTCAATAATTTCATAATTTTTAATATTTAAATGAATAATTTTGAATTTTTTGGATAAAATGTCTATTAAACTTTTACCAATTCCTTATATAAATAATATATCATTATTATATCTTATTATCTGTACTTATATTTTTCATCCTTTTTTATCTCTAAATATGCAGAGATAATAACATTTTGTGTGGTAAGCATGTGGATGATTATTGGGTCTTTTTCTCAAAACTTATAGTCCTTGAATTTTCATAATGATGAGTATGTATAAATTGTACCAAAATAATAAGCTTTTTAAAAAATGCAACGTAAAAATGACAAGTAAAATGTAACAATTCAGAGTCTAAATTATGATAAAATAAGCATTAACAGTATCTAAAATTGTTATTTTAAATTTTACTGATTAAGCATGAGTAATGCCAGAATGACAAGGAAAATAGAATATATACATATGCTATACATGAAGCAGAGATTTAATGATACTACATAACATTTTGGTTTTCAATGATTTATATATATCTTACATCCAATTCGTTAGAAGACAGATAAGAATCAGAAACTGAGCAAAAGAAACAGCCAAAATAGTTTTTACAAAGTCCATGCATAAAAGTTCAAAGACTTTGTGATGCATGACAAATTCACTCTTCTTTCACTAGTTTTTGCTGGGAACTACCATTCACTCCCTTTTCAGTCTGTTACAAGCTCAAGGAGAAAGCATTTGGCCAAAGGTCTAAGTCAACAAATATTTACTGAATGCCTAATATGTGTAATGGACTAGAAGTACAGCAATAAATAAAACTGATAAGCCATGTTTTGTGGAGATAACATTCTGGTGGAGAAAATAAATAAACTAATAATTTATGCATTTATGTCATATAGTTATGAGTGTTATGAAGAAGTTCATTCACTTTTAGATGGAGTGCTCAGGGAAGGAGTAACCGAGGAGGTAACATTAAGCAGAGGCTCAAATGAGGTAAGGATTCAACCAAATAGACACTGTATTCTCCCAACCCCATTGTTATCTTTTTGCTTGTTTGATTTTTGAGTGGTGAGCCTATGATTTGATCAGAATCAATAGTACAAAAGAAAATATTTTCTCGGGTTATGAGAACGAAGAATTCTCATCTTCTCTGATTTTAACCTAAAATGATATAAGGTATGGAGCAGATGTAGCTACCACCTCTATGTGGAAGATCACTAATTACAGCATCAACAAAAAGAAAGCTCTCTGGAAAGAGAGAAATGTAGTTAAAAAAAAAAAACTACATTATTTATTATTTATTACTTTGAATTACTATGCATTTGATTTCATACAATCATTAATTGACTGATTCACATAGAAACACTGGGCACAAATTGTGGGCCAGGAACTATTTTAGACATTAAGGATACAACTGTGACTATGACTAGTAGAGTTGATGCCTCGTGAAGCTAGTATTCACCTAAGAGAGACGTATATAAGAAAAGAAAAAATATAATAGCAGGTTGTAACAGGTGCCGTGAAAATCAACACTTGGAGGAAACAATGATTGGGTGTGACTTGACAACAGAAAGGTCATTCATATGACTGCAGTAGAGAGACTGAGGGAGAGGTGCTTGATCTAGGCATGGAGAAGGAGGTGGGCTCCAGCTGATGGGGAACTTTCTGGGACATGGGTCAGGAGTTTAGATTTTGTTCAAAGAGAAATATAAAGCTACTGAACCCTTCCAGTGAAAAAGATGTGGAGTTTTATGTATTTATGTTTTAAATGACTCTTGCTGGTGTTTGGTGGAGAAGGCAATGGCATCCCACTCCAGTACTCTTGCCTGGAAAATCCCATGGATGGAGAAGCCTGGTGGGCTGCAGTCCATGGGGTCGCTAAGAGTCGGACAAGACTCAGCGACTTCACTTTGACTTTTCACTTTCATGCATTGGAGAAGGCAATGGCAACCCACTCCAGTGTTCTCACCTGGAGAATCCCAGGGACGGGGGAGCCTCGTGGGTTGCCATCTATGGGGTCGCACAGAGTCAGACACAACTGAAGTGACTTAGCAGCAGCAGCAGCTGGTGTTTGGAGAATAAACAATAGAAATACAAAACAGGAAGCAAGGAGACCCAGTAGCATGCTTTTTTGGTAGTTCAGGTGAGAGAAGACAGTGGAATGAACTATATTTTAAGTAGAACTGAGCTCTTTGATGGATTGGATGGGACACAGTAAAGAATTGGAAGGATTCTACAATAATTGTAAGGCTTTGAGCTGGAGCCAACTAGAGAGATGTGATTATCATTTAATAAAGTGTAGAGTAAAGGGACAGAGTTTAGGGTGGGTCCTAAGGCCATTATTTCGGGTATATTATGATTAGACACCCAAGTGGAGATGTCAAGTTCTAAGTAGTCAATGGCATACAAGAAAAGAAATGGCAGCTCAGACTGAGCTGTGAAGATTGGAGAGGCAGCAGTGGGAGATTTATACATAAGGTGGTGGTTCAAAGTTGTGGTTAAAAACTTGGGCTTTGCTGCCAGATGACTTCAGCTTTGATTCTGGCTCTGCCTCTTACTAGCTGAAGTCATTTAATCTTCCTGGACCTTAGATACTTCTCCAGTAAGTGAGGATAATAATGCCAGGCCCATAGTGAGCATTCACAATGGTAGTTATTCTTAAAATTTTGTTTTTGTTGTAATTTTAGAGTGGAAAGAGATGAGGTCACCCAAAGACTAAAAGCTAAGGTACTCCAACATTTACAGGCCGGATAGGGAAAGAGAAAGTTGAGAACGGAATTGAGAAGGCATAGCCAATGAGATATGGAAACCAAGGTGGGTTGCTAGGACAGCAATCGGGACGAAGCCAGAGAATTATCCATACAGAACCCTGAACTGCTTTAGAAAGAAGAGCAGATAAGAAAAGAGCAAGAAGAAACAGTAAATGCAAACCATTAGTTTGAGAATTTTTTTTTTTCTGTAAAGGGGACAAAGAAATGGAATATAAGTAGGATGAAAATGTGGAATCTAAGAGCCATTACTTTTAACGATGAGACATACCATCTGAAGTCATAATTGTAGAATTTATAGGATGACTCAAGTCTGTAGATATACAGTTTTGGACCCTGGAGTGTTTTAAAATAATTTGATTTTGAATTTTATTTTAGAAGTGGCATATGCTCTGATAGTTACTACTGTACCCATGGTATTTTGTACTTTCACTCAGCATAGAATATCTGCTTGACTATGCACAGGCTGTGTGTGTTTCTACATCCAATAATAGAGAGGGGAGCTAGTGGAGCAAGAGGAGACAATTAAAGAAGCATAGACCCACTCCAGTAGTCTTGCCTGGAAAATCTCCTGGACAGAGGAGCCTGGTAGGCTGCAGTCCATGGGGTCGCTAGGAGTCGGACACGACTGAGCGACTTCACTTTGACTTTTCACTTTCATGCATTGGAGAAGGAAATGGCAACCCACTCCAGTGTTCTTGCCTGGAGAATCTTGCCAGGGATGGGGGAGCCTGGTGGGCTGCCGTCTATGGAGTCACACAGAGTCAGACGCGACTGAAGTGACTTAGCAGCAGCAGCAGATCTTGAGAAGAGAAACAGGGAATTAGATCCCGTTTGGGGAATTTACTTTACTTCTTCCACCGTCACAGAAAGCAAAACAAAAACACACATACGTGCAGGTGGGTTTTATAATGAGTTAATTGAACATTTCTCTAATGACTTTCACTATTACTCTGCTGATGTTTTTCAGGAGAAACAGAATATAGGATGTGTTTAAGGACAACGGAAATGTAATGTAGTCATCTTAGAGAACTGGGAAGGGAATCAACATCAGAAAAATGGTAGATCTGCTGGCTAGGGTTGAAGCTTATTTTTAAGAATTTAAAGTGACATCAATTGCTGTAGGTGATTTTCATTAGTAATATACAGCTGCCCAGATGCAAGAGAGAAGAGGGTTGGGAGTTGTGTTTAACCAAAATTTAAGTTTTCATAAATGAGTTTGATGAAAGAAAAAGAAGAAAGAGAGCAGAAAGTGCTTGAAAGGGAGTAATTACGATAATGGTCCATCAAATCTAAAAGCTAAGGAGGAATCTGAAGATAGGAAATTTAATAAATAGTGAAAAAGAGACAGAGTCTGTGGAATGGCGTTTTCCTGAGGCAAAGGGAAAAATAACAATACCTCAGTAATAGGATTATGTCATGCCTGGTGATGACAAGCTGGGGTTATGACAATAACAGTGGGTAACTTCACATGAGAAGATAAGGCAACTCCGTTATGACCAACCTAGATAGCGTATTCAAAAGCAGAGACATTACTTTGCCAACAAAGGTCCGTCTAGTCAAGGCTATGGTTTTTCCTGTGGTCATGTATGGATGTGAGAGTTGGACTGGGAAGAAAGCTGAGCACTGAGGAATTGATGCTTCTGAACTGTGGTGTTGGAGAAGACTCTTGAGAGTCCCTTGGACTGCAAGGAGATCCAACCAGTCCATTCTGAAGGAGATCAGCCCTGGATGTTCTTTGGAAGGAATGATGCTAAAGCTGAAACTCCAGTACTTTGGCCACCTCATGCGAAGAGTTGACTCATTAGAAAAGACCCTGCTGCTGGGAGGGATTGGGGGCAGGAGGAGAAGGGGACGACGGAGGATGAGATGGCTGGGTGGCATCACCGACTCAATGGACGTGAGTCTGGGTGAACTCCAGGAGTTGGTGATGGACAGGGAGGCATGGCGTGCTGCGATTCATGGGGTCGCAAAGAGTCAGACACAACTGAGCAACTGAACTGAACTGAACTGAACTGAACTGAAGGCCACGGTGGTACGTGGATTATGCACATAGAAGCATATCATTGGACATGATCACGGGGTATCAGTAGAGAGTATGAGGGACCCAGGAGTCAAAGTCATAGACAAGGAGAGGCTTGACTAGGAGGTCCAGCAGTTGATGACAGGAAGAGGTTGCAGATAATTAAACCAAGTGTCATGAGTTTCAGAATGGATGAAGTTATTTTTTTAAGAGTAAAGAGAAGAAATCATTTGGAAGAGAAGATGTAGAGCAGGGAACGTCCCTCCATCTTTATGTCATGTGAGTAAAGAAGAAGCACAGCTTTTACTTTAAGGACTACAGTGGGAAACGTTTCTTGGGAGACAGCCAGATTTTTAAGATTAAGAAAAACAGAGGGGGATTTTTCAAAAGAAACTGAGGACAAAGGAGAATTTTTGGATCGGAGATCAGGCTTGAAAGAATACTGGAAGAGGAGACTGGCTAGGACTATGGAACACAGGCAGCCCATTGTTTTAATACATGAGAGTATGGTGATGCTAGAAGACTTACAAGAGCTGCGAATGTCTGATGATGACTAGGTATTTGAGGCAACAAGGGGATTCTTCAGAGTTAATCATGCAGGCAATGGTTTTACTTCTTATACTCAAAGGAGTGGGACATCTGTACCCTCCTGCTGAGTCTTACTGATGTGGTCTTTGGGAGCTGAAACAAGGGCAGAGAGTTGTGGGCTGCCCTCGGAGTGACTGCTCCTTTCTGCTCACCACTGCTACAGAACAGAGAGAAGGGAATCATTAGTACAAGACCATTCTGTTTAAAAATTAATTCTGTCTCAGCAAGAAGGATGGTATTTAGTTAACTGTGTAGAGAGTTATAGCCAAAAGGATTTGTATTGATAAAATTTTGGGGGACTTAAAAGGGATAAAGCCTCAGTTACTAGATAATACAAATAGCCATAATAACTGATCTCCTGAGTATATCTGATGACCAAGTTCAGGCTCTATTAAGAAAATTATCATGAAACTAGAAGATATTTACCAGGGATATGAAAGGCTGGAACTGGTAATTAATCCTCCCTCATTGTTCAGTGCAGATTAGATCCTCAGGAGGCTGTTACAAATTTGAGCTCCCAGAGTTCAAAACAGTTTTGAAATATTGGAGAGGGTCCAGGTAAGAATAAGAGAAAGTTCTTTAAGAATTGTCCCTTAAAAAAAATATTGGCGTACAGTTGATTTACAAAGTTGTTTTAGTTTCAGGGGTACAGCAAAATGGCTGAGTTATACATATACATATATTCACCCTGTTTTAGATTTTTCCCAGATAGGTTATCACAGAGTGTAGAGTTCCCTGTGTTACACAGTAGGTTCCTATTAGTTATCTATTTTATTTATAGCAGTGTGTATATGGCAATCCCAATCTATCAATTTATCCCTCTTCCCATTACCCCCAATAACCATAGGCTTGTTTTCTGCATCTGTGACTCTACTTCTGTTTTATAAATAAGTTCACATGTGCCCTTTTTTTAGATTCCACATCTAAGTGATATCATATGATATTCGTCTGTGTCTGACTTCACTCAGTATGACAATTTCCATTTTTATAAAGAAAGAGAACTTGGAAGAAAACTCACAAATGATCATTTTTGCTGTCAATTCTATATTAAAACTAGTAATTGTCAACATAATATTAATTCTATATATAGTTCTATATATAACACAAGTAATTTGGCTATGGAATCATCATGAAAAAACTGCATTTGCGGGGAGTGTTCTGGGGCCTATGGAAGACATCACTGAAACATCAGTAACTTAGAGCAGCAGTTCCCAACCTTTTTGGCATCAAGGATTGGTTTTTGTGGAAGACAATTTTACAATTTTTCCATGGGAAGAGTGGGGGACAGTTCAGGCAGTAATGCCAGTGATGGGGAGCAGATGAAGCTTTGCTCACTTGCCTGCTGCTCGCCTCCTACTGTGTAAGTTTCTAACAGGTAGGTTTCTAACAGGTGTGGCCCTGGGGTTGGGGATGCCTGGTTTAAAGGACAGAAATGCCTCTTTCCAGAAATGCTCTGAAAATAGCCTCTAGATGATGTGGTGAGACTGAAAGCGTGCACGGCTGCCAGGAGGAAACCACTGCCTCAAGATGGCTTCACTACTGTTCCAGAGGTCTGTGTAGATTTCATCCTTTACATTTCATCACTGCTTCCATTATCAATAAAGCTGACCCTGAGAACAACAATTCACACTGAGAACAAATTATCTGTAACCAGGTACAGATGATGGGGATAATGACTGAGAGTGCCCTGAAGAGATGGGCAAAGCAGTTGGAAGGACGAAATATCGGAGGGAACCAGAAAGGGGAATGAGTGTTCTGAAGACAGACCATCTCCTCCGTCGGTTTGTCCAGGACCAAACCTGCTTTCAAAATCCAGGGAAGCTATTCACCTCTGGTCATGAAGGAAAGATTCCTGGTGTACAGGTGAGAGCCAGATGCCTAGATTTACATAAGACATACCAGAATACCAGATGGAAGTTTAAGTTTTCTCTAGAACTTTTGCAGTGTGAGTGAAAGAGAAGAAGAGAAATTTAATACAAATATTTTCTATATATACCTGTAATAAAACTCAGCTTCACAAAACACGTTAGGTACCAAAAGCCTAAAATAAATCTTGTATTCTGGGGCAAAAAAGTTTTTAATGTAATTTGATTTTTTGGGCTCTTATTGATAGATAAAAGAGAAGAAATGGAGCCTTCTTTTCAAAACACTCAGATCATATTTATGCATTATTTCTGGGCATAATTTTTTAAAAAGATAATCATGCAAGAGGTTATTGTTTGCTCTCAAAGCATTCCAAGCAATCAAAATAATTTGTTTTCTTTTGTTTCTTTTCCTTACCCAACATTATATAGGTAAGGTTTTTGCAACATTTACTAAATTTCTGTTAATGTCAATGAAAATTGAAAATAAACAATTCAAGATGTGCAAGGCTTGGTAAAATTCTTTCTTCTTAGAACATTTCTGAAATATCCATTTATAGCATCACTGTGTACATTAATGTCTTCCCTTAACTGCTGAATGTGTTGTAGACGAGATATGTTAAAACAAACTTAAAAAAATTTTTTTTATTTTTATTTTTTTTAGTTTAAATTTATTTATGTTGATGTATGGTAAAACAAACTTTTTCCATTAAAAATTTCTAAGGTGACACATTTGCAATCAGAATTCCTTTAACATAATTTCAGGAGCTTTATGTACTATGTAATTTGGCTTCTGCTGCTTAATTTGAGTGATTATAAAATAATTTGGGTTTTTTTAAAGACTGAGAAGCATTTCCCAAGGTGAGCTTTTCCAAACAGAAAACTGAGTGTTATAAATTCCACCTCCCACAGACCAGAATTCACAACCATTGGTCAGGGGCAAATACCACTGGGACGGCATCCTCAGTCCCTGCGTGCCATTTCAACAAGTCGGAGCCAAAGGTAAGTTTTTACACTTGCCTTTTTCTTGGGTTTTAGACTTTTTTCCTACTATAACAACCTTTGAAAAAAAAAAAAATTCACCTTGCTTTAGTGTTTCATGGTGAACTTCAATGGATTGGGTTTAGTTTGCTCCTTTTATATATTATTCTTGGGAAATCCAAAATTCTGAATTAGCTTAGGAATTAAAAACATACAGCAAAAGAGTTTATCTCAATAGCCATGACAGATGCCAATAAAATTATAGTTGTTTCCAATATAGTCCTTAAATCAGGTGCCCTGATACAGAACACATTCTTTGCTAGTATTGACAGGCACTATTGGCTGTTATTGATTGAAATATTATACAAAAGAAGAAAATTATAAGAATCAGGTGTTTAAAATGTACTGATGATCATATTAGGATTGTGCAATTAGAATGCCTTTTTAAGCTATATATTTTAAAGCTTTATATAAGTATATGCTATTAAAATATCATTAGATGGCATAAAGTAGACAGTTAGTTCAAAGTTTCAACAAGCCACTACATTAAACACTAATGTAAGTATTTGAAGGAAGAGATATGCTTTTTATCTACACATGGATATGTGTTCTTCATATTTCTAAGGTTCACAGACTGCCTTATTGGTGATATCTTTAGGGGATATGTCAAATGCAAGTAAATTCTAATATGCAGATCTTTATAGTATGAAGTGAGAAAAAATAAGCAAGTGCATAATTTTTTTGAACAATGAAACTCACCAGAAATATACAAGGAAAATATATACTTCTTAGATTAGTGTTGACCATTGTTACTGCTTCCCACCTGAATATGGAGATTGGTTCTTGAGAGATTTGCAAATCACACGGTTTTATTAAGCAGGACTTTGTTGGTGACTGCATAATACAGTTTCAAATCTGAGATTGTGCAAAACCTTCTGCAAAGGCAGGTGAAACAGAGGTTTAGTTTATCCTGTGCGAATAAAATTTATTTGAAAAAAGCATAGGAGGGGATAAAAAGGAGCTCCTTGTACTACTTCTTATTCTCAGAGGAATTCCATATGCTTCTGCCTAAACCTGCTTCATAAAGACTTTCTTTCAAGTAACTGAAGGTCAGTTGGTCTGCCAGTGCATTCAAGTTTAAAGGTAGTATTTACCATGAATTCCTTTTTATATGTCTGTGTAGGTACAAAACCACACGTACTGTTCATAAGTAAATCCAAGAAGTGTATCTGAAATACAAAACCTTTAAAATTAGACATGCTTGATAAAAAGTTTTACAAATATTTTGTTCCTCAACAAATGATCACGAGGTAACACTTTTGATAGGCTTAATTTAAACATTTAAAATTATGCTAAGAGATTTTTTTCTAAACTACACTGTATTCAAAGGAGTATATACAGAATTAAAATAATTAAAATGATAAGATATTGACTGATTCTCCCAAATGTGTGATGCTACCATGGAAAATAAGAATTATATTAATTAAAGAATTATAAAACATTGCTCTAATCTTATGTGTGTGCAAATGCTCCTCTAAGGAAATCTTGCTAAACGGTGACTTTTTAACATGTATTCCCATTGATTCTGAATCTAAACTTTAAATAGCCATTAAGAATTGAAATAAAACACCAAGGACTAAAGGAAAAATGGTTTTTCTTATCGCCTCCATTTAGTTAAGAACAAATTTTGAAAATATTGCATGAAGTATTAATTTTATGTATGTACATATTAAATTATGTGTGTATTAATGACACCCAGAGGCAACAAAGAAGGAAAAAAAAAAAGCCTTCATTATTTTGTCTGGAAAAAGCCTTGGGCTTAAATGAACAAGAAACAGACTTAGTTGTATTACTAGCCAACTCTGTCTTGGTTTCCTCATTTTTAAAATGGTATGACAGTTATAGTAATTATCATCATCATCAGCTCTGCATCCCAGAGCTGATGAAATAACTTCATGCTTAGTAAGTGGTGAAACTTAGATAATGTGAAGGCTTTTGTGAATAAAGTGAAAGTCGCTCAGTCGTGTCCAACTGTTTGTGAATCCCATGGACCATATAGTCCATGCATTCTCCAGGCCAGAATACTGGAGTGGGTAGCTGTTCCCTTCTCCAGGTGATCTTCCCCATCCAGGGATCAAACCCAGGTCTCCCGCATTGCAGGTGGATTCTTTACCATCTGAGCCACCTAAGTTTATCACAGTCTTTCTGCATCTCTTTTTCTCCATGTTTCTTTGTAAAATAAAATCAGTTTATTGTAATTACAGTATCTACTGCAAAAATGTGTGTAGGTTTGTGAATTAATTTGAATACGTGGCAGCGGTAGTCCTCAGAGTCCACACAGTTACACATGTTATGTTATAAATTATCCATTGAAAGAAAACTACCAGCTGGAGTTTCTCAGTATTGACAGTGATACTTCATTCCTATTTAGTGCAAACTATTCATAAGTTGTTAGCAATTAAATATTTATGTGTTCCAATGTTTTATGATTAGGAAAGTTTGAAAAATGAAAGCATTAGCAAGCCTCATTGTGGGACTTGTCATCTTGGATGCTGCTGTGACTGCCCCGACTCGAGAATCCATCAACTACGACTCAGAGACATACGATGCCGCCTTAGAAGACCTGGGTCATCTGTACAGCCATGAGAACATTCCAATGGGGCGAGCTGAGGTAACTGATTCCTCCAGCTCTTGAGATTTTTTAAGCATTATATAAGGAATTATTGGGGTTTCTTCTCTTCAAATAGATTTTTGTTTACTTAGAAGTAGAGATGGTCCTGGCTTCCCAGGTGATTCAGTGGTAAAGAACTGCCTGCCAATGCAGGAGATGCAGGAGACACAGATTTGGTGCCTGGTTCCAGGAGATCCCCTGGAGGAGGAAATGGCAACCCACTCCAGTATCCTTGCCTGGAAAACCCCACGGACAGAGGAGCCTGGTGGGCTGCAGTTCATTGGGTTGCAAAGAGTTAGACACAACTGAGCAACTTAGAACATACACTGAAATGTTCCAACTTAATAATTTCATATTAACATCTTCTCCAGAACATGTTCAGTGTGATGGAGGTTAACATTGGAAGACTCTTTTCTTTTTTATTCTTCATTTCATTTTCTTTACATCTCCTCATAAAGTTGAAAAATAAGAGTTTCTATCAAGTTAGAACAGAGAAAGAGGCAATCAGTGAGAGAAAGGTGAATTCAAATAGTACACCTATAATGATAAAGAAGTTTGGAAAGTTTGAAGTGAAGAAAAAAGATGTGAGAGATTAAAATGTAATAGAAGAAAACTAAAAGAATGCAAAAAAGGGACAATGGTTTTAAACTTTACTTTTTTCCAAGTGAAAATACGCTTCCCTAAATGACTGATCACTCACAGCAGTAATGTAGGCATTGGCAAGGTTACAGACCATTACCTAAATCTAATATGACATGTTCCTAATTAAATGGTAGGCTTTTTATATAACTAAAGGATACAGACTAATTTTTCTGAATCAGAAAACAAGCAGACCTTGAAATGTTGGAGTGTAATGAACACACAACATTGACAAAAACTAATTAAGTACAAATAAACCGAAAGGGAAATTACATCACCTTTACAGAATCAGAACATATTTGGGGCAGTCATTCAAGTGCAAATCTCCTTAGAATAACTTTTGATAAATAGGGACATGAAATATTTAAACAAAAGCATGTATTTAAATTGTATGAGACTTAGATACATCCTTTTTAAGATAGTAAATGTTCTCATCTTTCTTTTTATTGCCTTGTTAAATACAGTTAGATTTTCACTGTACAATAGTTTTATATCTTCTCCCCCTACCCTGTTCTTTTACTGTCTTTCTCTCATTTTCCCTCTGTCTCTTTATCGTTCTCTTCTTTTTTTTAGTGAAATTTCAGGCTTGATAGCAGGAGACTTCTTCTGAACATTTGGTTATGATTTTTTAAATATTTATTAATATTCACTGTTGATTCATTTCACTGTGTGCCTTCTATTACACGAAGGGGGCCTTCTGTGGAGAATTTATAGTTATTAATATCTATCTTGCTATTGATGTGATGTCGATATCTCTATTGCATCAATGCAGAGCATTAGAAGAAAGTTTGCAGCACTTAACTCATCTGCCCTTCTCCTTTTTCCATATTGCATAAAATTTTTTTTAAAACCACAGTGCATGTTTGTGTTGTTATCTACTAAAATAAAGATTTTAAACTTATTTGTCATTCTTCCAAAAGATATTTCATAGGATTGGTGAGTACCATAAGTGAATTCTCTATTTTAAGTAGAGCTGAGGAATTTGGATTCAAGGGGCTATTTATTCACTTCAGAAGAACAGATGCACAGTAGGGAAAACACCTTTTGAGACTAAGCCTTCCTTGTGGCTCAGATGATAAAAAAATCTGCCTGCAATGCAGGAGACCTGGGTTCGATCTCTGGGTTGAGATGATCCCCTGGAGAAGGAAATGGTTACCCACTTTAGTATTCTTGCTTGGAGAATTCCGTGGACAGAGAAACCTGGTGGGCTACAGTCCATGGGGTCGCAGAAGTGAGTAACACTTTCACATTTTTTAATGCCCTGGGAAAACTGTGAAGGAAGTGAACTTTATGTGCAGACTGCTTTTAAGTTATTCCTCACTGTAAGGATTTTTTTTTGTTGCCCAAGAGGCCCTACACATTCTCATGAAAGTCTAAAGTTCTTCCTGCCATCAAAAAAATTAAGCTAATCAATATATCCATATAGAGATGATTTAGTAGACAACCTTTCCTCAGTGTTTGCTTATTCTAGAATAAGAACCTTTCTGTAAGGTACTGAATAGGTGGCATTATATCCTTACATTCTCTAGCCCTTACTTCAGGCAAACATTTCTAATTTTCATAATGGCCTATGAAAGCTCAGAAACCTAAACAGCAGAGGGTTCCAGAGAGTCATGGACAACACCTCATAGTTAAATAAAATATACCAATCATCACTGATTTAATAACCCTTTGTGGCGAAGTCATCATCAGAAAACTGGTTTTAGGTAGGTGATAGATATAGACATATGTATAGATAGAAATATAGATATAAATGTGCTATCAGTTCAGTTCAGTTGCTCAGTCATGTCTGACTCTTTGCAAACCCATGGACTATAGCACACCAGGCTTTCCTGCCCATCACCAACTCCCAGAGCTTACTCAAACTCATGTCCATCACGTTGGTGATGTCATCCAACCATCTCTTCCTTTGTTGTCTCCTTCTCTTCCCGCCTTCAATCTTTCCCAGCATGAGGGACTTTTCCAGTGAGTCAATTCTTCGCATCAGGTAGCCAAAGCATTGGAGTTTCAGCTTCAGCATCAGTCCTTCCAATGAATATTCAGGACTGATTTCCTTTAGGACAGACTGGTTGGATCTCCTTGCAGTCCAAGAGACTCTCAAGAGTCTTCTCCAACATCACAGTTCAAAAGCATCAGTTCCTTGGCACTCAGCTTTCTTTATAGTCCAACTCTCACGTCCATACATGACTTCTGGAAAAACCATAGCTATGATTAGACAGACCTTTGTTGACAGTGTAATGTCTCTGCTTTTTAATATGCTGTCTAGGTTGGTCATAGCTTTTCTTCCAAGGAGCAAGTGTCTTTTAATTTCATGGCTGCAGTCACCATCTGAAGTGATTTTAGAGCCCTCCAAAATAAAGTCTGTCACTGTTTCCATTGCTTCCCAATCTATTTGCCATGAAGTGATGGGACTGGATGCCATGATCTTAGTTTTCTGAATGTTGATTTTTAAGCCAATTTTTTCACTCTCCTCTTTCACCTTCATCAGGAGGCGCTCTAGTTCTTCTTCACTTTCTGCCATAAGGGTGGCAATCTTGATTCAAGCTTGTGCTTCATCCAGGCTGGCATTTTGCATGATGTACTCTGCATACAAGTTAAATAAGCAGGATGACAATATACAGCCTTGACATACTCCTTTCCCTATTTGGAATCAGTCTGTTCTTCCATGTCCAGTTCTAACTGTTGCTTCTTGACCTGCATACAGATTTCTCAGGAGGCAGGTAAGGTGGTCTGGTATTCCCATCTCTTTCAAAATTTTCCACAGTATGTTGTGATCCACACAGTCAAAGGCTTTGGCATAGTCAATAAAGCAGAAATAGATGTTTTTCTGGAACTCTTTCTTTTTCAATGATCCAGCAGATGTTGGCAATTTGATCTCTGGTTCCTCTGCCTTTTCTAAATCCAGCTTGAACACATGGAAGTTCATGGTTCATGTACTGTTGAAACCTGGCTTGGAGAATTTTGAGCATGACTTTGCTAGCGTATGAGATGAGTGCAATTGTGAGGTAGTTTGAGCATTCTTTGGCATTGCCTTTCTTTGGGATTGGAATGAAAACTGACCTTTTCCAGTCCTGTAGTAACTGCTGAGTTTTCCAAATTTGCTGGCATATTGAGTGCAGCACTTTCACAGCATCATGTTTTAGTTTTTGAAATAGTTCAACTGGAATTCCATCACCTCCACTAGCTTTGTTCATAGATACACTTCCTAAGGCCCACTTGACTTTGCATTCCAGAATTTCTGGCTCTAGGTGAGTGATCACACCATAGTGGTTATCTGGGTCATGAAAATCTTTTTTGTATAGTTCTTCTGTGTATTCTTGCCACCTCTTCTTAATATCTTCTGCTATGAAAGTATAACACACTTGAAAACATAGGCTATATATAATTTTAAAAAGATATTTATGAAATTGGTCCAGTAGCAAAAATCAATCAACCAATCCACTCACCCACCAGCTATGGCAAAAATCCAAAAACAAACAAATCAATATGATAAAGTAAGGTGACATGAGGAACAAAATTCAGAACTTTAGTTCAGATCTTCACAAATTATTACTATAAATTTCATTATAAACAACTACCATATAATTCCCTAGAGAAAATATGAAATACAGCCAATAGTTCCAGTCATGTGAATGGATTCTAGAATCTTATTAACATGGCATGAATTTCTTGGATGCAGTCTGGGAAGTTTATATTCTGAAAAGTCAAATAAACTTATATATCTCATCTTTATAAATTAAAGGCAGTGTTTCCACATGTTCTTGATCTTATGGGATACTTTTTGAGTGAACACTGATAACACACCCATACAGGGTCTCGTTGATGAAAAAGTTCAGAGTAAATGATGCACATCGAGAATGAGGGAATCAGATTCTTGAGTTGTTGTTGTTGTTGTTTTTTCCTTTGTCCTTGATGCCAAGAGTGTGGTTCTGCATAGAATTTGTTTGATCTGTACAAAAGACAACTTGATATTCTAAAATTGTAAAATGACAGGATAACTGCTTTTAAAACCAATCTTCTTTCTTATAAAATCTAAGACTTGGCAACTTATGCTAATATAGTTGATCCTTTGGTCTAAACTTGGTATGATTATTACTTAAGGCCTTTGATATATGTGGTAGGCAGAATTCTAAGATGTGCCCTAAGTGGCCCATTCCTGGAGGCATCCAAGCTCTTTACAATTCTTAACATCTTGAATATATTGGGATATCACTCCTGTAATAGGTTATGTTCTATGGCATACTTGAAATTTAAAAAGGGAGATTTTCTTAGCCTGACCTAAACTCATGAGCCCTTTTAAGTCAGTGTCTTGAGGTTTGGGACAAAATTGGAGTCACGAGAGAAATTCAGTGCAAGGGAAATGATCTGTTTCTGGCTTTAAAGATAGATGGGTGTATGGAGCAGGAATGCAGGAAGTCTCTAAATGCTGAGGAGAAGTTGATAGCCAGCAAGTTTATGGGGGTAGAAGAAACCCATTTCTAAATATACAGGAAACTTCAAGTTCCACATGAGGTTATAGCCCTGGTCATCACCTCTATTTTGGCCTTGTGGGACCTTAAGCAGAGAACCCAGTCAGGCCATTCTTGAACTTCTGATCCACAGAAACTATGAATTTAAAAATGAGTATAGTTTCAAACTACTGTGTGTGTGTGTGTGTGTGTGTGTGTGTGTGCTAAGTCGCTTCAGCCATGTCCAACTCTTTGCAACCCCATGGACTGTAGCCCGCCAGGCTCCTCTGTCCATGGGGATTCTCCAGGCAAGAACACGGGAGTGGGTTGCCATCCCTTCCTCCAGGGGATCTTCCTGACCCAGATAGCAATTTTCAATGCAGCAACAGAAAACTAATAAAATATGTAGTGATTTAAACTGCTTTTCTGAAAGCCACATTTGAATTACTGTAAGGCTGCAAGGCTTGCATTTATGAGTCCAATGATTTATTTAGTCAGTTAGCCAAACCACCCTTGATTCCCAGGGTTAGAATCTCAGTAGAGCTTTATTAATTTTTACTGGTAGTAGTATATTCATTACCTCCTCAGTGGTTGGAAAGTATTTCTTCCAATGGTTTGAAAATTATATGCAGTTAATATTTCAGACTGATGACTTACGTGATTTCTGAAGCTCTAGAATATCTGGGATCCACTGGATATGTTAGAAAAATATTTTAGACCCAGCAATTCCATCATCTGGGCTTCCCTGGTGGCTCAGCAGTAAGAATCCGCCTGCCAATGCAGGAGATGCAAGTTCTATCCCTGGGTTGGGAAGATCCCCTGGAGAAGGAAAGAGCAACCCACTCCAGTATTTTTGCCTGTGATACCCCATGGACAGAGGATCCTGGTAGTTTACAG
The DNA here is from genome assembly GCF_029407905.1 of Bubalus kerabau. Classification (NCBI taxonomy): domain Eukaryota; kingdom Metazoa; phylum Chordata; class Mammalia; order Artiodactyla; family Bovidae; genus Bubalus; species Bubalus kerabau. Next base: position 101,541,044 of record NC_073624.1, read on the forward strand.
TTCATGGCGTCACAAATGAGTCAGACACGACTTAGTAAATAAACAACAATGACAAATTCCATCACAATGTTTTAAATTATCCTGTGCATAAATTTGCTGATATAAAGTTGCTGCAGTTTTTACCTCTAGCTTTCATTTTACCGTAATGATATGAGTAGGAACTGGTTATAAGCCATAAGACTGAAATGCAGATGTTTTCCTTCTTGATGGATAATAGCTTAATTCTGAGCACTTATTGCATGTCAGTACCATTCTAGGAATATCACATGTATTATCTCATTTATTTCTCCCAACCAAAGAATGAAGTCCATTATTATTCCCATCGAATAGATAAGAATGTTGAGACAAAGAGAAGTTATGTAGCTTGACTAAGATTACAGTTATTCATAATATATAATCATAGTGATAGTGTCTTAGTGAAAGTGAAGTCGCTCAATCGTGTCCGACTCTTTGTGACCCATGGACTGCAGCCTGCCAGGCTCCTCTGTCCATGGGATTTTCCAGGCAACAATACTGGAGTGGGCTGCCATTTCCTTCTCCAGGGGGTCTTCCCAACCCAGGGATCAAACCCAGGTCTCACGCATTGTAGGAAGATGCTTTTACCATCTGAGCCACCAGGGAAGTCCCTGATGTTCTCTTACCAGAATATAATTTCCAACAAACTAATAAAGATTATATTATCCTGCCTTCATTTTCTACCATTTTGTAATCGTCCTTTTAACTTGCACCAGTTTTGGCTGAACTTAATGCCACGTGCATTTTATACTGCACTCTTAGAAAGAAAAACATTCTTCTATGGGTGAAAGTGCTGCACTCAATATGCCAGCAAATTTGGAAAACTCAGCAGTGGCCACAGGACTGGAAAAGGTCAGTTTTCATTCCAATAACAAAGAAAGGCAATGCCAAAGAATGCTCAAACTACCGCACAATTGCACTCATCTCACATGCTAGTAAAGTAATGCTCAAAATTCTCCAAGCCAGGCTTCAGCAATATGTGAACCGTGAACTTCCTGATGTTCAAGCTGATTTTAGAAAAGGCAGAGGAACCAGAGACCAAATTGCCAACATCTGCTGTATCATTGAAAAAGCAAGAGAGTTCCAGAAAAACATCTATTTCTGCTTTATTGACTATGCCAAAGCCTTTGACTGTGTGGATCACAATAAACTGTGGAAAATTCTGAAAGAGATGGGAATACCAGACCACCTGATCTGCCTCTTGAGGAATTTGTATGCAGGTCAGGAAAAAACAGTTAAAACTGGACATGGAACACAGACTGGTTCCAAATAGGAAAAGGAGTACGTCAAGGCTGTATATTGTCACCCTTTTATTTAACTTATATTCAGAGTACATCATGAGAAATGCTGGACTGGAAGAAACACAAGCTGGAATCAAGATTGCAGGGAGAAATATCAATAACCTCAGATATGCAGATGATACCACCCTTATGGCAGAAAGTGAAGAGGAACTCAAAAGCCTCTTGATGAAAGTGAAAGTGGAGAGTGAAAAAGTTGGCTTAAAGCTCAACATTCAGAAAACGAAGATCATGGCATCTGGTCCCATCACTTCATGGGAAATAGATGGGGAAACAGTGTCAGACTTTATTTTTCTGGGCTCCAAAATCACTGTAGATGGTGACTGCAGCCATGAAATTAAAAGACGCTTACTCCTTGGAAGGAAAGTTATGACCAACCTAGATAGCATATTCAAAAGCAGAGACATTACTTTGCCAACAAAGGTCCGTCTAGTCAAGGCTATGGTTTTTCCAGTGGTCATGTATGGATGTGAGAGTTGGACTGTGAAGAAGGCTGAGCGCCGAAGAATTGATGCTTCTGAACTGTGGTGTTGGAGAAGACTCTTGAGAGTCCCTTGGACTGCAAGGAGATCCAACCAGTCCATTCTGAAGGAGATCAGCCCTGGGATTTTTTTGGAAGGAATGATGCTAAAGCTGAAACTCCAGTACTTTGGTCACCTCATGAGAAGAGTTGACTCACTGGAAAAGACTCTGATGCTGGGAGGGACTGGGGGCGGGAGGAGAAGGGGACGACAGAGGATGGGATGGCTGGATGGCATCACTGACTCAATGGACATGAGTCTGAGTGAACTCCGGGAGTTGGTGATGGACAGGGAGGCCTGGCGTGCTGTGATTCATGGGGTTGCAGAGTCGGACACGACTGAGCTACTGATCTGATCTGATCTGATGGGTGAATATGGTGAACTAGAAGTGAACTTTATAGACAACTGACAGTTACCTAATTTTTTAGGAAAAAATGGTTTAAGATTACTTAAGAATAATTGCAAATAGGTATATGTATCTAAGCTATAAGGAATAACCTGAGTGTGTAGGGTCCAAGGAAACATTTCATTAATTTTTCAAAAGGTTCACGAAAAAATCTAAATAGTTCAAAATTCTGTATTCTTTGAATGGCTTAAGTTGAGATTGTGCTTTTGACCGAGCAGGTATTTGGTGTTCACATTTTCAGGATCAGTGTTTGCAGTATTGATTGTCCATTTCTCTTAGGTCTAAAATATCATTGGTCTTGCCCATGAGTAAATGATTTTGCTCAGAAACATACTCAGTGGCTGTATTAATATTTATTGAGGTTCTGCTGAAAGGTATGAACTTCCAATCCTCCAGGAAATTTTCTTGGCTCCTTCCAGGTAATTAGACTTCTCCGTACCTCTATCACATTATTTAGTCTTGCATAATTACTTCTACTTCACTGAGCCTGCACTGGTCCCATATCTTCAGTAAAGAGCAGAGATATATACCATGTGGTCCCACGAAGCACTTGACCGTATTTGTTGTAGGATGGTGTCGGGGACATTTACGACGACATCACATGATGCTCTTTCATGAGGACATGAAGGAAAAATTTCTCTCAGGCCTCAGTGTCAGAACAAGTTGCAATTTTTAAGAAATTTGTTTATGTTCTAGGCCATCCATCTTGTAAATGTGTTTGTCATTTTTTTTTTTTTTTTTTCAGAAAACTAGATCTTAATTTTTGCCTCATTCTTCCCTGGCTTTGTATTATTTCCCACACCTTTATCTTCCCGTCAACCTAATCTCTTCAAGGAGGTTTTTTTCTGAAATATTACTATATGTGCTTTAAAAATTGCCTTATATACCTACTGGAATGAGAGAAAGTATGCATTCATAAGGAAATAGCATTAATAACTAACAAAAAACATCAGTAATAATTGGCCAAGAGTAAGTTTCTTAAATTGGAGAAGGCGATAGCACCCCACTCCAGTACTCTTGCCTGGAGAATCCCGTGGATGGAGGAGCCTGGTGGGCTGCAGTCCATGGGGTCGCTAGGAGTCGGACATGACTGAGCGACTTCATTTTCACTTTTCACTTTCATGCATTGGAGAAAGAAATGGCAACCCACTCCACTGTTCTTGCCTGGAGAATCCCAGGGATGGGGAGCCTGGTGGGCTACCATCTATGGGGTCGCACAGAGTTGGACACGACTGAAGCGACTTAGCAGCAGCAGCAGTAGCAGCAAGTTTCTTGAATGAGGAATGCTTTTCTTGCTGTTACTCTCCATTGATCTTAAAATTAAGGCCTTTTTCTTTTTTAATTTCACAGAAAGAACAGATGGCCAGATTGTTTAAAATTATCCTTAAAAAACTGCCATTGAAATAAATATATTCAGCTTCAAAAATAGCATTTATCAATAACCTTTGTCAAGGGAATGAAAATTAAATTTAGTGAAGTTATAGGAATGGGAGAGAACTCAGTGAAGGCAGTTGTATCAATTAACAATAGAGCAGTGATTTTTCTCTTGTCCTAACAGGATATTATGCAAAAAAAATTTTTTAGAATATATGTTGATGGCCTGTAATACCTGAAAGTGCTGAAGTAGAAGCAAACTAATATGGGTAAGCAAACTACTTACAGAAATCAATGTCCACTTTAGATAATGACGTATAAAAAAGATCTTAAAATTAGGTTATACAAGTATAATGAATTGGTGTACAACTTCATTAATACTAGAGGATAGTTTGTCTCAAAATTCATCTCTATATATTCTGAACAAAAAACAATTAAATTAGAAATATTTCTACTATTTATTTCTTCTGGTGAAAAAGGCATGCAATACTTTATATTGTATCTGGAATTATGTCTTACTTTGGCCAATTTATATAAATTTTAAAATTTCAAATATATGGTTGGCACATAAAATTGGAAGAAGTAATTTGTTAAAGTGTCAGTCAGCCTGAAGTAAATATTCTTTTCAGGCTATGGCAAAAATTAAAAGCTAATCTTTCTCTTTACCCTCCCTTTTCATCAAAGATACTCTGAGGATGAGAGGAAAGAATTTTGCTGATGATCCTTTAATATGGCTGTCTGATTGAGTTTCCATATGCTTCTTTCCAAAGCAGCATTAAACCATTTGATTTTTATTTTAAGCTATTGGAAAACCTTAAAAAAGTGAAGCAACAAAAATGTACAATCATTCAGGCTCATCAGGAGAAAAAGATCACTGATATTATTTGCCAGTGGTCAGTTTGTGTTTGTATCTGTACTATACATTATTTATGAGACCAAAATATAAGTTAATTATCAAAACTAGCCCTTGAAATAAGGCTTATTTTTAAGAACAACTGAGGAGCAGAGTTCTTATTCAACTAGGAAGTTTCAGAGTAAAATTTAAACCAGATTCTTCTGATGCCAAAGCAGAGCGACCCAGGCACTAAAACCTCAATTATTTTCCAATTCCTTCTCTTTCCTCTTTGCTTCTTTTAGCTGTGCCCTATATTGAGGCTTACTTTCTCTGAAATTAAGTTATTTGAGTATTAGGAACCAGAAAAAAGTTTTCTAGTGATTACAATTAGCACACTATCTATGTTTCTCTCTTAGCTGTCAAAGTATTTAAGGAAGAGACAGGAAAGATGATCCATCTGAACTCAAAGCAGCTTTGTAAAACACATGCGATTGAGCAATCTTTTCCAAACATATTTCTTCCTCATACATTTTCAAGATAAAGTAGAAAATAAGATATAGCTTTCATTGCCTGTGCTCATGGTCACATTCTTTTAGATAATTAATATAAATCACTTAAATCAATTTGAGCACCAGACTTATGCTTAGCGCAGAATTTCATCACACTTAGCCAATTTCATCACCTACATGCCAGCATGTGGAACCCACAAGAATACTCTTAGTAACTCAGGCTGAATGAATGGCCCAGGGCCTATTTGGAAACCAAATTCTGATATAACGATGACAACAAAGAACACTTTCAAGACTGAGTATTGACTGGTGGGGTAATTTGGGAGAAAGATAAATTTAAAATTCTGTTCTGTTTTACTTGGTGCTGAATAAAAATCCAAATAGTATTCAGGATTTTGAAGAGTTTAACAAAACAGGGAGATGGGCCTATAATTTAAATACTATGTGCTGGAGGAACGGAGTTCATGGTTAGGTATAGACTGGCAGATTGCAGACTCTAAGCAAATAAACAAGTAGGACATTTGCTTCTCAATCTGGCTTTGCCTGGGCACTTAAATCATCACCACGCACACTACAAAGAATGGAGGTAGAAACCACCAGCTTTGGGTGTTGCTCATGTGTACATCTGATTCATCCTTGAGAGGCAGTTTTTCACAGTTGAGTGACATGGGCTATGGAGTCAGGCTCCTCATGTGTGAGTCTCAAGTCTGTCACACCAACTGTGTGGCCTTGGACTGTCATAAAAACCCTCTGAGTTTCAGCTTCTGAGTCCTAAGATATCTTGGGAGAAGACTTAAGAGTCCCTTGGACTACAAGGTGATCAAACCAGTCAGTCCTAAAGGAAATCAGTCCTTAATATTCACTGGAAGGACTGATGGTGAAGCTGAAGCTTCAATACTTTAGCCACCTGATGTGAAGAGCAGACTCATTGGAAAAAACCCTGATGGGAAAGATTATCTTCAGAACATGTGATTTAATTCAAAATAATTTTTAAGGGAATTTTTGAAAGAGTTAACTTTTGAAGGTAGCAGCTTTAAAAATGCAAAGAGCCAACTCACTGGAAAGACCCTGATGCTGGGAAAGATTGAGGGCACGAGAAGAAGTGGGTGACAGAGGATGAGATGGTTGGAGAGCATCATCGACTCAATAAACATGAGCGACACAAACTCTGGGAGACAGGGAAGGACAGGGAAGCCTGGCATACTGCAGTCCATGAGGTCACAAAGAGTTGGACACGACTTAAGAGACTAAATAACAATGATTTAACTTAGTTCAGTGAATATTATCTTTACCATGGAATCAGTTATTAGTCAAAAGCCACAGAGGGTTATGCACTGGTGATCAGAGAAGCCTTCATGGAAGGGAGAGGCTTTGTGCTATAATGAAGACTAACTCTACCGGCATGGGTTCACTTTGTATCCACTTACAAATCTTTTGCTGAAAGTCAGGAATCAGATCAGGTCAGATCAGATCAATTGCTCAGTTGTGTCTGACTCTTTGTGACCCCATGAATCGCAGCATGCCACACCTCCCTGTCCATCACCAACTCCCGGAGTTCACTCAGACTCACTTCCATCGAGTCAGTGATGCCATCCAGCCATCTCATCCTCTGTCATCCCCTTCTCCTTCTGCCCCCAATCCCTCCCAGCATCAGAGTCTTTTCCAATGAGTCAACTCTTCGCATGAGGTGGCCAAAGTACTGGAGTTTCAGCTTCAGCATCATTCCTTCCAAAGAAATCCCAGGGCTGATCTCCTTCAGAATGGACTGGTTGGATCTCCTTGCAGTCCAAGGGACTCTCAAGAGTCTTCTCCAACACCACAGTTCAGAAGCATCAATTCTTCGGTGCTCAGCCTTCTTCACAGTCCAACTCTCACATCCATACATGACCACTGGAAAAACCATAGCCTTGACTAGACGGACCTTTGTTGGCAAAGTAATGTCTCTGCTTTTGAATATGCTATCTAGGTTGGTCATAACTTTCCTTCCAAGGAGTAAGCGTCTTTTAATTTCATGGCTGCAGTCACCATCTGCAGTGATTTTGGAGCCCCAAAAAATAAAGTCTGACACTGTTTCCCCATCTATTTCCCATGAAGTGATGGGACCAGATGTCATGATCTTCGTTTTCTGAATGTTGAGCTTTAAGCCAACTTCTTCACTCTCCACTTTCACTTTCATCAAGAGGCTTTTGAGTTCCTCTTCACTTTCTGCCATAAGGGTGGTATCATCTGCATATCTGAGGTTATTGATATTTCTCCCTGCAATCTTGATTCCAGCTTGTGTTTCTTCCAGTCCAGCATTTCTCATGATGTACTCTGAATATAAGTTAAATAAACAGGGTGACAATATACAGCCTTGACGTACTCCTTTTCCTATTTGGAACCAGTCTGTGTTCCATGTCCAGTTTTAACTGTTTTTTCCTGACCTGCATACAAATTTCTCAAGAGGCAGATCAGGTGGTCTGGTATTCCCATCTCCTTCAGAATTTTCCATAGTTTATTGTGATCACACAGTCAAAGGCTTTGGCATAGTCAATAAAGCAGAAATAGATGTTTTTCTGGAACTCTCTTGCTTTTTCCATGATCCAGCAGATGTTGGCAATTTGATCTCTGGTTCCTCTGCCTTTTCTAAAATCAGCTTGAACATCAGGAAGTTCACGGTTCACATATTGCTGAAGCCTGGCTTGGAGAATTTTGAGCATTACTTTACTAGTGTGTGAGATGAGTGCAATTGTGTGGTAGTTTGAGCATTCTTTGGCATTGCCTTTTTTTGGGATTGGAATGAAAACGGACCTTTTCCAGTCTTGTGGCCACTGCTGAGGTTTCCAAATTTGCTGGCATATTGAGTGCAGCACTTTCATAGCATCATCTTTCAGGATTTGGAATAGCTCAACTGGAATTCCATCACCTCCACTAGCTTTGTTCATAGTGATGCTTTCTAAGGCCCACTTGACTTCACATGCCAGGATGTCTGGCTCTAGGTCAGTGATCACACCATCATGATTATCTGGGTCGTGAAGATCTTTTTTGTACAGTTCTTCTGTGTATTCTTGCCATCTCTTCTTAATATCTTCTGCTTCTGTTAGGTCCATACCATTTCTGTCCTTTATCGAGCTCATCTTTGCATGATAGAAGCAGATAAATCAGACAAAGTCCCTCCCTGTCCCTCAGTAGCTCTCAGTCTAGTCATCTTAGAAATACACAGCTTCAACACAATAAAGGAAGTGAAAAAATTTAGTATAAACAAGATCTATAGTTTGGGGACATAAGGTTTCTATGAGTTCAGCCACAAAATATATAGATGTGCTAAGAAATTATGTCTCCAAATCTGTCATGAGTCACAGACCTGACAGAAAATCTTAGATATAAATTATTTTACTCTTGTGTTTATCTACTATTGTTTTTGAATAGTATGAAAGTCTAGTTACATGCATAAATGCTATAATGAATACAGAAATAGATGTATAAATATATAGATAAATATAATTATAGAGAAAATCAGATTAATATAAGCTATATACAATAGGTTTCCCTGGTGGCTCAGATGGTAAAGAACACACCTGCAGTGTGGAAGACCTGGGTTTGATCCCTGAGTTGGGAAGATCCCCTGGAAGAGGGCATGGCAACCCACTCCAGTATTCTTGCCTGGAGAATCCTCATGGACAGAGGGGCCTGGTGGGCTACAGTTAATGGGGTCATAAAGAGTAAGACACAACTGAGCGACTAAGCATAGCATGAGCTATATACAATAATATTATCTCATAAAATAGTTTACAAAAATATATATATAAAGTATATTTATTATATTCTGCACAGCACATCTTGTATTATATATTATTAATTATGTATTATATTATGACATAAAATATAAATTAAGACAGTGAGGCAAAGAAAAGAGTTGTTAACATAATATTAAGCCAGGGGTTGAGTACATTATTTGAAAATGCATACTATTCTATATATGACACATAGAGATACATATAATATAGAAATTTTCTGGGCAATAGTGTTAGGTTTTAAGGAACCTTATACATGTTCCTGCCATGGCCTACCTAAATTTAGGGTCAACTGAGAGACAGAAATGAGACTAAGACAAATAGAGTTCAAAAAAATCCCTCTTATTACTGATAAAGGCTAAGTTGTAATATATGACTTAGGTGTGAAGCAACTGTGAGGGTTTTAATATAAAACTTCAGAAATAGGCCAGGTCATCAGTCACAGGCAAGGCTAGTCAACCACAGGCCTCAGCATACAGTAAACCTTATTGCCTTCATGAAGGGGCAAAACAGAACGCATGCTCCTGGCAAGCAGGCAACTTCTTCTAAAAAAGTAGATAGCCACTCATGCTGAGCTCCTTTTCCTACTCACTAATCACCCTGGTCATTCTTCTTCCCTTAGGAGAAGTGGATGGACCTAATCCCCAACACGGTGGCCTCACAAGCCATTAGGCGTGGCCACTGAGTTCAATATAGCTCTCCACATCAAGAGAGGAAGTCAGCCCATTTTTTAGGACAGTGGCTCCTACATTCCTGAGGCCTGCCCTTGAGGCCTGCACGAGGCCAACCAGCACTCTTAGATATGCTCTGTAGATTTTGATTGCACAAAATCTTGAAGTAGGTCCAAGAACATCAGTGAATTTATCTCAAAGATTGAAATTTCACTCTCAGTTCTATGTTCTAACCTCAAATTATATCAAGCCCCATTATTTAATATCAGAGCTTCTGCAATGAAGTGAAATGCTGAGTAATTATACCAATAAGACAATTTCAGAAACATGGAGGATACAGATTTGCCTATAGCTCCCCTACCTCTATTAAGTTTTGGAGGAAAAGTTAAAAAGAACACATTAATGTCCCTTGCATATTAAAGTATGTTGTTGTTTAGTCGCTAAGATATGTCTGACTGTTTTGAAATCCCATGGACTATAGCCTGCCAGGATCCTCTATCTATGGAATTTTCCAGGCAAGAATACTGAAGTGGGTTGCCATTTCTTTCTCCAGAGGATCTTCCTGACCCAGAGATGGAACTAGCATTTCCTGCATTGGAGGCAGATTTTTCACACTCAGCCACCTGGGAAGTCCATATGAAAGTATGCGTGAAAGTCACTCAGTCATGTCTGACTCTTTGCAACCCATGGACTATACAGTCCATGGAATTCTCCAGGCCAGAATACAGGAGTGGGTAGCCTTTTCCTTCTCCAGGGGATCTTTCCAACCCAGGGATCGAACCCAGGTCTCCCACATTGCAGGCAGATTCTTTACTAGGTGAGCCACAAGGGAAGCCCATATTAAAGTAGAAAGTTGTTTACATCCAAAGAGATTATAGTACAAAGTCAGAATTACTTGCCTCATGATTTAAAAGATCAAAGAATATGGACTCCAAAACTCCCCTTTTTCACAACCTAAGTGGACTCTACCAAGTACAGATGTCGTTCTTCAAAGGCACATAAATTGCTGTTTGTTCATTACCAAGTCTCCCATGACCCTGATATTTAAAGAGAATGAAGCACTGATTGACATACTATATTATCACAATATTGACCCCAACCTCCATCAAATTTTAAGAAACATGTTAATCCTGAGTCCCTAAACAGCTATTCTAGGCAAAAGTGTATTCCTCATGCCTGTACATACTATTGCCAGAGACCAAGAAGAGAGTTGATGGTATCTGAGAATTCAGAAGATGGAAGAACTTTTGGTTTAACCTCATCCAGATATTGGTCAGCTTATGTTCATTGTCCCTAGCCTACAGAATTTGAGGTTAAGTACAATTTGGAGAAATCTCCCACTAGAAGTTAAATTATGGCACTGTTTTAACTTTGAGAGAAGCTGTTCTCAAAGTGTAATTCTTGAGCTGGCAGCATCAGCATTACCTGAAAACTGGTCAGGTAGGCAAACTTTCAGGTTCCACTCCAGATCTAACAAATCAGAAACCTACCCTCCAGGTCATTCTGATGTACCTATGAGCTGCACTGAACTAGAAAACATCCCCAAACATCATGTCTCTTCTCTCACAGTATCATTGGAGATATTACTGTTTCTTGGCCCAGTTTTAAACATCCGGTTTTTTAGCAGAGGTGACTGATGGCTTCGCTGGTGGCTCAGTTGTTAAAGAATCTGCCTGCATTGCAGGAGACTGCCTGCAATATAGGAGACCTGGGTTCGATCCCTGAGCCAGGAAGTTCCCCCTGGGGAAGGAAATGGCAATCCACTCTAGTATTCTTGCCTGGAAAATCCCACAGACACAGGAGTCTGGTAGGTTATAGTCCTTAGCATTGCAAAGAGTTGGACATGACTGAGCAACTAAACCACCACCCCACCAATCATCAGATCCATCTGAAGCTTATCTTTCTGCACATTCAAAGCTTTTGAATTCCATTTTCCTGCCAAGTCCTGGCTTTCTGGCTCCTGGTGTTGCATTGAGTATGTATTCTTTCAAGTGACAGATGGTTGTATGCAAGGGTTTTCAGCCAGGGGTTTCTCCAGTCTGGAAGCTCTGTGTCCCAGGGGCTTTTAGCCTTGCTTCAGGTTGTGAAATTCAAGAAATCTACCTCCCAGAGAGTTTCCACTGCTTCCCCATGGTTTTTTTGTTTGTTTGTTTGTTAGTTTTGTTTCAAGCTGGAGAATGAACCTCTGAAGATTCCTGAACTGAAACTGCCAGCTGATATCTCTCATGACTGTGGCCCTTGGGAGGCCAGTAAAAATCAATCCCTCTACTGTGTGTTCTAAGGCTATACTCAACATTTCAGAGTTCAGGACTTAATTGGCACTTGTGTCTCCTACGTTCTAGTCTGTGGAATTAACATTGACCTTGGCCATATATTTGAATCACCTCTAGAGTTTCAAAGTGAAAGCCGTTCAGTCGTGTCCGGCTCTTTGCGACCCTATGGACTGTATTACAGCCCACCAGGCTGCTCTGTTCATGGAATTCTCCAGGCAAGAATACTGAAGTGGGTTGCCATTCCCTTCTCCATGGGATCTTCCCAACCTAGGGAGGCAGATTCTTTACCGTCTGAGCCAAGAAAGAACATTTTAATGCCTGGACCACACTCTAGATTATTAAAATCAGAATATCTAGGGGTAGGACTCAGACTGGGTATTTGACGGCCCTCAGCTATTCTTTTAGTGTTCGTCTGTTACTACCGTGTTTAACCAGTTTACTATGCTTTTTAGTTGGGTCCCTTTACTTCTTTAGTACCGTGTGCCTTCTAGTAATGAGAGCCTTCTCTCTTCTTTCCGGTCCAGACTTGTTTTTCTGACAAAAGTGAAAGCGTTAGTTTCTCAGTCATATCTGATTCTTTGCAACCTTATGGACTGTAACCCGCCAGGTTCCTCTGTCTGTGGAATTTTTCAAGCAAGAATACTGGAGTGGGTTGCCATTCCCTTCTCCAGGGGATCTTCCTGACCCAGTGTTTGAACCCAGGTCTCCTGCATTGTAGGTGAATTATTTACCATCTGAGCCACTATTTTCTGACAAAGTTCTCCAGATATTGTTTTGTGGCATCTTCTACAGAGACATTAAAAAATCAGTAAATGATAAATCTCCCAAAAGTAACATTGTTCAAAAGAAATTTTGGACATCTTCACATTTCTGAGTTGGATAATCCTATACTAGACATGTTCTTCCATTACACTAATTTCTAACCCAGGATTGGACCTGACCTCTTATTGTCCTGCATAGCCTTTTTAAAAAATGCAATGTAAGCCTCTCTGTTCCTAGCAAACTCAAGACAAAGTTTACCATAACTTTCCCTAGGAGTGTTAGAATGAGAAATTTGTGGAATTAGGGAAGATCCAATGAAAATAGGGCATTTAAAAAAAAAAGGCTAGGCAGGCCAATAAGAGGTCAAGCAATGTTGTCATCCATTAGGCTGTACAATTATTGGCTTATGATGTCAATGTACTCCATATAAGATGCAGATAGGTGGGCGTCAAAGGATAATCACAGTGACATCATGTCAATATCTTTGCTAACCTTCAATGTGGGCTTTAAAGAGGAAAAGTATATATGTAAATATATAAAACACTCCATTTCTTAAAGCATATAAGGAGAAGAACAAATGAAATGTATCTAGAAGGTATTGAGGATGGATCAAATATTTTTTTCAATGTGTTCTCTTTGGAGTTATGATATTGAAACTCTGATCAAAGACATAAATATGAAATCAAATTCAGAACGTTTAAAAGTCCTTCACCATAACTATATTGAATCTATAACACATATAGAGAATGGAGATTAAAGCAGATCCATACATTTTGATACTGAGATTAATAAGGAAGATCATAGAGCCAAATATTACCAGAGTCAATTAACTACTACTCAGCAGGCTTCTGTTGACCGGATGACTTCTATCAGGCTAATGACTGCAAAAACGTATGATAGTCAACAAATTCAAGGATTTCAAACCCTTGAAAAACAGCCTTCTGTTACTTTACGTTATTATAGAGCTGATATACACAGGGTCCAGAGAAGGCAATGGCACCCCACTCCAGTACTTTTGCCTGGAAAATCCCATGGACGGAGGAGCCTGGTAGGCTGCAGTCCATGGGGTCGCTAAGAGTCGGACACGACTGAAGCGACTTAGCAGCAGCAGCAGCATACACAGGGTCCTCTGTTCTGCTTTTGTTTCTACAAAGTTTTAACTATAATTAAGCCCCCAAGTGAAGCTACAGAGACTACAGAGAACATACTGGTGGCAATAACAGGGTTCAGGTTAGTATACTAGGTTAGAATGGTCTTTTGAATTTGTTTAAAGTCATTCTGCCACTGAGAGATTAAGTCAGATTTATAAACTTGCAAAATTTTGCAAGGCTTTACCACCAATCCTGTACAATAGGAAAAAAATATAATGTAATAACTATTTTGAAGACAATTGAATCTTAGCTGCTTCTCCCTAGAAACATCCTCTGAAATGCAAGTTTTCCTGTTTAAAATGTCTATAATCACCTCTGATAATACATAAATCATCATCATGAATGAACAGCAGTTGTATTCAGAGATGCCCTGCATATTAAAAGGCACAGTTTGTTATACTTTGTGCCTCAAGAAAGTCTGTGTTAGAAGGAACAATTTGCTTTGTGTTAGGATGAGAAAGATTGAAACTTAAAAAAAAATACGAAATTACTCCATCATAAAATAAAGAGCCAGTGTTTGAAAGGTTCCAAATATCTTGGTTTTCAGTCCAGCTTCTTTGTTTTCAATTACTGTGATTGACTCTCTCCCCCTACTCCCATCCTCATGGGATTACTGATTTCAGCCTGCACTAAATTGTCCTTCTGGCAACCTTACTTGGGGAACAAGGGCAGTAAGGGGAAAGGGAAAATGAACTGACTTTGCTATTAGATAATGTTTCTACAGCCTTTGCCAAAGTCTCCTACCAATATCATTTGGAGACATTCAATTAGAACTAGATGATACATTTTGTGAGAACTAAGATATTGGAAACCTATTAAGTTTCTGGAGCCTAAGGGGGTGATGGTGAACAGAGTCCTGAATAAACCGGGACAAAACTGAAGCAAAAAACAGTCTATCTGGCAAGTAAAAATGAAATATCTCCATTTTCTGACAACAAGAAAAGGAAATGAGAAAATAAACATGTGAACAAAGGAAAAAACACTGAGGTCCCAGAAGAGACACCGGTTAGAGAGGATATGATTAAATGCAACCTTCAAATCATCAGCTTTTGTTTCTTTTGTGTTACAGTTTTCACTTAAACTTGGCACTGAACACAAATCTACGAAGAATAGCTGTACATTAGGATAGATTTGAAAAAAGAAAGCATTTACAGGTTTTCTTCAATACATACATATCTTAGCAAGTTAATATCAAATATTATGACTGTATGCTATTTTGATTAAAAAAGCCATTAACTAGTCTTGATTTAGACTTTCAGACATTTATTCATTATATAGATTTATTAATTTTGAAATAAGTTAATAAAATACTGAGATTTAAAAATATATAAATTGAAATAATGGTGAACTGAGTAAAATTTGGTGATATATTTCAAAGTACTACATAAGTGACCTAGATCAAAGAACAGTAGTCTGTTAAAGAGAAATTAGAGAGGATAAAGAGACAAAAAATGCACATATGTATATTTTTCTAATGTCAATGAAATGTGCTAGGTAAATAAATTCCAAAAATGTTAAAAATTGTTTCATTAATTTAATTAGGAAATGGATAAGAAAACAACAATTGGAAAGGTCTATTTTAGGGCAAGTTACATCAGCAGCATTAACAAATAATTCAAAATCCCAATGGCTTAATGCAATAAGAAATTTATATCTTGCTGACATGGCTACCTAATGCAGGTCAAGGGGTTTACTGCCTTCCAAGTAGTTATTCAGGTATTCAAACATCTTTCATGTTAGAATGTCACCATCTTCACCTTTGGACTTCAAAGTCACAGTGGATCTTCTGTTGACAGATCAAGGGAAGAGAGAAAATCTGAAGAAAGAATGCTTGCTCTTCTGATTTGAACCAGACATTGCCCATGGCCTTCTCTCTCCCTATCAGTTGGCCAGAACTAGCCACATGACCCAATCTAGAGTCTAAGAAAGTGGAAAACTGATTTCAGCTGAATGCCCAAGAGGAAAATGAATATATGAAACTATCATAGCTTAAGCGGACTAGAGCTTCATTCTACCTAAAAGCTTATTTCTTACAAAATTGAGAAAATTACAATCAATGCTGCTTGAATTTTACATTCTACCTACATCAGTGTTATGTGATATATTTTATACTTGTCAATTTCAGGAGAAAGCCTGATTGGCTGCCAAGTGCTCTCATAGGGGAGCATGGCCTTGGTAGGGTGTTCAGCCTTCATGTGTAGCAACAGACTAACGTCATCAGTCATGGTCAGATATGATGGTAGGCTGATAAATGACACTAAGAAAAAAAAATCACATGAGGCTTAAAATATGTACAAGAAAGTCCATTTATGAATTTATAATGTGAGGTCATTCCCACTGATGAGAATGCTCACTTCTCCTATCCAGAGCTCCTCTTTCTCAGAATGAAGATATGTAAGAAGTTAGATTATTCAGCATAAATTTTTTTGGCTGAGTACGGAATCAGTAAGTATTAAGGAAGTTGTGTAGTTTTATGACAATCATAATCAGATTTAAAACCTGGGCTGACTACCTAGGAGCTGTGCGACCTCAGACAGCTTGCTCAGCCCTGCCTCCTTCCATTCTCAGTTTATAAATCTATTAAATGTGCACAGTCATTGCACCTTCCACAGAGGTCTATTTTGAGAATTACACGCAAATCAATGGAAAGAGTATAACAGTTGTTCATATACAATGAGTATTCAATCCATGCCCAATATTTTCATCTAGCCCATAGTGAGATCCAGTGAATCCACTCTTCTCCATTTTAGAGATGATATCTTTAGGGTCAATGAATTTAGTGTTTCTCTCTTCCAAACAATGATGGCCACAATAACAAACTATCATATATTTCCCCGGGCTCAATTTTTCTAGACTACCCTCTTCTTCAGTTTACTTGTGGGATACCCGAATTCTATCCCTGGGTCAGGAAGATCCCCTGGAGAAGGAAATGGCAACCCATTCCAGTTTTCTTGCCTGGAAAATCCCATGGACGGAGGAGCTTGGCAGGCTACAGTCCATGGGGTCTTAAAGAGTCAGACATGACTGAGCGACTTCACTTTCCTTTCTTCGACTATATCATCATCACAAATGAGTCAAGAGTCATGAGTCAAGAAACCGCTCCCAAGGGTTTGAAACAGTCTCTTCTCACTGATCAGATCTACATCATAAGAACAATCTAAAGTAACTTCAGTTTCTTGGGCTGGGAATCTCATTGTGACTCTTTCCTGGACTCTATTTTATCTACTAAAATCTGCATTTTTTTTTCCAATAGGGTTGATTATATTTTCATTCTTGGATCAATGTTTAGAAAATTTTAATGACAGGGAAAATGGAGAGTTGACCATAGCTTAACTGTAATGCTTGGCACAGGCATTCAGTCTGGTTGATTAGATAATGATAAACACTGCCAAACTTTCTATCATTTATAAATTCATTCATTCATTTACTGATCCTTTCATTCATTCATAAAGATAGGAATCGAACCCAAGTAATGATTTCCATCTCACATGTATTATATTTTCTTTTCATTCTTTCCATCTCACAGGTATAACATTTTCATTGAGTTTTTCACTGGAAATTTAGTGCAGATTAAGCACTGCTACTGCTGCTACTGCTGCTACTAAGTTGCTTCAGTCGTGTCCAACTCTGTGCGATCCCATGGACTGCAGCCTACCAGGTTCCTCTGTCCCTGGGATTTTCCAGGCAAGAGTACTGGAGTGGGTTGCCATTGCCTTCTCCTAAGCACAGAGATGAAAAATATTAAAATATCAAAAACCAAAATATACTAGTTTTAATTAATTCAAACAATGCTTAAGAGCAGCAAAATGGTTTGTGACTACCCTGAACAGGTGTGAGTAGCATGCTCAACAACAGGTCTCTACTGAAAGAATCAGTGGAAAATAAGACAATCAGAAGAGGTGTGGCTGTTTCTGAACATACTAATTATTCATATTTTTACTCTGAAATTAAGACAAATAAATTTAGGCTCAATGGTGGTAATTCAGTTGCATAGATTGTCTAGATATACTTTTTGCTAGAGGGCAAATTGATTTGATTAAAAGGATTTTTTTGTTTGTTTAATATTACGTTTCTTATTATTGGAGTACAGTTGATGACAGAGTTGTCTTAGTTTCAGGAGTATAGCAGAGTGAGTCAGTTATATTATATCTACTCTTTATTAGATTATTTCCCCATATAGCTCATTACAGAGTATTGAGTAGAGTTCCCTGTGCTATACAATAGATCCTTATTAGTTATATATTTTTATATATAGTAGTGTATATATGTCAATCCCAATCTCCCAATTTATCCCCCTTCTTTTTGTTACTGTCACTTAAAATGGTGCTGGGTGCTTTCAGAGAAAGTTTCTTTTGTGAGCAGCTCTGCAGACTATTTTTTAAAAATAAATTTTATTGGAGTATAATTTCTGTACAATACTCTTAGTCTCTGCCATCCAACTAAATAAATCAGCTATATGTAAATACATATCCCTTTCTTCTTGAACCTCCCTGCTACCCACCCTCATTCCACCCATCTAGGTCATCACAGAACACTGAGCTAAGCTCCCTGCCTGCTGACTATTTGAGAATGAAGGTCTCAAATCTTTCAGTGTTATTAATAACAATATAAACACAGCCAGTAAAAGTCTGAGTACACATAATCTAGTAAAAAAAAAAAAAATGTAACTGACTTTCTTTCCACTTAAGAGTCCTTATTTCTCCAGGAGCAGAAACTTCATCTAAGCCACCTCAGGGTCATTTCAGCCCTGTTTTCTCAGAGATTGCATTGAGGTGCGGGGTTATCTCCATGGAATCAGGGCTGTGCTGCGTGTGGAGGCCAAGTGATGGTGGAGGACACTTGTTGGTACTATTATCCCTTCAGTGTGACATTTGCGGAGACCTCACTGTGACTTCCCAAGTGGCTCAGTGGTAAAGAATCTGCCTGACAATGCCGAAGATGCAAGAGACATGGGTTTGAGCCCTGGGTCAGGAAGATCCCCTGGAGAAGGAAATGGCAACCCACTCCAGTATTCTTGCCTGGAAAAGTTCATGGACAGAGGAGCCTGGCAGGCAACAGCTCATTGGGTCTCAAAGAGTCAGACATGACTGAGCAACTAAGTTCAGCACTCTACCCAGCCTGTGGGCTATGCACCTGTAATCTCTGATAGAAATATACCTTTCATGGATATGGAAGGTACTTCTAAACACTGTCTGCCGTGGCATCAACTATCTAAAGTTCCAAGGCCAGTAAACAAGAAAATAGAACGAGACAACTGATTAACTCAAAGATATACCCTACTGGTCAAGAAGATAAGCACAAGAAGTAATGACACGTGGGAATGACCTTGTATTGTGTCTTTAAATTTAGGGAAATATAATGATCAGATCAAAAGTCAACTCAGTAGGGAGCAAGTTTGAATAAAATAAGGAGGCGAAATGAAAAAGAGGGGAGAAAAACTCCAAAAGAATAAATATTTATATCAGAGGCTCAGTTATGTGTGCATTTGAGAAAGGGGGCAGGGGTATTTTCTGGCCATTTATGTTTCTTCCCAAATTTAGGTTTCTGCAGCATTAAGCATAAAAGTCTGTTACTCGGACAGCCAGGTGGTTACGTTTCCCTGGCCTCATTTCCCTGCATGCATTGCCTCACCGCTTCATATCACGGTATGAAAATTGTTAAAGAGGAAAAGAAGACAGAACCCTAAATTACTTCTATCCAATGGTGAGAATAAATACGTCTGAAGTGCAAAAGTCTCTCTGGGCACAGTACTTTGAGATTATAGTTCTGTAACTTTGCTGAACTGAAAATGCATTCCTTTTCCTCGCTTAAAAGCTGCTCAACATTCACGTTTTATTAGCAAGGAAGCATGAACAAAACAGTTTTTGATAAACATAAAAGCTGTTTTGCCTCATTATATTGAATGACAACTGAGATCTTACAGCTTCACGTCAAATTAGTGGAAAAACAATAATCTGTAAAAAAAAAGTGTGCACAAACATTTTTCTACAAAGCTAAAGATTCAAGGCAACGTGTCTGGAATGTGTTTCTCCCTTTAGGCTGCCTCCAGTCCATGACACATCTGTCTCAATTTCCGTTCTTCCCAGAACCTCCTTTTGGTCTCTCTGCAAATCCATTCCTTCTGAAACTGCCTCCTTCTGACCCTGCAGATGGAAACCGTATGTTTCTCTGTTTAAGGAAGTGTGCTTCTCAAGCAGAGATTTCTGGACACTTTTTATAATATTTTCATGTATGGCTTCCTGATGCACCCAAGATACTGTAATTTGCTTCAGGTTTGCCTTCATGCTTTAAATGCAGTAAAATAAGCTTTAATACCTTCGTTGATTTTTCTTAGCAAAATGTCTAAAACTAAGCATGGAGCTGTGAATTAGATATGTTTTGGACAAGCAAAATTTTCTATTATAATCAATTAGCACTTGTTGATCACCTCCTATGCTACAGCCTTGAGGTGCAAAGATAGAAGACCTAACACAAAGTGTACTGTAAAGTAGCCTTGTGTTGGCAGAAACCCGATGGAATCAATACCATACAATGCAGGAAGGGCTGAAATGGAGAAACTATAGATGCACAGAAGGAGACACAATCCAGAAAAATAAATTGACCAAAAAATAGTTTAGTTTCCTTTAAAGGGATAATTTTAATTTGTGAAGCAATGTATTCAAGTGTATAAAAGTGACATTAAATCATAAGTCTATCATAAAATTTTAAAATAATCTGAAACATCTATCTAAAATACTCAGAAAGTATCTAGTGTAATTATTTATTTTACATATTTCATATTTCAAACATGAAAGTAATAGCTTGCATATCATGTTGACATTAAGTAAGTTAGAAAGTAATTTGTGTGTGTGTGTTTAATGAAAACAAATAAAGAAGGATTAAAAAAATCAAGGTGATAAAGGGAGACTTTGGAAATTCTAGGGTGCCATGCGGAGAAGGCAATGGCACCCCACTCCAGTACTTTTGCCTAGAAAATCCCATGGACGAGGAGCCTGGTAGGCTGCAGTCCATGGGGTTGCTAGAGTCAGACATGACTAAGCAACTTCACTTTTACTTTTCACTTTCATGCATTGGAGAAAAAAATGGCAACCCACTCCAGTGTTCTTGCCTGGAGAATCCCAGGGACGGGGAAGCCTGGTGGGCTGCCGTCTATGGGGTCGAACAGAGTCGGACACTACTGAAGTGACTTAGCAGTAGCAGGGTGCCATGAAAAAACAAGTCCTCTAAGGATGATTCCTACATAAGCCTGTGAGCGGGTGTAGTCACTCAGTTGTATTTGACTGTTTGCAACCCCATGGACTGTAGCCCACAGGATCCTCTGTCCACGGGCTTTTCCAGGCATGAATACTGGAGTGGGTTGCCATGCCCTCCTCCAGGGGATCTTCCCCACCCAGGGATGGAACTCATGTCTCCTGTGTCTCCTGCTTGGCAGGTGGATTCTTTACCTCTGAGCCAGTTTCTACATGTTGACAACCAATTGTCTTGAGCAAATTTCTCACCCAAAGTTTCAAGGTCAGCAGGAAATTAGGGTAGGGAGGTAGGGATTTACAATACAAAGAAACAGGGGCTTCCCTGGTGGCTCAGTGGTAAAGAATTCACCTGTCAATGCAGGAGGCCCTGGTTCAATCTCTGGATCAGGAAGATCCCTTGAAGAAGGAAATGGCAACCCACTCCAGGTTTTTGCCTGGAAAATCCAATGGACAAAGGAGCTTGGTGGGCTACAGTCCATGGGGTTGCAAAAGAGTCCAACACAATGTAGCAACTCAAGAACAACAACAAAGAAACAGACTGAGATAAGGGAAGAAAGTTGAGAGTAAGGGGTTCTTCTAAGTGCCAGTGTTCTTAGAATCAAAAACTCACTACATAAAACATGCAAGTAAGAGGAGAAAATCAAGAATAATCTAAAATGGAAGCCATCTTTGACTAGGTTTTCAAATTTTTAAAAGTACCTTGTATTTTCAAAGCTCTTAAGAAGGTCAATTTTAATATTCCAACATTATTGGTAATATTTGTTATTCAAATAATAGTGAAAATATATGAGAAATGGTATTCCTTGGTCAAATCATGTAGTTTTCATATATTTACATATTTTAGTTTAGCATAAAGGATAAAGGAAAGGAAAGTGAAGTGAAGTCGTTCAGTCATGTCCGACTCTTTGCGACCCCTGGACTATAGCCTACCAGGCTCCTCCATCCAAAGAATTTTCCAAGCAAGAGTACTGGAGTGGGTTGCCATTTACTTTTCACTAAAAATGCAACCAAAGGAAGTGTAAGTCACTGTAAAGGAACAGAATATTTTAATCTAGAAAATCAAAGATTAAAAGGACTCGAAAATACACATCAGTTTCTTATTGGGAGTAGAATTGGGGCTGCAGGAGGAAGGGGAATTTTGGATTTTACTCCCAGAATCTTTCACAATAAGGCATTCTTGCAACACTATGTATTTAGAAAACAATAAACAAGGTTATTTTTAAACCCATGAAATAAACATACGCGGGTGTTTTAAAGAGCAATAAGACCATAATTAAAAAGGCACTGGAAACTATTACTAAGATTTGAGAAACAAAATTAATTAAAAAGAAAATGGGAACCGCATGTGCCTTCCCAGGCAAGCAGGCGTCACACAGGACTTCAACTTCAGGACACCAGCGCCCTCTTGTGGCAAAGATGGATACATTTTTTAATTTGTGTCACGGCCACAAAGGGTGATTGAGAAGGTTGCCTGATGAAATTCTGCTTCTTTTTTAGATTGAAATAGCAACAGTGATGCCTTCCGGAAACAGAGAGCTCCTCACCCCGCGCCCACAGCCAGAGGAGGCTGAAGAGGAAGAGGAAGAGGAATCTACCCCCAGGCTAATCGATGGTTCTTCCCCACAAGAGCCTGAATTCACCGGGGTTCTGGGTCCACAGACCAATGAAGGTCAGGTCCATCAGGGCTGGATTGTACTGACGTTCACTTGTCTCTTTCTCAAAACTGCCAAGTTCCAACTCTGCAGGGACCCACATGACCCAAGGAGAGAGCTTTGCTAGAGGCTAGGTTTGAAGCAGGAGATACACGTGTATTTTGCGTTAAAATATAAAGCAGTTTTAATAATTCAGCTTTGGCATGATGGAAATGATCAAATAACCAAAGATCTGGGGTGAAAATATTTGTCTGGCCTCATTACTCAAAAAGCTTTGTGGTGGAATGAATGCATTTCTAGACTAAAGGATACACTATTAGCAAGATCCTAATCCATGGCTGAGAGATCAAGTCCCAGCATTTCAAGGAGATAAGTGATGATGGTGAGGATGATAGTGATGGTAGTAATAATGTTTTCCATTGATTGAGCGCACTTTCTGGGGGCCATAATGCTCAGCAGGTCACATTATCTCATGTGACTACTACAACCTCCCTGTAGAAGGTATTAGTATTCATTTTTTTACATTATTACCTAGGAAACTAACTTAGAAAGGGTTGGAACTCTCCAGAGATCGCTGAGCATGAGTTTCACACATTGAGTTTTAAGCAAAGTTGTTCTGATTCTTTAGTGTGTTCTTAGTGGAAACCAAGCTGCCTTTCCACTCAGTCCCAGGGGCAGAGAAAGGAAAAGGAAAGACAGGGTTCCATAATATTGGACTCCACTTTGTAGGACCTGAAAGTTATGTAAACCAGGGCCTTTTGGATGATAAAAGGAATTCCTGGTGCTAAATGTGAGTCTATGGTTTGTCTATATATCATGTTAGAATTTGTCAGTGTCAACCTTGGGAGGTATTCAAGTGGCCTCACACTAGAATACTTTTACACACATAGAGAATGTGTGTGCTCTGATGAAGGGGGTGCAGAAAAAAATGAATAGTTTTCACTGTGAAGGTTTACTTACATCAAATGTCTCTGTACTGTAGGTTCTGGACATACAAAACAGCTTTAAATGACTACTATTTTCACAGATATTTCTGTTTAGTACAGAGAGACAGACATGTAAAGCAACTTAGAGACAGTAGATGTTATAGGTAATTTAAGAAAAAGTCAGTACATAACACAATGAGAGAAGAAAAGAGAGGAAAGAGCATTCAGATCCCCACTTTCAGATTTGCCGGATATTCAGTCTTGAGCAAAGCATTCAATATTTTTTTGCCTTTGTTTCCTCATCGAGAAAAATGGGGTAATCAGTAACAGATGTTACCCCATAGAGTTGTTGCAAGGATTAACTGAATGAATTTAGTGCTTGGCCCACAGTTAACATCATCAATGGTAGCGATTCTCATTATTATTGATAGAATTTTTTTTACTTACTGTCAACAAATTGTTCAGTGTACGACACATTAACTGTAGGCACGTGTTGTAAGCAGATGTCTAGAACATAATTCATTTTACACACCTGAAACCAGTTCCCCCTCCCCCCAGTCCTTGGTAATGACCAATGTACTCTCTGATTCTATGAGTTTCTCACTATTCACTAAGAAGTCATATGAAGTTGTCTTTTGTGAAATGCTGCCAACACGCCAGTCACTGAAGTGTTTTATATTGTGTCTTTGAAGAGACACAGTAGTACTAAGTACGTGCTAGTTATTATTATTTTCACTTTATAAATAGGCAAACTAAAATTCCAAATACCACAAGAGTGGTCCAAGATCATGGAGGTGGTACGTAATGGTGCTGGAATGAAGACAGAAACCACTAAATCCTGTCTTTAATGAATACATTGTATTCTTCCCACACAGTCAACTTTTTGTGGGGTGATAGAACATACTAAAAACAGAACCAGGAAGATACACACACAAGGAGAAGGAAATGTGCATACCCGGCAGAAAGTCCTCAAAACAAGGAAATTA
Organism: Bubalus kerabau; assembly: GCF_029407905.1. NCBI lineage: Eukaryota > Metazoa > Chordata > Mammalia > Artiodactyla > Bovidae > Bubalus > Bubalus kerabau. Next base: position 101,565,446 of record NC_073624.1, read on the forward strand.
AATATCTCTAGAACATTACTTACTTTTAAGTAATTTCAGAGCTTTCAAAAGTTGGCTGATTTGGAATTACCTGATGTGCCAAGATTAAGAGGAGTAGAATGCCCAATCTTTTGAAAAGCTCTAGTAAAATGTATGGCTCAATAATGTAAATTTTGAAACAATGTAAGAAAAATTATGACTTAAAAAATTTGTATCTTAAAGGAGTCTAAGTAATGAAATTAAAAATTTAGTATTTTACTTTGCACAAAAGTAAATTCTAAACTTCAAAACTTAAATGTAAATTGTAAATTTATTTAAGTCAAATAGTTTGGAAATATTTAAAACATTAAAAACTGAAACATTATTTGTTACTATAAATATCAATTTCTAGAACTAATACTCAGAAGCTACATTGAATAGGCTTGAGTTATAAGTGGAAAAAAAACTAGAATTAAAAACAATTGTTGTGACTATATATAATTACTCTAAGCAATTACTGCTAAATTAGCATGGTCATATATGAAATGCTTTTCTTCTTGAAACTTTGTGATGAGTAGCAAATATTTATTTATAATAATTGGAGAAATTAGGAAGTATTAAGGAGAAGGAAATGGCAACTCACTCCAATACTCTTGCCTGGAAAATCCCATGGACAGAGGAGCCTGGTGGGCTACAGTCAATGGGGTCGTGAAGAGTTAGACACAACTGAAGTGACTTAGCAGCAGCAGCAAGTATTAAATATTTTATAGCTCTCCCTTAAATTTTTTCCCCAAAGTTCCATTCCTAAAATAGCTTTCATTCCTGAAGTTGTTATAAGTGATTTTTTTCTATTTAATGACCTTGTTTTCTTGGGAATCCTAACTTTATAATTAAAATCACTAAAATCCACCTGCAATGCAGGAGACTTGGGTTCAATCCCTGGGTCAGGAAGAAGGAAATGGCAGCCCACTCCGGTATACTTGCCTAGAAAATTCCATGGACATTGGAGCCTAGTGGGCTATAGTCCATGGAGTTGCAAAGAGTCGGACACCACTTAACAACTAAACCACAACAACAATAAGACCTTAGTAGGTGCATTACTAATTCTTGATCTCAAACCACAAATGGATCCTTCAACAAGGGCAACCAAATGTCCTGATTTGCCTGGGAGTGAGGGATCCCAAGACACGAGGCTTCCAATGCTAAAATCAGCAAACTCTCAGCCAAATGAGGATCACCAAGCAATTCCAAGAAAGTCTTTCATCACTTTTTTCTTCTGTTTCTCATGGCTATTTTACTTTCTCCATCCATCTCACGTCTCACAACCATTCTCTCCTTCTCCCTAAACTCCTCAAACTCGTCAGAGAGCTTAGCTTCCTCCTACACAAAGAAAATACAGTCTTCAGGTTGATGGCTCTTTGGTCTTTCTATTTTCAGACACATAATTTACCTACATCTATATCCATGGCATTGAAGAAGGCAATGGCAACCCACTCCAGTACTCTTGCCTGGAAAATCCCATGGACAGAGGAGCCTGGTGGGCTGCAGTCCATGGGGTCACTAGGAGTCGGACATGACTGAGCGACTTCACTTTCATGCATTGGAGAAGGAAATGGCAACCCACTCCAGTGTTCTTGCCTGGAGAATCCCAGGGACGGGGGAGCCTGGTGGGCTGCCGTCTCTGGGGTTGCACAGAGTCAGACACGACTGAAGCGACTTAGCAGCAGCAGCAGCAGCATATCCACGCCATAACATGTTTTACCTACATTTCCATCTACACCAAGCAAATTTGGAAAACTCAGCAGTGGCCACAGGACTGGAAAAGGTCAGTTTTCATTCCACTCCCAAAGATAGGCAATTCCAAAGAATGCTCAAACTACCACACAATTGCACTCATCTCACACATTAGCAAAGTAATGCTCAAAATTCTCCAAGTCAGGCTTCAACAGTAGGTGAACTGAGAACTTCCAGATGTTCCAGCTGGATTTAGAAAAGACAGAGGAACAAGAGATCAAATTGCAAACATCCAATGGATCACTGAAAAAGCAAGAGAGTCCCAGAAAAACATCTACTTCTGCTTTATTGACTATGCCAAAGGCTTTGACTGTGTGGACACCACAAACTGTGGAAAATCCCTAAAGAGATGGGAATACCAGACCACCTTACCTGCCTCCTTAGAAATCTGCATGCAGGTCAAGAAGCAACAGTTAGAACTGGACATGGAACAACAGACTGATTCCAAGTAGGAGAAGGAGTACATCAAGGCTGTATACTGTCACCCTGTTTATTTAACTTATATGCAGAGTACATCATGAGAAATGCTGGGCTGGATTAAGCACAAGCTGGAATCAAGATTGCTGGGATAAATATCAATAACATCAGATATGCAGATGATACCACCCTTATGGCAGAAAGTGAAGAGGAACTAAAGAGCCTCTTGATGAAAGTGAAAGAGGTGTGTGAAAAAGCTGGCTTGAAACTCAGCATTCAAATAACTAAGATCATGTCCTGGTCCCATCACTTCATGGGCAAATAGATGGGGAAACAATGGAAACAGTGACCGACTTTATTTTCTTGGACTCCAGATCACTCCAAGATCACTTGATCTCCAAATCACTGCAGATGGTGACTGTAGCCATGAAGCTGAAAGACGTTTGCTTCTTGGAAGGAAAGTTATGACAAACCTAGACAGCATATTAAAAAGGAGAGACATTACTTAGCTGACAAAGGTCTGTATAGTCGAAGCTATGGTTTTTCCAGTAGTCATGTAAGAATGTGAGAGCTGGACCATAAAGAAAGCTGAGCACTGAAGAATTGATGCTTTTGAACTGTGGTGCTGGAGAAGACTGTTGAGAGTTCCTTGGACTGCAAGGAGATCAAACCAGTTCATCCTAAAGGAAATCAGTCCTGAATATTCACTGGAAGGACTGATGCTGAAATTGAAGTTCCAATACTTTGGCCACCTCATGGGAAGAACTGACTCATGGAAAAGAGCCTGTTCCTGGGAAAGATTGAAGGCAGGAGAAGGGGACAACAGAGGATGAGATGGTTGGATGGCATCACCAACTTGATGGATAAGAGTTTGAGCATGCTCCAGGAATTGGTGATGGACAGGGAAGCTTGGCGTGCTGCAATCCATGGAGTTGCAAAGAGACGGACATGACTGAGCAACTGAACTGACTTACAGACATCCTCGCCTCTTCCCCTTCCTCCTGTTACAACAGAAGAACTGTCTGTGCTCTCTCATGTGGATATAAATGCTTCCCATCGTGTTCTTAGTTCCATTTCCTGCTGCCCTCTCAGGATCCTTTTCATCTTCAATCTCTCTCCCCTTGGATTTTTTTTTTTTCAAATCTCTCCCACTTTAGTCCATTTCCTCATCATACACACTACAAATAGGTCTTATAGTTATCACTATCTCTCTTTCCTTTTTCTTTACAGTCAAACATCTCAGAAACATTGTATGCATGTTGTATAACTGTTTCCTCACCTCCTACATCCTCCTTCAGGGACTGTGATCTGGCTTCCAGCCTTATCACTCCACAGCTCTTACAGAAGTCTCCTTTAACCTCCACAATAACTACTTCAAGAGAGATTTTTCAGTCCTTAACTGACATCTCAGCTGATTTAGATTATTTTCTATTCCCTATTCCTTCAAACTATCTCTCCACTTGGCCTCCATAATACTGATCATCTATTATCCTTCTTTTCTTCTGACCATTGCTTCTCTATCTCCCTTAGAAGCCCTCTGTCCTCTATAAGATCAATAAGACCAATAAGCAGAGAGTAAAGGAGGGAGCTCTGTGTATATGTGTATGTGTGTGTGTGAAAGAGAGAGAGAGAATAGATTAATAAATGGAGATATAATATAACTTGAATTTTTTAGTGGGGGGGTCTGTTGGCTTTTCTATCACATTATCATAGCCAAGCAAGTACCATCTTTTATCTTGACAACTCATTGCCCCTATGCCCATCCCACTCCGCCCCCTACCTCATCAATCAGTCTTCCAGCTCACCTTCAAGCAGGGTGATATCTTTTTTTTTTTTTTTTAATTTTATTTTATTTTTAAACTTTACATAACTGTATTAGTTTTGCCAAATATCAAAATGAATCCGCCACAGGTATACATGTGTTCCCCATCCTGAACCCTCCTCCCTCCTCCCTCCCCATTCCATCCCTCTGGGTCGTCCCAGTGCACCAGCCCCAAGCATCCAGTATCATGCATCGAACCTGGATTGGCATGCAAATCTGATCATGTAATACTCCTGCCCATCCTTAGGACAAGAGACCAAACCTGTAACACAGCCCATAGGCCTGTGTGTTTTGTGTCCTACACATTCCGAAGCTTCTGTGCTGCTGCCACAGGGACCGCCTTTCAGTCCCCCCAGAGTGAAGGGACCTGGTGCGCTCTGCGTCTTCGGCCTGCAGACTCTTTTGGTTCACCTGAACAGTCAGGTCCTGCTCTTCCTGCAGATCTCAACTCAGTCATCACCTCCTCAAAGAACCACGACTCTCAGACTGGATCAAATTCTCCTATTTTATGCTTCTATGATATTTCATGACATTGACCACAATCATCATTTTATTTATGTGATTAACATCCATCTTACACAGCAGATCATGAAACAGAACTGTGTCTTTGTGGTTACCACTGTTCCAACAGCTACCACAGTGCAATTTACATAGAATAGATTCAATAAATTCATATTGAGTGAATTAATATTAATGATAATTGTCCTACCCTTTCCCTTGATTTTATTTCAGTGGGTTGTATAAATACTGAATGAAAGATCTAATAAAAATATTATATGTGATGTTTTAAATTTACAAAAACTGCAATCTTAATATTTACTTCTGAAAATAGAATTTTCAATAAATATAAAAGCAACAATCATGCAATATTCAGTAGATAATTTAAAATAAAATTTTAAAACATTACAAAGACTATATTAATTATAAGGGCAGCCTGGGTTGTTATATTTAACTTTAGTATTTTATTTATAGAAAACTACATAAGATATTAAATATGCCAGCATAGTCTATATGAGACTGTAATCTTACTTAATAAACATTTGTAATCCCATTATTTGTTAGAAATTGCTTGTTGCTTACATATATTTTTTGCCTTTTAGACTTTCCAACCTGCCTTCTGTGTACTTGTATAAGTACCACCGTATACTGTGATGACCATGAACTTGATGCTATTCCTCCGCTGCCCAAGAACACAGCTTATTTCTATTCCCGTTTTAACAGAATTAAAAAGATCAACAAAAATGATTTTGCAAGCCTAAGTATGGATGCTGGCACTAATATCCTTCCCTTTTGTTTCCTAAATGTTTGCATTATAAAATGTTGGTACCAAAAATGAAACTTGAATATTAAAATATGTCTCATAAATCAATTTTTACTTATTTGTATGCTTGAAGGTTTGTTTTAATTACAGTAAGAAAGAATGATGAATCATTAAAGGTCATTATGAAACTATATGGATTTCCCAAGTGGCATTAGTGGTAAAGAAACTGCCTGCCAATGCAAGAGACATAAGAAATGTGGGTTCGATCCCTGAGTAGGGAAGGTCCCCTGGAGGAAGCCATGGCAACCCACTCCAGTATTCTTGCCTGGAGAATCCCAATGACAATCCCCAGTCTATGAGGCCACAAAGCGTCAGACACGATTGAAGTGATGTGACTTATGCACATGACACTATATAGTTGTTGATATTCTCAAACTATTTTCAAGTAAAAGATCAATTATTTTAAATATAATGAAATATAATGGGTCAATTTCTTTGCTAAGGCTACACTTTCTTTGGAGTGCATAAATATGAATAGTATTTGGAGGAAATCCAGGTGGTTCAGTGGTAAGGAATCCGCCTGCCAATGCAGGAGACATAAGGTTCAGGGGTTCAATCCCTGGTTCAGGAAGATCCCCTGGAGGAGGGAATGGCAACCCACTCCAGTATTCCTGCCTGGAGAATCCCATGAACAGAGGAGCCTAGAGGGCTATAGTCCATAGGGTCGCAGAGAGTCGGACATGACTGAGCAGCAGCAGTAGTCTATTAAATTTTTATAAAGTTGTTAGAAATAATTGTTTCATTAACTATCTCTAATTCATGTTTATATTTGTTTATATGTGGGAAATTTATATTTTTATGTGAGTGAAACATATTCAACTACTTCTCTCGTGCTTTTTTTTCCCAGATGATCTAAGAAGGATTGATCTGACATCAAACTTAATATCTGAGATTGATGAAGATGCATTCAGAAAGCTGCCTCAACTCCGAGAGCTTGTCCTGCGTGACAACAAAATTAGGCAGCTCCCAGAATTGCCAACCACTTTGAGATTTATTGATATCAGCAACAATAGACTTGGAAGGAAAGGAATAAAGCAAGAAGCATTTAAAGTGAGTTTTAAGTTTGAATATGAAATACTTTAATCTTCCCGTTCCCTTTGCAATCAGTGTCTAGTCTTTTTATCTCCACAAAGGGATTCAATTTGATGAGACTTTTAATGCCTAAAATAAACTTTAGAACACTAAGTGTCATGCCTTTGGGAAACACTGTGTCCTGGTACATTCTGAGGCTGCTCAAGAACTAAGAAGAGAAAGCAGAGCTGGAATAAGAAGTGGGTGGAGCACCAGTCTGTTAAGTTGCACCTAAGAATGCTATAAGCCAAATGATGCATATTTGCCAAGGCTCCACTCAAGGAGAGTACTTTGTGTGGTTGGAAGGACAGTTATTTGCACAGTGTGGAGGGTGGCTTGAGGGTAGAAGCCTTCTAAATTATCTGTAAGGGGGATGGATTCAGTTAATCTTATGAATTTTATTTTCTAAGTGAAGGAAACAAGTTTGGGGTTAGAATGGCTTTGCTTGGCATAACCGCAGAGTCTGAGAACAGTAGCCAGTTTGGCTTTCTTATCCAGTCTTAACTCCCTTCGAGCTGCTTCTCTAAATATCTGTTGAACAAATAAATATAAGCTATTGTTTGAAGGGACATCTCACAACTCCCATGGAGGCTACAAGGGGTTGTGTGGATTCGCTAGCCCTGGGCAATGGTAGAAAGCCTGTATCTCCACCTGTGTTCCTGTGGTACCACTGTGGCGGGCAAGGGAGTTAGGGCACCTCTTCAGAGCCTGGCAAAGATCAAATCTAGTCCCCTCACTCAGAGTCTATTGGCATGGGTGACAGTGAGTCACACTTTGTCCTGTGACATTTGGTTGGAGTAGACCTGGTTGTATCTAAAGGTATATTCTGTCTTGTTAGGCTGCCCTCTTGCTACTTGCGCTGGAGGTGGTAGGATTTTCTTGGGGAGAACTTCTCGTTTCCCCATTCCTGCAACGTGAAGGAAATTCTTGTTATTTCTCACCATAATCCTCAAAATTTTACTGCAGACTCTCTGTGTGGGAAATCAATGCCTTGCTTAAACTGAGAAAGTTAGAGTGGACAAAGTCGGTTCTTCCAGAGACTAAGAAAGATGTTTCATTTACATCGAGAGATATTTGCTTGCTATCAATTCTTGCAGAACTCAATTGAATAGTCCAGGAACACAGAAAACTAATTTGCCTCAACTTTAGAAAACATGGCACCCCACTCCAGTACTCTTGCCTGGGAAATCCCATGGACGGAGGAGCCTGGTAGGCTACAGTCAATGGGGTCACAGAGTCGGGCACAACTGAGCAACTTCACTCACTCACTCACTTAGAAAACGAGACCTGAACAGGCATGTGTTATTTTACAAATAGTTTCATGGACAGGGGATGAACCGTGTGACTGTGGCCCACTAATTTCTATTAAGGCCCTACATTTGGAATGTTTACAGGATATGTATGATCTCCATCATCTCTACCTCACGGATAACAACTTGGACCACATCCCTCTACCACTCCCAGAAAATCTGCGAGCCCTTCACCTCCAGGTAGGCTTCTACTAGTAAGTTATGTCCAACACATCCATGGAAAACAGATGCAGACGGGAGGAAGCCACGATGCAAAAGCTGTGTATAATGGCATGTTAATACACTGTGATAGGTTTTTTTTTTCTTCTCTCATTTATTCTCTATCGCACTCTGAGTACAAGGTGTTTGCATATTCATGACTCTATCTATACTGATTTATTTCTGATAACTTTAGTCTTTATTTTCATTTTTTGCCAAGTCATAATGCATCTTTTTGGCACACAAATCTTCTTTTTTAGAAAATAAGAGCTTCATCTGCTGAAGAAATGTGTGAAGATTAGAAATGAAAGAGAATAAGAGAGAAAGAAAAATTTAATTTGATTTCTGGCTTTCAGAGGAAAAAAATGTCAGTTTTAGCTCTTGATTTTAGGTTCCATGAACTGAGTTAAATTCAATCCTAGGACATTCCTATCTGCTGAGAGATGATGGACTTTCATCTCTCTGGATTAAGAAAATGCAGTTTTTTCTAAACCAACATATTTGAAAGCTTGCGTTATTTTAAATTCCTTTAAGCTACATTTTATCTTTGAAGTAATGAGTGAAAACACATTTTCAAAACGTTACGATCTGATATTTTCTAAATACTGGGTTGGCCAGTAAGTTTGTTCATTTTTTTTTTTTTTTCCTGTAAGATGTTATGGAAAAACCCGAACAAACTTTGGCCAACCAAATATATTCCATGGAAGTATATTACAATATGATCAATTAAAAAACACTTTTGGCTGTTGAAACAAAGAAAGATAAGTTACTTCTTATTTCAGATGTAACTTTTGGTATACAGTTGTAATCAACTTTCTGTAATAATTTCATCTGTTCTATGGAATAAATCTGTAGAGAACACAACCATTATGTGCTCAAAGACACAATATCATACTGCAATATTACAGTCTTTTAGGAGGAAAACTATAAACCATCACAAGAAGTGATTCTGCTATGTGAGAGCAAGCCTGATTCTTTTTTATTTTTGCTCTGTGGATTCTGTAATTATTTACCTCTGTGTCCTTTCTTCCATTCCTGTTTACATCTTTCCATACTTCTTTTTGGTGTCTTTGTGTGTGTATCTGTCTATGGCTCTTGGATACCTATCTCTTGAGAGTTTTTCTGATTATTTAACTTCCTTAATGTGATGTCCTTTCTAGTCCTTATCTGGTTTCTGGATGGCTCTCTATTGGTCTTCTCTTTTTCTGGGGGTGAATGTCTATGTCAATGAGAATTTCTTGCCTGGTTTAGGATTGGAAAGAGGATTTTCAAGGAAACCATAAAAGGAACTGGAAAATTTTTTTTCCAATTCTGAATTATTGACTCCACATAGTAACCAGGTCTCTAATGTTATATTTAAACATAATGTGATTGCATATACAATCTAAGATTTTTTTTGAAGTGATTGGCTTTACATTTCCTATTCTAAGGATTAAGAAAGTATCAAGTGAACATTTAAAAATATTTCTCTTTCACAATCACCTTACCAATATCCAGTATAAGGCTGTTTTTAATTTACATTGTCTTCATTTTATATTTATTTTTAATGCTCATATAAAAAACCTCTTTTTGTGATTTATTTGAAAAATATTTTCCAACATACTATGAGAATGACAGATCTGGCAAAAGCAGACTCCCTGGGCTGAAATTCTACTTGACACTATTTACTGATTGAACAAGTATCTAAACCTCCCTGCATCTCAGTTTTAGTTTATAAAGTGTGTGCTGCATTCACTGATACATAATAATGACTTAAAGATAAGGCATGATAATTATTAACTGTGTATGTATTACCTATCAAAGAAAATAGAATACTGCATAGGCACTAAATCTGTATTATTCCTCATGGACACTTTGTAAAATAGAGAGTCAATCTATCAGAAAGACATAAGGCTTATAAATACATATGTACCTAACAACAAAGCCTCAAAATTTATAAGGACTTCACTATTAGAATTGAAGGGAGAAAAAGACAATTCAACAATAATAGTTAGATTCCTCAATATTCCACTTTTAATAATGGATAGAGCAACTAGCCATAAGATCAACTAAGAAACAGAAGACTTGGGCAACACTATATACCAACTAGCCCTAACAGTCACGTACAAAACTTTCAACCCAATAGCCATTTTGACATTTTTTTTTTCTCATTCTTGAACTTTCCATGCATATTTTTCAGAATTTGAACTTGGTGTTCTCTCTGTCTGGGGTATTCTTACCTCAGCTCTCTCCCATGCCCATGTCTCCTTGTCATTCCATTCTCAGCTCCACTGCTGTCTCTTAAGATAATTTTTCACAGACACTTTCCTTTCTTCTTAGGTTAGATTATTTTTGGAAATAATTTGTTTTCCTTAAATTTGTTTTTTCATCTAATTATCTTATATTCCCATTACTGAAGTATAAGCTTCATAAAGGCAAGCATATGTCTATTATGTTTATTGGTTTATCCTCACTGCTTTAGAAAGTGTTGATGTATATAACAGTTGCATAATTTGCATTTCTGGATGAGAGAAGGAACGAAGGCGTAAAAGCAGGGGTGAAGCAAAATTGACTATATTATTCATCAATACTAGGAATATGTGATAACCCATCTAATAATTTATCTTAATCCTTTTTAGAATAACAACATTATGGAGATGCATGAAGATACCTTCTGCAATGTTAAAAATTTGACTTATATTCGTAAGGCACTAGAGGATATTCGACTGGATGGAAACCCTATCAATCTCAGCAAAACTCCCCAAGCCTATATGTGCTTACCTCGTTTGCCTATTGGGAGTCTCGTCTGATTTCAGATAATGGTTAGCATTATGATGCCTCCTATAACAAAATGATTCTTCCTGCTCTCTTCAAAAAGAAAACTCAGCATGATACTTTCAAAATATGCTCTGGAAGATGATATAAGTACATAAAATACAGCTAAAATTTTTAATATATGATAGCAATGTAGTAGTCTAAGAAAACACCAGATTAATCAGAAATAAACCAAAAAATGTACAGAAATAGAAGACTAAGAGAAAATATTTCATAGATATTCTTATAAATCACATGTAATTTTCAAGTTTTAGGAATTCATATCCTATATAACGTTAAATTAATCATATAATAAAAATTAAAAATTAACAGTGTAGGTATATTGCCAAGATTTTAATGTTTTAATTAAACTTTTCCTTTTTTTTAACTAAAGCATGTTTTTATTTTCAAATTCATTAAAGATAATGAAGAAAAGAATAAAAATATTTGAAAATGATAAGGGCCTTGTGGAAAATATTCATTATAATCACAACATACATATAGCTTCAGTATTTTAACAATAATATTTTATCATCGTAAAGCCCTGCCAACTCATTTTTAGACCTTTCCTAAATTATTAGTTAATTGGTAATATTTCTGTGCCTGTGGAAAAAATAAAACGTAGAAAATGGAAAATATAAACAATAATATGAAAATGACAGTAGGGAAGAAGTTAAGGAGTACCTTCTAGAGAGAAAGTTGAACTTTCTGAAATGTGTGATAATAATACAAAAAACTGAAAGATAACAAAAGAGCATACACTGAAAGGTGAGTTTGTTTCCTGCAGCAAACCCTAAGTTCCACTCCTTGGAAATAGTCAATGGTTTCTTTCATTATTTTATCAAGTTTTCCATAAGAAGCAAAAACTTGCACATAAAATAACTGCTCCTCTTTTACAAAAATACATATGGATATATGTACTGATATATATATATATATATATATATATATATATATATATCACTATTATGTATGTGTTGGTACATGTAAACATGGATTTTTAAACACAATAGATAATCACTATTTTGCTTGTTTCACTTAAAACTACTCCTTGATCACTCTTACCACATCTACCATATTAGCACACACAGCTCTACTGATTTTGAAAAACAGATATCAGCTTACTACAAGGATGTATGTTGTTACAACAGGAACCAATTCTTGAACACAAAAGATGTACTAGGCATCTACTAAGGTTTTCTGCATGTATTAATTCACAACATCCTAGGAGTTGAAGATAGTAATGACTATACCAGTCATAGATCAGAGAGCTTAAACAACTTGCCCCTGGTTAAGGGATGATCCCAAAGACCTATTCTACACTTCACCTCACTGTCCTGTCTCATATACCATGGATGTGTCTTTTCCCTGTATTGTAATACAAGAAAATGGTGTACGGACTGGACAGGGAAGTTGTTATGAGCTGAATGTTTACCCCCCAAATTTGTGTATTGAAGTTCTAAATAACCCCCTCCTCATTGTGATGATGTTCGGAAATGGGGCCTTTGGGAGTTTAATAATGATTAGATGAGTCATGAGGTAGGGGCCTCATGATGGGATTTGTGGCCTTATGAGAAAAGGAAAAAAAGGAGACTACTCTGTGTGTGTGTGTGTGTGTGTGTGTGTGTACCTATACTAAAGAAAAGCCATAAAGAAATCAAAGATGACACACATAGATGGAGAAATATACCATGTTCATGGATCAGAAGAATCAATATAGTGAAAATGAGTATACTACCCAAAGCAATCTATAGATTCAATGCAATCCCTATCAAGCTACCAACAGTATTTTTCAGGAACTAAAACAAGTAATTTCACAATTTGTATGGAAATACGAAAAACCTCGAATAGCCAAAGCAGTCTTGAGAAAGACGAATGGAACTGGAGGAATCAACCTGCTTGACTTCAGACTATACTACAAAGCTACAGTCATCAAGACAGTATGGTACAGGCACAAAGACAGAAATATAAATCAACGGAACAATGCCCTGCCCACACAAGCTACTGATGATCTCAGATCTCCCCACAAATGACACAGAAAACCCCTCTGTTCTCACAGTCTTCTCAACACACCACGACTACAAAATCATGAGTGGGGTGTGGGAAGTTGTAGTTAAAGGAAAGAAAGAGGGAAGAGAGATAGAGAGAGAAAGAAAGAAGGAAAAGAAAAGGAAAGAATGAAAAGACAGAAAAAGAAAGACTGGAAAGAAGGAAGAAAGAAAGAAAGAAAAGGAAATATTGGGATAAAAAGAGTATCATTATGCAAAAGCTATGGGGTCAGTTGACATTCTCATGGGCATTGTGACTGCCTACTCACAAGGCTGCTTTACAGATGTAATTCATCATCAACTCTATAAGGACAAAGTAAGAACTATAACCCTGAAAATATGCAATTTTCGCATCACCTGATGCGAAGAGCTGACTCATTGGAAAAGACACTGATGCTGGGAAAGATTGAGGGCAGGAGGAGAAGGGGATGACAGAGGATGAGATGGTTGGATGCCATCACAGACTCGATGGACATGGGTTTGGGTGGACTCCAGAAGTTGGTGATGGACAGGGAAGCCTGGCGTGCTGCGGTTTATGGGGTCGCAAAGAGTCGGACACGACTGAGCAACTGAACTGAACTGAACTGATGATGGCATTCCTTTAAAATGTTTCCTATTTAAATGACCACTTTAAACACCTCACATTCTTAATTGAAAGCTCTGATCTAAAATTGATCTCTGATTAAACACAATCTTTTTTTTATAGCAAAAGTTTTTCTTTATGAATATGCTATACACATTTCTTTTTCTCTAAATATTACAGGTTCTTTTCCAAGGGGGAGGACATTGCATTTTATTGCCCCATATTATAGTGTACTTTAAAACTGTTTATAAACAAACATCTCCATATTGAAATTCCTAAGTAATTCTCACTGAATACACATATTTCTCAGATAACAGGACTACAATATATTTTGCTAATCCTCTAAAAACCTTGAGTTGTTGTAGGGTTAGTAATATTTTCAAAAGGCAATAGCAAATAATACCTACACAGACTACTATTATAAGTGTAAAATTCATATCCCTACTTCTCTTTAAATCTGTAGCAACACTGTCTTTGTAGTTATTACAAACTTTCCCTTCATAATTTACTTAAATGAGAATTGTAAATGGAAAATATCAAGTGGTTTTCCCTGAGGCACAAGGTGCCTTACTTACTTGAAAACACCACAACTTTCCAAATTGTGGAGAGAAAGCAATGAGTAATTTTGAATCTCTTTTTTCTCACTTTGAAAAAGTCAGAAAGGCTTAATACCTTGCACTTACTCTCTGTAACCACTAGATGGCGACTACATTTTAAACTACATGAATATCTTCAGGGTGGAAAAAGGCAAATTTTTCTTTTCACTTTCATGCATTGGAGAAGGAAATGGCAACCCACTCCAGTGTTCTTGCCTGGAGAATCCCAGGGACAGGGAAGCCTGGTGGGCTGCCGTCTATGGGGTCGCACAGAGTCGGACACGACTGAAGTGACTTAGCAGCAGCAGCTGCAAAAGGAGTTACGTTTACATTATTTTATGTACATCATAGCAACACTGGGGCTTCCCTGGTGGCTCAGAGGTTAAAGCGTCTGCCTGGAATTCAGGAGACCTGGGTTCAATCCCTGGGTCAGGAAGATCCCCTGGAGAAGGAAATGGCACCCCACTCCAGTACTCTTGCCTGGAGAATCCCATGGACGGAGGAGCCTGGTAGGCTACAGTCCATGGGGTTGCAAAGAGTCGGACGCGACTGAGCGACTTCAATTTTACTTTCACTTTCATAGAAACACATTGATTACAAAGATAAATCTGAAATATGCTTTGTATTTCATTTCTCTGACCAAATATATCAGGTATATTCCACTTTTCTCTGAAGAATTTTATTTACCAGTTTAACTAGTGGAGCTGAGCTTTCCAAACTCCAGTCAAAAAAAACAATGCTAAAATCTAATAAATATACCCAATTCTACCACTCCAGGGAAAAAAAAAGGATAATTAATATTGGCAACCTGGAGTAACTTGATATATGTGATAAAGTATTTTTTATAAAGTGTCTAATTTCAGTTTCTTTGGTATAAGGACTTCTACTGACTGAATCTTGAGTTACTACTGCCATCCAGTGTTAGAATTCATTCTTTTCAAGTCACCCAAATGCACAATCAAGACTGCAGTGTTTTCAACTTAATGCTCTGAATAACATAAAACATAGCAAAACTAATGCTGTTACACGGCACTCATCAGAATTTAAAAATGCAGCATTATCATGAAAATCTCCCAAGTTGTAACTAGTTACTACAAAGGACCTATTTGACTGCCTTTACTTGAAACATGTGCAGGCAGACTAAGGTGATCCCCAGCGATTTCCTGCCTTTTGGAATTCGTGCCTTTGTGTCAACCTCTCTTCTTGAGTGCTGGTAGGACCTGGGCCTTTCTTCTAGCCAAGAGGAAATGACAAAGGTCAGGGATGTCACAAAAGTCAAGCCCCATGATTATGACACACACAGATATGTGTCTCTGTGTGTTCACCGTGCTAGGAAGCACGGAGGAGAGGCTCTTGGCTAGCAGGAGAGGGTGAGTGGCCACATTGAGGAAGCCCATGACCGGGATCTGCAGACTGCCTCTAACCACTGGTGTCCTTGCCAACCTGCAGTTAGCCTCCAAATTTGAGTACTTCCTCAGCCAACATGAAAGCTAAAGTTTAGGGCCCTCAGTTAAACAGCCACAAGGAAATAAATTCTGCCAATAACATGAATGATCTTGAGAGCAGATTTTCCCAAATTGAGCTCCAGGATGAGAGCACAGTCAAATGCTTCTATCATAGCCCCAGGGAGATCCTGAGCAGAAAACACAGCTAAGTTGTTCCTGGATCCCAACATTTGGAAATGCTAAGAAAACAAATGTCTGTACATGTTGTTTTAAGTATGGATGACTAAGTTTGTGGGAATTTTTAATGTAGCAATCTAGATGGATACAATGTATAAAAATATGGTGTGTTGGATTTTAATGTTGAATCAAAGTATGTCCTTTTGCAATATTTGAAGAATATGGGTCAATTTTAAAAGTCTTTAAAATTTATTAATTGCATTTCTGATGGTGGTGCTTAACAATCTCTGGTGCCAATTCTCTTGGGTAATTTACCAGTACATGAACAGTCGGTATTATCATGTAAATCTACTGAAAAAAATAAAAATCATAAATGGTAATTTGCTGCTTTTCTTAAAAAAGTAAGACAATTCTGCATTAATGTTTTTAAGTAGGGAGGATAGATCTGAAAGATATATATCTCACCATGAAAAAAGTGTATAAAGTCAGTATTACTTATATAAAGTTCACATCAACTGAATAAAAAAATGCCCTTAATTATCCTTGAGGTAATCTTTTTTTAAAGAAAGAAATGGATAGGAATTCCACTAATCAACATGCTCAATTTCTAGAGATCTCAATTAAAACTCAATATCATATATCATATATGTTCTTAGAAAAATAAATCTGGAATGGCACAGTTCCAAGTTCAGCAGATCAGGGGGTGAATCACCACCCAATGTGGGAGTCTCTGTTCAAAAATGGACACTGGAGGCTTAAAATGTCAGCATTCTGCCCTGGGACTCAAGCAGACTTGTCTCCTCAGCAAACCACAGAGCAAATGAACTTGAATGATGTCTGTGGAGTCTATAAGTCCCACATCACAGGGTGGAGTGCTGATCCAAGAATCCCTGTACTGTTCTCAATTTTCAACCAGGAAAGTATAATGACCTTTGCAAGCATCAAGGCTTCCCCACATTTTGCTTCTCTGTCATTTAATGGAAGCCTGTATGGACTCAGTTCCCACTGGGCAGTGTTCCATTTTGCACAATTCACTGAGCACAGGAAGGTAATAAAAGAATATACTCGATAGCTTTCTATAGGGTCAAAGCTGGTGGCACTTTCCTGCTATTTCTCAAAATTGGGACAAGAAAAAGGACACGAGGATGGGGACATCTCGTCTATTTTTGCTTCCAGCATAAGATTAGTTATCTCTATATGTACTGTATCAATTTCTTGACAAGTCCTAAAACATATAAGTATGATAATGATGCTAGTTCCTAGTTACTAAGTGCTCACAGAGTACCTGTGCTAAGTGCTTTAATCCATACTTAATCCTTAACATAACTCTATGCAACAGGCACTATAACTATACTCAATGGTATGGGTAAGGAACTGGAGGCTTCCAGAAGTTAATAATTGCTGAGCTGAAGTTGAAGTACCTCTATTTTTTATTTTTGTTGTTTAGTTGCTAAGTCATATCCGACTCTTTGTGACCCCATGGACTGTAGCCCGCCAGGCTTCTCTGTCCATGTGATTTCCCAGGCAAGAATACTGGAATGGGTTGCCATTTTCTTCTCCAGGAGATCTTCCCAACACAGGGATCCAGCCCCAGTCTTCCGCATTGGCAGGCAGATTCTTCAACAGCAAAATGAGAAGAATGTACAGAGATTCCTCATATACTCTCCCCCCATTATAAACATCCTCCACCAGAGTGGTTTATTTATGAATAATGAACCTACAGTGACACATCATTACCAACGAAAGTCCATAGTTTTTATTAGAGGTCATTAGGGCTCCTCTTGACATTACACCTTCTACAGATTCGGATAAACCTAGACTTCCCAGATGGCCCTAGTGGTAAAGAGTCCACCTGCCAACACAGAGGACGCAGGACACACAGGTTCTATCCCTCGGTTGGGAAGATACTCTGGAGGAGAGCATAGCAACCTACTCCAGTATTCTTGCCTGGAGAACTCCATGGACAGAGGAGACTGGCAGGCTATGGTCCATAGGGTCGCAAAGAGTCTAACAGGACTGAAGGGAATCATTCAGGGTAGGCTCTTGTCTATTTAAACCGAAGCCCATATTCTTAACTGTAATATTACAGAGGCTCCCAAGGTACCATGCTGCCTGGTTAACAAAAGGACAAAAGGAAAAACAATTGGCACTGTAGCATTCTTACAAACAAACCCATGGTAAACATCCTGGTAATGTTTAATCAAAGCACATTTACATGATATACTACAATTAATGCAGTGCTTGACCTGTACTCTTCGTCACAGTCCTGTTTAAGGTGTTTGGGCACTGCAGTAACCTCACTAAGAATTTGGGCTCTGAGGTCAAACACGTTTAAACACTAGCCCTTAAATTCACTGACCTCACAAGCTCGGGGAAATTAACGTCTTAGCTTCCTAACCTACGAAATGTGGTAACCATGCCTACTTCACAGAGCAGGTGTGGGGCTTGTGTGCCACGAGCCCACCTGCACAGAAAGCACAAGCAATAAACGTTTGCCATCTTGCTTTATGCATGATGAAACAGAGCTCCAGGAGTTAGAGCAGTGGCCACAAAGTAAGGCGTGGTGCCCTGTTTCCGACTCCAGGGGCTTTCTCTTTACCCCTTCCATCACCCCAAAGGCATAGGATATTGTTTTTCAACAGAAAAGTTTCTCCCCAACCCCCGCCTCTGGGTTCGGCTGAAGGTCCATCTTCTCTAACCCAGCACCTCAAGATGGTCGGAGGGGGCAAAGGAAAACGGCCTCAGGCGGTTCCTAACGTGGGCTGCACAAACCCAGCCTCTGCCCTCCCTCCCGCAAAAACTACGTCACAAGCCCCCTGCGAATGTTCACTGGGCACCTGTTCCGGCCGGAACCCCACCTCCACGCCCGGGGAGAACGACCTCAACCCCAATTGGCTGTCTCCCAGGGCGACCAAAGATGCGGTGGGCACGCGGGGCCCCTGGCCGGTATTTAAAGGCTGCCGCGGCCCACGCCACCCCGGTCCGGCCCGGACGGCGACGGTGAAGCACCTGGGTTGAGAGGGAGCAGAAGGTAACGGCGCGACCCCTGCCTTCCCCCGGCCCCAGCCCGCGCATCCACCGAGGCGGGTGTGAGTGGGACGCAGGAGCGGGTCTCACCGCGCGTTGCCCACCAACACCTTCCTCACCCACCATCCTTACCCAGCCCCAGTCCCACCCAACCCGCCTTGGCGAGACAACTCGGGTGCGAAGGATCAGAGATTACGCGGAGAGCGACTGAGCGAGCAGAGAGGCGGGGATCCTTCTGGAGACAAAGGCGTGATCCCAGCGGCGGGCACGTGGTGCTGGGCAGAGAGAGAAACGAGGCCCTTGAGACCGTCAGATCTGTCCAAACGCGACGACAGCTCCTAGGGCGCTACCGTGTCGACCTCTCAGAGCACCCTGAATCATGACCCAGACCCTCGACACAAAAGAGGATCCTCTTAATCTGGGCGGCGGCTGGGCATCCTCAGCCCCGTTACGCACCTGGTCGTCTGGCCCCCGAAGGCGCAGGGGCGCTCCCATTTACAGGAGGCGGCCTCGCTACGGCCCCAAGGCCGAATACGAGCCCCCGAGGAAACAGGCGAAGCAGCAATACGGTCCAGGCCCTTGGTTCCAACCACCCTGGCGTCCCTACTGGGCCGTGTATTCTAACTGGGGGCGCTGGAGAGGGCCCTGGTGCCCACCTCCGGCGGGATTCAGGAAGCCCCCAGGCCGGGTGCAAGTGATCCGGGTGTACGGCCTGCATCCGCTCTGCCTTTGCTGCTGCTCCTGCTGCCATGGGCCCTGGAACCCCGGCTGGGCAAGGCCCCCAGGCAGAAAGAAGCGCTGGGGTCGCCGGGGCCGTGGCCTGCGCCGTCACCCTCGCCGCTCCGCCCAGAGGAGCCCTCCGGTGGATCTGAGCACGCTGCTGCGGCCGGTCAACCTGTACGGGTGGCGCGCCCCTGGCATGCGGGCGCCGCGCAACACCACGCAGTTCATCATGAACCAGATCTACGAGGACATGCGGCAGCAGGAGAAGCTAGAGCGCCAGCAGGAGGCGCTGCGGGCGCAGCAGGCCCAGGCGGCGGGCACAGCCTCCCCGGAGGGCGCCTTCGGAAACGACGCCCCACCTAGCGGTGGCCAGGAAGACGAGGAGCTGCAAGATACTCTGTACAGCTTTGTGCAGAATCCCTCTCTCGTCTTCAGTCCTGACCCAGACGAGGAAAAGCAGACGGCCACCTCACAGCTGGTGGAGGAGGAAGAGGAAGGTGAGAGAGAAGAGGAGGAGGAGGAGTGGTGTGACGAGGAGGAGTGTGATGGCAAGGAGCTGGAGAGCCAGGAGGAGGACGAAGAGTCAGAGGCCAAAGATGAGGAGGAGGGCGAAGAGGCTGATTATATGGAGGAGCGGGAAGAGGAGCATGAGGAGGACGAAGTGGAGGAGATAGCAGAGGAAGAAGAGGGGCTAGCGGAGGATGAGCAGACGGAGGAAGAGAATCATTTGCCTCTGGAAATGCCTTTATCATTCCTAGTGGGGGCTGAAGAAGAGAGAGAGAACTTTATGAACTGTACGTATTTAAGCCCCAAACAGAGAATTCCCACAGTGGCACAGGAAGCTCTCTTCATGGTACAGGACATTAACTGTTAAGACATCAGGAAAGGGATTGAGGAATGCAATGGAACTGACTGGAGGCTAAAATGATTTAGCCACTTGTCAAAAACTAACGAAAAAGTGAGTTCCATTAATAAACCTATCATCTTTGGCCATTATAAAACGTTTAAAAATTGGTGTGTTGTGTGTATGACTATGGGTGGGGGAGGTAGAGCTTTCAAATATAATTTAACTGGAAATGATTAAAGGCCAAATATTTTATTACTACAGTTTGAATATTTTCATTTGGTGTTTTCTCCTCTAGATGCTTGAGTTTTTTTTTTTTTTTTAAATAATCCTGGCAATGCTGAAAATGTTTCCTTTTAAACAACTTTATACATCATCTCTACTTAATGAGCTTGGATGAACAGTTATTTTGACTGTTAGATGCCTAAGAAACATGTGCCATGTTTATTAAATGTTCGTCAGTACTTTTAACATGATAGCTGAAACCATTTTAAAATGCCTATTTTAATATTTTAAGATTTTCCACCTTCAGAGTTCATTTTTGAGGGCTGTATTTTGGTAACCCAGTTTGCAGTCTCTCGTGGCATTGCTCATTTATATTCCTTGTTCCACAGTGCTATGGATCTTCCTCAGAAGAACATGAAGTTGCTTCTGTGGAACTGGTTATCTGCCATGGCCTCAGCAATCCATAAATCCATGCATGGAGAGGATTCCCCATGGTCAGAAGTCAACTTGCACACCTAGTTAAAATCTAAGGTAACTGCAAACAATGGAACATAGATTTTGAAGCCTTGTTCCTGGATATATTCCTTGTCATAAGTTCACAGGAATAATAAAAATAGACTTTGCAGAATGAATTTTTTAAAGATGATTGGCCTTTTGGGGGTGGAATATCTTTTTAAAAAATTTTCTTTCCCAATTGTCTTCCTTATAAAGGAGAGTAAAACAAATATTTTTAAGTGCAAGCTTGTGTGAACTAGTTTCTGATGTCTAAACAATTACCTATGGAGAATTCAACATTCAAAATAACAGCTTTTATTCAGACATTTTTAGGAAGTAATACAGTTCTTAGATCCTTGATTCTCATAACTTAATAAAAGTTCCAGTCATAGCATATTTCCAAAACTCCCCTAGATGAAGGATTTGAGTCCAGCTTCTCAAAAATTACATCTTTTGACAAACTATACTACTAAGTATAGTCTGAACCACCATTCAGTATTTAATGAAAAGAGGACTGTAGGGTCTTCTTTACCTGTAGGGTCATCTCATACCTGAATGCTGATTTTATTGCAGCTTTTGGGAGTGATAAGCTTAAGCTGTTAAAAAAGAATAAAATAATTAAAGTGTTGCTGTGCTGCTCAATTCTTATTTTTGAATATCAGACATCTTATTCAGTGGTCAACAGGATGAATGTAAGAAGAAAAACTAACACAAAGATTGTAGAATGATTTTTTAATGACACTAAACAGTCCAAACTACAGCAGTGACTAACCATTTATTATGCACTTAAGAAATCATTATTTTCTGCAAGATGCAATTTTATGGTGACCTATAAAATTGACCACCCATATACATTTCTAATGCACAGGGAGAAACCAAGAATCCTGCTGCTGAGAATGATCAATAAATCCTTACAAGTTACAGTCCAAAAATACTTTCTCCAAGATACTCAAGTAATTGCTAAGTTCTCATTAAAGAAACACTTTCATTTAGGACTGAATTTCTTCACAATCATATCTGGACAGTTCTCAAATTATTCTTACAAAAGATTCCACTTTTACATGACAAAATTCAGCACATGTTAATTGCCTCCACATACACAAGACATTATCCACTAGTCTCAGGGAGGGATGCAAATATGAGCAGTGCTCAAGAGTTCAGTTTGGGAATGATTATTTACCAAATAATTATGAAACTACCAGGATCCAGGGACCACAAACAGTGATTAGGATACGATGGCAAATAAGCAAAATCCGCTCTTGTAGTTTAGTCCAAAGGACAGACACTAAATGAAGTTAGTCAAATCGGCCACTGCCAGAATTCTAAAGGAAGTGCAACACTATGAAAGAATGTATCACAAGGGAGCCCAAGAGAGAAGCTGGGAATGTTCACTGTGGGGAGAGGGTGACTTGAGGCTAAAGATGGAGAGCTGGGAGGAGCTTGGTGCCTTGGAGGAACAGAGTACAAAAGCACCAGAGTGTTCTGAAGGTGCGGCCAGTGAGAAGTGAGAGAGAAACCATATTATCCACTCATTTCTGCACTATCCATATCTTCTGAATAGTCCAGCAAAAAAAAAAAAAAAAAAATTAATGAAAGGAGAACCTAAGTCATTGGTGAGTCTCTACCTGAGCTTTTTTTTTTTTTTAGCCAGATACTGTGATGGTCCCTGTACTAACCTTGAAGGCTGATATGAAATGATTAAATCACGTCACAGGGTGGGAGGTTTGCACATCCCAGTACACCTATTCCACTTTTCAGAGACCTACCCAACCACTCCCGTGTAATGAAGTGGTCCTGGGCATTGCTGCTCAGCATGACTGGATCACCTTGGAGACACGCCACACCACTTGATGATTCAAGAGTATCAGTGTTACATATGGCTCAGAATAAACCCCATCTTTAGTTTTAGAGGTAAGTATGCTTGATGAAAATTCATGATTTAAAAAAAAATTCTTAAAATTGTTTCAAACTTGAGAGGACACAGTGCTAAAGAGCTGCCACTTAGCTGTGTCTTTTAAGAACGGGGTAATATTTGCTTTGTCAACTGTCAGAAAAATAACATTATAAATCATAAGTCTATTCAGAAGGCCTAGGCTTGATAAAAATTTTTGCTGTCTATTCTTAGGTGTTTTTACACAAGAGATTCTGATATTTTCCTTTCCAGTGACTGACAGCATTTCTTAATTTATCTTCATTACTTTGTCTCCATAGTAACTTAATGGAATTTTTTCCTGTGAAAATATTAGTCCTCTAAGGATGGTAAATACACTTGGCATTTGGATAGCAACTCTGAATTCTCTGAGAATGGTTTCATAACATTTGCATATGAAGATAAGAGTTATTCCAACATCTTTAGTTTCATTAAAATAAACACGAGAGGTAAAACAACTCAGCTATATCAAACCCACAGAGTCTGGGAAGAAAATGATTCAAGTATCACCCTTTAGATGTTCTTGGGTCAAGAATAGGATAAGAAAACACAGCTTATTCAGTTTAATTTTTTATTTTAGCAGAATAATAAAATGATATATGCAGCTAAATTACATTTATACAGGTTCAAATTAACATAATTGTAATTGAAAATTACTGTTAATATAAATTGGGCTTCCCTGGTGGCTCATATTAATGCTTCTGAATCAATTTGGCCTTGATTTATCTGTATATAATGCAAAATCAGCATATGGCTGTATCTTAAGTGTTTTAGTACTAGCAATTTAACTTTTAGCCAGTTAATGGAACATAACCTGAGCTCAAGGTCAGCTGATGAAAGAGAAGAGTTTGGGCAACTGTGTTGTCACTGCTGCCTAAGAGACTGGTGATGGGTAGTCTTAGGTCTCTGTTTCCAAAGAAATAGTTATCATACCTTATTACTGCTCACACCAATTTGTTGTTGCTATTCACTCAGTCATGTGACCCCATGGACTGCAGCGCACCAGGCTTCCCTGTTCATCACCATATCCCTGAATTTGCTCAAACTCATGTCCAGTGAGTCAATAATGCCATCCAACCATCGCCTTCTCTGTCGGCCCCTTCTCCTCTTGCCCTTCACCTTCCCCAGAATCAGGGTCTTTTCCAATGAGTTGGCTCTTTGCATCAGGTGGCCAAAGTATTGGAGCTTCAGCATCAGTCCTTCCAATGAATATTCAGGGTTGATTTCCTTTAGGATTGTTTTGATCTCCTTGCTGTCCAAGGGACTCTCAAGAGTCTTCTCCAACACCACAGTTCAAAAGCATCAATTCTTCAGCTCTTAGACTTCTTTATGGTCCAACTCTCACATCCATACATGACTACTGGAAAAACCATAGCTTTGACTCTATGGACCTTTTTCAACAAAGTGATATCACATCCACACATGACTACTGGAAAAACCATAGGTTTGACTATATGGACCTTTTTCAACAGAGTGATAGCTCTGCTTTTCAATATGCTGTCTAGGTTTGTCATAGCTTTTTTTCCAAAGAGCAAGCATCTTTTAATTTCATGGCTGCAGTCACTGTCCACAGTGATTTTGGAGCCCAAGAAAATAAAGTCGGTCACTGTTTACATTATTTCCCCATCTATTTGCCGTGAACTGATGGGACTGGATGCCATGATCTTTGTTTTTTGAATGTTGAGCTTCAAGCCAGCCTTTTCATTCTCCTCTTTCACTTCTTGATGAAATGTTTCTCCTTTCTTCACTTTCTGTCATTAGGGTGGTATCATCTGCATATCTGAGGTTATTGATATTTCTCCCTGCAATCTTGATATACCTACTTGTGATTCATCCAGCCCAGTATTTTGCATGATGTACTCTGCATATAAGTTAAATAAGCAGGTGACAATATACAGCCTTGACATATTCCTTCCCCAATTTTGAACACACCTATTGTGAAGACCAAATAACCTAATATTTATTTCATTATAGACTATAAATCACTGTTAATTATTGTACACAAATCATCTCAATTTATGAACATTGGGTCCAAATTAACAAGGCTCAGGAGATCTCATTGTAGTTTGTTGGATTGAGATATCTAGATAGTTAATATCAACTGAGCTAAACATGAACCAGCTGGTCCTAGAAATTCAATTTTGGCTTCCAGTTATAAGGAATGTGCAAATGCAGTGGTCTGGCACTTTGGTATTGAAACTGTGGTCCAAGGACCAACATTATGGGAACCACCTAATAGCTTTTTAGAAATGTTGCCCAGGCTCCACCCATACCTACTGAGTTGGAATCTGCTTTGTAGAAAGGCGTCTAAGCACACACATGAGAGACCTAGAAGATCTGTGGTTTAGGGGTTTGTGCATTGCAGAGTCCTCTTGGGAATTTAATAATCAAGACTGTGGTTTGTGGGTTCAATACTTCTGTTTTGTTTTACTTGTGTAACCTAAGGCATGTTCCTGAAATTCTGGCTTCTAATTTTCCTCATCTATAGTATCTACCTCCTGGGATTAAATGAGAGTATGATGATTAAATGAGTCAATGCTTACCACATTCTCAGAACAGTGATACTCAATATCTTCCAGTTATAATAAGTATTTAATAAATGCACAGATGAGACCACTGACATATTATGTGGTATCTAAAAATCATTTGTTAATAATTAGGGCAAGTATAAATATAATATCTAATAAGACAATTCGAAAAACTGATTCATTACATGTCTTGTTTTCTCTTGGATAACTGCAGTCAGATGTGTTATTCTGAGCTGCATATTTCGTTGTGCAGGACTGTAAGAACCAATTGAATCTCTGGAGCTGGACTCATTCCCCAAGTACACTTTCTGCCCTCTGTCTCTTCCCCTTACTGGGTCATGATACTTCCATTCTCTTTATGGCTGATATTAATATTCTGATAGGTAGTGCTAAGAATTACCCACTAGAGTCAGATAATTCCTTTCCTACAGGCAATGCATCTTTTCAAAATCAAAATGCATGTATTGTAATGCCTAAAGAGGAAGATTCTATCTTATGCTATACCTCAAGACAATGAAAATGCCAACAAATATGAAATACCTTCTATAAGCCACTTACATAGAACACTTAAGGTATTCAGAACAGAGATCTAAGAATTCAAAAATCATTTAAACATATGCAAGATTTTAACACACGTTATCACATATAACCACACTATTAACTAATACTTGATTTTACTTTTACAGATAAAGGACCTTCAATTCAAAGAAGTGAATTATTTTGGAACTTTGAGTCCTCTATTCTGAGTTCAAAGTTGTGGATCCTGTATGTTATTGGAACACATCTTCCTGTGGTTTTATTTAAAATAAGTTTGCTAGGAATAAAAATTCTTTAATAAATTTAATTTGAGTTCCAAAGAGGGTAGGAAAAAATGCAGTCTCTTCAATGTGGGTTTGGTAACAATGGATCCTAAGGAAGAAACACCGATATCTGTGTTTCAATTTATAATGCTTAGTAGTAGTTTAATAGCTTATATAATTCATGTGATGACAATCTAACAAATTGTTGGTTAAAATTGTGTATGTACACCAATGTAATATAACATAACAATATAATATATAATATAATTACCAATATAATGTTGTGTATGTATACCAATATAATATACCAATATCACAGTAATCCAATATCACCCAATTCTATGCCCTAACCACTAATGCCAAAGAAGCTGAAGTTGAACAGGTCTATGAAGACCTACAAGATCTTCTAGAATTAACACCCAAAAAAGATGTCTTTTTCATCATAGGGGACTGGAATGCAAAAGTAGGAAGTTAAGAGATAC
Organism: Bubalus kerabau; assembly: GCF_029407905.1. Classification (NCBI taxonomy): domain Eukaryota; kingdom Metazoa; phylum Chordata; class Mammalia; order Artiodactyla; family Bovidae; genus Bubalus; species Bubalus kerabau. Next base: position 101,592,033 of record NC_073624.1, read on the forward strand.
CTGGAGTAACAGAAAAGTTTGGCTTTGGAGTACGAAACGAAGCAGGGCAAAGACTAACAGAGTTTTGCCAAGAGAACACACTGGTCATAGCAAACACCCTCTTCCAACAATAGAAGAGACGACTCTACACATGGACATCAACAGATGGTTAACACCGAAATCAGATTGATTATATTCTTGGCAACCGAAGGTGGAGAAGCTCTATACAGTCAGCAAAAAGTGGACCGGGAGCTGGCTGTGGCTCAGATCATGAACTCCTTATTGCCAAACTCAGACTTAAATTGAAGAAAGTAGGAAAAACCACTAGACCATTCAGGTATGACCTAAATTAAATCCCTTACAATTATACAGTGGAAGTGATAAATAGATTCAAGGGTTTAGATCTGATAGAGTGCCTAAAGAATTATGGATGGAGATTCGTGACATGTACAGGAGACAGGGAGCAAGACCTTCCCCAAGAAAAAGAAATGCAAAAAGGCAAAATAGTTGTCTGAGGAGGCCTTACAAGCTATGATCAACTTCGACAGCATATTAAAATAGCTGAGAAAAGATGAGAAGCTGAAGGCAAAGGAGAAAAGGAAACGTGTATACCCATTTGAATGCAGGGTTCCAAAGAATAGCAAGGAGAGATAAGAAAGCCTTCCTCAGTGATCAGTGCAAAGAAATAGAGGAAAACAATAGAATGGGAAAGACTAGAGATCTTTTCAAGAAAGTTAGATATACCAAGGGAATATTTCAAGCAAAAATGGGCACAATAAAGGACAGAAATGGTATGGACCAAAAAGAAATAGAAGATATTAAGAAGAAGTGGCAAGAATACACAGAAGAACTATACAAAAAAGATCTTCACAACCCAGATAAACAAGATGGTGTGATCACTCACCTAGAGCCAGACATCCTGAAATGTGAAGTCAAGTGGGCCTTAGGAAGCATCACTACTAACAAAGCTAATGGAGGCTATGGAATTCCAGTTGAACTATTTCAAATCCTAAAAGATGATGCTGTGAAAGTGCTGTGCTCAATATGCCAGCAAATTTGGAAAACTCAGCAGTGGCCACATGATTGGAAAAGTTCAGCTTTCATTCCAATCCCAAAAAAAGGCAATGCCAAAGAATGCTCAAACTACCCAATGATTGCACTCATCTCACATGCTAGCAAAGTAATGCTCAAAATTCTCCAAGCCAGGCTTCAACAATACATGAACCAAGAACTTCCAGATGTTCAAGTTGGGTTTAGAAAAGGCAGAGGAATCAGAGATCAAATTGCCAACATCCACTGGATCATCGAAAAGCAAGAGAGTTCCAGAAAAACATCTACTTCTGCTTTATTGACCATGCCAAAGCCTTTGTGGGGACCACAATAAACTGAGGAAAATTCTGAAAGAGATGGGAATACCAGACCACTTGACCTGTCTCTTGAGAAACCTGTATCCAGGCCAGGAAGCAACAGTTAGAACCGGACATGGAACAACAGACTGGTTCCAGATAGGAAAAGGAGTATGTCAAGGCTGTATATTGTCACCCTGCTTATTTAACTTATATGCAGAGTACATCATGCGAAATGTTGGGCTGGATGAAGCACAAACTGGAATCAAGATTGCCAGGAGAAATATCAAAAATATCAGATACACAGATGACACCTTTATCACAGAAACTGAAGAGGAACTAAAGAGCCTCTTGATGAAAGTGAAAGAGGAGAGTGAAAAAACTGGCTTAAAACTGAACATTCAAAAAACTAAGAAAATGGCATCCGGACCCATCAGTTCATGGCAAATAGATGGGGAAACAATGGAAACAATGTCAGACTTTATTTTCATGGGCTCCAAAATCATTGAAGATGGTGACTGCAACCATGAAATGAAAAGATGCTTGCTCCTTGGAAGAAAAGCTATGATCAACCTCGACAGCATATTAAAAAACAGAGACGTTAATTTGCTGATAAAGTTCCATCTAGTCAAAGGTATGGTTTTTCCACTAGTTTTGTATGGATGTGAAAGTTGGACCATAAAAAAGCTGAGCACCGAAGAACTGATGCTTCTGAACTGTGGTGTTGGAGAAGACTTTTGAGAGTCCCTTAAACTGCAAGGAGATTGAACCAATCAATGTAACATCAACTCTGAATATTCATTGGGAAGACTGATGCTGAAGCTGCTACTCCAATACTTTGGCCACCTAATGGGAAGAACTGACTCATTGGAAAAGACCCTGATGCTGGGAAAGATTGAAGACAGGACGAGAAGGGAATGACAGAGGATGAGATGGTTGGATGACATCACCAACTTGATGGACATGAGTTTGAGCAAGATCTGGGAGTTGGTGATGGACAGGGAAGCCTGGCGTGCTGCAGTCCATGGGGTCACAAAGAATTGGACATGACAGAGTGAAGTGAAACTGAGACTGATACCAATATAAACACTTTTGGTTGTAATAAACACCAGAGTGGAATAAATTAACCTAAGATATTGTTGTGATGCTGTTCATCTATAACTAAAGTAAAATAAAAATTTTCAGAAAATATTCAGAAAAATTTGTTGGTAATTTTATAGCTATATAAGATATCTGGTTAATATTCATAATATTGCCACTTTATTGAAGATTCGATCTTGTGTAACACCTAAGGGTAAACTATTAATAATAGCATCTTCTGATATTTTCATAAGGCATGTGAACTTTTTATGATGATTGATATTTCTGTTATCATGAAATATTTGAGTATTCTCTCCTATGAATATGTTTAGGCTTTTAGCATATTACTTTTAGTTCTAGTAATTTAAGACTTTTAACTGATGTTAATGTATCAGTTCTCACAGAATCCCTGGTAGATTAGATAATCCATCTGACATTTATCATTAAATAGCACTCCCAAGGACAAAATCAGAATGCTGCTATATATAACTGTATTTTTGTAATTTCCTATTGATCGTAGCAGTCCCTTGAGCTGAGAGATTATAACATAAAAGAACAAGATAAGGTCAAGTCTAAATGTCTGTACATTTCCCCTTGCTCCCAGAAGATTTTCCAAAGTCAATGTTGATTTTTATTTTTCCCATAAAAAAAGAAATAGTTTTCTTTTTTCTTAAGAATACGTTTTATGAATTCTACACTATTTCCTGCAGTTAACTCATGACCTCAAAGTATATACATTAGCACAAATATTTAAATACAAAACAAAGTTAATAAAAGTAACTTTTCTTTCTGTTATTTACTTTCTATTTTGTCTTCTTATGCAGACAGTGTGCCCAACAACTATTAATATTTAGGTGCCACCTAGTGGCAAAATGAAACATGTATACAAAAACGCTACTTGTGTTCCTCTTGTGTTTACAGATGTATTTTTGTGGGATACATAATACACTGATACATATAAAAGGAGTATTGTAAATGTGTTGGCATAAACAATCATATTAAAATATTTTATTGTTTATTTGAATATGTTGCCATATGCTGTGGTGTTTAATAATAGTATCGATTTGCTCAATGAGACCAAGCCACAAATATAAAATTATCAAAGTTAGTAAAGGAGAGAGGGAAAACTTAGGCCCACAAGAGGTCTTGGATTTCCCTAAATGATTATTTTTATACTTATAATAATTTTCACTGCTAATAAGAGTTTAAAGACATTACTATGAAAATATTTTGAATTCCCTTTGACATCCTCTGCACTAATTAACATTAGCAATCTACACTCACAGTATAGGTTTTGCTTTTAATACTGACAACAGAGAAGAAAATTAACAAATTTGAAATTTATATGCTTAAAATTTTAAATCCAGACTGCTAAAGTAAACAATGCCTAATACTTTAATCCTGGTGAATAAAAATAAGAATATATATCCATTGGCCTACTTTCAAATGCAGGACTTGTGATAGTCAGTTACCTCCTAGGACTTGAGCATCATTTAATTTATTAATGATCACAGCCACTAATTACAGAGCAATTTGTTAAGGAAAGAGACAAACCTGTTTATTTGTTGATCAAGTGACCAGAGGATAATTTATACTTGTATTACAGCCCGATTTCCAGCTGTTTCCAACTGCTTAACCACTTCTATTGGAAGCATAAATCAGTGCTAAGGACTGGGTCTTCCTTAGCAGACAGTTTCCACATGTACCACTTTCTTAGCACTGCATTCATCAGTTTTCCCAGAGTAGGTACCCCTGCTTTGTACATCCTTCATGCTCACTCCATTAATAATTCCATTATCCTTTTAAAATTACAGTTGTCTGTGGCTCTCTTCTGGCTAGAAAATCCTATAGGGGAAGGAATTGATTTTCTATTTCCAGTACAGTCTTGCCTATAAGAAGCCCTTCATAAAGATTTGTAATATTATGAAAAATAAGTAAAACTAAAGGTATGAAATGAACTATGATTATTAAGTGGTTCTAACAGGGAAGCATAGTGACTTATTCCTGATGTGTGTACTAAAACAACTTTCAGTAGGAAAACATAAAGAACAAAGAGGAAGGACGGAGCTGTAGAGTAGAGGCACCCAACTACATCTCTTGTGGCCTGAACTCTGTTATAGAGCAGACCAGCTCTCAGGACAGACAGATCCTCCTAGAACTGAACACAAAATCCTTTAATGTAACAAGGAAGCTGTTGGCTCCGAACAGAGCCAACAGATTCTGTTGCTCGGCCACAGAATCAGGAGGATGAACCTTAATAATACCCACAGCAATGGTTCTTAAGGGCACATTATAATAAACTTAAAATGTTTTCTACAATTTAAAGTACCTGATTTAGAAATTCAAAACAGCATGACACTTATTTTATTCCATGTTTAAGGTAGCATTTGCTAAGCTGTTACCCTGAACCAGGGCCTGGACTAAGCCCATGAGTGTTATTTTTGAAAGTGTTAGTCTCACAGTGGTGTCTGACTCTTTGGGACCCCATGGACTGTAGCCCACCAGGCTCTTCTGTCCATGGAATTCTCCAGGTATTCCCTTCTCCATGGGATCTTCCAGACCCAGGGATCGAACCCAGGTCTCCTGCACTGCAGGCAGGTTCTTTATCATCTCATCCACTAGGGAACTTTACCAATGAGAAAGTCGATGCTAACAGCTGTTCAGAAAACTACCCTAAATCACACAGCTAATAGGTGACAGACATGGGAAGCCACTCAATCTGTTTCCTTATATCATTAACTCTGCTTTGTGAAATGGATGGGAGTATGGTGAAATTTTAAATTCAGTTCAAATTATTTTGGGATATAATTCTGAGTCAATATTCAAAATCAAACTTTGGCAGTTATACTGCATATTATAATACCATCCTGGAAAAAATGCTGAGTCTCAGTAATTTATGTCCAAAGCTTCTGTGATAAATTATTTATGAGACGAGAAATTTCAAAGAGAGAAAAGAATCAGAGTGCAAAACTACTAGAATATTCACATCATTAGAGAGGTTTTCTGGCCCCTTTCCCCTGTCTTCTAAGGTCAAAGTATAAAGCTCACTCTGATTGCAAAATTCTTAATTCTCTGAATTAGGATCGGCTGTCACTAATGGAAGTGGGTGGAAATGAAAAATTGCTAGCTACTGGCAGGAAAAGAGCTCCAGGGTGCCACCTGGCAGTGACAGTTAGGGGGAAAAGTTAAATACAGTATAAAAAGTAAAAGCAGCAGCCAGTATCAGGAGGTCAGTTGAAAGCATCTGGGTCTAATGAAGAATCCAAGTGTAAAAGCTGAGAAAGGTTTGCTATGAGGAAAGTATCAGGAATTAGAGTAAGAATGGAAATAGGAAATGTGGATGAAATGTAAAAAGAAGCACTTAGCTAGGAACAATGCCATGCAAGGTATTACAACTCGTATATCCTTATGAAGATTCTTGAGTCCCATGGTCATCAATGAGATTAAAATGCTGCTGCTGCTAAGTCGCTTCAGTCGTGTCCGACTCTATGCGACCCCGTAGACGGCAGCCCACCAGGCTCCCCCGTCCCTGGGATTCTCCAGGCAAGAACACTGGAGTGGGTTGCCATTTCCTTCTCCAAGGCATGAAAGTGAAAAGTGAAAGTGAAGTCGCTCAGTCGTGTCCGACTCTTAGCGACCCCATGGACTACAGCCCTCCAGGCTCCTCCATCTGTGGGATTTTCCAGGCAAGAGTACTGGAGTGGGGTGCCACTGCCTTCTCCAAGATTAAACTAGTCAATCCTAAAGGAAATCAACCCTGAATATTCATTGGCAGGACTGATGCTGAAGCTCCAATACTTTGGGCACCCGATGTGAAGAACCAGCTCATTGGAAAAGACCCTGATGCTGGGAAAGATTGTGGGCAGGAGGAAAAGGGGGTGACAGAGGATGAGACAGTTGGATCAAATCACCGACTCAATGGATGCGAGTTTGAGCAAACTCGGGGAGACAGTGAGGACAGGGAGGCCTGGTGTGCTGCAGTTCATAGGGTCACAAAGAGTCAGACATGACATAGTGGCTGAACAACAACAACATCAGTGTCCCTATGATTACCAACAGACCTAGCCATAAGCATGGGCAAAAGACAGTATTTACATCTTGGTGTACTTTTAAACCCTACTTTCTTTAAGATAGTTTCTACTAGTTAATGGCATGTTCATGTTCTCGTCCGCTTAAACATCTCACCTTAAGCCTCGCCACTCCTTTAGCTTAAGATAAATTTTATCCTTATAGGTGAACTATTAGATTCTGTATATGTCAGGAGAGAGTTGGCAATTAATAATGCCGGATAAATATATAATATTAGCATGGATTTGTTTATTCAGTTTGGCAAAGTTGTTGCTTTGAGGGAAAGAGAGCCAACCCATATGGAAAAGAAGAGAATAAGATTTGATGGGTGTTCAAGTGTAGTGAGGCACTGTTGATAGAGGGTCAGAGGAGAAAGTTGATTGGTCTAGACTGTGTATACAAGACAGAGCTACAGGATTTTGATAAAATTGTGAAAATCAAGTATGCTTTAGAATGCAGAGTTTTTCAGCATTTGGGGTGCTCATTATTATTATCCATTTTTACATTAAAAACTATAGGACACTATAAAGTTTAGACTCATAACACACTTGCTTAGAAAACAGCAATCTAATTGGTATTAGATGCATTTAGTATATCTTGGGAGTGGTGGTGGTGGTGGTGAGTTAGTTGCTAAGTTGTGTCTGACTCTTGCGATCCCATGGACTGTAGCCCACCAGGCTCCTCTCTCCATGGGATTTCCTAGGCAACAGTACTGGAGTGAGTTGCCATTTCCTGCTCCAGGGGATCTTCCCAACCCAGGGATCAAACCTGTGTCTCCTACATTGTAGGCAGATTCTTCACCAACTGAGCCACCAGGGGAGTTATCTTAGGGGTGTTACATGTGAACCACCAAGTAATTTAAATAATTTCACTAGGCAGGGATCAAATGTCAAGTTTAGTTATCCAGGCAGATACATTTATAATCCATCTTAATACATTTAAGAATCTTTTCCATTACCAAAGACACTACTCATTCCTAAGATTATATTTGTGTGTATATAATAATATAATTATATATCTATATCATTATAAGATTATATGTGTTTATATATACATACACTTTTGTGTGATAAAATAGTTCCCTTGGTGGCCATTATCTTTTGATTACCTATAAAGATGCTTAGTCTAGTGATAATCTAAAAAGAGATGATAATAATTTATATTTACCTTTGCCTTACAAACATTTATTATGCCTTCTACAGCAGATTAACTTCTTAATTATGTTTTTCTCTTTTTTGTGGGAAAGTGGTACATTAAATAAACACACACAAATCAGCAGTAGGTTCAATTTTGGAGGCCATCCGTTCATTCACTCACCCATTATGCTTTGTATTACTTCTAAGTGTCAGGCATTATGTACATTCTAAGTCATATAGAGATATCTATGGGTTATATTCAAGATATTTAATCACTGGTACAGTGGGTACCAATCAATCAGAACGGACATTGACTCAATAGCTCCCTGGTAATGACTACATAAAATAGAGTCTCTGCCTCTGAGGAATTTACCTTTTAATGGGGGAAGACTGAAGAGTTAACAGGCACTCACTAACAGTAAGACAACTGATCTAAAGAGGGTAAGCATAGGGCAATGAAACTTCTTCAAATAATCCATAAAATCACTTTCTCCCTACTTAAACTTTTACCTATTCCATAATCTTGATGCATTAAAAATTCACAATCCTGAGGCATCTAATTAACAAAAAAATTATCTTCAGAACATGTGATTTAATTCAAAATCACTTTTAAGAGAATTTTTGAGAGAATTAACTTTTGAACGTAGCAGCTTTTGAAATGCAAACAGCTGACCTGTTGGAAAAGACCCTGATGCTAGAAAAGATTGAGGGCAGGAGGAGAAGGGGGTGACAGAGGATGAGATGGTTGGATGGCATCACTACTCAATGGACATGAGTTCGAGCAAACTCCAGGAGATAGTGAAAGACAGGAGCGCCTGGTGCCCTGTAGTTCATGGGGTCTCAAAGAGTCAGGCACGACTTAGTGACTGAAAAACAAGCTTTAAAAAAAACCCCAAAAAGCCAAATAGGACATAAATTACCCAAAGCTGCTAAATCATCTTAGAACTACCTTAAACATTTTTTGCTTTAAGTTCCCTTATTTACAAAATAATTTACAAAGAGTATGACATGGATTATACTTCTTGCTGAATATGCTTTCAGAAAATACAGTGATTCAAAAACACCAGAAATTGAAGCAAAGAAAAATGGCCTATTTTCAATTGAATCAACTAACTAGATTATCTCTCACTCTACTTGTTCTGATTTGAGACATAGGCAGAAACACTTAGAAGCAAATAAGTTTAAGGAGGAGACATTTTTGTTGATTTTTATAACTAAATTGAGATAGAAATCTTTAATATATTTGGCTCAAACTTTTCAGAGTCTTAATTAAAATTTCTGAATTTTTAAAATTGATGAGTTTTCCCCAAATGTAATTTCCCCCCTGTACCCAAATGTCAGAATACCTATTTTCTAAAAATATTTCTAGATATGGAAAAAAAAATAGAAGTCACGCCCTAATGCATAAGTAAAAACTATATGCAGTTCTAATGTTACTTTGGAATAAACATAAAATCAGACACAAAAATTCTAGAGCCACCAGTTAGTATGGGTTTCATAGGTGATCCACCTCATTTGCTGCAATATGAGAACATTTTATGTATGTAAGTATGTATGTGAAAGTTTCGCTCAGTCGTGTCCGACTCTGTGACCCCATGGACTATACAAGTCCATGTAATTCTCCAGGTCAGAATATTGGTGTGGGTAGCTTTTCCCTTCTCCAGGGTATCCTCCCAACCCAGGGATCGAACTCAGGTCACCTGCATTGCAGGCAGATTCTTTACTAACTGAGCCACAAGGGAAGCACGGGAACATTTTACCTGTTTTTATTCTTGAATATGTCATCAGCTATGCAGCATGTGTGGTGGACTGCAGATGTTGCTTTGACTTATAATTTCCCCCAGGTGGCGATCTTTTCAAAGAAGCCTTGCCTGCACCTCCACTGAAACGAATTGAACTGGTTATCAGCACCTAATATTTATACCCTAAACTTGTTTGCTATTTTCATCTCCACTGGGAGAAAAAAAATACATTTGGGGGACAGAGTATGATTTTGGATTTTGTCTCCAAAATCTCAATAAATTGAAGAGATGGATATTATCTACTTTAAAATTTAAATACATTTTTGAGGAAAGATGTTTCACAAACATTAATTTGAATTAAGCTGGAGTTTTAATTAATCGAATGGTGACTGAAGCATGTTGCTCTCATTTTAGCTTCCAAACTATTTAAAGCTCCTTGTCTAAAATCCTGACATTATTATTTAATGAAATGCTTCATTGATCTCTTTAGAATGATAATTGCTTTTTTCCCTTTCCTTCACACTGTTTACAATTGATCTTCTGTGGGTATATCACAGGTAAATGAGAGAAGGCGGGTAAGTAGGGCTAAGCCCACTTGCATTTTAGACTCTTCTATACTATATTGAAAAAAAGAGAGATAATATAGAAAAAGAGAGACTAGTTCGATGCAAAAAAAATGATATGGAGTGGAAAATAAACTAAAATTCACAAGATTCTTTTTCTCTTCCTACATTCTTTTTACCCTAATATATATTTTCTAAGACAGTCACCCTTTCAGACATGACATTCACATGTGTGTGTGTATATAAACTTAGCTGTCCTCTGCTTTGGAACTTAATCTTTTGTTTTTGCTTGGTTTGTGTTTAAATTTTTCACTGCTCCATCTTCAGGTTTAACCTTCAATAGACACAGAGCTGGCAATGATGAAGCCGACTCTCTCCTACATGCTGTTGAGAGGATGCATCTCTCTCCTAGATGCTGTTACAGAGTAATTTGAAATATTCTATAATATTTTGAAAGAAAAAATGAAGGACACAGAATTAAAGTATCAATTAATGTTTACATAGCTATTTGCAAGGCAATTTCACATTTATTAAATATTTTGATGTTTACACAATTCTGGACAGTCAGAAACCAGGAATTATCAACATCCCCATTTTACAGATAAATTTCAAAGAAATTAAGGTCCATAATCGGGGTAAAAAATGGCAACTGAAAAGCCATCACTCAAAGCCTGTTTGTTTTCCTTTCTAAACTGAGTGGTTTGGGTTGTATCCAGCTCTTTACAATGAGACTCAAATTTTGTCTCCTCTGCCTTCTACCTGCCCATATATACTGTGATTTACTGTTTTATTCCCTGAGAGAGGCACTGTTTCCAATTTGAAGGGAAGTTTCTCTAACTAAATGACCCCTGGGAAAGGGTTTATTGAGCCAGCTTTTAAGAACCTTTCCACTTTCTGTTTGATACACCGAGTGGAAGCAATCAGCAATAAAATTGAGTATTGGCATTCAGTTCACTTACACAAAACTTGTCCAGATCCAAATGGACAAATGGAAACCTATCCATTTGGATCTGTGATGGAGTGATCTCCATGTCTTTCTGCTCAAAATACAACATCCATCATCCCCTATTATCTCAATTTATAATCCATCCTCCATCCTTTCCCATAGTCTCATTGATGCCCCTTTAGTCGCTCTTCTCACTACTGCCCTCCTCCTAGTGTACTTCCTGTTACCTTGGAAACCTCTAGTCAGGACCCCATGTGCAAATTGTAGGACTCAGTGCAAATGAAAATATAGGTCTGCTTGGGCAAAAACAGTGGGGGGAAGCTTTCTGTCTTTCTTTTTGTGATCTCTTTCTAAATCCATTCTGGTGGCTTTTCTTATTATCATTCAGTGTTGAGCTCCCTGAGGCAAGGGGCAAGTAGAGACTTGGCCAAGAGCCCAAGTCCTGCTCCACAACTCTGAGTATGGGGCTTGTATTCCTGATCCCCATCCCTCCCCAAGCCTTTATCTAGGCCCCCTGGAGCTGGCAGCATCCCCAGATGGGAGGGTGGGGCAGGGGAAGCCAGGTGGCCGAGGTCTTGCCCAGGGAGGTATGACAACAGGTGAGCTGAGGTTCTAAATCCCCTGTGTATTCTTCATCATCCCACGAATCACATTTCACTTGCAAAACACAAATTCAGAGATAAAATCGATTAAGAATTTCAAGGCACTATCCACAGAAGGCAGAGTGCCTTTGCAAAGAGAGACCCTTTTTATGGGCCCCAGGAGGCCACACAGAAAGCCGGGGGACCCCACTAAGGTGAGCAGCTTTCCAGGTATTTCCTGCCTTTTCTCAGACAGAGCCTTCTGTCCTGTGAAATTGGTGTTCCCCTAAGGAACTGGGCATTTTCCGAGGTTGCCTTAGCACACACTGCTTACTCTCACATGCTCCTGGCAATGGAGGCGGGTGGGGGTCCTGGAGGCGTAACTCCCAGCTCCATAACTGCCCTTGCTCTTCCAAGTTAATGTAAATGCTGTGTACTGACGGGCAGCCCCTTTACACTTCCTCTTTACCCGTCAGCCTTTTGAATGCTGGTCACCTTCTGTTGATCATTGACTGCCTCTAGAGCAGTCTTCCTCTCAACCCCAAACTCTGCCTTCCTCTTAGGTAGGTTAGAAATCATACACTAATCCCTATTTCATGGGCCCTTGGCCTCAACCCCAATGGCCTTCAACTCCATCTAGTCACTTAATTTGTCATACTCAAGTCTTGCCATAATTGAGAGCCACCAGACCAAGGAAATCTTAAAATTTAACCTCCTTACATTGGCAACTTTCTTCTCTTGCTCTGCTCTCGCATCCCTTACATGCTCATAAAGAGTGAGAGAAATGGATTTTTGGATGCAGTAGAAATAGGGTTTTGATTTTTGTCTTGGAAGTTTTAAATTGTCCCATATCAGATTATTCTGTGTCATATATTTCACAACTTTTGTAGTTGATATCAGGTACTTTTGATAATGTTATCACATTTCCAACTATTACACACACACACACACACATTTTTATTCCAGAAAATTAAGAAAAGGGACATACTTTCTTCTCCATTCTCCATCCTGCCAAATCTCCCTGAAGGCTCACTACACATTTAGTTTAAGTTCTTTGAGACTCTCAAACACTCCAACACTCATTTTTCATTCACTCTGCCAAGTCCTTTCTGGCTTCGTGTTGATCGGTATGTCTAAATTTCATGATCTATTACTTGAACTGCTTTCTTGAAAATATCTTCAAATTCTTTCCTTTTCCATTGAACCAGCCCAGAAAATTGTTTGAACCCTAGGTCAATAATGATCAAAAATAGTATAAAATATTACATGCCTTATATGTTTCATCTTGGTTTTATCTTATTTAATCTTCACAATGATTGAAGGAGGTGAATCATTCAGTAATTATATTGAATAATTCAGGGCTTCCCTGGTGGCTTAGATGATAAAGAATCTGCCTGCAGTGCAGGAGACCCAGGTTCCACCCTGGGCTGGGAAAATCCCCTGGAGAAGGGAATGGCTACCCACTCCAGTATTCTTGCCTGGAGAATTCCATGGACAGCGGAGATACTGGTAATTAGATTAATGATTATAATTATCCCCAATTTACAGATAAAGAAACTGAGGACCAGTGAGGCTCAAAAACTTATTCATGTTATTTCTTAAGTTAGAATTTTTGGTTCTCAAATAATTATATGAAAATACCATCCAGAGTTCTTGTTACCTAGAGTTTCTGGGTCTTGCCATGAAAATTTCATCTGGGAAAATTTGCAGGTAGCATGGGAACTCTGCATGTTTTTCCAAGCTCACCAGTGACTCTGGCTGTGATCCTCACCTTACTCTTCCATAACTCTCTTTTCTGTAGGTATTTGTTTGGACATTTTTGGTAAATGGGAGACTTGTTCAGAGGGAGATGGCAGCTTGGGTAGCTCTCATTTTTCCATTTGGACCATGGCAGTCTTTTTACTATCGCGTTTTTGAGAGTAGAGTGAGACCAGAAGGATAAGGGGTAAAAACCAAACTGACTTTGAAAGATAAATCATACAGTGCATAACATATACTGTCAGCTTTCATTACCAGTCATATGAAAAAAAATTTTATTTAAATTGCTGACTCAACTTGAAACTGCAGCATTATTTATTAGCAAGTCTAATGCTTTTGCTCTTTTTTTTAAAAAAAAACTGATTTTTGTCTATTGTGACTTAAAAAAAAAAATTTCAACAGTATCCATAAACTGTTGCAGTACTTCTTGTTCTGACCATGAGAAAGTAATACATGTGGAGATATGCACTGACTTCTCTTTATGATTATTCAACTAGTGATTAGAGGAACATTATAAATATTATTGTAATGAATTTTTTTTAACATTTTTCCAGCTTTATTGAGATAACAATTGACATATAACATTATGTGAGTAATAATAACATATTTTTTTAATTTTTATTTTTTAATGGGGTATAGCCTATTAACAATGTTGTTTCATAGTTTCAGGTGGATAGCAAAGGGACTCAGCTATACATGTATATACATGTATCCATTCTCCCCCAAACTCCCCTCCCATCCAGGCTGCCACATAACTTTGAGCAGAGTTCCCTGTGCTATACAGGAGGTCCTCGCATATTTTAGAATGGAATTTCTTCTTTTAACAGCTTAAGAAGTAAAACAAAAAATGTTTTATCTATTGTTCAAAGAAATGTTTCTTTATACTGCCACAAGGAAGACAGAAGTCTTTTTTTTATCCATAGTTACCCAACATTTGGATCTCACATAAATCTCACATAAATAAGACTTAAAGTCCAAAGAGAAGTAGTTGGATGAACTTGGTCGAGTTTTTTAAAATCAAGGGACAAAGAGATTCCTTGTCGACAATAAGGTTCTTACACACACTCAAGGCAAATCAGACCAATGTCCTTCTCTTAGTTGAAGCCTAGGATAAAAGTCCTAGACAGATAATTTTGGATTAATGCAACCTATTTGTGGAAATAATGCACAGCATAATGAGCATAATGAGGGCTAAGAAAATCATCCTTCTTTTGTCTTTTTTCCCTTTGAAAGCCAGCAGTGTAAGTGGCCTGTGGACCTTCAGTACTGGAGGAGAGACAATATTGTAAAGTTTAAAAATAAAATAAAATAACAAACAAAAAAAAAAGAAAATGCAGACAACCATTTGCCTCTGGTAAATGATTCAAGAAAGTCTGACTTGAATGAATTGTTATATAAACATCCTACAAATAAACATGTTGTGATAATAAAATACATCAATAGCAAAAACATCCAGCATTTCATTTTTGCTTAATAACCCATTGTTTTATTTTCTTGTTAATAATATATGTATAATAAACAGTATTGCCTTTGAAAGTCTGGGATTCTATGTGCATTAAAGGCAGTTTCACAGTTCCACAATCCCCACACTTGCAAGTCAACCTGATTTAACTGGATTCACTTTATTCAAGTCTAGTGGATCTGAAGAACCCCTGAAATGTTATATTCCATTCCTTTTTCCCCTTATGTCACTGGTTGCTTTATTAGATGTAGACAGCTGGGAGAGCATATGTTTCTTTAAAAGAAACCTTTAAAATTAAAATTTGGAGAGCATATTTTTAAAAGCCTCCAAAAGTAGGGTGAATTTTGCTTCTTAGGAGTCTCATGAGATGTCTGGAAGGATTCAAACATTAACATGTTAAGAAGTCACACTCTACACTTGAAGGTAAGCTGTAACAGAAGTTAAGTCCAGAGATATTTCAACTTTTGCTGCAGTTTCATATAAATCATTTAGATTAATGGCCTTATATGTCTTCATTTATAAATTAAATTTAACAATGTTTGCTTTATTTTTTTTTTTTTTAGGATCAAATGAAGTGACGAAAAGATGATAAAGCTGAGAGACAAGGAGGGGAAAAGAAATAGTGTTTATTAGACATCCATTGTATTCCAGGCAATATGCCAAGCATATCACATATATTTTTTCACTTAATTCTCACAATCTGCTCAGTAGAGTAGACATATTGGCCCATATTTTAAGGAAAGAATACTAAGGCTCTAAGAAATTAAATAGTAGCCTTGATTAGCAAATTCTTTTAATTCCACCTTCCAAATGAATCAAGAATCCAACCACTTCTCACTGCCTTCACTCTGACCACTGTGGTCCAAGCTATCACCAGTTCTCTTCAGGGCGACTGAAATAGTTTAACTCTTATCCTATTTTTGTCTTTGTCTTTCTACAGTCTGTTCTTAACACATAAGAGGGAGCCTTTTAAAATTTGTCAAATCATTCACACCTCTGCTCAAAACCCTCAAATAACTTCCAAACACATTCAGAGTAAATGCCAAAGTCCTTAATGAGTCACAGAGCTCCCGCATTATCTGGGCTCCAATATCCTATTATTTCTTTGGCTTTGATCTCTTACTATTCTGTTCTTGGCCAGCTATGATTTGGCCACACTGGCCAGCTGAAACCCCTCCTTTCACCTTGAAGTTCTTCAAACATTGTGGTCTTACTTCTGCTTGGGGCTTTTGCACAAGACTTTTCTCCCAACATAAATTCTCTTTCCCTAGCTGTCCTCATGTACCTCCTAATCTCTTTCCAACCTTTGTTCAAATGTCTCAAAAGTTTAGTGAAGCTTTACCTAAACTGCCTTATACCCAACCGCCTGCTTGAACACCCTCTCTCTTGCTTTACCTTACTTTGTTACAACATACCATCTGCTATAGGGAAAACTAGTTTCTCCCATTTATGCAGTAAATAAGCATCATGAGGGTAGGTAGGCTTTAGTACCTTCAAAGCATTATCAGTTCAGTTCAGTCACTCAGTCGTGTCCGACTCTTTGCGACCCCATGAATCACAGCACGCCAGGCCTCCCTGTCCATCACCAACTACCGGAGTTCACTCAGACTCACGTCCATCAAGTCAGTGATGCCATCCAGCCATCTCATCCTCTGTCGTCCCCTTCTCCTCCTGCCTCCAATCCCTCCCAGCATCAGAGTCTTTTCCAGTGAGTCAACTCTTCGCATGAGGTGGCCAAAGTACTGGAGTTTCAGCTTTAGCATCATTCCTTCCAAACAAAGCCCAGGGCTGATCTCCTTCAGAATGGACTGGTTGTATCTCCTTGCAGTCCAAGGGACTCGAAAGAGTCTTCTCCAACACCACAGTTCAAAAGAATCAATTCTTTGGCGCTCAGCTTTCTTCACAGTCCAACTCATTATATCCCAGTCCTAATCCATGCTGTTGTTGCTGTTTAGTCACTAAGTCATGTCTGACTTGTGTGACCCCATCGACTATGGCCCACCAGGTTCCTCTGTCCATGGAATTTTCCAGGCAAGAATACTGCAGTAGGTTGCCATTTTCTTCTCCAAGGAATCTTCCCGACTGAGGGATCGAACCTGGGCCTCCTGCATTACAGGTGGATTCTTTACCACAGAGTCACCAGGGAAGCCCAATCCTCATCCATAAAAGGGATTATAATAGTACTTTTCTCAGAGAATTTTTGCTAGGATTAAATGAGATAAAGCATGTAAACCCCATCTTGGTACCTGGAACATTTAAGTTCTTAATAAAATAATTCTTGCTGTTAACTATTTATGCAAGAGATGTGTCAACTTTCTAAATCAAGAGTCTTTCTTTCTATAATTTGGTTCAAATCTATTACCAGGTGAGAATAATAATAAGGAAATAAATGGAGACATTTTTGGTCACCTTCCCAAGGAAAATATGTGTGAGAGTGAAAGTGAGAAATATGAAAATAGTCTTGATGGACACAGGTTAAATAGATTAAATAAAACTATAGTCACAGATTTCTAGATCAGAAAACTAATGTAGTATACCAGCAAGTATTATAATTCTGTTAGAGTGATTAAAGGGACAATGAGTTCATCTCTCTCTTCCTAGGCTGAACTTAGTTAAATCATTCAAAGCAGTTTGTCATCTAAAGGACTCTAATAGATATACATGAAAGAATATTTCAAGATCTTTTGCTGAAGTTTGTTGCAGTGTTTAATCACTCTATCATCAGATTCTCCTTCAAGTAACTTTTCATCTATTTCTAGAATTTTAATTCATTTCATCCAGTTTTGGCTAGTATCCTAACGCAGGACCTCTGGCCTCAGTCCTGTGAGCTTCAGCTTGAGTACTTTAATTAATCAACGAGCTGTTTCCTGAGCCTTGTGCCAAGAATGGGGCTGAGCTTAATAAGTTCTAATTCATGATCCTCTTTGCTATACTCTGACCTCCTTGGAG
Source organism: Bubalus kerabau (assembly GCF_029407905.1). Lineage (NCBI taxonomy): Eukaryota > Metazoa > Chordata > Mammalia > Artiodactyla > Bovidae > Bubalus > Bubalus kerabau. The sequence goes on from NC_073624.1 coordinate 101,609,643, forward strand.
TCCCCAGAGTCCCTTTCATCTTTTCTAATGGTCTCATTTTCATTTCTGTTGATCCTCTTTGAATGAGCTCCAATTTCTCTACAACTTTCATAAATACTTCAGGAAAACCTTGATTATTGCCAAATATGGGAGAAAGATTACTACGCATGATAAGTTTGTCATATTCCTATTCATATATGCTCCAGCCTAATGTTAGCTTTTTAAATAATTGCTTTATGCTGCTGAATCATCAGTTTGTGTTCTATGATGAGCATTAAGCCACCCCCTCCTCCCACAGTACTTGAGCACACTCAGTCTTTCTTAAATCAATTTTGTTTTTTTTGTTCCTCACTGTTCTAGCTTTCATTCAAACTGATGAAATTCAGTCCTGTTTTTTAAAGTTGTTTTTCTACATATTCAAGTTATATTCTCATCTTTTTAAATATTAGCAATTCTTCCTACAGCCTTCCTAGTTCGGTTTCATTCAAAGCAATATTTGGCACCTATTAGGTGCCAGGCATTATACTAGATATTAAGGGTACAAAATGGGTAAATGTGAGCCTTATTGAGAAGTTCTCAATACAGAGGTAACAGAAAATTTATTAAATTCCACCTCCAAGGTAGAGGGATACATTCAGAAAGAGATCACTTGGTAGGCTTCCTGGTGGAGATAATGCTAACTTGAGCTCTTAGGACTAAACGGGAATTAAGTCATGCAATAAATATTATGGCATTCCAGGCAGAGGGAACTGTATAATTAAAAGTTTAGAGGCTTATAGCAGTGAATATACATGGCAACTATCAACAGCTTCTTACCACCAGTAGAAAATGCAAGCTGAGAAACTCTGAGAAACTTACTAAACATCGTTTCAACTTCACTAAGGAAGTAAGTAAAGATTATATGATCTTTGGCTGCCTGGTGGTTGAATTATCCTTAATACAATTGAACCTCATAATTTGCAGATTCCACATTTGTGAATTTGTCCATGTGCTAAAATTTATCTAAAACCCCCACATCAACAGCTAGGTGCTTTACCTAAACAAGTGCAGAGTGATGAGGAGTTTAAGCCACCCACCCTGCACATTCGCAGCTGAGGTCAAACAAGGTGACTCCATCTTCTTATTGCAACTCTCACACTGTAAACTAGTATCCTTTTTGAGGTCTATTTAGTGCCCATGTGTTTTTGCATTGAGCTTTGTGTTGGTGGTTTTGCGACTTAAAATGACAGACTTTTGGATGCTGTGGGAGAAGGCGAGGGTGGGATGATTGGAGAGAATAGCATTGAAACATGTATATTATCATATGTGAAACAGATCACCAGTCCAGTTTCGATGCATGAGACAGAGTGCTCAGGGCTGGTGCACTGGGATGACCCAGAGGGATGGGATGGGGAGGGAGGTGGGAGGGGGGTTCAGGATGGGGAACACATGTACACCCATGGCTGATTCATGTCAATGTATAGCAGAAACCACTACAATATTGTAAAGCCATTAGCCTCCAATTAAAATAAATTAATCAATTTTAAAAAATGGCTCCAAAGCATAAGGCTGAAGTGCTAGCTAGAGCTCCTAAAGTGAAAGAAAGCTTCTATGTGCTGTGTGGAGAAGATATGCATGTTAGATAAGCTTCAAGATTAATAAGGCTTAACTAACAAGAAGTAGTTCCATCTCTCAAGAAAATCATGGCAGTGCCTAAATGTCTGCATTGCATCCATGTGAAGAGTAGCTGTAGCTGTCCCATTTCATCATTTAAATGCATTGACAATGTTGCCAAGACTTGCTTAACTTTGACCATCACCAACAATGAAATCCTAGAGTAAAACCTGAACTGAATCTGTGCTGACCTCATTCAGTTCTACCAAAATGGCCACACCTTGAATTTGCAGACATTCAATGGCTCTTTCTTGATAATGAATCTACAGTTGGTGATGTTGATAATGAAAAACAGAAAGACATCTGAGCAAATCTCACATTCACCTAAAATGTACCCAGGCTAGGAAAATGCATGCTGTGAGGGTATGCTCAGTACAATTAGATAAAACTGCTTCCGCATGCATGACTCTAAACTAGCCTCAGTTATGGACAGCATCACCTCTGATCATGAGAAGTCTACAGTCTACTGCATTTTTGAGGGTAAGAATTATAGTGGATATTATAAAGAGAAGGGATAAAGAAGGGATTAAAATGCTATGGAGTTTTAATGGTGTTTGAGACCATACTTGATAATAGGGAGAAGGATCTCAGACAAAAGCTTCATAAGAGAGATGATATTCTTGCGTAAACACATCCAAAGTCAGAAAAACACAAAGCATGTTAAGAAAGCATCTAACATACTTTGAGTATACAGACTTTGTGAAGGTAAGAAAGAGGAAATGTGACTGAAAACCATGCTGTTCTCTTAAATCGATTGGAGGTTTTTGAGCAGAGGCATAATATGAGGGAGCTTGCCTGGTAGCTCATAAAGTAAAGAATCAGCCTGCAATGCAGGAGACCAGGGTCTGATCCCTGGGTCAAGAAGATCTCCTGGAGAAGGGAATAGCAATCCACTCCAGTATTCTTGCCTGGAGAATCCCATGGACAGAGGAGCCTGGTGCGCTACAGTCCATGAGGTCACAAAGAGTTGGACACGACCGAGCAACTAAACACATAATATGAGGAGGGGTCATCATGCAACAGAATGCTGGAGGAGGCACATGGAGCAGGTCAGGGAATCTGGGTAGAGTTCCTGAGAGATTTTGAGGCTTATGAAAGGGTGGTGGCAGGAGAAATGGAAAAGCGGACAGAAGTATGAAGAGTTGTAGAGGTTTCACACACAGGGAGCTTAGAACGAACAGCCTGACTTACTAAAAGAACGTGTGAGCCATTCATGGTCATAGGAAATTCAGGTGAAGCAACCAGCCGAATTCTTTTTCCATATCATATATTCCAAAAGACGGTTAAGTGGAAATGTAAGAGTGGGAAGTGGGTAAATTGAGCATGGATCATGAAAGAACTTGGAATAGGGCTGATTATTTAGAAGACATCTGCTTAAAAAAGCAATCTTAAGACCTATAAAGTAAAATTCCTTGTGCTACATAAAATGAAAGTAATCAGTGTATGTTACAAATGTAGAAACACATATATAAAATTCATAGCATATATATGTTGTTATATGGTGTTCAGATGTGCTCTTTTATTGAATCTTCAGTGTAATTCTATGTGTCAGTTGTTACAGAATAAAAAGGAGAGGGAAAAGTTTTTCATTTTAAAAATATCCAGAAAAAAAATTATTTTTAAATGCTCCTTTCTCCCCCTCCCTATGGGAAAGAATGAAAAAAGATGAAAAAGATGAAACTGAGCCCGAAGGGTGGTGGAAAGGGCTTGCAAATGTCAAAGACCTTGACTTGCTTTTGTCTTAGTCCAGGTACCTATTATTTTTATCTGGATTGTAAGGAAAGAATTCTTCCTGGGTTTTCCTGCCTTTCAATTCACTGGGTTCCCTTCATCTGCCAGACTGATCTTTAAAATTTCGACTATTTTGCCCTTCAGCTTTCCCTGGTGGCTCAGATGGTAAAGAATCTGCCTGCAAAGCAGGAGACCTTGGTTTGATCCCTGGGTGGAGAAAAGCCCCTGGAGAAGGGAATGGCTACCCACTCCAGTATTTTTGCCTGGAGAATTCCATGGACAGAAGAGCCCGGGAGGCTACAGTCGAAGGGATCACAAAGAGTCAGACACGACTGAGCAACTGACACTTTAAATACCTCCAGTGGCCTCCCCCCCTTTTGATTACAACATTAAAGTCCCCTCCAGTCTCATTCTCACTTTTGTTCCAAACTCACTCAGGGACACTCAGCATTTCCCAGACCCAGACATATACCTTTAGATCTGTGATGTTTTCCTGGTGTTGCTATTTCTTTCCACAAAACTACTTCTTTCCAGATACCCCTAGCAAAATCTTCCTTAGCGGACAAGTTTCAGATCAAATAAAATAGCCTGATACCATTTTCTGATTTCCATACCCCAAGCAAATGCTAAATCCTGTGTTGCCCAAGTAGCCAGACCAGGCTGATGTTGGGTTAACAACTTCAGCTAAATCTTACGAAAACTTGTCAGGACTGATTCATTTGGGGTTACTTTACTGCATAAAATTTAGCAAACAGAAAGGAGATAACTCTAGGTTTTATTTGTTGGTTTATTTTTAGTGAACATATTAGGGTGCTAACGTATTAGGGCACCTGCAGGTTTGAGGATGTATCTATGTTAATACTATCAGAATAGATTTAATTGAAACTGGTACTGGGTGTACATGAAATCAAAGTGTAACCAATATTCTTTACGTTTAGTACAACACAGACCTGCTTAGACATGAGAAGTGTCATGATAAATGGCAACCTCAGCAAATGTTTGCTGAAAACCAGGATCTGCTTTAATGTCTGTCTGTTGTGGAAAAGATTATATGGACTTTCAACCAGGCCCTCTTCATTATGTACACACAATCAGATTATAAACATGCACAGGTTATATTTGAGCTTCAATTACAACTATAAGATAATAAAAACTATAAATAATAAACAACTATAAAATAATAAAAACATTTAGTTTGATTCGTTTGGAACATGACTCAATATGCACCTTCAGAAGCACAAATTGAATTTCTAAATATTGCTATTATCACACCTAATAGGTGTGATCCTAAAACCAAAGAGCGAGCTGCCTATGAATTCAATTCTCAGAACTGATAACAGAGTACTGCATTAATGAAGACACAGTAGAGACAAGAGAAATTTTCAGAGTTTCAAGCCATTAAAATTACATCTCACTTCTGTCCTTCATAAAAGGCATCTGAGCTCCAACATATACCATCTCACATTAGACTAAACACAACTTCCCAGTATCTACTATAAAGCAAGAGCTTTGTGTGCTAAACTGTAATACAAGTGAAAAAGTGAAAATGTTAGTCGCTCAGTTGTGTCTGACTCTGTGACCCCATGGACTGTAGCCTGAGCCCACCAGTCTCCTCTGTGCCTGGAATTCTCCAGGCAAATATACTGGAGTGGGTTGCCGTTCTCTTCTGCAGGGGATCTTTCCTACCCCTGGATAGAACCTGAACCTGGGTCCCCTGCTTTGTGTGCAGATTCTTTACCATCTGAGCCACCAGGGAAGCCCCAAATTGTAAAGCAAATATGTACTTTAAGAAGTTAATCTACTGAAGGTTCTTTGCGTGTTGCACTTGCCAAGAATTTTGTTGTTATGAAACTGGGAAATATTTTTTAAAATATAATGGTTTGCGGAATAAACTTTGCAAACGACAAGTTAATAAAATATTAGTGAACGCTGAAGAAATTTTGATAAGCATTAAGAAAATGTTACAACTTCAAAACTTATTAGAAATTCCATTTCATCTCTTGTTCTTACCAATAATCAAACCCTCCCACCCTCTACTCTGTGAAAAAGTGTTTCTGGTCAACCTTATGATAACAATTGCTTTTGTCTCATAATTTGTGTGTTCTCCTCAGTTCTTTGTGCTTCCCAGGTGGTTCTGTGTTAGAGAATCCACCTGCCAATCCAGGAGATGCAGGTTCAACCCCTAGGTCGGGAAGATCCCCTGGAGGAGAAAATGGCAACCCACTCCAACATTTTTGCCTAGAGAATCTCATGGACAAAGAAGCCTGGCGGGCTACAGTCCATAGGATCAGAAAGAGTCGAACACAACTGAGCGCACACATACTCAGCTCTTTCGTCATTTCTGGTAGGAAGATAAGCAACTTTAATTATAATCTTGCTTCTTACTTAAATAACCTATTCTGTAGTGATTCATCTTACTTCACCCTCTTTCTCTTATTTATGTCTTGTTAATTCCCCAGTGAATTCTCCATACTTGCCATTTTTCATCTGTGAAAGTGTAACTGGAAGTCCTCATTCTCATGATTTCTTCAACACTTATAGTTGACATTTGGATTTATTTTATAGAGTTGAGACTATTTCTCACAAACAATCAACCCTAGGGCTTGGGATGCTACTGCCTGAAACTGGAAAACAATTACACCAGAAGAATCTAACACATGATCAGAGTGTATACAAAAGGAGTCATGACAGACATGCACTCCATGAAGGCAAAGAGCTTGAGAACGTTCCACTTGGAGAATAAGAGTATATAATATTCTAAGTCACAAGGATAAGGAAGGAGGCTTAGGAAGGTTAAACAGATCCTCACTGAGGGGCTTGGTGAGAATCTGAAGAGTGATATTATAGGATCTAATATACAGGCTGGGAACATGAGCTAGGAACCAAAGCAAAGAACTGTCAGGACTCAGCACCAAAGAAGGCATTGTTAAGCACAGCCCGAGCAGTAGACGTAAAGCCCAGGAACAAGAATACTCTGGATGCCAAATAACATCTTTCAAGGTTAGAAACCTAGAGCTAAACCAGTCCCAGAAAGCAGGAGGTGAACTGGATGCACCAAGAGTAGAAATAGTCCAATGGTGGGAGGGAATAGGATTTGCGGATAGGAGTGAAGTGAAGAAAGTGAAGCCAAACAGCATCTTGGCATAGGTTCTTCCCTCCCCATTCCCTCATGTCTTTGCATCAACATATATTTATATCTTTTAAAAACTTTTCCATTCAGATTCACAGGAGAAAATTTCTCCAAGAATAACTATTTAACTTTTTTTTTTTTTTTCCCAGACAGGGCATTTGATCTTGAAGAGTCCATGGAGGATTTCTTGAAAGACTTAAATTTTCTCATCTTTAGAGCTGTGTCTTATACCTTCACAGACTTGTGATTTTAGTTATCCATGCGTGGTTAAGGGCCATATTATAAAGAAGAGGCCAACAAGGAACTGCTCATGATACTGACATTTTATTGACCTAGGCTGAGTAGACAATGGTCTCAATTTAGATTCATTGAATGATTCTTATCCTGTAAATGGCAGTGGTTTTATATGAGTTTCTCTTTTTGTTTTATTTTTAATACTTCACAGCATCCATTTGGATTAGAATACGGGAATCACTCTGCAAAACTTGAGAGGCTTATCAAAATGTTAATTAATAGCAAAGAAGCAGATCAAAATTATAGGATGTTCCTGTGTCTTTAGCAACTGAAGGCCCCTACAATCAATACTTGCAAAACCCAGAATATTCTATTAATAAAAATAAAAGTAACTGTTCAACCTGGATTGTAAACCAATCTCACCCTACTTCCTTCTAGAACCTTGCTCTTACAGTGCTCTTTCTAGCAGTCTCATAAGGGTTCTTGACCTTTATTTTTATTTTTCTCCATTCTCTGCCTTCTAAAAATTAAATATTTTTTTGCTTGACTATGCTTTCCTTTTACCTTTCTCCTTTCTCTTTCCTGACAGCTTTTATGTCAAGTACCTGCCATTTTTAGAACAATCAAGAAGAAATCATACTAAATCTTTTGGATCTCTCTCTTTAGTATGAAAAACTTGGGCTAATGAATGTTGGTCTTTCTTTGACCATGCTGCATGTGAGATCTTAGGGCTACTCTCTACTTGTGGAGTACAAGCTTCTCATTGAGGTGACTTCTCTTGTTGTGGAGCAAAAGCCCTAGGGCACATGGGCTTCAGTAGTTGCAGCTCCTGGGCTCTGGAGCATGGGCTCAGTAGTTGTGGTACCACTTAGTGGCTTCGTTGCCCCATGTGGGATCTTCCTGAATCAGGGATGTCTTCTGCATTGACAGGCAGATTCTTTACCACTGCCACCAGAGAAACTCTGCTGCTGCTAAGTCGCTTCAGTCATGTCCAACTCTGTGTGACCCCATAGATGGCATCCTACCAGGCTCCCCTGTCCCTGGGATTCTCCAGGCAAGAATACTGGAGTGGGTTGCCATTTCCTTCTCCAATGCAGGAAAGTGAAAAATGAAAGTGGAGTTGCTCAGTGTCCGACTCTTCGCGACCCCATGGACTGCAGCCCACCAGGCTCCTCTGTCCATGGGATTTTCCAGGCAAGAGTACTGGAGTGGGGTGCCATTGCCTTCTCCGGAGAGAAACCCTAATGATTCTTAAATGTTTTCTTGTAGCAGAATATTATGATTCTAAAAATACAAGTTTTTAAAGAGCTAGAATTTTAGATAGTTTTTAGAGCTAAATCTATAAAAAAGATAACTTGGTTTAACTCCCTTTTGTACGAAGAAGAAAGTAATTATTGCTTAGGATATAGTATATACTTGAATAATATAGTTTTTCATCATTGATTTATGCTTTTCCAATTCATAACATCAGTGTATACTAGGTGAAGGACTAAATAGCAATATGTAGCTCTTATTTTTAAAAAGATGAAGTACAGCTCTTTAAGTATATGTGGCAGAATACCACTATATCAATATTATTCTCTTTTTCAAGGTATCCAGGATTCAATACATTCAGTAATTGTTGCACTAAAAAGTTTCAGTTTGAGAAATGTGGGTATCTTTTGCATTTATTAATTATGATAGAGGCTGATATAAGATATTTTGACCTATTTATTCACTTTACAGTAGAAGAGTGACCAAAGTTGTCATAAAAATATCCAACATGTACATAGCACTTACTATGTATCAGACACTATCCTAAGCATTTTCTATATATTAACTCATAGAATTCTCACACCCTCACAAGATATCTCTTTTTGAGATAAATTAACATTCAAAGAGGTCAACTTATTTGCTCAAGGAATGTGGAAAATTTGCGATAAAAAGGCAGAAGTGTGTTCCAAGATCAGTGCTTCTAAGTCTGCATTCTTCTGCCTCTTCTGCTGCTGCTGCTGCTAAGTCCCTTCAGTCGTGTCCAACTCTGTGTGACCCCAGCCTCTTCTAAGGATCCTCTATTTCTATTGCCCAGCTTTGCTTGTTTCTTCTTAGCTTGATTAACATGCTATATCCCTTATTCCAAGATGGCCACTGGCAATCCTGATGGAAAGATAGAAACTCTATTTCCAGGTGAGGAATTATATCAGTCTAGCTCAATCACTGTGCTGAAGCTGAAACTCCAATACTTTGGCCACCTGATGTGAAGACTTGACTCATTGGAAAAGACCCTGATGCTGGGAGGGATTGGGGGCAGGAGGAGAAGGGGACGACAGAGGATGAGATGGCTGAATGGCATCACTGACTCGATGGACATGAGTTTGGGTAAACTCTGGGAGTTGGTGATGGACAGGGTGGCCTGGCTGCGATTCATGGGGTTGCAAAGAGTTGGACACGACTGAGTGACTGAACTGAACTGAGCTGAGCTCAATCATTGTAGCCAAGGATAATGTGGTACTGTGATTGGCTGGGTCTCAGTCACGCAACAGCCCTTTAACTGATTGAAACTGGCTCTACAAAAGCCACTTCAAGACAGATATTAAGATATCCCTATACATTTAAATCTAGCAAGAACTGAAGTAGAGTGTGGATTGGGCTAAATGAGAATAGAGGACTCTTAGGAATAAACACCTTAACTCACTGGGATTTTTCTTTTCTCTGGTGAATATAATTCAAATGCAGGTTTTGCCCGGGATACCATACTATTTCTGTTGCATTCTTCAAAAAATTGTACAGAACTCCCTTTCAACATTCTCCTTAGGGTCTAGAGGTTCCTGTTGATGTTATAGTTCATGAAACCAGCTTTTGAGCAATTAATTAAGTTCCAGGCATTAATTTCTGAGCTGAAGGTATATTGTGGGGAAGCATCCCATGGGAAAGTCAGAGGTAACTTGGGCTTGACAATATACCAGATACACACTTGGGTGTAAGTGGTTCAAAGCTTGAAAATGCTGAAAATGGAAGACTGCTGCATAGATGGTCTCCTTCAGGGGAGACTATGCAAGCAAGCCTCTAGTGAAGACTTTACCCGCCTCCCCACAGATCCTGTCATCAGATAATTTTCTATTCACTGATCAGTACTTTCTGGGTCTCATCTTCCCTTATGTTAGCTCTCCAAGCTTGGCCCTCCTGGCATTCAGGCTATCCTCTGTGCCTTCCTTCCTTCTCAAACTTCTTTGGCACTCTCTACCTATACTCCCCTCTTATTGCTCTATACAAAAACTCTCTTCTCTCCCTGTTACTCACAATGGTTCTTTTTCGACAGTAAGATGGATCCAGCTTACCCATTCAAAACTGCACCCTAACTATTATTAGCAATGGAACTGCCTCTTCCACTCCCTCTAGAGGGCAGTGAAAGCTCAATCTCTGGAGAGTCTTGGGGCTTTCAGGTGGCCCTCATCTGATGGCTTATTCTAGAAAGAGTTTCAGAAAAGGTGAGGAGGGTATTCAGGAATTGGGAACAGATTCAGTATAAACTCTCCCTCTGGTAGAGAAATACTTTTTTCCTAAGATCTAGCCAATGGGAGTTTTACTCTCCATGCCCTGCGTAGAACACAGGAAGCCGTGGACGGTCCAGATGTGCGATCAAAGGCTTCTGAGTGCCCTGCGTGGAAGCCTCAGCCGGTGTGCCACATAGATCCGGCTGGAGCAGCTTCCTTGACCACACTCACTTCTAAACAAACCTACCTCTGTGAGGGCACTGGCCGCCTGAGTTCTCATGTTTGTAACAGCCTATAGTCCCTTGACTATAGGCTGGTCAGACAACAATCATCTCTTGGCCTGACTTGAAACGATGACTTGGGTCTGCCCAATTCTTGCATCCATAAACTTAAATTTGAAATGATAAATACATGAACTATTTTCCAATGAGCAGTGTGAGTTTAAGGTGCAAAGTATATATAGAGATATAGAGAAAAGGCCCAATAAACTGATACACAAACTAAAGTTATGAAGGAAGGTAAAGTAAAGATAAAACTGATGGGGTGCAAAGAAGCAGATTCAATCTGAGGGAGGAGAAAATAGGTGACCTCCATAATGAACTTTTTATATTAATAGCTTTTTGCTTACCATATATGCATATCTTTACATAAAAGGATGCATACTCTCAACCAGTTTTGATTTTAAAAGTTCAGCTTCTTTTTGATATATTTTAAATAGTCATTGATCCTTTTGGAGTCATTTCCTACCAGGTTCCTCTTATTCCTAACAGTATTCGGAGTCTCACCAGTTTCCTCATCCCCCTCAAAGGCCTCCCCTCAATAGTTAGAGACTTCTGAACCTGCTGTCTTACTATTGGTAATAGAAACACTTGCCCAGCACTCTGCTGATGGCCCCTGTCAAATGGGCTCTTGGTAGAAGTATGAGAGACTCTGAGGTAGAGTATTTGGTTGACCTTTCCCAAGATGATCCCCTAAACTGGTAATTCCCCAGTTGGGGATCTCTTAGTTTCTTTCCCTCTTTGCTTCCGGCTCCTGACATGGACTTGGCTTTAAGACTGTTTTGCTCTGAGGAGCTCGTAAACAATCTAACCCTATCTTCTCAGGTCTTTCATGAGCTAGCCTTGAATTACAGCCTGCCATTTCACCCCACTGCTTTCCATAGCCTCTGCATCCAAGCTCATGCAAGGTATTAAGCAAATTCAGTTCTTTGGAGTTGTATGGTTGAAGTTGTCATTTATTTACTGGCTGTCAGCTTTGGGTTACCCCTAGATCCCAAAGTCACTCTCTGTTCTTGCATGTGCTTATAGGAGCCTTGTACGTGGGCTCCTACATCTCAGAGCCAGCACCGAATACTTATCCCACGTAGATTCTTCTGTACATTCCCTTTTCCTGCACCTTCTTTCCTTCTTCTTCATGAGCATCTATCTCACTGACTCCACTTGAGAATGTTCTTTGCTTGAAAAAACTCCTGTGATTAGATTGAGCCTGCTCAGATAATCTAAGACAATCTCCTGGTTTTAAGGTCAAGGTCTGTAACTTCAATTGCAATCACAAAGTCCCCTTTGCAATTTAACATAACATATTTGCAAGCTCCAGGAATTAGGGTTTGGACATCTTTAGGGGTTCATTCTACCTTTCACATTTGTCTGGTTTCTATATATGAACCAATTTTCAGGCCCAATCTTATTGATTTTCCCCACGGGAAACATCTTGCAGTAGTTTGACAAATGGACATGGTAATGATTTTCCCCACTTATTCCTAGAGGTAACTATGGTCATTTCCTCTGGTAACTGCACTGTAAGAGGGTGATGCTTGTACATTTGGAGGGCTGTTGAACTTATTAATCATGGCCCTCCTGTTTGAGTGTAGACATATGGGACCAGGTAATAAACGGAGTTCTGGCCAAGATCAAGCCCACGCGGGATCCACTGAGTTTATAGACACAGATGGTGGTTATTTTATCACTGTCTGAATGTATAATTTTAACAGGCACACTTGGTAATTGAGATAACTCTCACATCAAGTCCTGCTCCTATGAGGTAAGAGCTCTCATAATATGGAAAGCCAAGAAGAACCCTCTGAAATTCTCCCTCTCCAAGATAGTAAAAAGGTAATATATCTCCAGCAGATGGTGGCTACAGAGCTCATCAAACATTTGATAAGCCATAACAGGTTCCCCCATGTCATTAAATCAGACCAGAATAATATATTTTACACTAAAGGAGAAGCAGAAGTAGGCTTACAACTATGGGAACCACTAGTTATAGTTCAGACCAGACCACTCAGAAACTGCAACTTGACAGAGCCTTGGCAAACCAGTGAAAGGTACAGCTGAAGCCCCAGCTTCTCTCAGTGTAGAGCCCATGGGGTGGCCTAACAGTCACGCATGTGTGCTAAGTGTCTGACTCTTTGCGACCCCATGGACTGTAGGTTACCAGGTGGCTCTGTCCATGGGATTCTCCAGACAAGAATACTGGAGTGGGTAGCCATTCCCTTCGTCAGGGGATCTTCCTGACCCAGGGATTGAACCTGTGGCTCCTGCATTGCAGGCAGATTCTTTACTGCTGAGCCACCAGGGCAACCAACATTCATCCTGCCCCCTAAGTCGTCTATCTCAGTGTCTGCCTCTCAGACAAATCAACCTGCTACATGTATACTGGCTACTCCACCAGTGTTGGTTGAGATGCACATAACTAAAGTTTCTTCATAAGCTGATGCTCATATACTCTGCAGTGGACATTGTGCTCAAATCCTCTATATGCATTCCTTGCAGATCAGTTTAAACAATGAGGGGTAGTCTACTCAGCTGGCTAGGGCCAGTTGTTTCACTGGCTTCACAATGTACGCTCAGTCCAACCACTTCTAATCTTCACTGCTAGTATCCTTCTCCAAGCCACAAAGTTCTTTTCACCCCTACCCCTGTTCTAGTCTCCTATGTCTGATTCTGCACTTGCTGCCCTACAGTAGATTCTCTGTAGGCAGAGTGATCCTTTTCAAAATGTAAACCAGATCACACCACCTCAAGATCATTTGATGCCTGCCTAACCCCCTTAGGGGCTTCCCTGGTGGCTCAGATGGTAAAGCATCTGCCGGCAATATGGGAGACCCGGGTTCGATCCCCAGGAAGATCCCCTGGAGAAGGAAATGGCAACTCACTCCAGTACTCTTGCCTGGAAAATTCCATGGATGGAGGAGCCTGGTAGGCTACAGTCCATGGGTTTGCAAAGAGTTGGACACAACTGAGCAACTTCACTTTCTTTTTCTTTATCCCCCTTAGAAAAAAATCCAGTATATTTCTCAAGGCCTAGAACACGTCATGATCTTCCCCCATTGCTAACTTTCTGAGCTCAGCTCCTTCCATATTCTAGGTTTCTTATTCTCTTCTAGCCACTTTGCCTTCCACGGTGTTTCTTGACTCAAGGCTCTGGACTTGCCATTCTCTCTGTATATAAACAGCTTTCCTCAGATAGTCACATGGCTCCCTCCTTCAGTTCACTCATGTCTCTTCTTAAAGTCATTTTCTCAGAGACTCTTTCTCTGTCCACATGGCCCAAGATTCCTTCACTGTGATATATCTATTGTTTGTCTCTTGCACTACTGTGTTCTTGGTTCACAGAATTTATAATCCGAGATTCCTTCCCTGTGATATATCTATTCTTTGTCTCTTACACTATTGTATTTTTTGCTCACAGAATTTATAATCTGAGATTGTATGTTTTGTTAATTTGTATCATTTCGGTTTCTCCAACAAGAATATAAACTCCATGGAGGCAAGAATTCTTTTGTTTTAATTTCTAGAGTATTGAAAAATGCCTAGGACAGTGCTTGTTGACATTTGATGGGCTCACTAAATATTTGTAAATTGAAGAAGCTACTCAGAAATGGGCATGTGGTCCAACTCTGGTCCATGATGTGTGAGGGAGAGTGTGTTAAGTGTCCTCAATTGCAGCCATGAAATTAAAAGACGGTTACTCCTTGGAAGGAAAGTTATGACCAAAAGCAGAGACATTACTTTGCCAACAAAGGTCCGTCTAGTCAAGGCTATGGTTTTTCCTGTGGTCATATATGGATGTGAAAGTTGGACTGTGAAGAAAGCTGAGCACGGAAGAATTGATGCTTTTGAACTGTGGTGTTGGAGAAGACTCTTGAGAGTCCCTTGGACTGCAAGGAGATCCAACCAGTCCATTCTGAAGGAGATCAGCCCTGGGATTTCTTTGGAAGGACTGATGCTAAAGCTGAAACTCCAGTACTTTGGCCACCTCATGAGAAGAGTTGACTCATTGGAAAAGACTCTGATGCTGGGAGTGATTGGGGGCAGGAGGAGAAGGGGATGACAGAGGATGAGATGGCTGGATGGCATCACTGACTCGATGGACGTGAGTTTGAGTGAACTCCAGGAGTTGGTGATGGACAGGGAGGCCTGGTGTGCTGTGATTCATGGGTTTGCAAAGAGTCAGACACGACTGAGCGACTGAACTGAACTGATATAAGTTCATTATTTTTAAGCTAGACCCACAGTAAGAGACAAGAATCTCTCTTCTTCCTCTGGATGTGTTTGTGTTGAAAATGTGAAGCCTGGAACTTAAGGGGTCATTTTGGAATCAACCTGAGGAGGAAACCTGTGCAGTGATTGAAGGGTATGGAGAGATGGAAAGAACCCAGGTCCTTGATTTCACTGAACTACCGACTCATCTCAGTCTGAGGCATCCCTATGAACGGTTTGCAGTCATGAAAGGGAGTAAATGTCTAACTGATTATGCCAGTGTTCTTATGGATATAATTTCATTCATGGTTTTGGTCCTCTCAGCCAAGAACAATCTGGCTGATGCATGCACATTTTCTAGCTCTTCTCACTGCACAATCCCATACACCTGATTTTCTAAATGCATCAAAACTCCAGATGTCCAGCTAACTGTTCATCTGTGGTTTTGCTTAATCTTTTGCTTCTACACACATAAAATTTTACTCATTTCTAACACTTCCTCCTTTGTGGACCAACTCAGAAGTTTCCTTCTCTGGCCTGTCTTCCCAACAATTCACTGCTGTATTACAATCGCTTTTTTTCTGTTGTGTTCCCATCGCTTATAGCTTATCTTTTTTCTATTTGTTGTTTAGTTGCTAAGTCATGTCCAACTCTTTTGTGACCTCATGGACTATAGCCCTCTAGGCTCCTCTGTCCATGGAATTTCCCAGGCAAGAATACTGGAGTGGGTTGCCATTTGCTTCTCCAGTGGATCTTCCTGACTCAGGGATTGAGTCTGGTCACTGCATTGGCAGGCAGATTCTTCACACTGCGCCACCAGGGAGGCCCATTCTTTTCCTGGTTCCTACTAATTCAGGTTTCAGGTTACAGTGATTTCCCCCCATTCTCATCTTTATTCGTTCATTCACCAGTATTCACTGAATATTTATTGCCAGGCTTTGCACACATATCAGTAAACAAAACATATAAAATTTTTTGCTACAGTAGAGTTTATATTCTTGTTGATGGGGTGGAGCTGTCCATTCAATATACTAATTAATTAAATAGCATATCAGGGGATAAGTAGTACAAAGAAAAATATTGCAACAGAAGGATGAGTAAGAAATACCAGGGTATGTGTGAGAAGATTGCAGTTTTATAAAGGGGTGGTGCAGGGAGTTCACCTCATATAGAAGGTGACACAAAGAGACTTGAATGACATGAAACAGCGAGCCATCTATCTGGGCAGAGTGTTTCAGGTCTAGGCAATAGGCCCTAGGGCAGGAACGCCCTCATGAGTTTGAGGAACAGCCAAAAACCTTTATGCCCAGAGCAGAATGAGTACAGCAGAGAAGAAAGAACACATCTTCAACACCTTCCCCCATCCCAAGGACCAGCACAGTCATTCAATCACTGAACCTTTGATAAACGATTGTTTAAAGGCTTTGCCTTTTTTATCAAGTAGTTGTTCCTATTGGCTGAATTTATGATTATGTGCATCATTCAAGTATCAAAATAGTCCTAATTAAATTTTTTAGTAGAATATATTATGAACCAGATTTGTTTTCCACCATCCAGGTAACTTTCCTAAGATAATTTCAAGGCCCAACATTTAGACTCACATTTCAGTCTTAATTTCTCCCATGTCAAGATTAACTCCAGATTTCAGATTTATTGACCTGCATCAAGCAGATTTCACACTCATACCTAGAGGTAAAATAAGCCACAATTGCAAGACGGACTATCTAAAGAGTATTCCACTTGCTGACTCTTTGACCTGTTCTCTCTGTTTTTTTTTTTAAATTTTTTGACGTGGACCGCTTTTAAAGTCTTTACTGAATTTGTTACAATACTGCATCTGTGTTATGCTTTGGACTTCTGGCCACATGGCCTGTGGCATCTTAGCTCCCCGACCTGGGCTTGAACTCACACCCCCTGCATTGGAAGGTGAAGTCCCAACCACTGGACCACCAGGGAAGTCCCTGGAGGTGGCTTCTGAGAGACGGTTTTAAAGCTCTCACTCCTGGGTGCGATGGAGTGTGTGAAGGCAGATTAATCCAGGGAGTGGGTCAGCCCTGCTCCCAGACCTCAGCGAGGGCATGTCTCACTTCCAGAAACAAGCAAGGGCCAGGCTAAGGGTACAGGCAGAGCCAGGGTCAGATGCCAAGGCTCCCTGGATAAGCACCCAGGGGGTGCTGAGTGACAGAGGGGCCCCTGGGGCTACAGGGTGGGGGGGAATCACAGCTGGAAGGGGCACTGCAGTTTCAGAGACAGTGGAGAGAAAGATTCAGCAGGGACAAAGCCAGTGAGCACCACCCTCGCCAGATCGCAGCTGGCTCCATGACCTCTTCTCTTGCCTGTGTGACACGCTGCTGCTCCTATTAGAGATTCCATCGTGGCTCCACTGTTCCAGGTCCATGGTAGCTAGTCATTAGGTGTGCCCTTTGATGGAAGGCCATCTCAGCTTCTATTGAGTCACCACACCACAGGATCACTCCTGCCACTCTGTTCCAGTAGCATCACTTCAGACATCTGGTCAAGGACTGGGCTATCTTCACTTCAGTCTCAAGGAGCACTGTGTCATTCCCATGTCCTACTGGGAAGACTCAGGAAGAGCTGCCCATCAAGATGCTTTTCCAGGACTCTCCCACTCCATTCAAGATAATCCAGGCCTTGGTGATTAAGTCTGCATCTTAAGTCTAGTCATCTGTGCTCTCAGGAGAGTTTTGGACATCCTTTCCTATAGGTCAGGCTCATCTCAGAATACCATTGCACCACAGACTGTTTGAATCTCATGGCGTGCTATAGTTCCCTGTACTCACATGCACACTTTCGTCAAGTATTCATTGCATTTTCCTTCCGGTAAAATAGCTGCCTGCCTAATTGCTTTACATCCTCATCACTAAGTAAAGAATTCTTCTCAAAACCAAGCTTTTGCTGTCACCATAGTATACTGAGAAGTCAACCACCTTAAATCATTGTTTCTCAGGTTAAATCACGTATACACACTAAAATGGTGAATGTGTGTGCTTTATTTTTTCTTTAACTTTTCTCATTATTTTATATATATATTTCCTTTATTTTTCTCATGATTATATATATATATTTAAATTATATATTCATTTATTTAATTATATATTTTAATTAGAAGCTTTTAAAAGCAAATTTATAGAAAGCATCTTCAGATTACTGTAACTGGTAAGCTTGTCAAAAGGAAAATAGAAAAATGTAAGAAGTTGTATGAATGATTGCATTTATTAAAAGTTCTATGCATTATTTTGAGGTTTATGCATCATAATCTAATTTAAAATTGTTATTTATATGAAATTAATCTCTGATGTACTACTTGTAATTACCAGGGCCCAGAGATAGGAGTAACCAATAAATTTTCATGTTAAATAACTCTATCTGTACAAACATACTGGTTTTGTCATCAGATACATTATGCTGGTTAGAAGTTGTGGCAGGAGACTTTATTACAATGAGAGAGAAATTCTATAGTTTATTTTCATTAAGATTTTAGCAAAACTTTCTAAATAAAGATGATTGGTAGACAAATCTGCATATAGATATTGATATAGATGATATGCACACATATATACATATCAATTCAGTTCAGTTCAGTCCCTCAGTTGTGTCCGACTCTTTGCAAACCCACGAATTGCAGCACTCCAGGCCTCCCTCTCCATCACCAACTCCCAGAGTTTACTCAAATTCATGTCCATCGAGTCGGTGATGTCATCCAGCCATCTCATCCTCTGTTGTTCCCTTCTCCTCCTGTCCCCAATCCCTCCCAGAATCAGGGTCTTTTCCAATGAGTCAACTCTTCCCATGAGATGGCCAAAGAATTGAAGTTTCAGCTTTAGCATCAGTCCTTCCAATGAACACCCAGGACTGATCTCCTTTAGGATGGACTGATTGGACCTCCTTGCAGTCCAAGGGACTCTCAAGAGTCTTTTCCAACACCACAGTTCAAAAGCATCAGTTCTTTGGTGCTCAGCTTTCTTCACAGTCCAACTCTCACATCCATACATGACCACAGGAAAAACCATAGCCTTGACTAGACGGACCTTTGTTGGCAAAGTAATGTCTCTGCTTTTGGTCATAACTTTCCTTCCAAGGAGTAAGCGTCTTTTAATTTCAAGGCTGCAATCACCGTCTGCAGTGATTTTGGAGCCCCAAAATTAAAGTCTGACACTGTTTCCACTGTTTCCCCATCTATTTCCCATGAAGTGATGGGACCAGATGCCATACTTTCTATCAAAATTTATGGAGTACTTAGTAGATGTAGTACTAACAAAGTTAGTACTATGTAAGATGCTGTTCTAAGTATGGGGAACATGGTGATGAACAAGACAAAGGTCATTCTCTCATGGAGCTTCTATTCTACTCAGGAAGAAAGGCAATACATATATGAACGAATTTAGCATAGTGGCAAAAGAATGATGAATGGAAAAGAAGTTACTGTATCTCATGCCATCAAAGCACTATAGTGAGTTAACATTTGAATTCAGACTTAAATATTGACAAGTATTCAGTCATGTAGATGGTTCTAAGAAGAATGATTCCCAAAAAGGGAAGATGAACAATACAGACTGCAGTTACAGATATCATTGTGTTGAGAAAGTTTCAATGATCAAATGCTTTCAAGTTCTTTAGGCAAATATATAGAATCAAATTTAACTTTAAAAATACCTTCCAAGAAAAACATATCCTCAAGTTATGATTATCAAATTCTCAGTAAGATCAATTGCTGTCATTTTCCACCATGGTTGTATAGCAGGCACTGTTTTGGATATTTGGGTGACCCAACTCCTACCTCCCATGGCCTCCTTCCTGGAGGTGACCATTTGACACAGCTCTGGCCAATAAAATGTCAAAGGGAGCAAAATTAGGTGGAGTTTCCTAGAAGCTTTTCACTTTTCTGATGAAATAGCTTTTACTCATTTGTTCTGCACTCTTTTAGACAGATAACTAAAGCCTCTAGTTCTTTGAGATGAGCACAGGGAAAAGCTAAGAGAATTATGGAGATTCTGGATATTGTTAAGCTGAGGAACCATCATCAATAGTTGTCAACCTTCAGATTCCATATTAAGTGTAAACAAATAAATCTTATTTAAAGTGAAACGTGAACTTCCTGATGTTCAAGCTGGTTTTAGAAAAGGCAGGGGAACCAGAGATCAAATTGCCAACATCCACTGGATCATGGAAAAAGCAAGAGAGTTCCAGAAAAACATCTATTTCTGCTTTATTGACTATGCCAAAGCCTTTGACTGTGTGGATCACAATAAACTGTGGAAAATTCTGAAAGAGATGGGAATACCAGACCACCTGACCTGCCTCTTGAGAAATCTGTATGCAGGTCAGGAAGCAACAGTTAGAACTGGACATGGAACAACAGACTGGTTCCAAATAGGAAAAGGAGTACGTCAAGGCTGTATATTGTCACCCTGCTTATTTAACTACTATGCAGAGTACATCATGAGAATCGCTGGGCTGGAGCAAGTACAAACTGGAATCAAGATTGCTGGGAGAAATATCAATAACCTCAGATATGCAGATGACACCACCCTTATGGCAGAAAGTGAAGAGGAACTAAAAAGCCTCTTGATGAAAGTGAAAGTGGAGAGTGAAAAAGTTGGCTTTTATAAAGATCAACATTCAGAAAATGAAGATCATGGCATGGGTCCCATCACTTCATGGGAAATGGATGGGGAAACAGTGGAAACAGTGTCAGACTTTATTTTTCTGGGCTCCAAAATCACTGCAGATGGTGACTGCAGCCATGAAATTAAAAGACGCTTACTCCTTAGAAGGAAAGCTATGACCAACCTAGATAGCATATTCAAAAGCAGAGACATTACTTTGCCAACAAAGGTCCGTCTAGTCAAGGCTATGGTTTTTCCTGTGGTCATGTATGGATGTGAGAGTTGGACTGTGAAGAAAGCTGAGCACCGAAGAATTGATGCTTTTGAACTGTGTTGTTGGAGAAGACTCTTGAGAGTCCCTTGGACTGCAAGGAGATCCAACCAGTCCATTCTGAAGGAAATCAGCCCTGGGATTTCTTTGGAAGGAATGATGCGAAAGCTGAAACTCCAGTACTTTGTCCACCTCATGCAAAGAGTTGACTCATTGGAAAAGACTCTGATGCTGGGAGGGATTGGGGGCAAGAGGAGAAGGGGATGACAGAGGATGAGATGGCTGGATGGCATCACTGACTCGATGGACGTGAGTCTGAGTGAACTCCGGGATTTGGTGATGGACAGGGAGGCCTGGTGTGCTGCAATTCATGGGGTCCAAAGAGTCAGACATGACTGTGTGACTGAAATGAACTGAACTGATTTGAATATTTTGTCACTAGCAGCTGAAATATTGCTAACTGATACAAGCATATATTCTTTTGCCCACTTTGTTTTGCTTCTGTTCATTTCTCCTTGGTTATATCCTCACTCCCATCAAACAATTTTTTTTTTTTTCAGTGATGAGGAACTAAAGCTTAGGAGAAAATGTTTAGCTCTATGCTTTTCATGCAGACTCAGAGTTCGTGATTAATACTGTTTCTTTATGAATAACTTTAACATTGTACTTGTTACAATGTTTCCTTCATGTCTGTAAAATGTTTCCTTTATGTCCGTTATTTCTATAAGAGCCAAAAAATAACAGTCATGCTTATTTTAGATATTTCCCCATAACTGTAGTATTGATTAGCTCTTAGAACTGAAACATGCAACTTTATCACCTTTCAAAATTTTATAGATTATAAAATTCCAGCTGGAAAACAAACTTTTTCTAGAATTCATGAAATAACACTTTAGTTTGTGTTTCTCATCTTTCTTAAGATGAATCTGCTTTCACACAAATTGTTGTTCAAGAAGGATGACTGAGTCTAGAAAGGAAACAGGGAGGTGAGTCATTTTTTCTATCCCTACACAGAATAAATAAATCACTGAAATAAGTATCTTGATTCAGTTCAAAGAATCAACTTTCTTAGATTTTTCTTATATTTAAATTTGAAAATAAAGCCAAAAAATTAGTTATATTAATAAATTTCTTCATCCAGAACATTATTTTAAAATAATTCAAAAATCTCACTTTTAAAATATTTATTCTATATGGAGATAATTGTTAATAAAGGTCACCAAATATTTTGAATATATTTCTGTATTCTCTATTTGTTGTATAAAGTAAGGGGAGACCAAGTGGTAAGAGAGCAATACTTTGGTGATTCAGAAATCTGAAGATTAGCCTCTTTCTGCTTTTGTTGTTGTTGTTAAATAACTTCAGACAAAGGTTTCACCCTCTGTTTAACTTGTTTTAAACATGGTCACTTGATTTGTCTTCTACCAGATGTACTTATTCAATGATTTATTTATTTTGAACCTAGAAAAATGTCATGTCAGCCTCTGTAGAGGAAAATTATATATATGCTGCTGCTGTTAAGTTGCTTCAGTCGTGTTTGACTCTGTGCAACCCCATAGATGGCAGCCCACCAGGCTCCTCTGTCCCTGGGATTCTCCAGGCAAGAACCCTGGAGTGGGTTGCCATTTCCTTCTCCTATATATATATCTGTGTGCGTGTGTATACACACACTTATGTGGTATAGTTACTTATTTTACAATTTAGCTGAGTGAATAAATAAAGTCTCTGTGAGGCAGTATGTACTGTTTCATGAGTGCTACTTACCACAATAACTATAGGAAATTATAAAGATCTTCTTTAGCCAAGTAATTGAAAAAGATTTCACAGAGGGGATACATTTTGAGTTCTGACCTTAATGTTTTTGGATTCATTAAGAGCATGGATTCTAGAGTAAGATTAAGTCTGTTAAACTTTAGTTGATCTGGAATGTATGCCTAGTTATCTATAGATACAAAAAGACCTATTTTATGGACTGATGAAAAATTTAAAGAATTTAATATATGGAAAGTCTTGAAATTGTGTCTCTCATATTTTGAGAGCTTAAAAATGCTCCCTATCATTTCAGTAGGTGGAAAGGTATGGTGAGCATCAGGGGAAACCACAGAAACAGACTTCTTTAAGAAGGCTTGGTTTAACATATTGAGTCAGGTTTCTAGGACTAACGTAACTCAGTACCACAAGCTGGGTATCTTAAAACAAGTGACATGCATTCTCTGCCGGTTCTAGAGGCCATGAGTCTGAAATCAAGGTGTCAGCAGGGCAACATTCCCTGGGAAGGACTGAGGAGAGAATCCTTCCTTACTTCTTCTGATGACTTCCTCTGATGACTCCTGGTGTTTCTTGGCTCAGATGACTTCAGTCTCTACATAAAGGGAACTTTATGTACTTTTCTTTATCATAGAAAAATAAGTGGCTGTCAATACCTGGGCTCAAGGTTAATCATTTATTTTATACATATTGGTAAAACATTGAAAATTTAAATCACAAAATGAGACCTATGATTTAGAAATACTAGTCTGTTGGCAGAGTCCAGAACTGGCTGAATAAGAAAGATACTTGAGAAAAAATAAAATGGGAAACAAGCAAACAAACCACAAAAACCCAAACTAGTTAGAAGCTATATGTGAAAGCTCCAGGTGAAGTTAAGACTCGGTCAAAGGTCACAATGCTGAAAAACAGAAAAATATTTTAAGGCAAAAGTTCGAAGAATGATGAAAGATTGGTTCTAAGATATGGGGCAGGTTAAGGGCTCCTCTCTGATTTTAAGCATTAATTACATAGAGAATGCCAGTAGCATTTTCAAAAATAGAATTAAGTCTGCCAAGGGAGCTATTATGACGAGACGATAATTAATTTTTCTGTGGGTCGTGTTGAATTTGTGTAGGGAATTCAAGACTATATCCTAACAAAAAAAAGAACTGGAGATATAGATTTGAGAGACATTTTTATAATTGTGGTACATGAAAAAATAAGATTAGGTAATGTCCCTGAGAGTTTATAGCCAGCGGCTTTGAAAGAGACTGTTCAGAGATTATCTTTAAATGCCATATATGGTAATGTTGTTATTTGGGAACCTGGCTAACAAAAGAGAGAAACTATAATTTAACTCTAATTCAATCCTTCTGCCAAAACTGATCCATGTAAGATAAAAAAAAAGATATAACAACTTGCCTCCCTTCCATCCTTATTAGGCAAATTACTTAAATTCAACTGGCTTTGTTTCTGAGCTATAATTACTTCAGTGACTGTGGTATCTGGTCATCTCAACATAAGCAGTCTGTCAACATTTTGGGTCATTTCAATCCATCATCTTGATAAAGGTCAATCCTGACCTTCCTCCCTCCCCCCATACAATTGTTTTTCTCTTCTCTTGGCCAACATACTTGCTTTCTGTTTCTTTGAAGATCAAAAATATCGATTTGCCATCCTAATATGACAGGTGATATCAACTTTAGAACCCCTCTCAGTATTAATAGCCTGGGTATACACTTTTCCAAAAGAGTAATACTTCTTTTAATAAAGAAAATCTACTGTCCTGTCTACTACATCGTTGTCAAGAGTAGTATCAACAGAGACAGAAAAAAAAATGTCATCTATAGAGCAGAAAGACACAAATAACAATTTACAAATAAAAGACAAATTACTAACTAAAACAATGTCAATGCGTTGGTGAAAGAGGGGAAAGGAAAGTGGGTGGAAGTTTAGCAAAAAGACGTAGAGATGCAGAGAAATGTGCATGGAACATACTGTTCAGGAGTTGTGCAGTCAGAAAGGACCCTCTCCAAATTAGTGTTTCTCAAAGTGTAATTTTTGTTGCCACCACTACTAAAATGAACTTAAGGGCTTGATAAAAAGGCAGGTATCTGGATTCTGACTTTAGGAATTTTTTTCCTGAGAGATTTCTATTTGCTCTGCAACCATAAAAATATGACTCTAAAGGACTTTGGAAGAAGCCAGCGAATAAAGAACCACAGCTAGCAGAGAGCCAGCAGTGGCCGGAAGCCAGGCAGTTAGAGCAGTTGCTGCCTCTCCTTCCCTCCTGTCATTCTCCTCTGGAAAGCCAGTCAGTCTTGTGGGAAGCAGGACCAGACCCCCACTTTCAGTCTGCGGTCACCCTCAAAGACGGTTAAGCGAGGTCCATATAGTCAAAGCAATGGTTTTTCCAGAAGTCATGTATGGATATAAGAGTTGGACCATAAAGAAGGCTGAGCACGGAATAACTGATGCTTTAGACTTGTGGTGCTGGAGAAGACTATTGAGAGTCCCTTGGACAGCAAGGAGATCCAACCAGTCAATTCCAAAGGAAATCTGTCTTGAATATTCATTGGAAGGACTGATGCTGAACCTCCAATACTTTCTCCACCTGATGCAAAGAGTTGACTCATTGGAGAAGACTCATGTTGGGAAAGACAGGGCAGGAGGAGAAGGGGATGACAGAAGATGAGATGGTTGGATGGCATCATTGACTCAATAGACATGAGTTGGAGCAAATTCTGGGAGATAGTGAAGGACAGGGAAGCCTGGTGTGGCATGCTGCAATCCTTGAGGTCGCAGAGTTGGACATGACTGAGTGAACAACAATTTTCAAAGCCAATCAGCTTATCCTAATAGGGCTTTCCAATCCTCCACAGTTCATCTATAGTCTGAAGTTCATTTTCAGTAAATTGGAATTTTTAAACTTTTTCAGATCATGAGACAGGACCTATTTAAAATAAATTTGTCTTGTTTAAGGCAACCAACTGTTGTGAAGTCATTTTAGTCAAAGTATGAAGCAGATTGTGTGAAATAAAAAGAAATGGGCTTATGTTTTAATGGCATCAAGAGCCATAAAGAAACCTGGAAGGCAATAGATACTAACATGATATAGAGGGGAAAAAATGGACAAAAGGATGAGACATGGATTCAACTCTTGAATAATCTTATGATGTAGAAAAGATGTTGATTCTTTTGGACCCTCAGTTTCCCAGCCTATGAAATGGAGATTGTTATCGCCAGCGCAAAGGTTGCCACGCAGATTAAATGCGACAGTATTGTCCTGGTGCACTCTAGGTGCTCAGTGAAAAACGTTTTCTTTTTTCTTTCCTGGATTTGAGAAATGTTTTACCCTCAAGAGAAGACAAATGGTTCATAAAGTAGAGAAGAATAAGATGTAATCAGACCTTAAAGTCTTCACATTTTGCTCAAGATATGCCATGTAACAGCAATGTGGGAAATGCTAAGTGGAGATGATATGAAGGACACTTTAAATAGAACCTACTCACAGGCATTAGCATCATGACCTGGTTCTCATGTGTCACCCAGAAGGAAATATCGGATAGCCAATTTTAGGACAAAGGTCCTGACTCAGACATTTTAAAGGCTAGTCTTAACCTTTCTTTTTTTTCAATCCTGTCCCACTTCCTTTTTGATTCCTTGACTCACATCCTTATCTAGAGTATCAGCTAAATGACTTTTCCTGTACCCAAATCCACTGAATGCTTTGTCCGTTTCCCTTGGTTTTAATAACTATTCAGCTTCACTCCACAGTCCCCTCCATAAGTAGGGGAGGTATATTGGTATTATATAAAGTATGAATCAAATGTCCTGCAATTCTGTCAAACAAACAGAATCTTGGCAATGAATAAGTTGGTTTTTCTCAGATTTTTAAAGCCTAAGATATATTTCTCACATGCTTAATGATTTATTTTTAACAAGGCTGGTTTTAAGGACAGAAAATCTGGATCCAGAGGAGTCTTTGTAAACTGACTGAGCTGTCAGCTTTTCTCCTTGGCCCTAGTCAAATGTAGGTGACATAAAAAGTTTTAGCCAGTGGAAGTCATTAAATCAAATAAAAGTTTTAAAAAGCATTTACTTGTTTGTGAATATAATACATAAAAATGTCCAAAATATATTTAAGGGTAGCTTCTCATGCTGTTCTTGTATGTGGTTAGGCTGTAATTTTAAAAGTATTTAATGGTCAATTACTGGACAATTTAGCTATGAAAGAAAAAGCACAGCGGTAAGAGAGTTTGTTCTAGGGAATGCTGATCTACTTCTGGAAGTCACACAAACCTTCTCGAGGAATTGTTGATTGAATGGAAAAATGAAGTATGTGTTAACTCAGATACAGAATTGGGAGCATTCTGTAGAGAGAAAGTAGCATGTACATGGCCCCGATATGGGAAAGGGCATCAGTCAGTCAATTCAGTCGCTCAGTCATGTCTGACTCTTTATGACCCCATGGACTACAGCATGTCGAGCTTTCCTGTCCATCACCAACTCTTGGACTTGCTCAACTCATGTCCATTGAGTTGGTGATGCCATTCAACCATCTCATCCTCTATCGTCCCCTTCTCCTCCTGCCTTCAACCTTTCCTAGCATCAGGGGCTTTTCCAAGGAGTCAGTTCTTTGCCTCAGGTGGCCAAAGCATTAGAGTTTCAGCTTCAGCATCAGTTCTTCCAATGAATCTTCAGGACTGATTTCCTTTAGGATGGACTGGTTGGATCTCCTTGCAGTCCAAGGGACTCTCAAGAGTCTTTTCCAACACCACAGTTCAAAAGTATCAATTCTTTGGTGCTCAATTTCCTTTATAGTCCAACTCTCACATTCATACGTGACTACTGGAAAAACCATAGCTTTGACTAGACAGACCTCTGTTGGCAATGTAATGTCTCTGCTTTTTATTTTTATTTTTTTTGAATTTTTAATTCAATTTTTTTTCTTTGTATTTTTTTAATTTTTTTTTATTTTTAAACTTTACAAAATTGTATTAGTTATGCCAAATATCATAATGAATCTGCCACAGGTATACATGTGTTCCCCATCCTGAACCCTCCTCCCTCCTCCCTCCCCATATCATCCCTCTGGGTCGTCCCAGTGCACTAGCCCCAAGCATCCAGTATTGTGCATCGAACCTGGACTGGCAACTCATTTCATACATGATATTTTACATGTTTCAATGCCATTCTCCGAAATCTCCCCACCCTCTCCCTCTCCCACAGAGTCCATAAGACTGATCTATATATCAGTGTCTATTTTGCTGTCTTGTACACAGGGTTATTGTTACCATCTTTCTAAATTCCATATATATGCGTTAGTATACTGTATTGGTGTTTTTCTTTCTGGCTTACTTCACTCTGTATAATAGGCTCCAGTTTCATCCACCTCATTAGAACTGATTCAAATGTATTCTTTTTAATGGCTGAGTAATACTCCATTGTGTATATGTACCACTGCTTTCTTACCCATTCATCTGCTGATGGGCATCTAGATTGCTTCCATGTCCTGGCTATTATAAACAGTGCTGCGATGAACATTGGGGTACACGTGTCTTTTTGCCTTCTGGTTTCCTCAGTGTGAATGCCCAGCAGTGGGATTGCTGGATCATAAGGCAGTTCTATTTCCAGTTTTTAAAGGAATCTCCACACTGTTCTCCATAGTGGCTGTACTAGTTTGCATTCCCACCAACAGTGTAAGAGAGTTCCCTTTTCTCCACACCCTCTCCAGCATTTATTGCTTGTAGACTTTTGGATCACAGCCATTCTGATTGGTGTGAAATGGTACCTCATAGTGGTTTTGATTTGCATTTCTCTGATAATGGTTATGTTGAGCATCTTTTCATGTGTTTGTTAGCCATCTGTATGTCTTCTTTGGAGAAATGTCTATTTAGTTCTTTGGCCCATTTTTTGATTGGGTTGTTTATTTTTCTGGAGTTAAGCTGTAGGAGTTGCTTGTATAAATTTGAGATTAGTTGTTTGTCAGTTTCTTCATTTGCTATTATTTTCTCCCATTATGAAGGCTGTCTTTTCACCTTGCTAATAGTTTCCTTTGATGTGCAGAAGCTTTTAAGGTTAATTAGGTCCCATTTGTTTATTTTTGCTTTTATTTCCAATATTCTGGGAGGTAGGTCATAGAGGATCCTGCTGTGATGTATGTCAGAGAGTGTTTTGCCTACGTTCTCCTCTAGGAGTTTTATAGTTTCTGCTCTTACGTTTAGATCTTTAATCCATTTTGAGTTTATTTTTGTGTATGGTGTTAGAAAGTGTTCTAGTTTCATTCTTTTACAAGTGGTTGACCAGATTTCCCAGCACCACTTGTTAAAGAGATTATCTTTAACCCATTGTATATTCTTGCCTCCTTTGTCAAAGATAAGGTGTCCATATGTGTATGGATTTATCTCTGGGCTTTCTATTTTGTTCCATTGATCTATATTTCTGTCTTTGTGCCAGTACCATACTGTCTTGATAACTGTGGCTTTGTAGTAGAGCCTGAAGTCAGGTAGGTTGATTCCTCCAGTTCCATTCTTCTTTCTCAAGATCGCTTTGGCTATTCGAGGTTTTTTGTATTTCCATACAAATTGTGAAATAATTTGTTCGAGCTCTGTGAAGAATACTGTTGGTAGCTTGATAGGGATTGCATTGAATCTATAGATTGCTTTGGGTAGTATACTCATTTTCACTATATTGATTCTGCCAATCCATGAACATGGTATATTTCTCCATCTATTGGTGTCCTCTTTGATTTCTTTCACCAGTGTTTTATAGTTTTCTATATATAGGTCTTTAGTTTCTCTAGGTAGATATATTCCTAAGTATTTTATTCTTTCTGTTGCAATGGTGAATGGAATTGTTTCCTTAATTTCTCTTTCTGTTTTCTCATTATTAGTGTATAGGAATGCAAGGGATTTCTGGGTGTTGATTTTATATCCTGCAACTTTACTATAGTCATTGATTAGTTCTAGTAATTTTCTGGTGGAGTCTTTAGGGTTTTCTGTGTAGAGGATCATGTCATCTGCAAATAGTGAGAGCTTTACTTCTTCTTTTCCAATTTGGATTCCTTTTATTTCTTTTTCTGCTCTGATTTCTGTGGCCAAAACTTCCAAAACTATGTTGAATAGTAATGGTGAAAGTGGGCACCCTTGTCTTTTTCCTGACTTTAGAGGAAATGCTTTCAATTTTTCACCATTGAGGATAATGTTTGCTGTGGGTTTGTCATATATAGCTTTTATTATGTTGAGGTATGTTCCTTCTATTCCTGCTTTCTGGAGAGTTTTGATCATAAATGGATGTTGAATTTTGTCAAAGGCTTTCTCTGCATCTATTGAGATAATCATATGGTTTTTATTTTTCAATTTGTTAATGTGGTGTATTACATTGATTGATTTGCGGATATTGAAGAATCCTTGCATCCCTGGGATAAAGCCCACTTGGTCATGGTGTATGATCTTTTTAATGTGTTGTTGGATTCTGATTGCTAGAATTTTGTTAAGGATTTTTGCATCTATGTTCATCAGTGATATTGGCCTGTAGTTTTCTTTTTTTGTGGGATCTTTGTCAGGTTTTGGTATTAGGGTGATGGTGGCCTCATAGAATGAGTTTGGAAATTTACCTTCCTCTGCAATTTTCTGGAAGAGTTTGAGCAGGATAGGTGTTAGCTCTTCTCTAAATTTTTGGTAGAATTCAGCTGTGAAGCTGTCTGGACCTGGGCTTTTGTTTGCTGGAAGATTTTTGATTACAGTTTCAATTTCCGTGCTTGTGATGGGTCTGTTAAGATTTTCTATTTCTTCCTGGTCCAGTTTTGGAAAGTTGTACTTTTCTAAGAATTTGTCCATTTCTTCCACGTTGTCCATTTTATTGGCATATAATTGTTGATAGTAGTCTCTTATGATCCTTTGTATTTCTGTGTTGTCTGTTGTGATCTCTCCATTTTCATTTCTAATTTTATTGATTTGATTTTTCTCCCTTTGTTTCTTGATGAGTCTGGCTAATGGTTTGTCAATTTTATTTATCCTTTCAAAGAACCAGCTTTTGGCTTTGTTGATTTTTGCTATGGTCTCTTTAGTTTCTTTTGCATTTATTTCTGCTCTAATTTTTAAGATTTCTTTCCTTCTACTAACCCTGGGGTTCTTCATTTCTTCCTTTTCTAGTTGCTTTAGGTGTAGAGTTAGGTTATTTATTTGACTTTTTTCTTGTTTCTTGAGGTGTGCCTGTATAGCTATGAACTTTCCCCTTAGGACTGCTTTTATACTGTCCCACAGGTTTTGGATTGTTGTGTTTTCATTTTCATTCGTTTCTATGAAAATTTTGATTTCTTCTGTGATTTGTTGGTTATTCAGCAGCGTGTTGTTCAGCCTCCATATGTTGGAATTTTTAATAGTTTTTCTCCTGTAATTGAGACCTAATCTTAGTGCACTGTGGTCAGAAAATGTGCTTGGAATGAATTCTATTTTTTTGAATTTACCAAGGCTAGCTTTATGGCCCAGGATGTGATCTATCCTGGAGAAGGTTCCATGTGCGCTTGAGAAAAAGGTGAAATTCATTGTTTTGGGATGAAATGTCCTATAGATATCAATTAGGTCTAACTGGTCTATTGTATTGTTTAAAGTTTGTATTTCCTTGTTAATTTTCTGTTTAGTTTATCTATCCATAGGTGTGAGTGGGGTATTAAAGTCTTCCACTATTATTGTGTTATTGTTAATTTCTCCTTTCATACTTGTTAGCATTTGTCTTACATACTGCAGTGCTCCCATGTTGGGTACATATATATTTATAATTGTTATATCTTCTTCTTGGATTGATCCTTTGATCATTATGTAGTGACCTTCTTTGTCTCTTTTCACAGCCTTTGTTTTAAAGTCTGTTTTATCTGATATGAGTATTGCTACTCCTGCTTTCTTTTGGTCCCTATTTGCATGGAAAATCTTTTTCCAGCCCTTCACTTTCAGTCTGTATGTGTCCCCTGTTTTGAGGTGGGTCTCTTGTAGACAACATATGTAGGGGTCTTGTTTTTGTATCCATTCAGCCAGTCTTTGTCTTTTGGTTGGGGCATTCAACCCATTTATGTTTAAGGTAATTACTGGTAAGTATGATCCCGTTGCCATTTACTTTATTGTTTTGGGTTCGAATTTATACACCGTTTTTGTGTGTCCTGTCTAGAGAATATCCTTTAGTAGTTGTTGGAGAGCTGGTTTGGTGGTGCAGAATTCTCTCAGCTTTTGCTTGTCTGAAAAGCTTTTGATTTCTCCTTCATACTTGAATGAGATCCTTGCTGGGTACAATAATCTGGGCTGTAGGTTATTTTCTTTCATCATTTTAAGTATGTCTTGCCATTCCCTCCTGGCTTGAAGAGTTTCTATTGAAAGATCAGCTGTTATCCTTATGGGAATTCCCTTGTGTGTTATTTGTTGTTTTTCCCTTGCTGCTTTTAATATTTGTTCTTGTGTTTGATCTTTGTTAATTTGATTAATATGTGTCTTGGGGTGTTTCGCCTTGGGTTTATCCTGTTTGGGACTCTCTGGGTTTCTTGGACTTGGGTGATTATTTCCTTCCCCATTTTAGGGAAGTTTTCAACTATTATCTCCTCAAGTATTTTCTCATGGTCTTTCTTTTTGTCTTCTTCTGGGACCCCTATGATTCAAATGTTGTAGCGTTTAATATTGTCCTGGAGGTCTCTGAGATTGTCCTCATTTCTTTTACCCTCTCTGATTCATTTATTTCTACCATTCTATCTTCTAATTCACTAATCCTATCTTCTGCCTCTGTTATTCTACTATTTGTTGCCTCCAGAGTGTTTTTAATTTCATTTATTGCATTACTCATTATATATTGACTCTTTTTTATTTCTTCTAGGTCCTTGTTGAACTTTTCTTGCATCTTCTCAATCCTTGTCTCCAGGCTATTTATCTGTGATTCCATTTCAATTTCAAGATTTTGGATCAATTTCACTATCATTATTCAGAATTCTTTATCAGGTAGATTCTCTATCTCTTCCTCTTTAGTTTGGTTTGGTGGGCATTTATCCTTTTCCTTTATCTGCTGGGTATTCCTCTGTCTCTTCATCTTGTTTAATTGCTGAGTTTGGGGTGTCCTTTTTGTATTCTGGCAGTTTTTGGAGTTCTCTATATTGTGGCGTTTCCTCACTGTGTGTGGGTTTGTACAGGTGGCTTGTCAAGGTTTCCTGGGAAGCTGTGTCGGTGTTCTGGTGGGTGGAGCTGGATTTCTTCTCTCTGGAGTGCAATGAAATGTCCAGTAATGAGTTATGAGATGTCTATGGTTTTTGGGTGACTTTGGGCAGCCTGTATCTTGAAGCTCAGGGCTGTGTTCTTTTGTTGCTGGAGAATTTGCTTGATATGTCTTGCCCTGAACTTGTTGGCCCTTGTGTGGTGCTTGGTTTCAGTGTCGGTATGGAGGCGTTTGATGAGTTCCTGTCAATTAATGTTCCTTGGAGTCAGGAGTTCCCTGGAGTCAGGGTTTGGACTTAAGCCTCCTGCTTCCAGTTATTGGTCTTATTTTTACAGTAGTTTCAAAACTTCTCCTTCTATACAGCACCATTGATAAAACATCTACGTTAAAGATGAAGTTTCTCTACCTTGAGGGTCACTCAGAGAGGTTCACAGTGTTACATGGAGAAGAGAAGAAGGAGGAGGGAGTTAGAGGTGACCCAAATGAGATGAGGTGGAATCAATAGTGGAGAGAGTGGGCTAGCCAGTAATCACTTCCTTATGTGCACTCCACAACTGGACCGCTCAGAGATGTTCACGGAGTTATACAGAGAAGAGAAGGAGGAGGAAGGAGACAGAGGTGGCCAGAAGGAGAAAAGGGGGGAATGAAAAGGAGGGAGACAGATCCAGCCAGTAGTCAGTTCCCTGAGTGTTCTCCACCGTCTGGAACACACAGAAATTCACAGAGTTGGGTAGAGTAGAGAGGGGTTAGGGAGGAGATACAGGCGACCTGGTGGAGAAAAAGGAGAGTTCAAAGGGAGAGAGAGCAGTCAAGCCAGTAATCTCACTCCCTAGTGAAAAATGGGTCCTGAAGATTGGGTTCTTAAAGGTACAAAATTGGTAACAAATACATAAAAGCAAAAATTAACAATCTAGAGTAGAGTTTGGAATTTCAAAAATACGATGTTAAAGAAAAGAAGAAGGAAAAGAAAGAGAGAAAAAACGAACAAACAAAAACAAGCAAGGTCGCAAAAATTATAAAGAAAATATAGGTACAAAATTGATAACTAATTCCAAAAAGCAAAAGTTAAAAATCTAGAGTAGAGTTTGGAATTTCAAAAATACAATGTTAAAAAAAAGAAGAAGAAAAATAAAGAGAGAAAACAAACAAACAAACAGAAACAAACAATGTTGCAAAAATTATAAAGAAAATACAGGTACAAAATTGATATCAAATACCAAAAAGCATAAATTAAAAATCTAGAGTAGAGTTTGGAATTTCAGATATGCAATGTTATATAAAAGAAGAAGAGAAAGAAACAGAGGAAAAAAAAAGTCACAGAAATTATAAAAAAACTATAGGTACAAAATTGATAACATATACCAAAAAGCTAAAATTAAAAATCCAGAGTAGAATTTGGAATTTCAAAAATACAATGTTAAAGAAAAGAAGAAAAACAAAAAAAAAACAAAAACAAAAAAACAAGGTCAAAAAATTATAAAAAATATGTATATGAAGTTTGCTGAAAAAGAAAAAAATAGGGTGTTTTTTTTTTTTTTGCAAAGTAATAGGTTATAAAAGCGAAAATTAAAGGAACAATAGAGGACTTAAATTTTTTTAAAAAAATTAAAAAAAAAAGGAAGAATGATCGTAAAAATAGTAAAAATATATCTAGGACTTTCTCTGGTTTTGTTGTGAGTATTGTGGGTTCAGTTCATTTTTGGCTAGTTCCTTGGTCTGACTTATATTTCTCAAGATCTATAGGCCCCTTCCTATGTAGTCCGTAGTAACCACAGGGTTTTAATCTATTGCCTGTAGCTTCCAAGGCGTTTTCCTCTGTTACAGCTTCTTCTGTTTGCTGGTCTCTTCAGTGTCTGGTTTCTGCCCTGACACAAAGGGGGCGGTGGAGGACACTTTTTTCTTTTTTTTTTTTTTTAGGCTCACTTGTTCAGTCACGCTGTGGGGAGGGAGGGAGGGAGGGATGCTGCAAACAAATAACACTGGCGTGTGCTTGCAGTGCCTCAGCCACACTGGGTCTGCCCCCACTCACGGCGCGTGTAGCCTCCCTGCCCACACTGCTCGGGCTCTAGGTTGTTCCGCTGGAAATCATCCGAGGCCGGCCCTGGGCTGCCTGCACTTCCCAGGTCCAAGCCGCTTGGGTTCAGGCACTCCGGTAGTCCTCAGAGGTGCAGACTCTCGGTTGGGCCTGTGTTTTGTGCCCTTCCCAGATCTGAGCAGCTCAGATGATGTGTTTGGCGCGCGCCATTGCTGCAGCTTATCGCCTCCCCGCCACTCGGTTATCTGGGTGTAAAACCGGCGCACCTTCTCAGGCAGATGTTGACCGTCCAGACCCCCAAGAAGTTTTAGTTAGCAAAGAAGCCTGCTTACAGTTTTATAGATAATGTCTCTCTGGGGCTGCGATTGCCCCCTTCCAGCTCTGGCTGCCTGTCACCGGAGGGGGAAGGTCTGCAGCCGGCTACCTCTGTTCAGTCCTTTGTTCCGCGCTTAGGCCTGGCGGTGTCTTAGGTTAGGGCTGGCTTTTCGCGTGGTAGATATCCCACAGTCTGGTTTGCTAGCCCAAATTATTTCGCTCAGATAGCGCTCAGGGTATTCAGGCCAGGTTCTTACTCTAAGCGATGCAGCCCGCGCCGCGCCTCTCTGCCCAGCCTCTGCTTGCTAATGGCGTGTGCAGGCGTCTGCGCTGCTTCTCCGCTGGGGGAGTTACTGTAGGGCTCGCAATCTCTGAGTTTTAATTGTTTATTTATTTTTTCTCCCTGTTATGTTGCCCTCTGTGCTTCCAAAGCTCGGCACAGATTCGGCAGTGAGAAGGTTTCCTGGTGTTTGGAAACTTTTCTCTTTTTAATACTCCCTTCCCGGGACAGAACTCCATCCCTCCCTCTTTTGCCTCTTTTTTTGTCTTTTATATTTTTTCCTACCTCCTTTCGAAGACTTGGGTTGCTTTTCTGGGTGCCTGATGTCCTCTGCCGGCATTCAGAAGTTGTTTTGTGGAATTTACTCGACGTTTAAATGCTCTTTTGATGAATTTGTGGGGGAAAAAGTGTTCTCCCTGTCCTACTCCTCTGCCATCTTCTAATTTAGTTTTCTGTCTCTGCTTTTTAATAAGCTGTCTAGGTTGGTCATAACTTTTCTTCCAAGGAGTAAGCATCTTTTAATTTCATGGCTGCAGTCACCATCTGCAGTGATTTTGGAGCCCCCCGAAAATAAGTCTGTCACTGTTTCCATTATTTCCCCATCTATTTGTCATGAAGTGATAGGGCCAGGTGCCATGATCTTAGCTTTCTGAATGTTGAGTTTTAAGTCAACTTTTTCACTCTTCTCTTTCACTTTCATCAAGAGGCTCTTTAGTTCTTCTTTGCTTTTTGCCCTAATGGTGGTGTCATGTGTGTATTTGAGATTATTGATATTTCTTCCGGCAATCTTGATTCCAGCTTGTGCTTCTTCCAGTCCAGCATTTCACATAATGTACTCTGCATAGAAGTCAAATAAGTAGGGTGACAATATACAGTCTTGACGTACTCCTTTCCCATGGTACAAACCAAATGAAAGAAATTGGGCAGAAGAGTAATAACAGTATTGACACTGGAAAGATAGGAAAGAAGAAACAGCATATGCAACCTTGCCAGTGATATCATAGATCTTGGTTTTCCTCTTAAGAGCAAGAAAAGTTTACTGAAAGGTTTTGAGCAAGAAATTGACATGATCTGACTTGTATTTTAAAAAATACTACTCTAGGCTACTGTGATTAGAAAGGCAAAAGCAGAGAGGGACACCAGGGATGGAATCCTTGCATGATCCATGAGTAAGTAGCTGGCATCAACAGCAGAGATAAAGGTTGTCCTACCAGCATTTATAGGGGTAGTGGTAAGAATCGTGCCTCAGATGCAAAGAAGCAAGTGACTTTTATAAGCATTTATAATATAATATATGTGTGTGCTCAGTCACTCAGTCATGTCTGACTCTGCGACCACATGGACTGTAGCCAATCATGCTCCTCTGTTCATGGAATTTTCCAGGCAAGAATACCAAAGTGGGTTGCCATTTCCTACTCCAGGGGATCTTCCTGACCCAAGGATTGAACCCACATCTCTTGTGCCTCCTGCATTAGCAGGCAGATTCTCTACCATTGCATTACCTGGGAAGCTCTCATAGTATAGTGACTTAACCACTAATTACTTTTGAAGAGTGAGAGAAAAATACAGATTTCAATAGCACTCAAATTTTCTCTTCTAGCTTGCTCATCTGATGGATGGATGGACAAGGCTTTGCCTATGGTATACACACATGAGAATATATAGATAAGTGCCAGATAGGTTTTACATTCTGTGTAGTGTTACTACAAACATGCTAACAGAAAAGGACATAGTATAGCTTATTTAGGCAGACTTTGGTCACCCTATGATCAGGAATCTTCCTTTCTGGTCATGGAAAGCTGATATTTCTTTCAACGATCCTAGAAGATATAAAAATTATAGCATTGTCAAATCACATGTTGCTGTCCATTGTGGTTCTTACCAAAACATATGTATATGAGTAGCTGTGCTTTTTACCAATCCATTCTGACCAAATACATTCAAAGCTCAGAGCAACAGTTGTGTAATAAGGCAATGTAAGAAAATAATTAGCATAGGGATTTTAGGACACATATTATTGATGCACAAATCCTTGTTTAGATATTATGATCTTGAACTATTTATATACATTTTGTATGATACTTTCTATAAAGATTTTTAAATGTGAAAAAATTTATTTAATATAGTTGTGAGAAGTAACTGAGTTAATACATGTAAAGTGCTCAGGAGAACGCCTTATGTTAGAACTACTGATCCCTACTTATCTATTCAGTGTTATGGTGACTGTATTGAGTCCTGTACATGTCACTAGATTTTGGAAAAGTCTGAATCAAAGATTTTCTTACAATACATTCCAGCCAAACTGACTGTGGCTCAGACCATGAACTCCTTATTGCCAAATTAGACTTAAATTGAATAAAGTAGGGGAAACCACTAGACCACTCAGGTATGACCTAAATCAAATCCCTTACAATTATACAGTGGACATGACAAATAGATCCAAGGGATTAGATCTGATAGACAGAGTGCCTGAAGAACTATGGACAAAGGTTCATGACATTGTTCAGGAGGCAGGGATCAAGACCATCCCCCCAAAAGAAATGTTAAAAGGCAAAATGGTTGTCTGAGGAGGCCATACAAATAGCTGAGAAAAGAAAAGAAGCTAAAAGCAAAGAAGAAAAGGACAGATATACCCATTTGAATGCAGAGTTCCAAAGACTAGCAAAGAGAGAAAGAAAGCCTTCCTCAGTGATCAGTGCAAATAGAGGAAAACAACAGAATGGGAAAGATGAGAGATCTCTTCAAGAAAATTAGAGATATCAAGGGAACATTTCATGGGCTCAATAAAGGGCAGAAATGGTATGGACCTAACAGAAGCAGAAGATATTAATAAGAAGTGGTAAGAATACACTGAAGAATTATACAATAAAGATCTTCATGACCCAGACAAGCACAATGCTGTGATCACTCACCTATAGCCAGACATTCTGGAATGTGAAGACAAGTGAGCCTTAGGAAGCATCACTATGAATAAAGCTAATGGAGGTGATGGAATTCCAGTTGAGCTATTTCAAATCGTAAAATGATCCCTTGATATCTCTAATTTTCTTGAAGAAATCTTTCTTCTTTCCCATTCTATTGTTTTCGTCTATTTCTTTGCACTGATCACTGAGGAAGGCTTTCTTATTTTTCCTTGCTATTCTTTGGAACTCTGCATTCAAATGGGTGCTGCACTCAACATGCCAGCAAATTTGGAAAACTCAGCAGTGGCCACAGGATTGGAAAAGATCAGTTTTCATTTCAATCCCTAAGAAAGGCAATGCCAAAGAATGCTCAAACTACCCCACAATTGCACTCATCTCACATGTTAGCAAAGCAATGCTCAAAATTCTCCAAGCCAGGCTTCAACAATATGTGAACCATGAACTTTCAGATGTTCACACTGGATTTAGAAAAGGCAGAGTAACCAAAGATCAAATCGTCAACATCCATTGGATCATCGAGAAAGCTAGAGAGTTCCAGAAAAACATCTACTTCTGTTTTATTGACTACGCCAAAGCCTTTGACTGTGGATCATAACAAACTGTGAAAAATTCTGAAAGAGATGGGAATACCAGACCACCTGACCTGCCTACTGAGAAATCTGTATGCAGGTCAAGAAAAAACAGTTAGAACTGGATA
Source organism: Bubalus kerabau (assembly GCF_029407905.1). NCBI lineage: Eukaryota > Metazoa > Chordata > Mammalia > Artiodactyla > Bovidae > Bubalus > Bubalus kerabau. The sequence continues at coordinate 101,648,416 of NC_073624.1, forward strand.
TGGAACAACAGACTGGTTCCAAATAGGGAAGGGAGAAAATCAAGGCTGTATGTTGTCACCCTGCTTTTTTAACTTATATGCAGAGTACATCATGAGAAACGCTGGACTGGAAGAAGCACAAGCTGGAATCAAGATTGCCGGGAAAAATATCAATAACATCAGAGATGCAGATGACACCACACTTATGGCAGAAACCAAAGAACTAAAGAGCCTCTTGATGAAAGTGAAACGGAGAGTGAAAAAATTGGCTTAAAACTCAACATTCAGAAAGCTAAGATCATGGTATCTGGAGGTCCCATCACTTCATGGCAAATAGATGGGGAAACAATGGAAACAGTGACAGACTTTATTTTTTTGGGTTCCAAAATCACTGCAGACGGTGACTGAAGCCATGAAATTAAAAGATGCTTACTCCTTGGAAAAAAAGTTATGACCAACTTAGACAGATTACTAAAAAGCAGAGACATTCCTTTGTCAACAAAGGTTGACATCTAGTCAAAGCTATGGTTTTTCCAGTAGTCATGTTTGGATGTGAGAGTTGGACCATAAAGAAAGCTGAGCACTGAAGAATTGATGCTTTTTAACTGTGGTGTGGAGAAGACTCTTGAGAGTCCCTTGGATAGCAAGAAGATCCAACCAGTCCATCCTAAAGGAAATCAGTCCTGAATATTCATGAAGGACTGACTGATGCTGAAGCTTAAACTCCAATACTTTGGCCACCTGATGCGAGGAACTGACTCATCTGAAAAACTCTGATCCTGGGAAAGATTGAAGGTGGGAGGAGAAGGGGACAATAGAGGATGGGATGGTTGGATGGCCTCACCTATGTGATGGACATGAATTTGAGTAAGCTCCGGGAGTTGGTGATGGACAGGGAAGCCTGGTGTGCTGCAGTCCATGAGGTTGCAAATATTTGGACACAACTGAGCCATTGAATTGCACTGAACTGAAACTACGTAGATGTGAAGGAGGATAAAGTTTCAGCATGGAAATCATGACTTTCATTTTTGGGGTGCTTTTTTCTAGCTGACTATGAGGTATTAAAGTGAATATTTTGAGACATCTATGAGATATATTGTCTAGCTTTTGGAGGACATGTGGCATAGAGATAGAAATTACTGATTGTTAGCAAATACTGGGGAAAGGAACTATTGCTGTAGATGAAATCACCTATGGAGAGAGTATACAGTAATGTTTCACTTTGAATTTCCCAAGAAACTAACTCTGTTATGTTAATTAGCATGTAGGAAGTTTATAAGGGAGCATTCTTAAGGTCAAAAAATATCAGAAAGAAAAAAAAAGAGAATTGGGCAGTGGGAGAAATTGCACTATGATGAAATATAAAAGGCCTCATGGAAGCTGAAACCAAAACAGAATTTCAAATTTTCCAAAGTTAAGGGAAGGTTTCAGGCCTTTACAGTCCTATGTTGACAAGTTGTTGAATGAAGCCTCTTACCACAGATAAGGGCTCTCTGCCAGCTGTTCTAGAAAATGGGCCCTACCGTGCTGGGTTTGAGAAGCAAGTGACAGCATCTACCATGAGTGAAATAAAAGATGTTAAGACCAACACTTGAAGAATTCCAGCTCTTAAAGTTCCAGGATGTGAGGATAAGCCAGGAAAATTGAATTCGAAGGAGAGGAGAGGTCAGAGAAGTAAAAAGATAAATGATACTTTGGGTAGGAGATATTAGGAAAGAGAGTATGCTATGAAGGATGAGATGTAACACAGTGTCAAATGTTGCTAAGTTTTGAATTTAAAATCCACTGTAGAAAACAAACTAAACCCCAAAGAAGAAAACAGAAGAAAGTATTAAAGGTTAAGTGTAGAGATAATGAAAATGCAAAAGAGAAAATCTACTAAATTAAATGTATTTCTTTGAAAAACAATCAATGGAGCTGACAAATTTTTAGCGATACTGATGAATAAAAAAACAGAGAAGACCCAAATACGTTAAACCAAGAAGGAAAAGGAGCCATTACTACTGATTTTATGGAAATAAAAAGGCTTAAAAAGGAATACTGTGAACACTTGAGAAATTAGTTGATGCAGATGAAATGAACAAATTTCTAGAAGGACACAAACTACCATAACTGACTCGAGCATACACAGAATGTCTAAGGGAGCAATAATAAATAAATATGCTGAATTAGCAATTTAAAAATTTTCCCACAAAGAAAAGTTCAGGACCTGATAAATGTGAATTTTACCAAAAGTTTAAAGAGAAATTAATATCAATCCTTCTCAAATTCTTTCAAAACATGGAAGAGAAGTTAGCTCATTCTATTAATCTGACACTAAAACCAGAAAATTATATCATGAGAAAAAAATTAAAGATCAATATTCTTTATTAATATAGATACAAATACCCTCAACAAAATACTAGTAAACTAAATAATTAACAAGATCCAGCCAGTCCATTCTGAAGGAGATCAGCCCTGGGATTTCTTTGGAAGGAATGATGCGAAAGCTGAAACTCCAGTACTTTGGCCACCTCATGCAAAGAGTTGACTCATTGGAAAAGACTCTGATGCTGGGAGGGATTGGGGGCAGGAGGAGAAGGGGACGACAGAGGATGAGATGGCTGGATGGCATCACTGACTCGATGGACGTGAGTTTGAGTGAACTCCGGGAGTTGGTGATGGACAGGGAGGCCTGGCGTGCTGCGATTCATGGGGTTACAAAGAGTTGGACACGACTGAGCGACTGAACTGAACTGAACTGAATGTTTTTATACCAAGACCAAATGGTATAAAATCTATTCCTCAGATTTTTCTGAGGACTATAAAGTTGATTCAACATTCTAAAATCAATTAATGTTATAATATTAATATAATAAAAGACAAAACTTCATGATTATTTCAAAAGATTCAAAAAGAGCATTTGATAAAACTGGTGATAAAAACACTCAACAAATTAGGAACAAAAAGGATTTCCCTAGCCTGACCTTTCTTAACCTGATGAAGAGCATTTATGAAAATATGGTGAGATCTTAATTCATTTTGAGCATGTTGGTGTGTTGGGCAGGGGGAGGGGCATAACTGGTGTATTTAATTAAAAGTATGCAGATTATAACTTGTTAAGTGAGAAGGTATAAATCACTCACACAGCACTGGCAGATAGCTCCCTCAGCTTCTGAGTTCCAACTCTGGGGAAGTAAAAACCCCTGGGTCATTTTGATTGAAGGGGCAATTACACCCACACAAAGGAAGTAAAATCACCAGATTTCTTACTTACAGATTCTAGAAATGAGGGTGGGGGATCCAGTCAGCTAATGGAAGGGCAGTCTTCCATCCCAGGTCATGAGCAAGCAGGAGAGAGAAAGCAGGTTAGCAAAAACCTGTTACTTTTAAGATTTGGATAGAGGTCACTAACTCTTTGTGGACATAACTTTTAAGAGATTATTTTAAAAGGTGCCTCAGGAAAGCAAAAAGGAACTGGTGGGGGGAATCATAAACTCAGGTCCTTATTTAAATATCCAAATTCTGGGTGAAGTAGGATTGCCATACTGTAAAATATACTGTAAAATGCCTAGGCAGCAACTCAAAACAGCTGTTTTCTCATCACATGTCTTGGACATTCAAATGGAGATATATATAGCCAAGGCAGTTAGATTACTAGTTTGGAGTTCAGGAGAAACATGAGAGATGGAAGTGTACATTTCCCAGTCATTAGCATACAGATGATATTTAAAGCCAGGGGACTGGATGTAATGTAAATTGAACATTATAGAATTTACAGAAATGATATACTTGGCAGATGCCTTACTGGATATATTGTGATTTCAAAGATGGGCAAGGTTTGAAATATAAGTAGGTTGTGATTATAATAAAACTAAGAAAAAACACTGAATTATGTAGGAGGGCACATTTGAAGGATGATTGATGACTTTGATTTTAGCTAGTTGAAGTTTACAAGATATAAAATAAATCTTGTAGCAGTGTCTAAGTTGGCATTTGGAGTAGAAAGAGCAGAATTTGGAAGAGAGAAAAGGGGAAAATATAAAGATGTTGATGCTCTCAACCAAGAAATGATATCTGAAGTTAAGAAATGGATTATAATGTCATGATATCAGCAAGACAGACTATGGAGGGAATTTCAGATTCATAACTGATTGTGGCTGAATAATAGCATTCAAAATGTATTTGTGTCCTAATCTCTGGGACCTGTGAATTGTGCCTCATAAGGCAAAATGATTTTGTAGATATAATTAAGCATTTCAAGATGGAGAAGTTATCCTGGCCTACATGTTGGACCACACGTATCCTCAAAAGAAAAGAAAGTAACCTAAAATATGGATTCCTTGAACAGCAATTTTTATATTTAGATTTCTATTAAATATTCTTATTTTTATTTAAATGTATGTATGTGACAATTTATATCAATCAGTTATCAATAGTGCCATGAATGTTTTGGGGAAGAAATTAAAATTTCATGTACATGAGCATTATAGATCTTCCTGAAATGAACAGCCACACAGAAAAACAATAGGAAAACTATAAATAGAAGCTGATCACAGGAAAGTAGTTATCTATTTTTATCTTAAACAGAGATGTAATTGAAATGTATTTACTAATGACAAATTAAATCAATGGTCAGCAGATATTATGTTTGCTGCTGCTGCTGCTAAATCGCTTCAGTTGTGTCCGACCCCGTGCGACCCCATAGATGGCAGCCCACCAGGCTCCCCCGTCCCTGGGATTCTCCAGGCAAGAACCCTGGAGTGGGTTGCCAGTTCCTTCTCCAATGCAAGAAAGTGAAAAGTGAAAGTGAAGTCGCTCAGTAGTGTCTGACCCTTAGCCACCCCATGGACTGCAACCTACCAGGCTCCTCCGTCCATGGGATTTTCCAGGCAAGAGTACTGGAGTGGGTTGCCATTGCCTTCTCTGATATTATGTTTACTGATTGCCTAATACATACTTGGCTTCCCAGGTAGCTCAGTGGTAAGGAAGCCTGCCGGTAAAAAAGATGTAAGTTCAGTCCCTAGGTCGACAAGATTCCCTGGAGAAGGAAATGGCAATCCGGTCCAGTATTCCTGCCTGGGAAATTCCATTGACAGAGTAACCTGGCAGACCACGATCCACAGGGTCGCAGAAGAGTCAGATATGATTTAGCAGCTAAATAACAACAAAAATACATACTTAGACCTGATGTCTAGAGCTACACCAATTAACAAGACTACTTCTACCATGAAAAAATATCACACAACAGAGCAGTCTTCCTCCAAATGTGGTTATGGACCAGAGAAATCAGAATCATCAGTAGTCTGCTTTAGCGCTCTTACATAAGAATCTTTTTGAGCAGGTCTCAGAAATGTACTTTTTTCCCCTAGAAATAGACTTTGTCTTTTAACAATTAGTTCAGGTGTACGGAATAATAAGGAAAATAGTACAGAAAGTCCCTGTATGCTCCTCACTTCCCCCCCTTCGCTATGAACATCTTACATTAGTATGGTATGTTGTTACAGCTAACGATACACTGTCAACTTAAGTCCATACTTTATTTAGATTTCTTCTAGTTTTTTTTCTCATGTCCTACATCTGTTCCAGGATCCTGTTAACATTTAATAGTCACATCTCCTTAGGCTCCTCTTGTTTGTGAATGTTCTTAGACTTTCTTTATTTTTGATGACCTTCACAATTTTAAGGCACACTGGTACAGTATTATGTACAGTGTATCAACATTGATACTTTTGGAATTTATTTGATGTTGTTCCATATGTAGATTAAGGTTGAGGGTTTTGGGGGAAGAAAACAGAAGAGAGAAATTTTCATTTACATCGCAGATCAAGGGTACATGCTATCAATACGCTTTATGATTGTTGGTATTAACCTTGATCACCTGGCTGAGGTAGTGTTTATCTGGTTTCTTCACTATTAAGTTATTCTTTTTCCCTTTTTCCATACTGCAATTTTTGGAAATAAGTTTCTGTATTCACACAACACTTAAGCCCATAACTCCCTTTAGGGCAGAGTATCTACATAAATTATTTGGAATTGTTGTATATGGGGGATTTGTCCATTCTCTCCCATTTTAATACTTTGTGTGCATGTGTTTTGAGGGTTTCCCTGGTAGCTCTGAAAGTAAAGAATCTGGCTGTAATATTTGTGCTTAGTTGCTACGTCCTGTCTAGTTCTTTGCAACCCCATAGACTGTAGCCTGCCAGGCTCCTCTATCCTGGGGATTTTGCAAGTAAGAACACTGGAGTGGGTTGCCATTTCCTTCTCCAGGTTTTAATACTTCATTGAACCATTTATTTATATCAGTATGCATTCAATAATATTTATTTTATACTTTGGGCTATAATCTTATATAACTTTATTCTGTTTGATCAAATTATTCCAGCTTTGGCCACTGGGGGCTCTTTCAGTTGTCTTCTCTACCCTTGGAATACTCTTCAGTAAGATGAGTTTGGTTTTAACACCTTCTTACTTTCTGTTACTGTGAGATGCTCTGGGCTCACCTTTCCTGCACTAAGTGTAGAATTAGTCATTTCTCTGAGGTGCCTTGTTTTTTATCATTGTAGAATGGCTTTATACTCCAAGATCACTGTGCTAGGCGTGCTCATTACACCTGAGGTTCCATTTTTTTGTAAGTACTTTCAGCTGACAGAACAAGAAAAGGTATATGTTTATATTAATCTGTGTATATACATGTATCTATAAGTAATTTAGTATGTAACTATCTGTGCTGAAGCTATTAAGCTAAATATATTAAGCTAAACATGAGCTTTTCCTGATGTCTTCAACTCTATTCCATCACTACATGAGTTATTCTAGCCTTTCTCCTTGCTTTATCTGTAAATTCTCACTCTGACAGTAAGAAACCTGGATGCTACTATCCATCATCCATTTGTTTAATTGTTCAACCACAGGATTCATTGCAGTATCAAGATTGTTAACCTGTACTCCCACTTTCTACATTTTCTCAGCAAGCTTCTAAGTACTTATACATATCAAAGTGATGATGGGTTAACCACATTGAATAAATAATTTCTGAATCTAATTATATATACCTTTTTTCTCCTTTATAAGATTAAAAAATCTGTCTTCTTAAAAGGAACTTAATTTTGCCTTTTTTTGTATTTTAAATATTTAATACTACTAATAAAATTAAATATAGTTTATATTAACTTTAATTTTGAAATTAATCAGTAATAAAAGGGAAGTAAAAAGTCAGAGTAACAAACACAATAATTTTTTGCTTGCTGCATTTCATCTGTTTGTTAATAACAAGTAATAGATGTCTCACTTTGAATGTAATTAGGTGATACTGTCTGCTTCTGCATACTCTACTTATTAGTAGAAGCAATGTAATTCATTAGGAAATGTAAAAATGCGAGCAGTTCACTGACTAACAGAAGAAGTACTTGAGTTAAGCTTTAGGATTTAGCTATCAGTGACCTATATATACTAGCTTATGGGAAGAAAAGGAAGAAGTGGTGTAGATTAGGGCTGCCTCATGGGAACTCAAGGGAGGAAGTCAGGCAAGCCCCAGAAACATGCTGAAAGAAGGGACTGCCATGCTGTCTTGACTTTTGTTTTCACATCTCTTTTCTTCTCTGTGTAGCTTCTTTATTTTTCCCTCTTGGCCTCCCTAGTTCATACGTCTGATAAAAGATGGCTATTCTACGCTTCATTACTTGTGCTTTATTGTGTTAATTACCCAAAAAGACCTCTTCTACATACATATTCTCAGATTCTGAGGGGTCTCTGTTTTAATCAACAAGATTATAAACAGATGGAATGTACTGATCTAAATGACTGCCAGTGTTGGTCATTGTGGAGGAACCAGGATGAAAAAATTGTGGTTGTAACTGGACACTATTTCCGAAAGTATCTGCTATAAAGATCATGTTTACCAATTTCTGCCTGAATCAAAATGATGGGTTGATTTCTACCTTCTGAAGGTTAGTAGGTATATTGCTTGAGCTGTTTCTCTAGTGTATTTTTTTCAATATCTTTTTGTCTAATGCCTGTAACATTCGTTCTTGTTGGACTTCCCTGGTGGCTCAGACAGTAAAGTGTCTGTCTACAATGTGAGAGACCTGGGTTCAATCCCTGGGTTGGGAAGATTCCCTGGAGAAGGAAACGGCAACCCACTCCAGTACTCTTGTCTTGAAAATCCCATGGACAGAGGAGCTTGGTGCAGGCTACTATCCATGGGGTCGCAGAGAGTTGGGCACGACTGAGCGACTTCATGCTAATGAATGGGTATTCATTCATTCTTGATTTGTCATATCCAGGGTCACCCTCTCCACATTCACAGATTCACTACTCCCCAAAATCCACCTGGCAATGAAAATTGTTCCTCTCAGAGTTTTCATAGACTAAAAAAACTGCCCAGTGTGAGTCTTCATTATGCTCCTTATCTGAAAGCATAAACATCTCTGCCTTTCCATGCTTCTCAAAACTCAGATGTTCTACTTCTGGATCATTAAATTGCCATCATTCTAATACCTTGGAGAGAGCTCAGTTAAACTCAGTGAATATTTAAAAAGAACAAATTAAAGGTCAACACAAACACAGCACAATACCTATGTAAATACACCTTTAGAATTCTTTTTCTCACCTGAGGCTATGTTTTGTGATTGATTCCCTCAGGTGAGAGCAGATTTAGCCTGCATAGTTTACAAGTTAAAAGAACACACTTCAGGAGTTAATGAAATGTGAGAAACACATACTTTTCCACAGGGTGGTTAAAAAAAAACACAACAAACTACATTGTTCTGGCCTATCAAAAGATAATGGAAACTTATCTTCCTATCTCCCACTTGACTTAAAAATATAGAGGTTATATACTGTGTTCTTAGATGCATAAAAAGGGATCTCACTTTTCACATCTTTTCTTTCTTTAATTTCTAGAGTCTACCCAGTTAAATCAGGTAAGATGGCATACTTACTAGCAGACAACAGAGCCGCACTGTTAAATCTTTCTTGATTTCAGACATAGAGTCACAGTTATACATTCATAAAGAGCACCTTGGCTTTAAAAGATTTGGTCATTGAGACTTCCCAAGTTACTGCCATTCCTTTTGAGCCCTTGGATTGAGGGCTCTGAAGGGTCATCAAGACTCATCCATTTAATGTCAAGCTAATTTATTAATTTTACAATTCATACTTAAGGACAGGACTCCCTAAGGATGTTGCTCTCTTGAAATTAATATTAAACTACTAGATAAACATATGGTCATCAAAACTGAAGCAATTTCAAATCAAGCAGGAACTTCCTGCCGAGAGAAAGAGAGAGAGAGAGAGAGAGAGAAGTGAAGGGAGGGGGACTATTTCAGTTTCCTTTTTGAAATAACAGGAGTTAAAAAATCTGTATCAATGCACATGGAATATAAGTCTGAGTACAGTGACTCATATGGATGGACAACTTTGCTGCCAGCAAATATAAAGAGGTCTTAAGGCAACAAGTATATGCTAAACATTAGGTCCTAGGGTAACACTGTAATAGTTACATTTGGCCACCAGCCTTAAGAATGCTACAGTGTTGCCAAAAGCAATGTCATTTTTTAATATCAACACAAGTTAGATTGAACATATTTTACAAAATATTTTTTAATGTATTCATGATACTGGCAACCATGACAAGAGAAAATTTTAAAAGAAGCATACTAACAAACAGAAATAAAGATGAAAATGTATTTCTAACTGTGTTTATAGGGTTCCTGAACATTAAAGAAAGGAAAGGTGATGAAAAGGGGGGAAATCTCTATTTTAGGCATATATGAGTACATTATGTAACTACTGCAGCATTGAAATTTTTAAAATTTGCATATAGTGTCACTTGCCAGAAGCAGATATTTTATGCATAACCACAGATGGAAGCTGTTAGCTGGGACTTTGTCTTTAGTTTATCATTGTCATTAGATATTAATTGGAATGGATTGATACCTACCTCCAGGCTTTCCTAACAAGAAGAAAAGGACAAAGTTGATCAGTTTGCACATCAGTTCAACTGGGTATGAGAACATCATACATTTTTAATGGGAAATAGTTGGCATATATTCTTTCCATTTAAATTGGTTGTACAACTTTATTGCTGTGTTTAAAAAGAAAATCTGATGCTCCAAGAAGCCAAGGTCAGGAATGTGGGAGGGATGAGGGTTCACCATGCTCTCCTACCAGTTCTGGGAAAATCCCCATGGAAACCACTTACCAAATGGAGGCAAAAGCAGAAACTGGCTCTAACATTTCAAAAAAATAAGTTCCTTCCCTCTATATTTTCCCTATCTCAGAAATGTTTGCATTAATGTAATTCACAAATATCCCTTATTAAGGTATTCTTCATATTACAACATGCATTATGTCTATTAATATTTTTTACATAATGGAAGACATAATGCTTTTCCTAAAAAAAGACAGCTCTATGCTTCAGCTTTTATCTTCACAGTGTTTAGTATCTTCTATTTATTACTTAAGGCTTCTCTGGTGGCTCAGTGGTAAAGCATCTGCCTGCAATGCAGGACACATGGGTTCGATTCCTGGGTTGGGAAGATCCCCTGGAGGAGGGCACGGCAACCCACTCCAGTATTTATGTCTAGAGAATCCCATGGACATGATTGAAGTGACTGAGCATGCACGCAAGCATTTATTACTTAATATTTAAATAACCTCAGTGTAGTATAAAGGAAATTTAAGGACAAACATAAAAAAATGAAGAAAATTAGGCAACAGTAGGTAGAGAAGGAGGATATGTTATTATTATTTGCTTTCGGCTTTTATAGCTTGAAGGAATTTGCTTCAGAAAGTCTAGATTTTTACCCCAACTCCATCACTTTCATTCCCCTCAATGCTTAAGTTCTTCACTCTGCACCATTTAGATGCTTAATTCTATTCTCCACGTGATGAGACGGTTGGATGGCATCACTGACTTGATGGACATGAGTTTGAGCAAGCTCTGGGAGTTGGTGATGGACAGGGAAGCCCGGTGTGCTGCTGTCCATAGGGTTGCAAAGAGTGGGACACAACTGAGCAACTGAACTGAAATGATTCTCCACAAGATTCTTAGATGGATTGAATGAGACGGTAACTCTGAAGTGCACATGAAAAGTCATTTCTTGAGCCTTAAGCTCAAGTAGAGGAGAGAAAAACATATTCAGAACTAGGAGAATTGTTCCAGAGTAATTGGGAGGGGCGAGGGTGGGTGGGGGTGGCGGGAAGTGGTGTAAGGGAGATGACATAATGAAAACTCTTAGCATTTGTGATCCAAGTGCCATTTTCCCAGCTGGTTTCTTCTTTCTTCCTGTGGCAAGAGTTGGCACTGATAGTTCAAACTTTGTTTAATCATTTCCAGGAATGTGGGTGTGGGTGAATGTAGTTCTTACAGATTGAGGGTACAGAAGCATGATGGGCATATGTAGGAAGCTTCTCTGGTCAAGTCTGTCAGCCAGGAGAAAGCAATGGAAAGTTCTGACAGTTCTATACATCTCTCAAATATCAGTTCTTTGCAGTCGATCGTTTTGCAATGAACTTTGTGATGAAGGAAATAAAGCACCGGATTCCTTTCATACAATAATAGTAATAATCTTCACCTAATTGTTTCCCAAGCTTTAGTTTCTAAACATTGGCTTTATTAAAGGAATCAGGCAGTATCAAGGGTATTCTTGGTATTACTAATCAGTAGCTGAGAGGGAGATTGAAGGAGATTAAGTACAGCCTCTCTTTGAAATAGATATAATATTTTTTAGGAAAAAAAGTCAAATACACAGACAATAAACAAAATGAAAATAATACAAAGCTATATATATATATATATATATATATAATAAAATAATAATATATATATTATTTTCCAAGCACCAAATTATACGATAGTGGGTCTAGAATGGTGCAGGAAATCTGAAAAGAAAGGGTAAGATAAGGCAAAAGCTCTGTGGGCCACACAATTTCTAAAACAGGAAAGGAACTTAGAAATCATGTACATAAATCCTTGTTTTATACACAAAGAGAGTTCAAGCCCATAATATGGCCTTAAGTTAGAAGAGACCCAAATATTGTAATTTTTCAATATTCTAGCAGCTAAACAAAATCGACCATGGTAGTGAAGGGTAGGCAGGACTTAGGGAACAATAGGAATGAGTCTCTTAGGCAGGCAGTGGGGAAAACTGCCAGTGGAAGAAGTTTAGGAACTGTGCCTGCACGTGTGCTCGGTCGCTCAGTCGTGTCTGACACTCTGTGATCCCATGGTTATATTGTATTACACCAATGGATTTATTATGCAAGTAGTTTTTACTGTTATTAATAAATATTTGATAGATTACAGCATGAAGATAATTTGACCACACACACAAAAATCTATTTTGTGCTTTTATCTTTTACAAGCCTATGAGAGAAGATGGCAGAAATGTCAATCAATATTTTTGACTGAGAAAGAATGATTGTGAATTATATGTTTCAAGACTGAATGTCCAGCCCTCAGTCTCCCACAAATACAGCTGTACAGCCTTAATATTATCATCTGAAAAGGAGGGGTGGGTAATCCCAGATTTCCTTCCTGAGTCATTATTCAGACTTTATGAATGAAAATTTGTTTGGGTGATGGAGAAACATTATTTGTGAGGTAATACTTGAAGAAAGAAAATGCAGTAAAAATTCTAAATTCTTACTTTATATTTTTCAGACTAGAATTTTCTTTGATTTATAATTGTTTAAAATTCTGATCATAATTTTGATCCTGCTTTCATTGATTTTCTATCATTCCAGGAAATCTTTAGCACATACTTTACATCAAAAATTGTGCTAGATACTGAAAATATGGAGCTGAAAGGCAGTCGCTTCCCTAAATAAAGAGATAATTAAGGTACAAAAAATAAGGCAATTCTTAGGATCTATTATACCCAAGATATGTTAGGTGTTATTTAAATTCTCATAAAAATCTATAAATTATTATCCCATTTATAGGAGAAGAACTGAAACAACATCTAGCATAGAGTCAAACACATAAAATTAGAAAATAATATCTTACACCTACAAAGAGAAAAAATGATTTTATATATTTAAAAAGGTCGTTGAAAAAATAATCATAATTTTCTCATGTTATGTTGAATTTAAACCTATAAAATTTACAAATGCAATTTAAACTTTTCAAAATTCACTGAACGGTTCACACACTGAAACATTTACATTTAAATGTATTATCTGAAAATAAGTGTCTTTCATTTCTTCCAATTGCTTTTGGAGAGACTTCTGCTCAGGGAAACGAGTAAGCACTTGCAATACAGTGAATAAATGGGAACGATTCTTTAATATATTTGAAAAATACACAAAGACAAACAGAGTTGTGACTACAAGATCAATTAGCACACAAGCTGTTTAACCTTCAGTTTTGTCAACTACAAATTGGAATTTACCAAGAGCATTGCCAATGACTGAACAACAACCCATTTGCCATCTGCCTCTACTAAGATTGAACCCCATGCTGCTATAGCTGCAGATCTTCAACAGCCCCTGAGGGAGTTCAGTGTGGAGTGAGGCACTCCATGCTCCAGGGAATCTGGTGGGACAGGTCTTTAGATAGTTGGATGTTTTTAGGAACAGATTTTATGATCTCAATCCTTGCATCTCTTCATGCTCTTCATGTTTAGAGAAGCACTAAATCTCTTCATGGTGACATCAGACCCCAGGTTCAGTTGCTCAGTCCTGTCTGACTCTTTGTGACCCCATGGACTGCAGCATGCCAGGCCTCCCTGTCCATCACCAACTCCCAGAGTTTACTCAAACTCATGTCCATTGAGTCGGTGATGCCATCCAACCATTTCATCCTCTGTCATCTCCTTCTCCTCCTGCCTTCAATCTTGCCCAGCATCAGGGTCTTTTCCAATGAGTCAGCTCTTCGCATCAAGTGGCCAAAGTTGGAGTTTGAGTTTCAACATCAGTCCTTCCAACGAACCTTCAGGACTGATTTCCTGTAGGATGGACTGGTTGGATCTCCTGTGGTCCAAGGGACTCTCAAGAGTCTTCTCCAACACTATAGGTCAAAAGCATCAATTCTTCAGTGCTCAGCTTTCTTTATAGTCTAACTCTCACATCCATACATGACCACTGGAAAAACCGTAGCCTTGACTAGACGGACTTTTGTTGACAAAGTAATGTCTCTGCTTTTTAATTTGCTGTCTAGGTTGATCATAACTTTCCTTCCAAGGAGTAAGTGTCTTTTAATTTCATGGCTGCAGTCACCATCTGCAGTGATTTTGGAGCCCCAAAAAATAAAGTCTGACACTGTTTCTTTATCTATTTGCCATGAAGTGATGGGACTGGATGCATCTTAGTTTTCTGAATGTTGAGCTTTAAGCCAACTTTTTCACTCTCCTTTTTCACTTTCATCAAGAGGCTCTTTAGTTCTTCACTTTCTGCCATAAGGATGGTGTCATCTGCATATCTGAGTTTATTAATATTTCTCCAGGCAATCTTGATTCCAGCTTGTGTTTCATCCAGCCCAGCGTTTCTCATGGTGTACTCTGCATATAAGTTAAATAAGCAGGGTGACAATATACAGCCTTGACATACTCCTTTTCCTATTTGGAACTAGTCTGTTGTTCCATGTCCAGTTCTAACTGTTGCTTCCTGACCTGCATACAGATTTCTCAAGAGGCAGATCAGGTGGTCTGGTATTCCCATCTCTTTCAGAATTTTCCACAGTTTATTTTGATTCACACAGTCAAAGGCTTTGGCATAGTCAATAAAGCAGAAATAGATGCTTTTCTGGAACTCTCTTGCTTTATCCATGATCCAGCGGATGTTGGTAATTTGATCTCTGGTTCCTCTGCCTTTTCTAAATCCAGCTTGAACATCTGAAAGATCATTGTTCACATATTGCTGAAGCCTGGCTTGGAGAATTTTGAGCATTACTTTACTAGAATGTGAGATGAGTACAACTGTGTGGTAGTTTGAGCATTCTTTGGCATTGCCTTTCTTAGGGATTGGAATAAAAAGTGACATTTTCTAGTCCAGTGGCCACTGCTGAGTTTTCCAAATTTGCTGGCATATTGAGTGCAGCACTTTTACAGCATCATCTTTCAGGATTTGAAGTAGCTCAACTGGAATTCCATCACCTCCACTAGCTTTGTTCGTAGTGATGCTTTTTAGGACCCGCTTGACTTCACATTCCAGGATGTCTGGCTCTAGGTGAATGATCACACCATTGTGATTATCTGGGTCATGAAGATCCTTTTTGTACAGTGCTTCTGTGTATTCTTACCACCTCTTCTTAATATCTTCTACTTCTGTTCGGTCCATACCATTTCTGTCCTTTATTGAGCCCATCTTTGCATGAAATATTCCCTTGGTATCTCTTATTTTCTTGAAGAGATCTCTTGTCTTTCCCATTCTATTATTTTCCTCTATTTCTTTGTACTGATCACTGAGGAAGGCTTTCTTATCTCTCCTTGCTATTCTTTGGAACTCCACATTCAAATGGGTATATGTTTCCTTTTCTCCTTTACTTTTGGCTTCTCTTCTTTTTTTTTTTAATTTTTAAAATATAAGTTTATTTATTTTAATTGGAGGCTAATTACTTTACCATATTGTATTGGTTTTGCCATACATCGACATGAATCCATCACGGTTTCACAGCTATTTGTAGGGCCTCCTCAGACAGCCATTTACACTTTTGCATTTCTTTTTCTTGGGGAAGGTCTTGCTCCCTGTCTCCTGTACAATGTCATGAACCTCCGTCCATAGTTCATCAGGCACTCTGTCTATCAGATCTAGTCCCTTAAATCTATTTCTCACTTCCACTGTATAATCATAAGGGATTTGATTTGTGTCATACCTGAATGGTCTAGTGGTTTTCCCCACTTTCTTCAATTTAAGTCTGAATTTGGCAATAAGGAGTTCATGATCTGAGCCACAGTCAGCTCCCTGTCTTATTTTTCCTGACTGTATAGAGCTTCTCCATCTTTGGCTGCAAAGAATATAATTAATCTGATTTCAGTGTTGACCATCTGGTGATGTCCATGTGTAGAGTCTTCTCTTGTGTTGTTGGAAGAGGGTGTTTGCTATAACCAGTGTGTTCCCTTGGCAGAACTCTATTAGCCTTTGTCCTGCTTCATTCTGTACTCCAAGGCCAAATTTGCATGTTATTCCAGGTGTTTCTTGACTTCCTACTTTTGTATTCCAGTCCCCTATAATTAAAAGCACATCTTTTGGGGGTGTAATTCTAGAAGGTCTTGTAGGTCTTCATAGAACCATTCAACTTCAGCTTCTTCAGCATTACTGGTCAGGGCATAGACTTGGATTACCGTGATATTGAATGGTTTGCCTTTGAGACGAACAGAGATCATTCTGTCTTTTTTGAGATTGTATCCAAGTACTGCCTTTTGGACTGTTTTGTTGACTATGATGGTGACTCCATTTCTTCTAAGGGATTCCTGCCCACAGTAGTGGATATAATGGTCATCTGAGTTAAATTCACCCATTCCAGTCCATTTTAGTTAGCTGATTCCTAAAATGTCGACGTTCACTCTTGCCAACTCCTGTTTGCCATTAGACCCTCATGACCAGCAAAGTATTTTAATATAGCATAGTATTAACTAACATGAGCAATATCTAATAACCCTGGATAGAGAAAACTTTTAGTTCAATTTATTATTATATTTTGTACTTGTTCAGATTCTAAGAGTAGTTAGAAATAGTTGTAGAACTATCAGAAATAATACTGACTTTGAACCAATGCTTTTATACTTTTGGGTTGTCTGCCTTAGCATAGGATCCAGACTCATCAAATGTTAATATCTGCATTTTTGGACCCATGAGTATTGTCAATGACTCCTAGCATAAATTCTTCTTCATTCTTGTCTCAGAGAAAGAGCATATTTTTGCCATCAATTTTTGAGTTGAAGTCCTGAAATTTAGTCTGATTAGATTGGTTTAGACTTTCATGTTTTTCTCTGCATTTATTTCTGTGCTTTAAGTGAGAGATTATCCCATTAGTAGAAGCCAGATCCTCATGCCCACTCCAAGACGAAACTAAGTTCCTGAAAACTGATAGTGACGTGAATGATTTTTATCAAGGGAAGCGCAAATCAGTGTCCAAAGGAAAACACATTTGAGTATTGCCTTTTTGATGGTGTATTTTTCCCCGTTTGCAAAAATAGCTTATTTTCAATATGTCTCTGCTCTTTGAATTCTCTTTTGAACAAACTGTAATACACTGTGTCCTCATTTTGTAATAAATTACATAAAATTAAAAAAAAAAAAACCTTTTGTAAATTGAGTGCTTCATGATAGTGAACTTCCCCTTCACCAAAACTTATGAATTGGCTTTCCCCAACTGCCACTTTGGAGCAGTCTCCTAGAGCTCTCTGAGATACTGCCTCTCGGGGTGCAGTCCTCATTTTGCCCCAAATAAAACTTAATTCACAACTCTCAAGTTGTACATCATTTTTTAGTCTTCAGGTACATGGTCTCACAAACTCAGTCATCCTTAAAGGCCCATCTCAAATGCCCCACCTATTCAACACATTTTATTTTGAGTCATATTGCTGTGTTGGGGCTTCCCTGGTGTCTCAGTGGTAAAGAATCAACCTGCCAGTGCAGGAGACATAGGAAACAAGGGTTTGATCTCTGTTTCGGGGAGATCCCCGAGAGGAGGAAATGGCAACCCACTGCAGTATTCTTGCCTGGAAAATCCCATGGACAGAAGAGCCTAGTGGACTATCATCCATGGGGTTGAAAAAGAGTCAGACGTGACAGTGACTAAACAGCAACAACAATTGCTTTGTTAGATGTTGAAAAAAATAAGATGAAAAGCTAAGTTCCTTGACCTCAAGAGACAGATATCAAGGAAATAGTTAAAATATAATGCAAAAGTTACTTGAGGTTTATGTGTCGGGGAAAAAAAACACTTTTAATTACCCAAATACGAACATTTCATATAAGGAAATAGAAGCTTAAAAAGTTATTGGGAGGTGTGGTAGACATTGTTCTTCAAAGAATTTCTGCAGATACTTGGGTGGGCAAACAGCTTCAGGCTGTCAACTCTTTAAGGACATTTTCAGTTTCAAGCCCTACCCCAACTCCCATCAGAGGTCATGCCATTCCTGGAACAATCACCTCTGGTGCTCAGCCAAGAGTGGTTATAAAGCTGAACTATTTTAACCCAATGTAGAACAATTTTAATATTCAACAATCCCTCCAGATATCCCTATCAGATTGGCTAAAATTATGTCAGGTCTGAATTGCAATTTGACCTCTTTTATTTTTTCATACATTGCTTCTTCCTTCCTCCTTGCACAGTGGATCTGTGACATGCTTGTTATTTGTTGTTTGGTTGCTAGGTTGTATCTGACTCTTTTGTGACCCCATAGATTGTAGCCGGCCAGGCTCCTCTGTCCATGGGATTTCCCAGGCAAGAATACTGGAGTGGGTTGCCATTTCCTTCCCCAGGGGATCTTCCTAACCCAGGGATCGAACGTGCATCTCCTGCATTGGCAGGCTGATTCTTTATCTCTGAGCTACCAGGGAAGCTCTGCAGCTCACTCCTAAATAAGGTCTCAGCTTGATTCTGAAAAATCCCTACCTGATGGAAGGACTGGGGGATCTGAAGTCAGAACATTTACCACAGAGGATGTCAGGGGGCAACACCAAAGCCTGCTTTTCTGTCCTCATCTCCTCATTGACACTGTTCTGATAAAAGTTATCAATGATGTCCATGTTGCAAAATCAATGAGATTCTTTCAGTCCCGTATTTAACCTGCTGACCATTCTCTTTTCTCAAAACTGTCTTTTCCCTACCAGAATGGTTGATTATAAACTCAGATCAAATCCCATCTCTACTACTAATTAATTGTGAGACTTAACTGAGTCTGTGCCTCGGTTTCCAGCCTGTAAAATGGTGATAATTATTGTATCTACTTCACAAAGCTGCTGTGAAGATTAAATGTTTAGAACAGTGCCTGTCACATAATTTTCACTATGTAACTGCCTTTTATTTATACACTGTTATACAAGTTTATCTGTTTCTCTTTCTTCTCTGACAGATCCTTCTACATCTATTCTCTTTTTCTTTGTGTCCCAATTATCACCTTAAGTCTTGATGCCATCTTTCTTCAACTTTCTTATCTTTTTCTAAACAATCTGACAAATGTTTATTTTAAATCCAGTATTCTAAGTAGCAGATCCATATTTCCAACTCTGCTGAATAGCTATATCTTAATGTCTGTAGACATTTAGACTAAACATAACTTTATATGAATTAATTTCTCCTCTGCTTGCCCTTCAAAACAAAACAAAAAAAAAACAAAAAAACCTCACACAGCAAAACACTGAATGGCACCACTGAGGGTATGTATACCCAGATGCCCGAGTCAGAAGTGTAGAAATAATTTCTGACATTTTCTCACCCATATTTGTCTTTCCCACATAAAGATATATATGTGTTATATATATATATTTATCCTTAACATCTTTTGAATTTCTTCCCTCTTCTCTACATCCATTTCCATTATCATTTTTTGTTCATTTCTTGGTTTATGCAGTATTACCAACATCATCCATTCCATCCTTAGTTTAATCAATCACTTTCTCTAATCTGTTCCCCATACTGCAGTCTGCGTGTCTTTTTGAAATGAACATTTCATCTTGTTACTCTCTTACTTAGAACTCTCTTTTTGTTCCCCTATATTCTTGAGGACCGATACTTAAATCTTTTATGTGGCATACAATGCCCTTCCTAATGTACTCCATATTGAAGTTTCCATAATTTCAGTTAAGGTTTCAACTCTGCTAGTGCTAAGTCACTTCAGTCCCGTCCAACTCTGTGCAACCCCATAGACGGCAGCCCACCAGGCTCCCCTGTCCCTGGGATTCTCCAGGCAAGAACACTGGAGTGGGTTGCCATTTCCTTCTCCATGCATGAAAGTGAAAAGGGAAAGTGAAGTCGTGTCCGACTCTTAGCGACCCCATGGACTGCAGCCTACCAGGCTCCTCAGTCCATGGGATTTTCTAGGCAAGAGTACTGGAGTGGGGTGCCATTGCCTTCTCCCAAGGTTTCAACTGTAGTTAAGCTCTAATTAATTTAAAGAACTTACAGTTCTCCAAGTGCCATTCAATCCTTTAAACATGCTCTTTTATGCACCTGAAATGCCACCTCTAACACCAACCTTCTTATATTAGCTTGCTTTGATATTTATTGGGCAATCAAAAAATCTGAGTGGTATTTATTCACACATCTGGGATTCAGCTACAAGTTAGGTAATTTAGGCTTGGATTTTTCCCTGTGTCTCTCTTCCTCCTCCTGGGCATATGGGCTATCCTGCAGGCATGTTTTTTCCATAGTGATGGGAGAAGTACAAGAGGGAATGTGGAAGCACATAAGAAAACTTCTGCCTAATAATTGACTAAAGCAAATTAAATGTAGGTATCCAAAGTCAAGAAGAAAGTGGAAAGTATTTCCAAAGTGGAAATGCACTTTGTCTCTTCTGTGGGAGGAATGACAGTCATATTGCAAAAGGTGTGAGTATAGGGAGCAGTGCTGTGGCCAGTAATATGATCTACAGTACATTAGTCCTTGACTTGCCTGGTGGTTCTATAGGTTTTGCTTCAGCCATCGCATTTTCCAGATATTCTCACCTGACTCTAAGTTGGCTTTTGGTGCTCCAAAGTGCTTCCCTCGTTGCCTATGTAGACCTATATTTGCCGTAAGGGGCAACTTTAGATTTGCAATTTCTAGTATCGACTTTATTTTCTTTCCATCATAATGACAATTCCTTGAGAGTAACAATTCTGTTTTGATTTTATTTTTACTCCCATTAGTAGAACATATGATATGTATTCAATAATGATCTGTGGTATCGATCAAATACCTGAATGAAAGAAGAGTAAATGATTGGATATTGCAAGGAAAAGGTGATAATGGCTTGAACCAGAGCAGTGTCAGTGAGAATAGAGAGGAGGTAATTAATATAAGCCATGTTTAGGAGGTAGGATTGCCAGGCCTTGGTGATTTTAGGGAGAAGGGTAGTAAAATTTAAGCAAGACATTTAGAATATCTCCCAGGTTTACAGTTAGAGCATTGGGATAATTAAAGGCCATTCATCTGGATTTAAAAAAAAAAAAAAATAGAAGGAAAGAAAATATTGGAAAGCAAAAATAAAGATTTAAATATAATCCATGCCCTTTTATTTCAAAATATGTGGACCTTCCAATTAAACAAGGAGGTACTCCAAATGCACATTAGAAGAAAAAGTTGACCTGGGGATATACAGTTTAGAAGAGACTCATGCATAGAGAAAGAGGAAAGACAATTCAGCTTAGCATTCTAAGACTTCAAAACTAGCACCTATCCTGAGTGTCATGGGATGTTGGACAATTCTGAGCATTGCTGCAACCGCAGTTTCCAAATATGTGAAATAGGTACAAAAATATCTCTGATCTGTTGCCAGTGGAAATAAGACGGTGAATTAGAAAACACGTAGTCTAGTGTGTAGCAAATGCCACACAAGTATTTTATAACGTTCTATCACAGTTTCTCAACCTCAGTTGATATTACGAGCCAGATGAGCGTTAGAGGTGGGGAGGGCTGTCTCCGGCACTTTTGCATATTTAATAGCATCTCTGACCTTTATCCACTAGATGGCAGTAGTTCCCCTGAGTGTTCCAATGAAAAGTGTCTCCAGACATTAGCCGATGTCCCTTGGGGAGAGAGGGTATGCCCAGTCATCCCCAGCTGAGAACTGTATCTGAATGTATACATAGGAGGTAGATGGCAGTGTAGTCCATTTTAGGTGGAAAGGGAATATCGAAACATAGGAACATTTTTTTGTGGGTAGTCCACAGAGGTGAACTGAAGAAAGTGACCTACATTTCAAAAGCATACAGTTAGATATATATGCTTTTGTCTTCCTTCCTTACTGTTTTTCATGTCATATCCCGACATGAATTCAGTAACTACCATCCACAAGTTCGGAGAAGGCAATGGCACCCCACTCCAGTACTCTTGACTGGAAAATCCCATGGACGGCGGAGCCTGGTAGGCTCCGCCGTCCATGGGGTCGCTAGGAGTCGGATACGACTGAGCGACTTCACCTTCACTTTTCACTTTCATGCATTGGAGAAGGAAATGGCAACCCACTCCAGTGTTCTTGCCTGGAGAATCCCAGGGATGGCGGAGCCTGGTGGGCTGCAGTCTATGGGGTCGCACAGAGTCGGACACGACTGAAGTGACTTAGCAGCAGCAGCAGCATCCACAAGTTCCATATCTTCAGATGACTCTTTAGGGCTGAAATATTCATTACTGGGCTTCCATGAGAATTTTTTTACCCTCTGCCCCCTCCCCCAAATCAGAAAAAGCTCAGTCCTCAAACTAGTCAAGCCTAAAAGCTATTTTCCACCACCATCTTCCAAGAAATTATTCTGTTACATATTTCGTGCTATGTGTAAGGCAAGTCTGTACAGTTTCTAGAGATTACCGATATCTCTAACTGGTTTGTGTGATTGATGGCCTTTCTAGTGTAACCACTGAAATGGCTTTCTTCTGTGGCTTTAAAGATTTAAGAAGTCAGGGGCCTCTTTAAAATGGAGGGTAGAGGGAGGATTCTAAGAGATAAGAAATGAGAAGAATTTGACATTAATTAATTTTTCCAGTTGAGAATGTGTTTCTTTTGGAAATTCAGAGATATAAAAAATGAGAAATGCGCTTAAAGCACAAGTGGGTCATAATAATGTATATTCTTTAGATAGTTATTTTTGTAAAAATATTTTGTGGATTCCAGGTAAATAGCATGATCTTGTCAGATAAATATATTTTTACTTTAAATTACCTTGTCACTCGAAGTGAGACAAAGTGATTGAGCCTTTGTTGTGTGCTGAGTTCAGTCATGTCAGACTCTTTGCAACCCCATGGACTGTAGCACATTAGGCTCCCATGTCCATGGGGTTCTCCAGGCAAGAATACTGGAGTGGGTTGCCATGCACTTCTCCAGGGGATTTTCCCAACCCAGGGATCGAACCCAGGTCTCCTGCACTGCAGGCAGATTCTTTACTCTCTGAGACACCAGGGAAGCCCGACGGAGCCATTAGAATATTGATTTTCGTCCCCTAGACTGGATCTTAGGTGCAAATAAGTCCATGAAAAATAAGCTTCCTCTTATTTGGAAAAATATCTTCCAAGCACAGGGCTTTCTTGGGAGAGAAGTTTCCAAAAAAAAAAAAAAAAAAAGCCAGATGTATTCTGATGGACAGAAACTGGAGTCAGGCAGTATGGGAGTATCCAAAAGAACACGGAGACCCAGACAGCGGGGAGGATACAGTGGATGGCTTTCTTCATTAGATCATGCTTTGAAATCAAATCTACTACTCAGCACTCCTTTTTTTCTATAAGAGCAAACCCAAAATAAAATTGGATCCCCAGACATCCAAGTCCTGGAATATGAAAGTCATAGCTAGTTGTCTTTTGCCCAGACGGTCCAATGACTCAAGACTGAGTATTAATGCCCGGATAGGGAAAATCTTCCACTTGAAACCATGGGTGGTGACTGTGGATATCTCAAGTGTTTGATGGCATACTATGAATATTTTCCATTTATTTTGTTACACCCAATGAATAAGCCCTCTCATCTAATGTAGAGAAACATTTTAATAATTTGAGTTTTGTCTGTGAGACACCTAGACGGAGATGCAAGTACATAGTTAAGTTTGACGAGAAAACAAATATTTGGAAGCACTGACTCAATAGGTAGTAGCTGTAATACCAGTTTTTCTACTTTTCTCGTCCAGAATTTTTTTTTTTTTGCCCATATACAAATAATAAAACAAATAGAGCAAAATTTCTGTCTACAGATGACATAGTTTGTGCTTTTCTGACATACTCCTTCATTGTATCTGAGTAAAAAAAAATATTATAGGATTAGATGAATTTAAATTATGGTTAGAGGAAAAGGTAATAAATAGACTTAGAAAACAACATTTTCACAGAAACTCAATATGTTAAAAGAAAAAGAAACTTACTAAGCCCTTAAAAGCAACATTCATTTGCAAAATTTCATCTAGTATTTATAACACAGAACTCGTGAATAAGCCATCCATTAGTGCTATTACTGAAACAATATATTTGAATATAATTTAATCCTTAGAAAATCACTATCGGGTTAATCTCTGTATAATTGTTTCAGTGAAAGGCAGTGTTTCAAACATTCACTTCATGTGACTTTTGATCTTTAAGCTGTGATTCAAACTTTGGAATTTCTTTCTTTCTCCCAAACTTAATGATCCTCCAAAAGTTAAGGTTTTGCTTTCAATATGTAACACAGGGTAAAACATTATCAGCTTGAAACTCATTTTATGACTATTGAATATTTTATTTCTCGTATAGACTGGAGTCTTCCATTTAATTTTTGAATTTCAGTTGATTGTCAAAATGATGTAGAAGCAAGGAGAGGGAATTGTGGACAATCCCTGAGTTGCAGGATTTTAAGTTTCTGCTAGACTGCTTTCCTATGTTTAATGAAATCAGCTTGCAATGCTGCTCATTTTTGGATGCTGCTGATCTATGAAGTGGAGGAATTCAAAGATATTTAGAAATCAATTCTACTTTGTGTACTGAAAAACGGCTGATAGTGCGAAAAGGATGCAGTAGCAGGCAGATAACTCAGCCTTTTCATCGTTTGTATCATTTTGGCTGAATCATTCTAAAACCAAATGTTTGCTTCATTCCAGAAGCTGATAATTATAATCTATTTTGCATGCATACACGTAACACTTGAATTTACTAATGAATATAGTACATTACATTCTAAGTCAGATTCCATATCTCTCTTGTTGGAGTGCATAAGACTGCAAACAATTTTTGGATGTCTTATCGATCATTTTACCTACATTTATACCTACTTCACCAGAAAGTCTTTTAGGACTAAACAGTCCATGAA
Source organism: Bubalus kerabau (assembly GCF_029407905.1). Classification (NCBI taxonomy): domain Eukaryota; kingdom Metazoa; phylum Chordata; class Mammalia; order Artiodactyla; family Bovidae; genus Bubalus; species Bubalus kerabau. The sequence continues at coordinate 101,673,282 of NC_073624.1, forward strand.
CAAAACAAAAATCACAGAGGCTGTGACCAAAAATACAAAATGAAATGGGGAGCTGAGAAATTATTCAGTGAATTCAATCCCCCCAAATATACCGTTCTTCACAAAGAAAATGGTCATCCTGCACTCTTTTCTCATGATCTTCCATCTTTCTTCCCCTTCCTTGCACTAAATTATCTTATTGCCGTACTCATTCTTCTCTTATAATAATGATGATAATATATCACCATCTACCAATCTAATGTAAAATCCTCTGTGTAAAAGCTCTTGGCACTTTGCAACTGACAAGGATATAATCTCCAAAATACACAAATAGCTCATACAGTTCAATATCAAAAAGAAGAAGAAGAAAAAAAAACCCAATCAGAAAATGAGCAGAAGACCTAAATAGAAGTTTCTCCAAAGAAGACACACAGATGGCCAGCAAGCACATGAAAAGATGCTCAGCACTGCTGAGGATTAGAGAAATGCAAATCAAAACTACAATGAGGTACCACCTCACACTGGTCAGAATGGCCATCACCATAAAGTCTACAAATAATAAATGCTCGAGAGGGTGTGGAGAAAAGAGAACTCTCCTACACTGTTGGTGCAATGTAAATTGGTGCAGCCAGTATAAAGAACAGTAAAGAGGTTCCTATAAAAGCTAAAAAGAGAGCTACCATGCTGCTGCTAAGTCGCTTCAGTCATTTCCGACTCTTAGTGACCCCATGGACTGCAGCCTACCAGGATCCTCTGTCCATGGGATTTTCCAGGCAAGAGTACTGGAGTGGGTTGCCATTGTAATTCCACTCCTGGGCTTATATCTGGAAAAGATAAAAACACTAATTTGAAAGATACATACACCCCAATGGTCATAGCAGTACTATCTACAAGAGCCAAGACTAGGAAGCGACCTATGTTTCCATTGACAGATGAATGAATAAAGAAGACATTTTATATATATACATACATACATATGTATACACATACATATGTATGTATATGCATACATATACACATGGAATGTTACTCAGCCATAAAAATGCCACTTGTAGAAACTTGGATGGAGAAGGCAATGGCACCCCACTCCAGTACTTTGCCTGGAAAATCCCATGGATGGAGGACCCTGGTGGGCTGCAGTCCATGGGGTCGCTAAAAGTCGGACATGACTGAGCAACTTCACTTTCACTTTTCACTTTCATGCATTGGAGAGGGAAATGGCAACCCACTCCAGTGTTCTTGCCTGGAGAATCCCAGGGACGGGGGAACCTGGTGGCTGCCATCTATGGGGTCACACAGAGTCGGACACGACTGAAGCGACTTAGCAGCAGAAACATGGATGAGCCTACAGTTTACCATACTAAGTGGAGTAAGTCAGATAGAGAAAGACAAACATATGATATCACTTATTCAGTTCAGTTCAGTTCAGTCGCTATCACTTATATGTGGAATCTAAAAAAAAAAATGATACAAATGAACTTATTTACAAAATAGAAATAGACTCACAGAAATAGAAAACAAACCTATGGTTACCAAAAGGAAAAGGAAGGGAGGGATAAATAGGAAATTTAGAATTAACAATAAATGCTATTATATATAAAATAAGTGAACAGCAAGGACATACTGTATAGCACAGGGTACTATATTCATATGTTATAATAACTTATAATGGAAAAAATCTGAAAGATTATATATTTCTTATATATATATACAATATATGTATGTGTAACTGAATCACACTGCTATAAAACTGAAACTGTTTTCAGTTTTATATATATATAAACTATACTGCAATTTAAAAAACAAAGCACTTGGCATATTTTGCCTCTTTCAATCCTTTGAATAACCCTGAACTTAGGCAGTATTTCACATTTAAGAAAATCGTCTCAGATACTAAAAATATCTGAATTAAAAGTACATGTACTAAGTAGCAGAGCTAGAATTCAACTTAGGTAGGTCTGTCTGCTTCATCTTCCATGGGATTAACCACAAATCTGTAAAGCATCTCTGAAGACTCAGGACTCAATGACCTAAAAAATTAGACAAAATATCCAACTTAAAATTTCACACTCTAAAAGAATGCATGCTGCTGCTGCTGCTACTAATCGCTTCAGTCGTTTCCGACTCTGTGCGACCCCATAGACGGCAGCCCACCAGGCTCCCCTGTCCCTGGGATTCTCCAGGCAAGAACACTGGAGTGGGTTGCCATTTCCTTCTCCAATGCATGAAAGGGAAAAGTGAAAGTGAAGTCACTCCGTCATGTCCGATCCTCAGAGACCCCATGGACTGTAACCTTCCAGGCTCCTCAGTCCATGGGATTTTCCAGGCAAGAATACTGGAGTGGGGTGCCATTGGTAGTTTTCTTTTATTCAAAGCATTTTTGTGTATTAATCTGAGTGTGGTTAAATGTAGCTCTATTCATATGCATGACATTGATTATTTTACTAAATATTTTTAAGTATGAAAATAATCTTATTGTACAATTATATTAAAGACAGAAAGAAAAATCTTTATTAGCCAGCTCTGGGAGCAGTTCAGTTCAGTCGCTCAGACATGTCTAACTCTTTGCAGTCCCATGGACTGCAGCACGCCAGGCTTCCCTGTCCTTCACCAACCCCCAGAGCTTGCTCAAACTCATGTCTATCTAGTTGGTGATACCATCCAACCATCTCATCCTCTGTCATCCCCTTCTCCTCCTGCCTTCAATCTTTCTCAGCATCAGGGTCTTTTCCAAAGAGTCAGTTCTTTGCATCAAGTGGCCAAAGTATTGGAGTTTCAGCTTCAGCATCAGTCCTTCCAATAAATATTCAGGATTGATTTCCTTTACGATTGACTGGTTTGATCTCTTTGCAGTCTAAGGGACTCTCAAGAGTCTTCTCCAACACCACAGTTCAAAAGCATCAGTTCTTCAGTGCTTAGCTTTCTTTGTAGTCCAACTCTCACATCCATACATGACTACTGGAAAAACTATAGCTTTTACTAGATGTCAACCTTTGTCAGCAAAGTAATGTCTCTGATTTGTCATATACTGTCTAGGTTTGTCATAGCTTTTCTTCCAAGGGGCAAGTGTCTTTTAATTTCATGGCTGCAGTCACCAGTGATTTTGGAGCCCCCTAAAATAAAGTCTCTTACTGTTTCCATTGTTTCCCCATCTATTTGCCATGAAGTAATGGGACCAGATACCATGATCTTAGTTTTCTGAATGTTGAGTTTTAATCCAACTTTTTCACTCTCCTCTTTCACTTTCATCAAGAGGCTCTTTAGTTCCTCTTCACTTTCTTCCATAAGGGTAGTATCATCTGCATATATGAGGTTATTAATATTTCTCCTGGCAATCTTGATTCCAGCTTGTGCTTCATCCAGCCCAGCATTTTTCAAGATATTTGTGATAATGTTCATTTTCTTCCTTTCAAGTTTCCCTCTTCAAACTTCATCTCATTTCTAAAATATATAGCAAAGTTTATATTGACGAAAATCTTAAATATCTCAGGTGTAGCCAAGATTCATATGTTTGTGTATGCATATGTGTGTATGTACTTTCAGATATACATATTGCAAGCTTATGTTTAAATAAGGTATAAACACATTTACAAACCTATCTACTGCCTATATGTGGTATCATATTTTCTTTAAGGAACATCTTTTACATGAAAAATAAATATTATTAAAATTGAAAAATTAGAAAATTAAAACTCCTTAGCACAGTCCTTGGAGAAGGCAATGGCACCCCACTCCAGTACTCTTGCCTGGAAAATGCCATGGACAGAGGAGTCTGGTGGGCTGCAGTCCATAGGGTCGTGAAGAGTCCAACACGACTGAGCGACTTCACTTTCACTTTTCACTTTCATGCATTGGAGAAGGAAATGGCAACCCACTCCAGTGTTCTTGCCTGGAGAATCCCAGGGACGGGGGAGCCTGGTGGGCTGCCGTCTATGGGGTCACACAGAGTCGGACACGACTGAAGTGACTTAGCAGCAGCAGCAGCAGCAGCAGCAGCACAGTCCTAGGTGTTAAAATAGAGTAAAATAAATTCTAAAATATGAAATTGAAAGACAGACTCTAGAATCATGAATTTGAAGTGAACATAATTTGTCTCTAATTGCTGATATCAAGTGATATTAGTTTTAACAGTAAAGCTGAATAATTATTACAACTCTTTTAAGTACCTACAGTAAAGGAAATTTTGGTTGTAAAAAAATCACCTGACTTTAGATTTGACTTTACAGTCTCATGACATTTTAATTTTGATTGTTGAGCTGGATTTTCACTTTAAAAAAGAAAAGAAGGAAAAAGAACACATCTTAGCATTTCGGAGTAAACCACTAGAAAATGACCTGCTGCTTTTTATTGGCCTTGAAGAAGTACTGTGCTCTAAAAGGATTTTATGTAAACCAGACCAACTGACTCTTTTCTCCCTCCCTCTCTCCCTCCAGTTACCCTATCATTCCTCCTTCCTTCTAATATTACTAACTTGTTTATTGTGAACCAACCCTGTCTACAGTAACTGCCATGGTTTGTGCAGTAGGAAGCTGTGACCTGAATAAGCACATATAATGTCCAACTTTCCACTCCTCAATATCATTGATTTCAGAGCTCTGGGACCATCTTTTAGCTGGAAGCTAAGTTGATTTAAATATCGATCATAGATTTGTTCTGCTGTAGCAAAGATGTTTGCTTGTCTTTGTTTTTATTTCTTAAGACAAATGAGAGTAAAACTTCTAAATGCTATGATTCGTGTTTGACATTTAGGCATTAACTTGTAAAACTAAGTTCATCAAGCCTCTCATTAGTGCCAAAGGAGCTGCAACATCTTTGCCTTTAAAGACCACAGCTTGTGATCGCCCAAGAACCAAATAATGCCCTGTAAACAACATAAAATGTATTCGTTGTAATATACTCAGTGTTGGGAGGGCTTTCTCAGGAGTGATTCTGTCAAGAAAACTCCGGAAGCTTTTTGCTAGGAGGAAGGCAATGCAGGAGGTAAAGGCACTTGCTTTTTGGTCTGAAACTTCAGAGTCATTTCTGTACATCTTAGAAACATTAAGACAATTGTCAGTCTTTTTGAGAAGATGTGAGGGCTCCAGGAAGAGCAGACTTGCTGAAAAGAATTGAGGTGCAATAGGGAGAGAGGCGGCGGCTCTTGCAGAACTTTGTGCTGTGACTCATGTACAACCTTTTGCAAAATTGAATGTGGCAAAAGTACTGCATTATTATGAGGTGCCATGTGGTACCCTGATTTGTCATCTTGACTTGACATATCTTGTATGGAGGGGTACAAGAAGAAACCCCACACTGGCTGAGGAAAATTTTCCTACTTACATCCCACACGGAGATTTAAAAATATATTCCTAGAATTTGGCATTTACAGGAATATGTTTCACTTTAATAGTTCTGGAAGAGGAGAGCTTTTTTACCCCTTGAGTGTAAGACTCTATAACCCTAATATATTACCACTAGGGGGCCTTTGTCACGCACCTTAGTTTGGTAAATGGTGGTGGTCGAGGAACAGTGAACAAATACTTGAATTTACTTTGCATGTTTTTTTTTTTTTTTTTAATAGATCACCAGCTTCCTATTAAAGGATACAACTCAAGAGCAGCCAGATGGAAGAGAAACAAAGGTAAGGTGTGGGGAAAGGGCACAGAGCTACTCTCTCTCTGCATCATTATCTTTTTACATTTGACTGGCTTATTATTTTAAATTACACTTTAAATGTTTTGCCTTGTCATCTCATTTATTGAATTGAACAATATGTTCATTTTTTTTCATGACTGAGTCAGGTCTAATTTAAAAAATTTTCTTCCACAGACAAAATTATTGCATTGGAAGAGTATTCCATCTCAAACCCCATAATTTCCCCATATAGTTATTTAAAGTATTATACAACATAGCTGTTACAATGGCACTTGATGTCTGAAGTTGAAGAGAAAAAAATAGTAAAATCTACTCAGTCTAACAGTTATTGGAAAAATGCTTCACATTCTTTGCATTGTAAGGAATGGAGTAATTTCCATGGTACAACTTTATGCATGAGAATGCCTTATAATAAAGCTCTTTTGACATACTCAGAAACTAAACTTTATCGAGACAAATATAACATATCTCAAACAAAATGCTACTTCAATCACTCAGTAGAAACTGCTCTCATACATTTATTATTATATTCTGTCTAATTCTAGTTATGAGTCAAACTTTAAAAACTTAAGGCAATGAAGTTCTTGCTTTCATGGGCTAATTCTTATTCCTAATACTGTATAGAGATAAGATGAATAATGGTTCATTTTCTCATATCAACTTTGTGGTTAAAATCAGTGTTCTAACATTAAGGAATATTACTCATCTTTCTAAGTGTAATAAATATGTCAGAGATGACTTCAATATGAAAGACCCAGATTAATTTCTGGGTTGAATCAAATTTTACTTGGTTTGATTTCTAACTAAACACCTGGGTCAAATAAAGTAATGATTACATATATTTTGTAATATATATTATGGATGTATTGTATGCACATAATATAAAATATGTATAATACACATAATACAGAATAGGTGGCACTAAGTGGTAAAGAATCCGGCTGCCAATACAGGAGATGCAAGAAAAGTGGATTCGATCCCTAGGCTGAGAAGATCCCCTGGAGCAGGAAATGGCAACCTGCTCCAGTATTCTTGCTTGGAAAATTCCTTGGACAGACAAACTTGGTGGGTCCATGGGGCTGCAGAGAGTCAGACAAGACTGAATGACAGAGCGCACACACACACACACACACACACACACACACAATAATTTTACTTGACAATGTGATGGCCTGTTGAGGTCCTTTAATGGACCGGAACCTTGTGGTCTGGAGTCGACCGATAAGAAAGTAAAGGAGAAAGAAAGAGGCTGATATTCCTTGGTTTACTCAGAAAGCCAATTAAGCCCCTGCACAGGGCTTACTCTGTTCAAGAAGGCCTCAGGCGCCCTCTTGATGGGGTGAAGGCACAGAGCACCTTCTCGAGGGGGTCTGAGAAGCCCGGACAGGAAAGTGAACACAGAAGATCTCTGCACTCCAAAGAAATAGCCTGAGAGAGAGAGAGAGAGAAAGAAAGCTAGACACGGGGACCAAAGCTCTGATGGAGCAAAGGTGTTTTAATCAACATGGTGTGGGTATATATACTGTAGTTATTCTCAGAAAATAAAAAGATTAAAATTCCAGACTTACAAAACATAGGCGATCCATATTAAAGAGAGAGAGTTGTAAATAATCACTTTTACCGTATGGCTCACAAGAAAGAAGAGGTACTTATCACCATATAGAAAAACTAATGAAGGAAATGCCTGGATTCCTCAGCCCCGGGGAGAGGCTTGGCTCTCCTCTTAATTCCTGAATATTCAGGAATTAATAAGGAACAGAGAATTCCTGACAGATCCAAAACAGCACACAGGAAGCCTCCTGTTAAATGCTTCCTGACAATGGCCTAACTTGCAAGCATGCTTAAAGTGGAAAAAATAAGCAACGAACCTTTCACTATAATATTTTTTTTGCAGTTCTTCTTTGATTTCTGGAAGAATTAATGATTAGGTACTGTCTCAGCATCCTGTATATCTATTTTAATGTAATTGTTACATTGCCTTAGATTGTTTACATGATGGTTTCCCCTATGGATCCATGAGCATCTTGAGGGAGGAGTCAGTATATTATTAATCTCTGAATCACCATACTAATTTATGGTGGGGCCCGGTTGTCAGACTTGACCAATAACAAATCTACAATTAGAGTAGAAGAGAATTTCATTTTAGTCAAATTAATGAGGACTAGATCAAATTGCCAACATCCGCTGGATCTTTGAAAAAGCAAGAGAGTTCCAGAAAAACATCTATTTCTGCTTTATTGACTATGTCAAAGCCTTTGACTGTGTGGATCACAATAAACTGCGGAAAATTCTGAAAGAGATGGGAATACCAGACCACCTGATCTGCCTCTTGAGAAACCTATATGCAGGTCAGGAAGCAACAGTTAGAACTGGACATGGAACAACAGACTGTTTCCAAATAGGAAAAGGTGTACATCAAGGCTGTATATTGTCTCCCTGCTTATTTAACTTCTATGCAGAATACATCATGAGAAAAGCTGGACTGGAAGAAGCACAAGCTGGAATCAAGATTGCCGGGAGAAATATCAATAACCTCAGATATGCAGATGACACCACCCTTATGGCAGAAAGTGAAGAGGAACTAAAAAGCCTCTTGATGAAAGTGAAAGTGGAGAGTGAAAAAGTTGGCTTTTATAAAGCTCAACATTCAGAAAATGAAGATCATGGCATCTGGTCCCATCACTTCATGGGAAATAGATTGGGAAACAGTGGAAACAGTGTCAGACTTTATTTTTTGGGCTCCAAAACCACTGCAGATGGTGACTACAGCCATGAAATTAAAAGACGTTTACTCCTTGGAAGGAAAATTATGACCAACCTAGATAGCATATTCAAAAGCAGAGACGTTACTTTGCCAACAAAGTTCCGTCTAGTCAAGGCTATGGTTTTTCCAGTAGTCATGTATGGATGCGAGAGTTGGACTGTGAAGAAAGCTGAGCGCCGAAGAATTGATGTTTTTGAACTGTGGTGTTGGAGAAGACTCCTGAGAGTCCTTTGGACTGCAAGGAGATCCAACCAGTCCATTCTAAAGAAGATCAGCCCTGGGATTTCTTTGGAAGGAATGATGCTAAAGCTGAAACTCCAATACTTGGGCCATCTCATGCGAAGAGTTGACTCATTGCAAAAGACTCTAATGCTGGGAGGGGTTGGGGGCAGGAAGAAAAGGGGAGGACAGAGGATGAGATGGCTGGATGGCATCACTGACTCGATGGACATGGGTTTGGGTGGACTCCGGGAGTTGGTGATGGACAGGGAGGCCTGGAGTGATGCAATTCATGGGGTCGCAAAGAGTCGGACACGACTGAGTGACTGAACTGAACTGAACTGAATGGCCTGGGAGACAGCCTCTCAGCTCTCAGGAATTGTACCAAATAAACACAGTTTTTAGCATTGTTATATCTTGTCAGGACAAAGAACATCAGACACGACAGGGGTGTATTCCTTTAAAGTTTACAAAAAGGCAGGTCAGCATGTATGAAGAGAATTACTTTGGCTACCTGGGAAGGGAGACTTATTTTCAAAGGAATAATAGCATTTACATCCCAGGAAGGGAGAAATTTGTCTCTGTCTTCAAAATGAACATGTTTTACTTCTGGACAATACCTCCTTTTCTTTAATTGTCAAAAGCAGGTGTATGATGTATGCTTAATAGGCCACAAAACAGGCTGTCCTATTTAGCATAAAGTTTAAGTTAAATATATATATAAGAGAGAATGACTTCCACATACCTCAATAAGTAAGAATGTCTTCCATTGGCCCTTAGTAAAGTTAATTAGACTGGTTTCAATGATGGTAAATTTGAGACTAGTGGTATAGACTTAATTTTTTTTCCCTTGGTCTCCTAATAGGATACATGTTTTCAGGTCACCTAGAAAATCACACTCTTAGATGGAGAGCAGGTCATTTATCCATCATATGTTGGCAACGTGCCCCAGTAATGGTACATCAGAACTGCTTTCCACTGAACAGCATGTCTTTCCCAACGTTTCTTTAGCCTACTTACTAAAGAAAGCTTAAGGGCCTTACTTTATACTCAGGAGATTCCACTTGCATATAGAGGTTTATTGTTCTTATAAAAATTCTTATGCTTATAAACAGTATTATCTTATTATTCTTCTATGTTTTGATTTTTCTTCCCTACTTTGTAGTAACAGTGATGTTAGTAAGAGCTTACACTTTGGCCACCTCATGTGAAGAGTTGACTCATTGGAAAAGACTCTGATGCTGGGAGGGATTGGGGGCAGGAGGAAAAGGGGACGACAGAGGATGAGATGGCTGGATGGCATCACTGACTCGATGGACTTGAGTCTGAGTGAACTCTGGGAGTTGGTGATGGACAGGGAGGCCTGGCGTGCTATGATTCATGGGGTCGCAAAGAGTCGGACATGACTGAGCGACTGAACTGAACTGAGCTGAACACTTCCTGAAGAGTTACTACATTTCAGAAGCTCTTGGAAACACCTTCTGTATATTTTAATTCATTTAATGCCTTGTTAAAATCGAGTAAAATGCCCATTTTTTACCTGTAAAACTTGAAGTTTGTGAATGCCCCTTTCTGGTGTTAATGACATACTGAATATAAATATGTCATAATTAGATTTCCTACTGAAATAGTTTCCCTCCCCTCTTTCCATTGATAACTCTTTGTGGATCCATCATTCACTGGTCTACCACTGCTTGGGAACTTGCACTGAGACAGGAATTCCACCAGATGTTTGATGTGACTCATCTCACTTTTACAATAACTATAGGTGTGGTTGCTAGCATTTTCCCCACTTAATACTCTAGGAAAATGAGGCAGAGAAAGATTATGTAACTTGCCTATTGAAAATAATCATGTTGCGGTCTTACCTGGCAGTCCAGTGGTTAACACTCTGTGATTTCACTGCAGGGGGCATGGGTTCCATCCTGTTTAGGGAACTAAGATCTCACATGCCACATGGCCAAAAATAAATAAATAATTTTAAAAAAGCAAATAATCATGTTGGGACTCAAGCAGAGTTAAGTGTCTGATACAGAAGATGGGTGTGTACCTAATCACTATACTAACTGTTTTCTAAATCCATAAATACACAGCTTATCACTGATTAAAACTTCTCATTTTTAGTATATTTCAATAAATAACTTTCAACCAGCTTTAGAAATTGATAACGTTTTACTTAGATTATACTATTATTTTGTCATTGAATCATTATTTGTCACTGTTCTTTGGCAATACATAAGAATTACTACTTCCTTTCATATGAGATTGGTAGACTGAGAATCACTTGGGTGATTAGAAGGGCTTGGGCAAATTAAATTTCCTCCCTCTGCCTCGGTTTCTCCATCTGTCATGTGTAGTTGATCATATTCTCTTCATATTCTCTCTTCTCATAGGACTATGAGAATAAAATGGGAAAAATTGAGAAGCTAAGAAAATAACTTCAAATAATTACGATTATTTATTTTAGATTAAAAATGGAGAGATTTAGCATATCTTTAAATCTTGGTTCACTGAAAAGTTCCACAGTCTTATACTGGGTTAGGTCACAGTATTTCTAATGTAGAGTTGCTATCTTAACGTGACAGCTACAAAAAACCCTGTTAAAGGTCTAAGAATTAAATAGATTTCATATGATGATACCTTTTTATTGAGAAAGTTTACTTGATTGAATTAGTAATACCTGTATGAACTTTGTTGAGTTTTAAGGAGTTCTTTTAAAAACATGGTCTTTCCCTGAATCATTCATAAATGAGTAATCATTATAAGACATTGCACAAAATTTAAATTAGAATAGCTACATAGTTTATAAAATAATTTACTTTTGCACACATATATTTGTTATGGTCATAATCATTGTTCATGTGACTTTGAACATTGGTCTTTACTATGTTATGTAAAATACTTTGTAGTGAAGTAGAGACAAGAACATTTACTTTGTGTTTTCAGTTTTCATTATCTTGGGATGTTACAAGATTATTTTGTGAAATGTAATTTGGGTAATAATAGGCAAAAGCCTGCTTGGTTGTGGACCACATAAAGTCAGAAAAAAAAGTAAAGGCAATGAAGCTTCATGGTTCAGGATTATTACAAATAAAGCTGCTATAAACATGTGTTGACAGGTTTTTGTATGAATATAAAATTTCATTTCTCTGGAATAAATGCCCAGAATTCAAAGAATTCAATATCTAGATCGTATGGCACTTGTTTATTTAATTTTTAAAAAAGAAATTGTCAAACCATTTTCCAGATGGGCCATTACATTTCCACTAGTAATGCATAAGTGACGCCTTTTTACTATCTTCACCAGCATTTATTGTTTTCACTATTTTTTGTTGTTGTTTTGTTTTGTAATTCTGATATGTATGTCACAGTATCACTTGGGTTTTAATTTACATTTCCCTGATGGTTAATAATGTTGAACATCCTTTTATGTGTTTTGTTTCCCATCCATATTTGCTGACAAGGTCCACCTAGCCAAGGCTATGGTTTTTCCAGTAGTCGTGTATGGTTGTGAGACTTGGACCATAAAGAAAGCTAAGTGCCGGAGACTTGATGCTTTTGAACTGTGGTGTTGTGTGAGAAGACTCTTGAGAGTCCCTTGGACTGCAAAGAGATCAAACCAGTCCATCCTAAAGGAGATCAGTCCTGAATATTCATTGGAAGGACTGATGCTGAAGCTGAAGCTCCACACTTGGGCCACCTGATGTGAAGTACTGACTCATTAGAAAAGACCCTGATGCTGGGAAAGATTGAAGGCAGGAGGAGAAGGGGATGACTGAGGATGAGATGGCTGGATGGCATCACTGACTCAATGGACACGAGTTTGAGCAAGCTCTAGAAACTGGTGATGGACAGGGAAACCTGACATGCTGCAGTCCATGGGGTTGCAAAGAGTCAGACACAACTGAGCAACTGAACTGACTGACTGATATATTATTTGGTGAAATGTCTCTTAATATATTTGCCTATTTTCTAATTGGATCATTTGCTTTTTTACTGTTGAGTTTTGAGATTCTTTATATTTTTTTAAATACTAGTTCTTTGTCATATACATGGTTGGCAAATATGTTTTCCATCTTTTCATACTTTTAACAGGCTGTTTCACATAACAAAACTCTAATTGTGGTGAGGTCCAATTTATGAATTTTGCTAAGAGTCATGCTTTTTAGTGTCATGTCTAATAACTCTTTGTCTAGTCCCACATTGCAAAGATTTTTACTCATGTTTAAACGTTTTATACTTTTACATTTTATACTTAAGTTCATAATCCATTTTGAGATCCATATTTTTTTTGTTCTTTTTTTTTTAACTTCCCTTGAAACTTCCTCTTTAATCTAAGGATTATTTAGGAATGTGTTGCTTAGTTTCAAAGAATTTAGAGATTTAAAAATTTTCCTTTTGTTATTAATTTCAATTTGATTCCATTGTGCTTAGAAGACACACTCTGTGAGACTTCAAAATTTTTATTTGTTGAAGACTATTCTATGTTCCAGATTATGGTCTATCTTGGTGTATAACACAAGCATTTGGAGAGACTGGCTCCCAAGTTTCCTATTCTGTCTTTTGTATTTCCAACTCTGGACATAATGAATATAAACATAAATATTTTATCAGAATTTCTCAGATTATTTCTTCTTTTTTTGGTGGTTTTATGGCAGGAAAAGAATTAATTAAAAATCTCAATATTGTTGTTAGTTAAGATATTCAAGTCACAAACTCACTTTATTTACTCTTTCAACAACTATTTGTAAAGTGTCTACTACGAGGCTTCGAGGATACCAGTGTGAGCCAAAATCCATCACTTTGGTAAATGGGACAGGCATAAATCAAAGGTCAAGGTGGGGAATATAAAAACATGAGACATCTCCTCAGATGGACAAGAACTTAGTTTCAAGACAGCATAGAACATAGAGCAAAGTTCTGCTGAGCACTGCCTGAAGAATAAGCAGGAGATATCAATGCATTCTGATTTAAATAAATTTATGAGTAGAAATTTGCAGTGTTTCTTACTATGGGTGCAAGATGATAAGTTATCATCTGGGATGATAAGGTGACTTTGATGGAATATGAAGAGACCATTTTGATAACACAGTATTAAATGTCTCATTGGGGTTTGTTTCAGCTGTTTCTGGCTGGATTTCCTCACACAAATCTCAGATAGGCACTTCCTTCCTGTTTCTCCCATTTGGCCAAATGGGTGGGCCAAATGGGTGGGCCAAATAGCTCACATCCTTATGAAGTGTTTTTTTTTTTTTTTTTTTCCCCTGTAGAAATCTCTTCAGAATGTTTCTATTCTCATGACTATTTTCTCTATATTCTATCCTTTCAACAGTTCCTTCCTTCTGAAATAATTAAAAAAAAAAGGGTGTTTCTAAAGAACCCATCTGATTTTTCCCCCTGGTTTTGTGCATGTGTGTACAACAGAGTGATACTTACCGTACAAGACAAAACAACCTTACTGCATGTGATAGGTTTATTGGAAGGGGATAGGAAATATGATAGGAAGTTATAATCAGAAGAGAAGAAAAAATAAGCACAAGTGCAGATCATTAAATTCAATCTCTTCTATTTCTTTTTTCACAATATGTTCTCACAATCTTTTCTTGCCAAGGACATATTAGATATATTCATAAGTCTTCCTCAAGCAGTGTTTTCCTGAAATGTTCTTCCTTTCAAAAACCAAAAAGATTTATTTTGGTTTAGGACCTTTGATGTTGAATTGCAGAAGCTTTCCTTTAAAGGTGAAAGGAATTTTCATTTCAGCTTCCATTTTTTTCTTGTTTGCAGCATATTAAGAAATTTCCCTGGGTTTGAAACTTTACAGCCTTAGTCTTGGGAGAGATGTTATTTTTTATTTCTTCCACTTTCTATCTCTATCATTTCTCCCCCACCACCCCTACTTTAGAAAGAGTAATTAAATTAGCTCAGTTATTTTTGAGCTATGAGATGGCAAAAAATATTTTGTTCTTCCTCTTAAAAATTGCTTGAAGCTTTTATTTGTACTAGTTTAACACAAAAGTAGATTTAAACTTCACATTTGGCAGTATTATAAGAGGGAAAAATATAGCCAAATTTTAAAAAGTTTATGTAATCTAAAGCTTGAAATATAAGTATTTTATCCTCAATTTTTGTTTTCCAAATATATTGCATAAAAGTATACATGTACAAAGAAAATATCATAATTTTGTTTACTTGAATCAAATAAAATAATCACTGACTGCCTGCTCTACAGAAAAAAAAAAAAAAAAAAAGAGATGAGTAACATTTCCTCCCTGTGACCAAGAGAGTCTAAAATTGACGTACCGGATTATTATAGCACATGGCAGGGTTATAAACAAAATTTTATGAGTTCGGAGAAGAAATAGATCTCAGGCAGCCTGAAATTCTACCACAACCATCCTATTCCAAGCAGCTATCATTTAGTGTTTGGACCGAAGCGATAGCCTCCTGACTCATCACTCTGATTTTACTCCTAATTTTCTTTAATCCATTCTTTCCAAGTGCTCAGATTGACATTTTTAAAATTTAAATCCAATTATATCAATCCTTTGCTTAAAACCCTCTCTTTGTTTCTCATTGCACTTAAAAAGTGGTCCAAATTCCTCTCTAAATCCCACAGGCTCCTACGTGGGTCAGCTCTACATCCTTACCTTCTCTTTCAGTTCCGTAAACATGCGAAGTTCCTTTCTGCCTTTGACTATTTGCCCTTCCTGCTCCCTGAGTTTGTCTTTTCCCTAAAATCTTGCCTTAACTTGATCTTTCACATACTTCATGTCACAGATCAAATACGCATATAAAGTACTGAAAATAGTGCCTGGTATATAGTGAGCTTTGTAAAAGTGCTCACTAATTTCACATAATATTTGCACCAATATTTTTAAATAAGACATTACTTCACGTTATTGTCCCAAAGCTTCACAATATATAACTCATGGGTTTTAAAAGTATTATTATTAATATGTCTGCTGGTTTATTGGGCTTCCCTGGTAGCTCAGACAGTCAATGCACTAGACCCAGGTTTGATCCCTGGGTTGGGAAGATCCCCTGGAGAGGGAAATAGCTCCTCACTCTAGTATTCTTTTCTGGAGAGTCCCTTGGACAGAGGAGCTGGTTTATCATCTATCTCTGCTTTGTTGCTGTTGTTCTTATTAAGAAACTTGGTAAGTTTATCATCTGTCTCTCCTGAGTTGCTGTCACTCAGTTGTGTCTGACTCTTTGCGACCACATGTACTGCAGCACGCCAGGCTTCCCTGTCCTTCACCATCTCCTGGAGCTTGCTCAAACGCATGTCCATTGAGTCGGTGATGCCATCCAACAACCTTATCCTCTGTCACCCCCTTTTCCTCCTGCTTTCAATCTTTCCCAGTATCAGGGTCTTTTCCAATGAGTCGGATCTTCATCAGGTGGCCAAAGTATTGGAGCGTCAGCTTCAGCATTAGTCCTTCCAATAAATATTCAGGATTGATTTCCTCTAGGATTGACTGGTTTGATCTCAGGAACTCCCAGGAACTCTCAAGAATCTTGTCCAACACTATAGCTCAAAAGCACCATTTCTTCGATGCTCAGCATTTTTTATAGTCTTAACTCTCACATCCATACATGACTACTGGAAAAACCATAGCTCTGACTGTACTGACCTTTATCAAATATGGACCTATCTCTCCTTACTAGTTTCTAAGCTACACCAGTCAACAATTTTGTCAGTTTTCCTTTCAGTTGGATTTCCAGGACCTAGAATAGAGTCTGGTATACTCTGGTCACTTAATAAAAATGTGCCACATTAAATTTTTCAATAAAATATGAATAAACGTTTGATTATATCATCTTGTTTTAAAATGAGAAGTCCTCTTTAGACAAAGAGCTGTGTTCCTGTTTACCTGTTTTGACTGAAAAACTGTGTATGTGTTAGGACTGAGAACGGATGGTAGAGATTTATTTTAGGATATAGATGATGCAATGATCATTGTGAAGATCTCCCCTGACATAATTTTCCATCATAGTACCCCATTCCCCCTTTCCACAATTGATAGCTTCTGGTGACCGATGTCAGATTTGTGATCTCCAAAGAAGATTTAGCTTCGGGACCACGGACCAGGCTTAATCACTTAAGAGCTTTTGTGTAGCAGAGTTTTATTAAAGTGAAAAAGGACCGAGAAAGCTTCTGACATAGACATCAGAAGGGGGATGGAGAGTGCCCCCTTTGTTAGTCTTTAAAAGGGAATGATATACCACAGGTATATCATTCATTTTGGTATAGGATTCATTTTGATATTTGGCAAAACTAATACAGTTATGTAAAGTTTAAAAATAAAATAAAATTAAAAAAAAGGGAATGATATATTTCTTTAATTAGTTATTACAATAAATCAAAAGAATGTCTCAAGGTTGTAAAAATTTTACCAGACCCACACCCATAATGTACATTTTAAGATAACAGGATTAGAATTTAACAATAGAATAATTTTACCAGACCCACTCCCATAATATACATTCTTAAAATATCAAGATTAGTCAGGAGGGTTTCAGGAAGGAGAAATTGTCCTCAAGCAGGATACGTTGCTGTTATATAATCCTTAGTGCAGAGTTTAAACTGGGTTGTTTGTTGCATGATCATCAGTTCCGGGCTTAAAGAAAAAGAAACGTTTTATGTGACTTAGACTAAGGAATGTAGAGAAAAAAAGGTGTTTGTCCTTTCCTCCCCCTTGAGAATTCCAGATCTCTACCTCCTCCTTGAGAGCCCCAGACCCATTTCTACTCCTTGGGGAACCTGAACTTTTTATCAACCTGCCTAGGAATTGACTCTCTCACAATCTACTAGTAGAATTGTCTCTGAGACCTGGAGGTTTGGGGAGGGTTTAGCTTTTAATGCTTCCCTCTCACCACCCCAGGTTTATTGAGGAATGAGAGATACCTAAAAATTGTGTATATTTAAGGAAGAGTTGACTCATTGGAAAAGACTCTGATGCTGGGAGGGATTGGGGGCAGGAGGAGAAGGGGACGACAGAGGATGAGATGGCCGGATGGCATCACGGACTCGATGGACCTGAGTCTCAGTGAACTCCGGGAGTTGGTGATGGACAGGGTGGCCTGGAGTGCTGTGATTCATGGGGTCGCAAAGAGTCAGACACGACTGAGCGACTGAACTGAACTGAACTGAAGGTGTACAGTGTTTCGATATCAGTATACGCTGTTTAAAGATTACCACAACTAATCTAATTAACATATTCCAACACTTCACAATTTTTTTGTGCTGAGAGCACTTATAATCTACTTTCTTAGCGAATTTCAAGTATGCTGCTGCAGCTGCTTAGTTGCTTCAGTTGTGTCCGACTCTGTGCGACCCCATAGACGGCACGGCAGCCCACCAGGCTCTGTGTCCCTGGGATTCTCCAGGCAAGAACACTGGAGTGGGTTGCCATTTCCTTCTCCAATGCATGAAAGTGAAAAGTGAAAGTAAAATCGCTCAGTCGTGTCCGACTCTTCACGACCCCATGGACTGCAGCCCACCAAGCTTCTCCATCCATGAGATTTTCCAGGCAAGAGTACTGGAGTGGGGTGCCATTGCCTTCTCTGAATTTCAAGTATACAATGCATTTTACTATAATTTCACATCTGTACATATGTACATTTGATCTCTAGACTTATTCATCTTATACCTGAGAGTTTATGCCTTTTGACAATATCTCCCCATTTCTCCCACTCTCCAGCCCCTAGCAACTACTCTTCAACTTTTTACCTAAGTTCAACTTTTTTAGATTTCATATATAAGCAATATTATGCAATATTTGTCTTTCTGTGTCTGGCTTATTCACTCAGTACTATGTCCTCTAATGTCACAGATGTCAGAATTTCCTTCTTTTTTTAAGGCTGTAAAATTCCATTGTATACCTATACATATAAGGATATATCATCCTTTTTTATGTGTTGATCCACTGAGCTTGTTTCCATATATTGACTATTGTGAAAAATGATATAGTGAACACAGGGGTGCAGAGATCTCTTTGAGATAGATATAATTTCCTTTGTATATATACTCAGAAATGGCATTGCTGAGTCATATGATAGTTATATTTTTAAGTTTTAGGAAGCTTCTTCCTGTTTTCCCTAATGGCTATACTAATTGATATCCCTTCCAACAGTGCATCCATTTTCTCCACATCTTCACCAACACTTGTTGTGGTTTCTATTTGTATTTCCTTGATCATTAGTGATGACCTTTTCATATAACTTTTGACCATCTCTGTATGTCTTCTTTTGAGAGATGTTTATTTACTTCTTTTCCCATTTTTAAATTGGGTCATTAGCTTTTTTGCTATTGACTTATTTCAGTTCTTATATACGTTGGAAATTAATTATCAGATACATGTTTTGCAAATATTTTCTCCCATTCTCTAGATTTTTCTAGAGAAATATTTTATTTCTAGAGAAATCTTTGTAAATATTTCTCCCATTTTCTAGATTTTCTCTCATTTTGTTGATCGTTTATTTTGCTCTGCAGAAGCTTTTATATAGTTTCACTTGTTGATGGTTTCTTTCATCACCTGTGTATTTTTTGTGGTTTTTGGTCCAAAAAAATCTTTGCCAATACCAGTGTCAAAAAACTTATTCTGTATATGTTCTTCTAGGAATTTACAGTTTCAGGTCTAACACTTATATCTTTAACTCAGTTGACTTTGGGGTGAAAGATAAGGGGCCAACTTCTTTCTTTGGCATATGGGTATCCAGTTTCCCCAACATCATTTATTGAAAATATCCTTTCTCCAGTGTGTATTCTTGGCACCATTGCCAGAGATTAATTGAACATATATGAGGGGGTTGTTTCTGGGTTGCCTATTCTGTTCCATTGGTTTATTAGTCAATTTTAATGGCAGTATCATATTGTTTTGATTATGTATCTTTTTGATATAGTTTAAAATCAAGAAGTTTGATGCCACCAGCTTTTTGATTCTTTCTCAAGATTGCTTTGGCCACTCAAGGTCTTTTATGTTTCCATATTTTTCTATTTCTGTAAAAAATGCCATTGGAATTTTGATAGGAATTGCATTGTCGTGCCGTGGGTTGTATGCACATTTTAACAATATTGGCTCTTCCAATCTTTGAATATGGAATGCCATTCCATTTATTTATTTCTTTTGTGATATCTTTCATCACTGTCTTGCAGTTTTCAGGGTACAGATCTTCCATCTCCTTGGTCTAACTTATTCCTAGGAATTTTATTATTTTTATGCTATTGTAAATTGGATTGTTTTCTTAATTTCCCCTTCTGGTACTCAGGGTAAAGGAACAACTGATTTCTGCATGTTCATTATGTATCCTGCAACTTTATTGAATTTGTTTATTAGCTGAAACCAGTTTTTGATAGAGTCGCTTGGATTTTTCTGTATACGATTATGTTGTCTGCAAACAGAGACAATTTAAGTTCTTGATAGCAGATACCTGTTGTGTGCTGACGGAGTGTGTCTTCCTTAGTTTCGTATGTTGAAGTACGAATCCCTAGTACCTCAGAATAGGACTGTACTTGGAGTTCAGGACTTTAAGAGGTAATGAAGAAAAATGAGGTCATATAGATGAGACCTAGTTCAACCTGAGTGGTGTCCTTGTAAGAGGAGATTGGGACACAGACAGCGCTTAGACTGAGGAATGACTATGCTGTAAGGACACAGTGAGAAACAGCCATCCACAAGCTGAGGAGAGAGACCGCAGAATTCTTCAAACCTGCCTATGCTCTATCTTGAACTTTAAGCCTGCAGAACTGCACCATAACACATTTCTATTGTTTATGCCACCAGCCACAGTGGTTTTATTACGGCAGCCTGAGATGATTAGACAATAACACAAATTCTAATTCCAATTACAGGGTGTATTCTAGTTTACTCTGTATCTACATTTGTAACTTACTTCTCTGACCATAAGTAACATGACTGTCATTCTTAATATATTTATTTATTTGATCGATCTATGTGGAATTTTCGTTTCCACTTGCACTTCCTCTCTCACATGGATGACTTCCTCTCTCAGCTTGGGCTCTGTCATCTTGCACTGACCCACAATCCCATGTGGACACAGTTACCACCTGTTCGGACCATGACTCTCCACTCCACGTGGATACCTCCTCGCTGTGCACAGACTCTCACATTTCACGTCAAGCAGCCCTCCTACATGGAAGCATCCTCAAGTCACCTGGGCTCTGACACCTCATTTAAGAGTAGTATGACTGTCCCCACCACACTCCTTCCATTATCAGCTTGGACACCTTCTTTGCTGCTGCTGCTGCTTCTGCTGCTAAGTCACTTCAGTCATGTCCAACTCTGTGCGACCCAGAGATGGCAGCCCACCAGGTTCCCCCATCCCTGGGACTCACCAGGCAAGAACACTGGAGTGGGTTGCCATTTCCTTCTCCAACGCATGAAATTAAAAGTGAAAGTGAAGTCGCTCAGTCATGCTGACTCTTAGCGACCCCGTGGATGGTAGCCTACCAGGCTCCTCCATCCATGGGATTTTCCAGGCAAGAGTACTGGAGTAGGGTGCCATTGCCTTCTCCCCTTCTTTGCTATGCCCTACTTAATGTCTGTAGACATGATTTTTTCCTGGATGAAAACAGAATAATAGTGTAGCAAAAGAAAAGAAGGAAATTGACACATTTTCTTTTAGATTATAGTCAACTGAACTGCTTTTTATTAGCATTTATATTACTAAGAAAACTTTAATATTTAGTACAGAAAAAAGTAGCCTGTAATTCTGTGATGAACAGAAAACGTAGTTTTATTAAATTAAAATGAAACAACTTAAGGCAATCCAATAAAATATTACTAAGTAGATGGCAGTCAGGTTTTATAAAATAACATTCAGAGCAATATTTTTCAAATTATAGAAGGGGTTGTGTACAAATTTCCAGATAGTATCTTGAAATAGTGATGCTTAGCTTTAATTCATTTTCTTATATAAAACCATTCCTTTATTCAGTCAGAAATATCCACATTACCTGGAATACTGGTAGAATTATTATAGTAGAACTGAAAAGATAAAGAAACAGTCAATACTCTTTCGTGTCTAAAATAGGCTTTTGAGATGCAAAAGAAATGGCCTGAGGAAAAAAAAGAGAATAAATTTTACTGGATAAATAAATTATAACTGGATGCACATGAGATAGAAGCTGTAAGTACCTCAGTTCTTACTCCTGGAAGATGGCAACCAGGGCTAGAGAGCTGGGGACTGGAGCGGGCAACAGGGGTGAGACAGAATGTTGGACAAGGTCAGAGCAAGGGACCAGGCAGACAGGAGCCAAATTAGCATCAGTGACTGCTCAGCACTGTGGGTGGCTTAGCCAGCCAACTCAGAAGAGCTAAGCCAGTGCCTGCAGATAATTTTTTACCAACTCAGGGGCAAGAAGAAGCCATCTGGGCTGTTGGGCTCCTCATGTCTTTTCTCTAGACAAGGGTCTTGTACTGAAAGCTATCTTGGGGAGTGTTCACCAGATGGATAACTCCCGGTTCCCTGGGACTTGTCAGACCTCTTTTAACTATCCCACCCCAGTATTCTTGCCTGAAGAATCCATAGAGGAGCCTGATGGCTACAGTCCACAGGTCCACAAAGAGTTGGACATGACTGAAGTGACTGAGCATGCATGCACTACATTTTCAATGACTAAGGGCACTCAAAATATTCTAGAATCAGTGGTGTTTGGGTTATTGATGCAGAGACCTGTTGGGGATATAGAAAGTAAAGCTTCTAGAATTAGCACTTAGTTTTGCCCATAAAATGTTAAAACTCACCTTTAATGCACCCTCACTCCAGTGTTCTTGGCTGGAGAATCCCAGGGACAGGGGATCCTGGTGGGCTGCCATCTATGGGGTCAAACAGAGTAGGATATGACTGAAGCAACTTAGCAGCAGCAGCAGCATTGTCTTACATCCAGAGAGAAGTCCAGGATCTGTTATTTTGAATAGCTCTATCTATCTTTATCAAATCCGGAAAGATGATGCTGTGAAAGTGCTGCACTCAATGTGCCAGCAAATTTGGAAAACTCAGCAGTGGCCACAGGACTGGAAAAGGTCAGTTTTCATTCCAATCCCAAAGAAAGGCAATGCCAAAGAATGCTCAAACTACTGCACAATTGCACTCATCTCACACGCTACTAAAGTAATGCTCAAAATTCTCCAAGCCAGGCTTCAGCAATACGTGAACCGTGAACTTCCTGATGTTCAAGCTGGTTTTAGGAAAGGCAGAGGAACCAGAGATCAAATGGCCAACATCTGCTGGATCATGGAAAGAGCAAGAGAGTTCCAGAAAAACATCTATTTCTGCTTTATTGACTATGCCAAAGCCTTTGACTGTGTGGATCACAATAAACTGGAAAATTCTGAAGGAGATGGGAATACCAGACCACCTGATCTGCCTCTTGAGAAACTTATATGCAGGTCAGGAAGCAACAGTTAGAACTGGACATGGAACAACAGAGTGGTTCCAAATAGGAAAAGGAGTACATCAAGGCTGTATATTGTCACTCTAATTATTTAACTTATCTGCAGAGTACATCATGAGAAATGCTGGACTGGAAGAAGCACAAGCTGGAATCAAGATTGCCGGGAGAAATATCAATAACCTCAGATATGCAGATGACACCACCCTTACGGCAGAAAGTGAAGAGGAACTAAAAAGCCTCTTGATGAAAGTGAAAGAGGAGAGTGAAAAAGTTGGCTTAAAGCTCAACATTCAGAAAATGAAGATCATGGCATCTGGTCCCATCACTTCATGAGAAATAGATTGGGAAACAGTGGAAACAGTGTCAGGCTTTATTTGGGGGGGCTCCAAAATCACTGCAGATGGTGATTGCAGCCATGAAATTAAGACGCTTACTTCTTGGAAGAAGTTATGACCAACGTACACAGCATATTGAAAAGCAGAGACATTACATTGCCTACAAATGTCTGTCTAGTCAAGGCTATGGTTTTTCAAGTGGTCATGTATGGATGTGAGAGTTGGACTGTGAAGAAAGCTGAGCGCCGAAGAATTGATGCTTTTGAACTGTGGTGTTGGAGAAGACTCTTGAGAGTCCCTTGGACTGCAAGGAGATCCAACCAGTCCACTCTGAAGGAGATCAGTCCTGGGTGTTCTTTGGAAGGAATGATGCTAAAGCTCAAACTCCAGTACTTTGGCCACCTCATGCGAAGAGTTGACTCATTGGAAAAGGCTCTGATGCTGGGAGGGCTTGGGGGCAGGAGGAGAAGGGGACGACAGTGGATGAGATGGCCAGATGGCATCACCGACTCGATGGATGTGAGTTTGAGTGAACTCCGGGAGTTGGTGATGGACAGGGAGGCCTGGCGTGCTGCAATTCATGAAGTTGCAAAGAGTCGGACATGACTGACTGATTAAACTGAACTGAACTGATCTATCTTTAAATAATCCACTTTAAGCTTCCTGAGTCAGTTTCCTTGTTTATAAAACAAAGGTAATAGTACCTACCTACAAGGGTTATTGTTAGAAATAAGTGAGATGGCCCTTTGAGAAGGCCCCTGGCATACAGTAGAGCCTTAATAAAGGTTACTACTTGAATTATGAACAACAAAAAATAATTGTTTCATTCTGTCTCAAAAGTGACTGCTCAAAGAATAATCAACAAGTAGTTGAATACTTTTCACTACTATTGTTAAAATATTTACATTGAATTCATTCATTCATCAGGGATATATTATTGTATATGTCACATATCTTAATAAGTACCCTGGGAGGTTCCTCTGTCCATGGGGATTCTCCAAGAGTGGGTTGCCACGCCCTCCTTAGGGGATCTTCCCAATACAGGAATTGAACTCAGGTATCCAACACTGCAGACAGATTCTTTACTATCTGAGCCACCAGGGAAGCCCATGAATACTGGAGTGGGTAATCAATCCCTTCTCCAGGGGATCTTCCCAATCCAGGAATTGAACTGGGGTCTCCTGCATTGCAGTTGGAGTCTTTACCAATTGAGCTACAAGGGAAACCCCAGTTGTTAAAACATTTACATTGAATTCATTCATTCATGCATTCATCAGAAATGTATTATTTCTGTATGCCACATATGGTAATAAGTACTTAGGACACAGCAGAACCAAGTCAAACATGATCCTTGTTCTATGGACTTTCCAATACAGCAGGAGGACAAATATTAAATAATTAATCAGCAATCATTTAATTACTGTTGTCAGAAGTATTGCAAGTAGACAAGACTTTCAGCCTCCTACATAGGTCCCTTGAAACATTCCCTCTTGGAGCCTTTAACTTCCCCAGAAGATGTCTGACTCCCTGATTGGAGAATGCAGATGGAGAGATTCTGAGACCACATGGAAAGATAGAAGGACCCAACTGATCCAGCTTTCTGCTTGTCTCCAGCAAGATGTCAGGCATTTCAGTAAAAGCATCATGCACCCTGCAGACCAGACCACACATTCACTGCATACATATATTCAATCAATATCATGAGGCATCAAATCACCTAGCCAGGTCTAATCTATATAGCAATATGTGATAAAATGGGGTTGCTGGTTGTTTTGCCACTAAAATCTGGACTAGTGTGTTATGCAAAAAAAAAAAAAAAGTGACAGATTCTGAATTCTACTAAGGATTAAGAATTATGTTCAATTTATAAAAATTTTAAATTAAAGGCCATAAATATAGAAATGATAAGAAAAATAAATAAATATAAAAATGAAACAATTTACAGTAGTCAGAGCTTTGCTTCATTGGAAAGAGTTGAGGAAGTACTGTCTGTGTGGGACTGGGACCACTGTTGAAATTTTTTTGAGATGAGTCAAATGTTGCATTTCCCATCATTGAACAAGGCCTGTTGCATGTCTGGCAGAGGTCACTTTCAAGTAAATACTGTGAAATGGAAAGTCTAGGCAGCAGGCTTGTGGAGACAGGACAGATTTTCTCCCACTGGCTCTGTGCAGTGCTAAACTGCTGACTTCAGATAACATTCTTGCTGATAGGGGTGTCAAAGAACCAAAGGAACTGTATTATAACACACAAGAACAGTGTCAATAACTACACTATGCAACAGTTATGCAACCAAATTCTAATCTTTACATCTTGGCTGTGGATTCTCTGTTGATCACAGGGCTCCATGTTCAGACAGTATATCTACATTGGTAGGTTTCATAGAAAGGGACTAAGCACAGTAGCAAAGAAACAAGGACATTGGGATCAGAACTAAATCTGTTATCAGATCAGATCAGATCAGTCCCTCAGTCCTGTCCGACTTTGCGACCCCATGAATCGCAGCATGCCAGGCCTCCCTGTCCATCACCAACTCCCAGAGTTCACTCAGACTCACATCCATCGAGTCCGTGATGCCATCCAGCCATTTCATCCTCTGTCGTCCCCTTCTCCTCCTGCCCCCAATCTCTCCCAGCATCAGAGTCTTTCCCAATGAGTCAACTCTTCGCATAAGGTGGCCAAAGTACTGGAGTTTAAGCTTTACCATCATTCCTTCCAAAGAAATCCCAGAGCTGATCTTCAGAATGGACTGGCTGGATCTCCTTGCAGTCCAAGGGACTCTCAAGAGTCTTTTCCAACACCACAGTTCAAAAGCATCAATTCTTTGGTGCTCAGCCTTCTTCATAGTCCAGCTCTCACAACCATACATGACCACAGGAAAAACCATAGCCTTGACTAGATGAACCTTTGTTGGCAAAGTAATGTCTCTGCTTTTGAATATGTTATCTAGGTTGGTCATAACTTTCCTTCCAAGGAGTAAGCATCTTTTAATTTCATGGCTGCAGTCACCATCTGCAGTGATTTTGGAGCCCCCCAAATAAAGCCTGACACTGTCTGTTTCCCCATCTATTTCCCATGAAGTGATGGGACCAGATGCCATGATCTTCGTTTTCTGAATGTTGAGCTTTAAGCCAACTTTTTCACTCTCCTCTTTCACTTTCATCAAGAGGCTTTTTAGTTCCTCTTCACTTTCTGCCATAAGGGTGGTGTCATCTGCATATCTGAGGTTATTGATATTTCTCCCGGCAATCTTGATTCCAGCTTGTGCTTCTTCCAGTCTAGCGTTTCTCATGATGTACTCTGCATATAAGTTAAATAAACAGGGTGACAATATACAGCCTTGACGTACTCCTTTTCCTATTTGGAACCAGTCTGTGTTCCATGTCCAGTTCTACATGTTGCTTCCTGACCTGCATACAGATTTCTCAAGAGGCAGATCAGGTGGTCTGGTATTCCCATCTCTTTCAGAATTTTCCACAGTTTATTGTGATCCACACAGTCAAAGGCTTTGGCATAGTCAATAAAGCAGAAATAGATGTTTTTCTGGAACTCTCTTGCTTTTTGCATGATCCAGCAGATGTTGGCCATTTGATCTCTGGTTCCTCTGCCTTTTCTAAAACCAGCTTGAACATCAGGAAGTTCACGGTTCACGTATTGCTGAAGCCTGGCTTGGAGAATTTTGAGCATTACTTTAGTAGCGTGTGAGATGAGTGCAATTGTGTGGTAGTTTGAGCATTCTTTGGCATTGCCTTTCTTTGGGATTGGAATGAAAACTGACCTTTTCCAGTCCTGTGGCCACTGCTGAGTTTTCCAAATTTGCTGGCATATTAAGTGCAGCACTTTCACAGCATCATCTTTCAGGATTTGGAATAGCTCAACTGGAATTCCATCACCTCCACTAGCTTTGTTTGAAGTGATGCTTTCTAAGGCCTACTTGACTTCACATTCCAGGATGTCTGGCTCTAGGTCAGTGATCACACCATAGTGATTATCTGGGTCGTGAAGATCTTTTTTGTACAGTTCTTCTGTGTATTCTTGCCATCTCTTCTTAATATCTTCTGCTTCTGTTAAGTCCGAGCCCATCTTTGCATGAAATGTTCCTTTGGTATCTCTCATTTTCTTGACTAGATCTCTAGTCTTTCCCTATTGTTGTTTTCCTCTATTTCTTTGCATTGATCGCTGAAGAAGGCTTTCTTATCTCTCCTTGCTATTCTTTGGAACTCTGCATTTAGATGCTTATTCTTTCCTTTTCTCCTTTGCTTTTTGCTTCTTTTCTTTTCACAGCTATTGTGTGGCTTTGGTAAAGTTGCTGTAACTCAACTCTATCTATGGGTAATAGGCATTTTCTTTTTCAATATCCCAAAGATTTTTCCCTTCAGTCTTATCTACGAGGTTTCAGAAAGTCAGTCTAAAATATAATTGTCTGTTTTAATAAATAGCAATTTTGTAATAATGTTTCTCTTTGCTTCTGAATGCTCACCTTGAGGGTTTCACTTGCCTTTTATTTGCATGAGTGTCTGTTAAAATGAAGGAAAAGCATTTTGCTTTTAAAAATAAAAAGTCTCAGTTTTTTTCCCCCCAAAGCTATTCAACAGTTGAAGAAACCATTTAAATATTCACTAAGTAAAATAAGAAGACTCAAATGTTCATGACACCTCATGAAGGTACAATAGTCCCACAATATCTGTGGTTTCACTTCCCATGGCTTCAGTTACCAGCAGTCAACCATAGTCCAAAAATATTAAATGGAAAATTCCAGAGACATGTGTGAGTTTAAAATTGCACATTGTTCTCAGCAGAATGATAACATCTCATGCTGTATGGATCCATCTTGCCTGGAATGTGAACCACCCCTTCGTCCAGCATATCCTATCTTATCACTTAGGCATCTCAGCTATCCTATCTCCTGTAATGATATGGCAGTCTTATGCTCAAGTGCCCTCATTTTATTTAATAACTTCCCAACCACAAGAGGAGTGAGACTAACAACTTGCATATGTGAAATAGAAGCTGTAAATATCTTCCTTTAAGTGAAAAGGTACAAGTTCTGGACTTAATAATAAAAGAAAACAATCATATGCTGAGGATGCTAAGATTTATGGTAAGAACAAATCCTTTATACATGAAATTGTGAAGAAAGAAGAAGAAATCCATGCTGCTTTTGCCTTTGTACCTCAAACTGCAAAAGTTATGACCATGGTGTATAAAAAGTGCTTATTTAAGATGGAAAAGACATTACATTTGTACAAGATATTTTGAGAGAGAAAGAAAAGACATTTATATAACTTATTATAGTATATTATAATTACAATGTATATACACATATATACAGTATATAACAATTATTATGATTGTTTGATTTTATTAATGTTGTTAATCTCTCCCTATGCCTAATTCATAAGTTGAACTTCATCATAGGTATGTATGTATAAGAAAACATTATATATAAAATAATGTTTATATATTAGGCAGTACTATCCATGGTTTTAGGTACCCACTGGGGGTCCTGGAACATATCTTCCACAGATGTGGGGGCAGGGCAAAATTGCTATACTTTTTAATTACTATACTTTTCAAATTAAGCTCACAGAATCATAGCTGGTTCATAGCCATTTTTGCACTGAGGCTTTAATATGATTTTAGATTCTAAATGGCAGAAAAATTGACAGCTCAGGGAAGTATAATCATTTATTTCTAGCAGAAATTTTGGATTATTTATCTATAAAATGTAGAGCATGAACTACTTAGATTACTGCTACCTTAAAATGACATCCTCAATATGTAATAATTTCATAAGACTTTAAAAAGCTGAAATTATACAGCTCATTTTTTAAACTCTCGTATTTATCAAGTAAAGTCTTGTGGTGAAACTCCACTATGATTTGAATTAAAGTCTCAATGACTTTACCAGTCCTGGGTTAAGGTAATTTTTTTAAAGATAGTAATTCAATTATTTGCAGATTATTTTTATTATAGTTTAAAAAATAAAGTGTCTGGATCTAGAATGGCCATCATCCAAAAATCCATAAACAATAAATGCTGAAGTGGGTGTGGAGGGAAGGGAACTCTGCTACCCTGTTGGTGGGAATATAAATTAGTACAGCTGCTATGAAGAAAGTATGGAGGTTCCTTAAAAAATTAAAAATAGAGCTACTATATGGCCCTTCAATAGGCTTGTCCAGTGGCTCAGCAATAAAGAATCTGCCTGCCAATGCAGGAGACATAAGAGATGTGGGTTTGATCCCTGGGTCAGGAAGATCCCTTGGATGGGGGCATGGTAACCCACTCTAGTATTCTTGCCTGGAGACTCCCATGGACAGAGGAGCCTGGTGGGATACAGTCCATAGGATCACACAGAGTCAGACATGCCTGAAGCAACTTAGCGTGCTTGCATGCACATGGCCCTGCGATCCCACTCCTGAGCAGATATCCAGAGAAAAGCATGGTCCAAAGGGATACATGCACCCCAACGTTCATTGCAGCACTGCTCACAATATCCAAGACATAGAAGCAACCTAATGTCCATCAACAGAGGAATGTATTAAGAAGATGTGGTTCATAGATACAATGGAATATTACTCATCCATTAAAAAGAATGAAATGAATGCCACTTGCAATAACATGGATGGACCTGGAGAATGTCATACTGAGTGAAGTAAGTCAGACAGAAAAGGAGAAATATTGTATGACATCCCTTATTTGTGGAATCTAAAAAGAAATGGTACAAATGAACTCACTTACAAAGCAGAAAGAGGCTCATAAACTTATAAAATGAATTTATGGGAAGGGGGATTTATTGCCAGGGGAAGGGATAACTAGGGAGTTTGGGATGGTCATGTACATACTGCTATATTTAAAATGGATAACCAGCAAGATCTTATTGTATAGTAGATGGAACTCTGCTCAATGTTATGTGGCAGCCTGAATGGGGGGTGGGGGGAGTTTGCAGAAGAATGTACATATGTATCTGAATGGTTGAGTCCTTTCGCTCTTCACCTGAAACTACCACAACATTGTTAATCAGCGATATCCCAACACAAAATAAAAAGTTCAAAAGAAAAAAAATTAAAGAAATAAGCTGTCTGGTAATTGATATTAATACTTATTTATTGTATGCTGGAAAAAGAAATATAACTATTCCTTCAAATAATATATTTCATATCTCCAAAATGTTGTATTTAAGTAAAATTTATAAGCAATCAATAACAAAGTGTTCTTGCAAATGAAGGAATAATGATGATTGCTTGATGTTATATTCAAGTTCTTTTGATAGCGGGAAAAATAAAATATCAATAAGACTGATATATACCATTTTAATGTTAAAAGAGAACAAAAAGGCAAATATCAAAATACTCCAGATGTTCAGATAAGATTTATAAAATAATCAAATCTGTTTGCAAAGGCTCTTATTAATATTTGCCTTGTGCCATGATAAGGGAACAGGGCACTCTGACATACAATTGTTAAATCATTCTGGGAATATTTACACTAAGAACTGTACACATTTTGTCCATTTATTGTGTGTGCTCATTGAATACTTATGTTCCTTGGGTAGGCGAGGTTAAGAGGGTAGAGTTCCAAAGGTTTTGAATTAGAAGTAATCAAGGGGCTAAAGTTGGGACAAAAAGTTTCCTGGGACATTAGGAAAAATCATTACCATAAATAAATTATCTCTGACTTGCATATCAAGTTCAATTCCTGTACTGAAACAAATGATTTTTCCAATTTGCTACATTCTTCTTCCTCCTTTTTGGCTCCAAGAATGTATTCGGTTTGTGGAGAATCTAGTGGCAAAGATATTTATACAAAATTGCTCATAGTACCTTAGTTGTTGAAAGGTCTGATAGGAATCATTTGGTTAGAGAAGAAAACAATCCCCAAATAATTTTGTTCTTGCTTCCCTCTCCAAATTCTTTGGACTGTATAAAGTATTCAAAAAGAACATAAAAAAAGAGACAACTATACATGGCAGATACCACAATATAATTTATATTTCATTTCAAATTACATTTGTAGTCTAATATGTGGATTTTCTGATATCTCATATTCCCCCTTGAACATAAAATATTGCCATATCAAGATTAAGAATAGAGAATATTGGTCTCTTGTCCTAAAACTATTACTTGCTTCTATACAGTTAAGTATAAATTTTAATATAGTCTCTTTTATGGCTCAAATAATTTAAAAAATCAATTTATAAAACATTATTGAGTACCTATCCTTTAAAATACACAGTAATTTTGTTAATGAAGTATGATGGCTTTAAAAGGAAAACTAATTTTCCCCAGGAAGCTTGAATCTATTCAAGAAGACTAGACATGAATACAAACAGAACGTAAAATAATATAATAGACAAAACATATATAGCAATAAGTAGTGTGTGATTGAATTGGTAATTACTCTGCCTCCAATAAACAGCCCCAGACTCCTATGTATTTCCATCAAGTCTAAGTGTTTAACCCTGTCTACAGAGCAAAACTAGGTGCCTCCATCACACTTCTATTTATTGTAGTCAAAATAAGAGATCCTCACCATCTTAGTCCAAATTACTCCATACTCTGACATAGCTCTTCTGATCTGAACTCAACCTCTCAAAAAGAAAATGAAAAGTCCTTCTCTTAAAACCCTAAAAGCTCTACCATGTTGTCTTCTTGAGCTCTAAATCCGTAATCAGTGATTTTATTTAAATTCTTCATCTCTTCTCTGATTGTTCCCTTCACATGTGTGTTTTTATTGAAACAGCTGTCCCCTAAGGAAACTGGTTCTCTTCAAATGTAATCAAAGATGTTTTTCTTTTCTCTCTCATATCATATTCCTCAGGGCCAAGAGGAGACGTGGACATCCTCCTTGCTCTACAATGATGGTTTCCAAACATAAGAACCTCTTCCTTATGCCAACATCTTGTTCTTCTGAAGCATGTGCTACCAAGTTATACCCCCCACTCCCTCACTTCATTGCTTTACCCACCAATCTCTTGTTAAGCCCTTCATTCATTCAAAGTTTTAGTACTGCTTTATTTTGCTTGAGTACTTAGAATGATTGTCATTTGTTCTTACCAAAATCTCCAATCCACTACTTTCTTATTATATACCATTTCTCACCTGTCTTCACTTCCTGCATTGTTTAGCAGAGATGCTACATCCATGGTAAGTAATATGATGGTTACAAAAGTTGATGTTTATTAAGTATTTCCTGAGTTCCAGGCACATTACTCAGTGTTTTAAACATTGTACATTTAAACATTGTACATTTAACTCACCACGACCTTATGAGAGACAATCTATTATTATTCCCATTTCATAAATGAGGGAACTCAAAGTCAATTGTTTAAATCACTTTTTATTTATTATTTTTTTGCAAGTGATCCTCAATTCCCTTACCTGCTTCCTTCTTGCCATTGTTCTAACCTGCACAACCCTGACATTGGAGGATCCCAGCCTCTCTCTCTGGCACCCAAATATGAAAACATAGTAGGAATAAAAAATTCAGCTATTCAGACCAATTTCACTTTAATTAGTTTATGTTCTCAAGTGAGCATTCAGGACTGCTGACCAGGCCTAATTCCTCACTCTTTAAAGTAACTATTTCTTCACCCACACCTCTTTCTTCCCAATTCTTTTTCACTAGATGACTTCACTTCAAACATCATTTAGAAGTAAGATGCCATCCAGAAAGGAACTCTGCATGAAACTCTCTTGTTTTCATACATGTAAATTGTGAACATACTTGCCCCTGAAGCTTTCTGACCCACTCCCTTCCCCAGACAGTGATAGAGCCTTTTTTCTTCCAGTAAAAAGCTGGGCCTTGTCAATCTGAGCTAAATCCTGGCTCCCCTCTCAGCCTCTCAAAGATTTTAGTCACTTCCCCCTTTGGAATTATTAACATTTCATCAATCTAAAACATCATAAGTTGTAGGCTGTACCTTTATTTTATGTACCTTGTATTGGGCTTCCTTTGTGGCTCAGCTGGTAAAGAATCCACCTGCAATGTGGGAGATCTGGGTTTGATCCCTGGGTATACATAAAAATTACCATTTTAATACTTACCATGTTTAAGTGTACAGTTCAGTAGCATCAGTGCATCCACACTGTTCTGCCACCATTACCACCATCATCTCCAGAACTTTCTTCATCCTCCCGAATTGAAACAATAACTCCTCATTCTCTGCCTCCACCCTAGTCCTGGCCTTGGCAACCCCTCTTCTACTTTCTTTCTCAATAAATCTTTCTGCTCTAGGTACCTTCTATAAGTGAAATCATACAATATCTATTCAAGTCTCTGCTCTCAATACTGTCAGTAACTTACTTGGACATGGAATTTCTTGATGATATTCTGTATTTGATTTTTTGAGGAACCACCATATCACTTATGAAATTTCACCTATTCATCAGCAATGCACAAGTCTTCTAATTTTTTTATATGTTTGTCAACACATTCTTTTCTTTTTTCTTTTGATAATAGCCTTTATGTACTTTTTTTTTTTTTTAAAGTATATATTCCTAGACAGGAAATCTAATCAGAAAACTTCCAAACACTGGGACAATAAGAGCTTGTGCTATGTCCTGGGACAAGGGCCTGTGTCTTCAGTATAAGGATATGTGAAGACAGAAGTTCATTGAGCAGAAATAGACAGCAATAGAATGAGCCAATCTCAAACTCAACAAAATGTAAAGAGGAGGAACAAAAAAGTTAGCTCAAGAATTGAACACAAGCTGGTCTTCAAACGGTTTGCCAGTCTGAATTTATGCAGCTGCTGCTGCTGCTAAGTCACTTCAGTCGTGTCCGACCCTGTGTGACCCCGTTGACGGCAGTACCCCAGGCTACGCCATCCCCAGGATTCTCCAGGCAAGAACACTGGAGTGGGTTGCCATTTCCTACTCCAATGCATGAAAGTGAAAAGTCAAAGTGAAGTCGCTTAGTATGCTACCAGTGATATTTAAAGACCTCAAGTAAAAAATTTAACCTAAAGGGGAGTTTAATGAATACAGACAAAGGTGAATTGTAGAAATGAATGAAAATATTCTATACTTCAGATAACAAAGTATGAGACACATTCACAAAATCATTAAAATATGATCTTAGAACTGAAGATACATGGTATTTCTATTTAGCAAATCATTTCCAATGAACACATAAACATTTTACATCCTTCATCTCAAAAAATACTAAATCTGAACCTCTATTTCC
This sequence comes from Bubalus kerabau, assembly GCF_029407905.1. NCBI lineage: Eukaryota > Metazoa > Chordata > Mammalia > Artiodactyla > Bovidae > Bubalus > Bubalus kerabau. Next base: position 101,707,822 of record NC_073624.1, read on the forward strand.
CTCAACTATAAACCAGTTTCTTTGATCCTCTATCTCCTTTGTTAATACATTTTTTTTCCCAAAAGTAGTATCTACAAGGCTATATTTGCTCTCTCCATTACCATTCACTCGCTTTTTCTCTTTTTCTTTCTTTTTTAATAACATAAATAACATAAAAGTGCATCTTCATTTTAAAAGATGGAAACAATAGAGAAGGACACAGTGTTCACCTGACCTTCTGGGAGTTTTGCCTCCTTCCAGTTTCTTTTCTACACACTTACAGAGAATATATCTTTGTGGATATATTATACGACTGAAACATACTATATATATTATTTCACATATTATTATTTTTTCTTTTAAATGTGTTTGCTTAAAAATACATTTTAGAAAACTCTCCATGTCAGTGTATCACTGCTCTTGTTTACTGTCTGCTATTACACAGCATAGATAAACACTTCCATTCCTGGCAGCAATGTAAGTAATTCCCATGTTCATGATTTCAACGCTGCAAAGAAAGATCCTGGAAATAGAATTGCTGGTTCTAAAATGTCTGTGCACTTTACATTTAACAGACATCAGTAAATAACAGATATATATATATATATATATTTGTATATGTATATATATATATACATATACACTTGCATGATTTAAACTCTGAACAAAAGTTCAATAGACCACTGGTCTCACCACATCACTAATTATGTTCTTGTTAAGATCCCAATTCTCCAAGTTGCCAAATTTACAAGCACTATTCTATCCTTCTTTTATGTGACACTTCTGCCATTTTTACTACAACTGACCACTTCCTGTTGAAACAAGTGGAGGCTGTATTTCTAATAAAGCCTATGGAGAACATACAGCCAAAGAGTTCTCAGAATTCCCTTTAATCTCACTGGCCAGGACTGAGTTTCATGGCCATCTTAGATGCAAAGGACTGGAAAATTAGGTAACAAGATTTCTGTGTTGCTGTGGCTCAGATGGTAAAGAATCTGCAATGCAGAAGACCTACGTTCGATCTGATCCCTGGGTTGGGAAGATATACTGGAGAAGGGCATGGCAACCCACTCCAGTATTCTTGCCTGGAGAACCCCATGGACAGAGGAGCCTGGCAGGCTGCAGTCCATGGGGTCGCACAGAGTCAGACACAACTGAACAACTAACATACTTAGCACATCAAAATTTATAGCTTTCTATATTTTTGCTTAAATGAGAGTTTAACAGTTAAAGGTAACCAAAATCATTTTACCAACCAGGGGCTATTGATGAGGGGTCAATATTATAACCGTAACAGAGAAAAATATACAAAGCTTTCACATGGTACAATACTATTCATGGTATCAGAAGGCCTGGGTTTGGCTTTGGTTGTATCAATAGCTGTGTGAACTGGTGTATGTCAGTAAGCTTCTGATATTCTCATTGAAGTGGGGCTGATGATTGCCCCCATCTTGAATAATTCTCAGAGATATTGCAGGAATAAAAATCAGATAATGGATGTAGAAAGCACTCTCAAACACTGAAGAATCATATGGATTGGTTTTTATTACATGTTTATTAACTTTCATTTTGTTGATGGGAAATACAGGTACTATAAATAAGCAAAAACAAGCATCTTTCTATCACACTTATTTCCTGAGACCCATCCCTGCTATGTCCCTTGAGTCTGGAATTCCTCTGAAATGAAGAAGTTACATTTTAATTTATTCTTTGAAAACCCCATGTGGTCATTGTCATCTCTTACCTGTGCCTTTGTCTTCCTCTATGCAGTTTAAGAGAAAATTAACAGTGTGGGGATAGTAACAAACAAGGATCTACTGTACAGCACAGGCAACTATACTCTGGATTTTTTAATAACCTATAAGGGAAGAGAATCTGAGATTTGTATATATGAATCACTGTGCTCTGTACCTGAAACTAACACAATATTGTAAATCAACTGTACTTCAATTAAGAAAAGAAAGTTAAAAAGAAATAAATCTAGAAATAGTGCACATGTGGAGAATCCCAGGGAGGGTGGAGCCTGGTGGGCTGCCGTCTATGGGGTCGCACAGAGTCGGACACAACTGAAGCGACTTAGCAGCAGCAGCAGGGACCATTAAATTCCCATTTATTTATCTTATTGTAGTATAAAATCCCCTTAAATTTTCCAAAATAATCAATTTGGGGTTTACAAAATAGGAGGAAAGCACCAAGATTATTCTTGGCACCAGCAATAAGAAAGAGAAGGAAGGACACACAATTGAAAAGAGAAATAACACAGACTGCTTCCTGTGATGAATGAAGGTGATGATAAGGAATCATTCACGGCTTAGTAGAAGTCACATTATGAGGTCACATTGACAGACAACCTACCTTCCACACAACCACACTCCTAAATTCTTTTGAGCCTTTTGAACAAATAACTCTGCTTGAGTAGATGTCTACTTTTACTGTATTGTTTTTGCATGTGCAGAACATTTTTCTGTTATGAAAAAGTTGCCAGAATACTTTAAAGGTCCCTTTCATGGTGAGGGTTGAGAGGCAGCATTGGAAAGGATCTCAGTCATTGGCAGAAACTTAGACCAGTAGGTAGAGGTAGCAGGCCAAGCACAGAGGGCTTGATTGTTTACAGGGTTCAGATCCTTCGACGGGAATTTAGAAGGAGGTCTAACAGGAGACTCAGAAGTGTATTCCGTTTATTGCGGGATGTTGAAACTGCTGATATAAAGAAAATAGGCTCCAGTGGTGATGGTGCCTGCCACCAGATCACAAGTGAGACGAGGTCCGGATGCTGGAGAAAATAAAGAAGTGAAGTTTCACCTGAAGAAAGTATCATCCGTATCTTAGCTAACGACTATGCTTCAGACAAATTCAATTAGGTCCAAGAAAGTAAAAGTGTTAGCTGCTGAGTCATGTCTGACTCTTTGCAACTCTATGGACGGTAGCCCACCAGGCTCCTCTGTCCATGCAAGTCTCAGGCAAGAATACTGGAATGGGTAGCTATTTCCTTCTGCAGAGGATCTTCCCAACCCAGGGATCGAACCTGGGTTTCCTGCATTGCAGGCAGATTCTTTACCATCTGAGCCATACTATGCTTCAGACAAATTCAACAGGTTCAAGACACATGGACAAAAATGAGCTTCAGGCCCTGATCTCTCAAGTCTTTAAGACAGGCATAGGAAGTGATTGATGTACTGAAAGGTTACGTTTCTCACTTAGTGATAGATGATCACCTTTCAGGTAAATATCTCTCCCACTGATAATACTGTAAACTTATTTACCCTTTGACAGTTTTTCCCAGGCTGTAGATGCTAGCAGGTGGGCATCGTAGGTAGCTAATTGGTAAGAGAATCTGCCTGCTGATGCAGGAGATGCAGGAGACATGGGTTTGATCCCCGGGTTGGGAAGATCCCCTGGAGGAGGAAATGGTAACCCACTCCAGTATTCTTGTCTGGAAAATTCCATGTCCAGAGAAGCCTGGTGGGCTACAGTCCATGGAGTCACAAAGAGCTAGACACGGCTGAGCACATATGCGTAGAGATACTAGCTGGTATCCTGACCACTCAGATCCAAGTTTCTGACACCTGTATTTGATATTTTATGTCACTGAATTGACTCCCCTTTTCCCTTTGCCCTACCCATAAGACTAGGTCCCATGACTGAGTCATAACTGTGAGTACTATATATTGGAGAATCCATTTGCCTTCTTTGCATGTAGCTAGTGTCTAAGCATCACCAGCCATTATTTTAAGAAGCTCCATGAAGACCGGAATGAGGCTGGTTTTGTTAGCCAGAATATTCCCACCTGCAATGTATTAGACACTCAGTGAACAACTGAATGATCAAACAAATAAATGTATCAGATTAACAATAGGCATGATGCATTTCTGATTACCTTGTCAACAAACATATTGGTATAAGTGATGGATTCAATATCATTTGTATATTACTTATATCAGAAACACTCCTGGATAAATATATCTATGTAGCATCACCTGAGTACACAGCTAACAAGTAACACATTATTTCTACAGAGAATGTGTTCCTAACAGTTGGTCTTCAAATGAACTATTAAGATACAAATTATCTGTCCATTGGGAATGCCTGTCTTTAAATGTATTTATTCAGTAATTTCTTCCCAATCTCAAAATTTTTGCCTCACAGGACATGTCTTAACATGTTGCTTTAAGCTTTTTTCTTTCTTTTTGTTCTTTTTCCCTTTAAAAAATGAATTCTCTGAAGGTCTTGGCCACGTGTCAATTCTGTATTCACAAGGATTAGGGATCAGCAGGGCTGCTGTGCAGCAATTCAGAAATTGAGTACATCCTGTGGATTGGCAGCACATAGCCTGCTATTGTGCAGGAGGCACCAGTATTCCAGTAAAGGCATGTTAAATTTAGCAGCTGTCTTGTATTTGTCACTGGGGATGGGGTGGAGGCGGTTGGCTGTAATCTAGATCCATTTGGGAGTTTTACTTGAAAGTTTACTTTAAAGGATTCATCTGAAAGGCAACATGTTTCAAATATTCATTTTTTCTGTAAATTGTAACAACTTTTTGATGAAAACACACACACACACTCACACAACATGCATATTCTGCACACTGGTACTCTTTATGGTTAACATTTCCTATGCTGTAAGGACTCTTATATTCCATATAGACATTCAGGCCCCTCAAAGGTAACCTATGGAGGCCATAACTCTGGTTATTTTTATTCATAATCTGAGTCTGTTTATAAAGCAAAAATAAATCATTTTGGAAGGAAGTAGGAGAGGTCAACAAAGAAATTAACAGTGAATCATTTGGTGACATGCAGGGGGTTGTTTTTTTCCTAACAAATATACATGCAGGTGGGCAATGACAGTTAAATTCATTAATTTTATATTCCCTCCTTATCCCATCTATAGTGTAATTATGCTGTGATAGAATCAAGGAAACTTCATGATGGAAGGAGCCTTGCAAATCATCTATCTAGATCAAGCCCCTATTGTTCCAACAAAGAAAAACTAAGCTATAAAGAAAGGAGGAACAAATTAGAATAAAAGAGTGATGGTATTATATAAATCAGAACAGGACATGTGACTTCCAGTCTAGTGCTTATTTTACTGCTTTACAACAATTTCTCATCACACTGGTTAATAGAAAACCCTTCTCTACACACAGCCCTGACACTGGGCTTTCTACACATTCTTGAAACCTACAGATGCACAGGGAATATTCCAGAATTCATTCTTATAATCCCTTGCTAAGATTCCCAAAAAGATAGAGAAGGATATCAACCCATAACTGATGTGTTCAACCTTCTAGTGTTCAACCTGTTGGAATTCAACCCTATGTAGAGAGTGGGGAGAGACAAGTGCCAAGGTAAAGAGGGAAGTCAAACCCCTGACCGTAACAAACAACTCAAGTATTAAATGTGTATTCTACTCTGTGTATCACATGGTGAAAAGGTATTTATGAGACATAAATTTTGACACTTCTGCTTTACTCTGACTCAGGTTTTTTCAATAAGGGTGAGCAGGCATTCTACAGGTGGAGGGTAGTGAGAATGACTTTTGTCTTTAGGTGCGCAGAGGAATGAATGGGTAAAGCTGCTGCTGGTGGAAGCAAGCAACACCTTCTGCACCCTTAGACATCACACAGCTATTCTCTCTACTAATTAAAATCATTCAGAATCATAAGCTTCTGTTTTAGAACACATCTATTGCTGAAGAACAATTTTCATAGATTGAACACCTCACTCTTTAGGGTAAAGTTTTTTGTCACATAATCTACCTTCAATGAGACAAATATTCAGTACTCAAAGGAACCCAAAATGCCTGTACTGCTTACAAGGCCCGGGGGATCCAAAGATGAATAAGGCACATCTCTTCCCCTTATGAGACATATGGTTTTCCTGTCCCATTCAAAGTGTCCTCAGTATAGTTTACTTTGGGTTTTTCTTTGAATCCAACCCATTTAAACTTAGTTTTACCCTAAGCAGTAATACTTGTAAATAAAGTAAAGGGTTTCAGGGGCATCTTTTACTTTTCCTATCCTACATTAAAATACACACACAACTATTAACATGAAATAGAATGCTTATAATGCTTCATCTAGAATCACCTGTATATCATTACTGTTACAGAAACAATGTTTAGGTAAACATGTATTTCCTTTATTCAGTAATACTACTGAAAGAAACACAATTTACATAGTAAACATCATTAGGGAAGCAAACCAAAACATTACGATGTCAATTATTCACATTAAATGTAAGATGGAAATTCAGAAATTTTAAATGAAAAAGAACAGCATTTTTAGAATCAATGAGATCCAGTGATTTTAAAAAAATACATAGACCATGTATAGCAATACCACAAAAGAGGGAATGAATTATTTTTAAAAATTGCATTTCAGCTTTAAGGAGAAATAGGAAGAAGAAACATTAATGGGAAATATGTAGTGCAAAGAAATCGTAGCTGATACTGTACCCTGGGAACTTTGAAAAACAAAGAGCATATAGAAAGTTCTGGGTTCAGATAAGAATGTTCTAGAGTGTTGGGAAGGTGAAAAGGAAGCTTTATCCAAGACTTTTAAGCCTGAATTCAAGAGGCGGAGATGAAGGTCATTTACTTTGTTCCTACTCACGCTAGTCCTATAGAATTGCTGGTTTGTCTTTATTTATTCAGCCAGGGATTTTGTGCGTTCCAAATACATTTTCAGCAAAGAAAGAAACTTTTTTTTCTTGCTCTTAAAATTGCTTTTTATTTTTACAGCTGATTTCAGTGCTTTGAATTGGTTAAAATATTTGTGTCAATGGTATGAAAGCTAGGTAGGGTAGTTAGACCTGGATATGGTCCAAGACTATGAAACATCTAAGGAAAAGTAGTTCAGAAATCATTGATCAACCTTGATTCACTCAGACCCTTTCTAAACTGCCATATCACCCATCTAATAGTAAGCCTTTGTTCGTTGCTGCTTTATTTTCCTTTTGCTCCTCCATTTTAAGGTTTTCCTATTAAAAACAACAACAACAACAACAATATAGATGGTGTAAAACAGAAAAAGCCAGTGTGTTTTCCTCAGCTGAAAGTGCTAGTAGTCTTTAAGCTGGAAGACATTAGAAAAACCAAGCACATTTTAACTTACTTTTGGTATGAAAACTGAACACATCTAAATAAAAACAGAAATCCAGAAATCATAAGCGAAAGGACAGATTCTTAATTTTGTTGTAAACTTAAACCAATCCATCATCGTAAGTACCACAATACAATTTATTTAAAGCTCTAATTCATTTTACAGAATTTCATTTTGGAATCATCATTACTTCCATTTAGGAAAATACGTAGAAATCATTTTGAAAGGAAAATGTGATACGATGAAATTCAGTAACCATATGGGTCATGATGAAAGTCATTGTGACTTTCAAAGTCTGAATGGTCTACCTAAGTTTCATGTGGCTCTGTCCAGTGATGTGCATGTGATTCTAGCAGTATGTGATTGTTGAAGACATTTGAAAATATTTGCTTATTTGATACTTTCCATGACTGGCATCAATAGGCTGCTGTTTATTAACCTGGGTTACCTTCCCATCACTATAATACATTCTAAACCAGCTAGGATAGGACTTGACTTGAATGCAAGATACATGTATATCTTTGATTAGCTTTGAATAGACTCTTAAAGCACAAATATTAAATACTAAGTAAAATGTAAACAATTTGAAATCTGATAAAAATAATTTTGAATAATCTTAAAGTCAATGTAACCAACTATAGGAAGGAAATCAATTAAGAGGTTAATAATAATAATATTTTTGAAATCAAAATTTATAAAAAATTGTCTCTGACGTATAAGGATAAACACAAGGATAAATTTCTTGAATTATAAAAGAACTTATTAAAAGAAAATCTGACTTTCAACTACCTAGGTATGAAATAGTAAAGATCAAGACCAGTACGAAATGAAGCAGGGCAAAGGCTAAGAGTTTTGCCAAGAGAACATACCAGTCATAGGAAACACCCTCTTCTAATAATAAAAGAGGCACTCTACACATGGACATCACCAGATGGTCAATAACAAAATCAGATTGATTATATTCTTTGCAGCTGAAGATGGAGAAGCTCTATACCATCAGCAAAAACAAGGCTGGGAGCTGGCTCAGAGAATCAGTTCCTTATCTCAAAACTGAATAAACTAGGGAAAACCACTAGGCCATTCAAGTATGACATAAATTAAATACCTTATAATTCTACAGTGGAAGTGACAAATAGATTCAAGGGATTAGATCTGGTAGACAGAGTGCCAGAGGAACTATGGACGGAGGTTCATAACATTGTACAGAAGGCGGTGACCAAAATCATCCCTAATAAAAAGAAATGAAAGAAGGCAAAGTAGTTGTCTGATGAGGCTTTACAAATAGCTGAGAAAAGAAGAGAAGCAAAAGGCAAGGGAGAAAGGGAAAGATAAACCCAACCGAATGAAGAGTTCCACAGAATAGCAAGGAGAGATACAAAAGCCTTCTTAAGCGAATAGTGCAAAAAAAATAGCAGAAAACAATGGAATGGGAAAGGCTAAAGATCTCTTTCAGAGAAGGCAATGGCACCCCATTCCAGTACTCTTGCCTGGAGTGTGGTAGGCTGCAGTCCATGGGGTCGGGAAGAGTCTGACACGACTGAGCGACTTCACTTTCACTTTTCACTTTCATGCATTGGAGAAGGAAATGGCAACCCACTCCAGTTTTCTTGCCTGGAGAATCCCAGGGATGGTGGAGCCTGGTGGGCTGCCGTCTCTGGGGTCGCACAGAGTCGGACACGACTGAAGTGACTTAGCAGCAGCAGCAGCAGCAGCAGCAGAGATCTCTTGAAGAAAATAGAGATACTACGAGAACAGTCATGAATATTCACCGGAAGGATTGATGCTGAAGCTGAAACTACAATACTTTGGCTACCTGATGTGAAGAACTGACGCATTAGAAATGACCCTGATGCTGGGAGAGATTGAAGGCAGGAGGAGAAGGGGAGAAGGGGACGACAGGATGAGATGGTTGGATGGCATCACCGACTCAATGGACATGGGTTTGTGTAAGCTCTGGGAGTTGATGATGGACAGGGAAGCCTGGCGAGCTGCAGCCCATGAAGTCACAAAGAATTGGACACGACTGACTGAACTGAACTGAAAAGGAACATTTCATTCGAAGATGGGCACAGTAAAGGACAAAATGACAAGGACCTAACAGAAGCAGAAGAAAGTAAGAAGAGGCAGAGAGAATACACAGAATTGTACAAAAAAGGTCTTAATGACTCTGATAACCACAATGGTGTGGTCACTAACCTAGAGCAAGACATTCTGGAGTGTGAAGTCAAGTGGACCTTAGGAAGCATTATTATCAACAAAGCTAGTGAAGGTGATGGAATTCTAGCTGAAACTATTGAAAATCCTAAAAGATGATACTGTTAAAGTGCTGCAATCAATATGCCAGCAAATTAGGAAAACTCAGCAGTGGCCAGAGGATTCAAAATGGTCAGTTTTCATTCTAATACAAAAGAAAATTAATGCCAACGAATGTTCAAACTACCACACAACTGCACTCATTTCACATGCTAGCAAGGTAATGCTCAAAATCCTTCAAGCTAGGCTTCAGCATTACATGAACCGAGAACTTCCACATGTACAAGGTAGATTTAGAAAAGGCAGAGGAATCAGAGATATAATTGCCAACATCCGTTGTATCATAGAAAAAGCAAGAGAATTCTAGAAGAACATCTACTGCTGCTTCATTGACTACACTAAAGCCTTTGATTGTGTGGATCACAATAAACTCTGGAAAATTCTGAAAGAGATGTGAATACCAGACCACCTTACCTGCCTCCTGAGAAGCTTGTATACAGGACAAGAAGTAACAGTTAGAACCTGACATGAAACAACAGACTCGTTCCAAATTGGGAAAGGAGTATAGCAAGGCTGTATACTGTCACCCTGCTTATTTAATTTATATGCAGAGTACATCATGCAGAATGCCAGACTGGATGAAGCACAAGTTGGAATCAAGGTTGCTGGAGAAACATCAACAACCTCAGATATGCAGATGATACCATTCTAATGGCAGAAAGTGAATAGGAACTAAACAGCCTTTTGGTGTAGGTGAAAGAGAAGAGTGAAAAAGCAGCTTAAAACTCAACATTCAAAAAATGAAGATCACGGCATCAGATCCCATCACTTCACGGCAAATAGATGAGGAAAAAGTGGGAACAGTGACAGATTTAATTTTCTAGGGCTCCAAAGTCACTGTGAATGGTTACTGTAGCCACAAAATTAAAAGACGCTTGCTTCTTGGAATAAAAGCTATGACAAACCTAGACAGAATACTGAAAAGCAGAGACATCACTTTGCCGACAAAGGTCCGTATAGTCAAAACTATGGTTTTCCCCAGTAGTTCTGTACAGGTGTGAGAGTTGGATCATAAAGAAGGCTGAGTGCTGAAGAATTGATGCTTTTGAATTGTGATACTGGAGAACACTCTTGTGAGCCCCTTGGACAGCAAGGAGATCAAACCAGCCAATCTTAAAGGAAATCAATCTTGAATATTTATTGGAAGGACTGATGCTGAAGCTCCAATACATTGACCCATCTGACGCAAAGAGCTGGACTCATTTGAAAAGACCCTGATGCTGGGAAAGATTGAGGGCAGGGAGAGAAGGGGTAGACAGAGGAGGAGATGGTAGTGTGGCATCACTGACTCATTGGCCATGAGTTTGAGCAAACTCAGGGAGATAGTGAAGGACAGGGCAGCCTGGCACGTTGCAGTTCATGGGGTCCCAGAGTCAGAACCAACTTAGTGGCTGAACAACAACATATAGTTCTTACTTAGATTTTAGTTTGGTTAGTGGTAAAGATGTTTTTTGGTCAGATTTGCATCTACTTGGACTTCATCTTTTTAATGCATAAGAATTAAGGCATTTTGACTCAATGTCTTGATAAAATGGACTTGATTTTGTACTTTCCCTTCCCCTACCATCCTGATACATTCATGTCCACTGATGCCTTTTTAGTTTGTAATCTGTTTTCTTTTTCATCACTTGTGGCATGGAATAATGGATTATATTTCTAACATGTATTCATAATATTGTGGCTGATTTTCACTTATATGCAAAAGGCAATATAAATGGAGCTAAATAGGGCTGGAAAGCAATACGATGTTGAAAGCAAGTAGTCAAAAGAATTTGTATGCGAGGCTGTTTCATTTATCCCCATCAATTTCAGTGCAAATAAGAATATGCAATCCAGTTAACTATATCATGAATATTCATGCTGGATTATCTGTATTTAGAATCCAAGGAACTATGAGCATATTTTCACATAATGCTGCATTAACATATATTTGTTTATATAATTTTGGCTTTCTTTGAATAAAAATAAATAAGTGAATACATTACATGATTGGCAAGATGCGAAGAGTGATGGAGCTTTAGCAGAGAGTCTGGTTCTCAAACCTCATTGATGGTCAGAATCATCCTCAAAGCCATTAAGAAGCCCCACTTGTACTGTTGGGGAATAACTACAAGATCATAGTGATTTCTCTTTTCTTTTCTATTCACCTCTTCCCAGGATGTGTAAAATAGCTTCCAAATCCTGATAAAGCAAACAAGACTCCCTTTTCTCCATTAGTAATACTGATTTCAGGTTGTCAGAAACTCTCTATCTTTGTTGCATTTATCTTGACTGTTAAGTCACAGTGTTAGAGTTGCATTGTCCCAACATGCCATAAACAGATAGCAGGTAAATAGAACATGTAGTAATGAAGAATACTTAGAGATTTATAGGACTTGCCCAGTGACTCAGATGGTAAAAGCATCTGCCTACAATGTGGGAGACCCGGGTCCAATCCATGGGTCAGGAAGATCCCCTGGAGAAGGAAATGGCAACTTACTCCAGTACTCTTGCCTGGAAAATCCCATGGATGGAGGGGTCTGGTAGGCTACAGTCCATGGGGTCACAGGGAATTGGACACAACACCATCTTTATGGCATAAAGTAAAGAACTAAAGAGTCTCTTGATGAAAGTCAGGAGAGTGAAAAAGTTGGCTTAAAGCTCAACATTCAGAAAACTAAGATCATAGCATCTGGTCCCATCACTTCATGGCAAATAGATGGGGAAACAGTGGAAACAGTGACTGACTTTATTTTGGGGGGCTCTAAACTCGCTGCAGATGGTGATTGCAGCCATGCAATTAAAAGACACTTACTCCTTGGAAGGAAAGTTATGACCAACCTAAACAGCATACTAAAAAGCAGAGACATTACTTTGGTAACAAAGGTCCTTCTAGTCAAGGCTATGGTTTTTCCAGTGGTCATGTATGTATGTGAGAGTTGGACTATAAAGAAAGCTGAGCATGGAAGAATTGATGCTTTTGAACTGTGGTGTTGGAGAAGACTCTTGAGAGTCCCTTGGACTGCAAGGAGATCCAACCAGTCCATCCTAACAGAGATCAGTCCTGGATGCTCATCGGAAGGATTGATTTTGAAGCTGAAACTCCAATACTTTGGCCACCTGGTGCGAAGAGCTGACTCATTGGAAAAGACTCTGATGCTGGGAGGGATTGGGGGCAGTAGGAAAAGGGGATGACGGAGGATGAGATGGTTGGATGGCATCACTGACTTGATGGACATGGGTCTGGGTGGACTCCAAGAGTTGGTGATGGACAGGGAGGCTTGGCATGCTGTGGTTCATGGGGTCATGAAGAGTCAGACATGACTGAGCAACTGAACTGAACTGAACTGAACTGAGTGACTTCACTTTCACTTTCTTTCACGTTTTTAGAGATTTATAATGTTAATGCATGAACACTCCATATATTTGATATTTGAAGAAAAAAGTATACTTTCACTTTATATAAACTATATACTTTTTATTCTATCTAAGAAGTTCTTTGGATTTCCCAGGCGGCGCTAGTGGTAAAGAACCTGCCTGCCAATTCAGGAGATATAAGAGAAGTGGATTCGATCCCTAGTTCCGGAAGATCCCCTGGAAGAGGCCATGGCAACCCACTCCAGTATTCTTGCCTGGAGAATCCTGTGGACAAAGAAGCCTAGCAGGCTATAGTCCACAAGCCTGCAAAGAGTCAGATATGACTGAAGTGACTTAGCACACAGTGAAGAAACTCCTTAACTTAGCTTGAGAAAGATGTTCCAAGTTACAAAGATAAAATAACTGTCCGAGGAACTTGTCAGAAAATAATGCAGATTAAATATCAAAACACTTGGAAATCAGGAGGGATCAGCTGACACATTGTATGATTCAGTTGAATGGGAAGATGTCTTTCTTGTCTTACAGTTTTTCCTTTTTCATATCTACTTTTATTTTTGCTTAGCATTTTCTATGCTTTCTCTTTCATCACCCTCAATTTATTCACATGAACTACTAAAAATAGTCAAAATATGAAAGGACTCATACTAACTGATTTTAAGATATGCTATGAAGCTATAGTAATCAAGATAGTGTGATATTGGTGAGAGGGTATACGTGTAGATCAATAAAACTAAAGAGAGCATCCAGAAATAAGCCCTATCCCCCTAAAACAATGATCAATTGACTTTCAACAAAGATGCCATGGTAATGGAGAGAGAATAGTCTTTTCAAAAGTGATGCTGAAAAAATTGGCTATCTATATGCCAAAGAGGTAATTTGAAATATATCATAAAGCTACTCTAATACAATAAAACTTTCAGAAGAAAACACAATATCTTAGAGAACAAAAATCATGAAGTGCCTCAAATTTTTTTTTGATAAATTTAACTTCACAAAATTAAAAAAAATTTTCCTTGAAAGATACTATTAAGAAAATAAAAAAAGTACACCATATACTGAGATGAAATATTTGCCATACATATTTGATAAAATATTTGTATTTAGTATACATAAAAACTTTTAAAACTATAAACTCAGAAAAAAAATACCAATTAAAGAAGGGACAAAGTTTTGAAAAATTCACTTCACCAAAGATGAGATAGATGTCATACAAGCTCATGAAGATATGTCCAGCATCAATAATCATTTGGGAAATGCAAACTAAAACCAAAATTTGCTACATATCTACTGGACCGGTGAAAATTAAAAACAGAAAAACAAACAATACAAGAGCTGGTGAAGGTGAAGAGTGACTGGAACTCTTGTCCATCACTTGTAGGAATGCAAAGTGATGCAGATACTTTGGGAAAACAATTAGGCTTTTTACAAAGTTAAACATACACTTCCCAGATAATCCTGCAGTACCACTCACAGCTGTTTTTGAAAGAGAAGAAAACATACAACTACACAAACATCTACATGTGACCATTTGTTGTATCTTTATTCATAACATCTAAAACTGGAAATAACCCAAGTGTCCATCAATTAAGGAACAGCTGAACAAATTATTACATATCCGTATGAAGGAATATTATTCAAAAATTAAAGAGAACAAACTGTCACTAAACCCAATAGTACTAACAAGCCTTCAAAGCATTATGGTAGGTGAAAGAAATTAGAATAAAAAAGCTTCATATTTTATTTGTGTAACATCTGAAAAAAGTAAAAGTAAGAGGCTAAAATCAGATCACTAGTTTCTCAGAAGTGGGGTAAAGCAGAGGACTGACAACTAAGCATTATGTGAGGGTTTTGGAGGGATAGTGGAAATATAATACATTTGATTGTGGTGGCAGTTAGGTTATTATACACATTTGTCAAAACTAATTGGAGACCACATTAAGAAAGGTGAGTTTTAGTAAAATCTAAGGCATGAAGCGGTGAGTAGCGAGCCACCAAGAGGAGGTACCCCACATCCAAAGTAAGGAGCAGGAGCAGCGGCTGCGCTTTGCTGGAGCAGCCGTGAAGAGATACCCCACGTCCAAGGTAAGAGAAACCCAAGTAAGACAGTAGGCGCTGAGAGAGGGCATTAGAGGGCAGACACACTGAAACCATACTCACAGAAAACTAGCCAATCTGATCACATGGCCCACAGCCTTGTCTAACTCAGTGAAACTAAGCCATGCCCGTGGGGCCACCCAAGATGGATGTGTCATAGTGGAGAGGTCTGACAGAATGTGGTCCACTGGAGAAGGGAATGGCAAACCACTTCAGAGTTCTTGCCTGGAGAACCCCATGAACAATATGAAAAGGCAAAAAGATAGGACACTGAAAGATGAACTCCCCAGGTCTGTAGGTGCCTAATATGCTACTGGAGATCAGTGGAGAAATAACTCCAGAAAGAATGAAGGGATGGAGCCAAAGAAAAAACAACACCCAGTTGTGGATGTGACTGGTGATAGAAGCAAGGTCCGATGCTGTAAAGAGCAATATTGCATAGGAACCTGGAATGTTAGGTCCATGAATCAAGGCAAATTGGAAGTGGTCAAACAGGAGATGGCAAGAGTGAACATCAACATTCTAGGAATCAGCGAACTAAAATGGACCGCAATTGGTGAATTTAACTCAGATGACCATTACATCTACTACTGTGGGCAGGAATCCCTTAGAAGAAATGGAGTAGCCCTCATGGTCAACAAAAGAGTCCAAACTGCAGTACTTGGATGCAATCTCAAAAACGACAGAATGATCTCTGTTCCTTTCCAAGGCAAACCACTCAATATCACGGTAATCCAAGTCTATGCCCCAACCAGTAACGCTGAAGAAGCTGAAATTGAATGGTTCTATGAAGACCTATAAGACCTTTTAGAACTAACACTCCAAAAAGATGTGCTTTTGATTATAGGGGACTGGAATGCAAAAGTAGGAAGTCAAGAAACACCTGGAGTAACAGGCAAATTTGGCCTTGGAGTACAGGATGAAGCAGGACAAAGGTTAATAGAGTTCTGCCAAGAAAATGCACTGGTTCTAGCAAACACCCTCTTCCAACAACACAAGAGAAGACAGACTCTACAAATGGACATCACCAGATGGTCAACACCAAAATCAGATTGATTATATTCTTTGGAGCCAAAGGTGGAGGAGCTCTATACAGTCAGCAAAAACAAGACCAAGAGCAGACTGTGGCTCAGATCATGAACTCCTTATTGCCAAATTCAGACTTAAATTGAAGAAAGTGGGGAAAACCACCAGACCATTCAGGTATGACCTAAATCATATCCCTTATGACTATACAGTGGAAGTGAGAAATAGATTTAATGGACTAGATCTGAAAGACAGAGTGCCTGATGAACTATGGATGGAGGTTCGTGACATTGCATAGGAGACAGGGAGCAAGACCATTCCCAATAAAAAGAAAAGCAAAACGTAAAATGGCTGTCTGAGGAGGCCATGCAAATTGCTGTGAAAAGAAGAGAAGAAAAAAGCAAAGGAGAAAAGCAAAGATATACTCATTTGAATGCAGAGTTCCAAAAAATAGCACAGAGAGATAAGAAAGCCTTCCTCAGTGATCAGTGCAAAGAAATAGAGGAAAACAACAGAATGGGAAAGACTAGAGATCTCTTCAAGAAAATAAGAGATACCAAGGGAGCATTTCATGCAAAGATGGGCTCAATAAAGGACAGAAATGGTATGGACCTAACAGAAGTAGAAGATATTAAGAAGATGTGGCAAGAATACACAGAAGAACTCTACAAAAAAGATCTTCATGACCCAGATAATCATGATGGTATGATTACTCACCTAGAGCCAGACATCCTGGAATGTGAAGTCAAGTGGGCCTTAGAAAGCATTACTACAAACAAAGCTAGTGGAAGTGATTAAATTCCAGTTGAGCTATTTCAAATCCTAAAAGATGATGCGGTAAAACTGTTGCACTCAATATGCCAGAAAATTTGGAAAACTCAGCAGCGGCCACGGCCCTGGAAAAGGTCAGTTTTCATTCCAATCCTAAAGAAAGGAAATGCCAAAGAATGTTCAAACTACCGGACAATTGCACTCATCTCATGTGCTAGCAAAATAATGATCAAAATTCTCCAAGCCAGGATTCAGCAATACGTGAACTGTGAACTTTCAGATGTTCAAGGTGGTTTTAGAAAAGGTAGAGGGACCAGAGATCAAATTGCCAACATCCACTGGATCATCGAAAAGCAAGAGAGTTCCAGAAAAACATCTATTTCTGCTTTATTGACTATGCCAAAGCCTTTGAGTGTGTGGATCACAATAAACTGTAGAAAATTCTTCTAAAGATGGGAATACCAGACCACTTTAACTGCCTCTTGAGAAATCTGTATGCAGGTCAGGAAGCAACAGTTAAAACTGGACATGGAACAACAGACTAGTTCCAAATAGGAAAAGGAGTATGTCAAGGCTGTATATTATCATCCTGTTTATTTAACTTATATGCAGAGTACATCATGATAAATGCTGGGCCGGATGAATCAGAAGCTGGAATCAAGATTGCCAGGAGAAATATCAATAACCTCAGATATGCAGATGACACCACCTTTATGACAGAAAGTGAAAAGCAACTAAAGAGCCTCTTGATGAAAGTGAAAGAGGAGAGTAAAAAGTTGGTTTAAAGCTCAACATTCGGAAAACAAAGATCATGGCATCTGGTCCCATCACTTTATGGGAAATAGATGGGGAAACGGTAGAAATAGTGGCTGACTTTATGTCTTGGGCTCCAAAATCACTGCAGGTGGTGACTGCAGCCATGAAATTTAAAGATGATTGCTCCTTGGAAGGAAAGTTATAACCAACTTAGCTGCTGCTAAGTCGCTTCAGTCGTGTCTGACTCTGTGCGACACCATAGACGGCAGCCCACAAGGCTCCCCTGTCCCTGGGATTCTGCAGGCAAGAACACTGGAGTGGGTTGCCATTTCCTTCTCCAATGCAGGAAAGTGAAAAGTGAAAGTGAAGTCGCTCAGTCGTGTCCGACTCTTCGTGACCCCATGGACTGCAGCCTACCAGGCTCCTCCGTCCACGGGGTTTTCCAGGCAAGAGCACTGGAGTGGGGTGCCATCGCTTTCCAGCATATTAAAAAGCAGAAACATTACTTTGCCATCAAAGGTCCGTCTAGTCAAGGCTATGGTTTTTCCAGTAGTCATGTATGTATGTGAGAGTTGGACTGGAAAGAAAGCTGAGTGCTGAAGAATTGATGCTTTTGAACTGTGGTGTTTTGGAAGACTCTTGAGAGTCCTTCGGACTACAAGGAGATGCATCCAGTCCATCCTAAAGGAGATCAGTCCTGGGTGTTCATTGGAGGGACTGATGTTAAAGCTGAAACTCCAAACTTTGGCCACCTTATGTGAAGAGCTGATTCATTTGAAAAGACCCTGATACTGGGAAAGATTGAGGGCAGGAGGAGAAGGGGATGACAGGATGAGATTGTTGGATGGCATCACTGACTCAACGGACATGAGTTTGAACAAACTCTAGGAGTTGGTGATATACAGGGAGGCCTGGCATGCTGCAGTCCATGGGGTCGAAAAGGGTCAGACATGACTGAGCGACTGAACTAACTGAACTGAATATATGTAAATTCTATCTTGGTAAACCTCACTTAATAAAAGCAAAATGATGACTCAGAGAAGTGAAAAATATACATCATTGTGGAACTAAATTCATCACAGACACAATTTTAAACTCCTCTGTAACACAATGCGTTCAAAGAATTACCATCAAGAATATAACCCTGGCAGCCTGGTTAGGAATTGGAGGTGATTCCAGTGCAGTGGTATAGCACGAGATCTAGTCTTGAAAGAAACTTCATCTGGAGGACTGTGGTGAGACTAGAGTTGCTGGCTTGCACTCTAGAATAATTTATGGATAGGTAGGAAGCTTAACAACTCCTGTTCCTGATGCTCACCCTGTCAGATCTGCTATTTCACTGATCTCCTCACTATCCTATATTAAAATAAAATAGAGAGAAATAGTAATGAGTGCAGGGAATTTGAGTCAACATCTTGGGTGTTACATATTTGTTGTATAAATTGAAGCTGAGTCCTTTACCATTTTTAAGACAAGATATTTTTCATCTATAGAATTAAGGTACTAAAATCCACCTCATGGAGTTATCTAATAAGTAAAATAATGCACCTGGAAACCTTTCATAGACTCATGTGCTTGCCTGCTCAGTCGTGTCCAACTCTTTGCAACCCCATGGACTGTAGCCTGCTATTCTCTGCTGTCTGTGGGGTTAGCCTGGCAAGAATACTGGAGTGGGCTGCCATTTCCTTTTCCAGGGGACCTTTCCAACTCAGGAATTGAACTTGTGTCTCCTGTGGCTCCTGCACTGGCAGGCAGATTCTTTGCGACTTGGGCCACCCGGGAAGCCATAAAATACACAGCCTTATTTATATATCATTAGTAGTAGTAGTCAGAGAGGGCAATGGCACCCCCCTCCAGTACTCTTGCCTGGAAAATCCCATGGACGGAGGAGCCTGGTGGGCTGCAGTCCATGGGGTCGCTAAGAGTCAGACATGACTGAGCGACTTCCCTTTCACTTTTCCCTTTCATGCATTGGAGAAGGAAATGGCAACCCACTCCAGTGTTCTTGCCTGGAGAATCCCAGGGACGGGGGAGCCTGGTGGGCTGCCGTCTATGGGGTCGCACAGAGTCGGACACGACTGAAGCGACTTGGCAGCATCAGCAGTAGCAGCAGTAGTAGTAGTCAGAAGTTTACCCTCACTGAATCCTGGATTCATTCTGCTGTATTCTTTTTAGTAACAATCAGATCATTGTACAAGTTTTCCATAGTTTTAAGATGATGAAAAGAATCTGATGGAAAACAAAAATGAGTCAAGGGATGGGGAAGAAGCACTCAGAAGAAAGGTCAAAGTGGTGGGAGAGAGTTAAACTGAAAGAAGATTATGATTGGAATTGATTCCATCATTGTTTTCTTGTGGAGAATGGAGGGCAGTTGTTAGTCATCACTGAGTCATAAACAAAACAGAACAGGCGCACATTGACAAATCATAGAAAATACAATAGAGTTAAGTAAGCAGGAAAACTTCCTGAATATAATGGCAGTTACGTACTGAAACAGCCTTCAAGAGGAAGCCTTACTCTCCTGGAAATCATCAGTAAAATCATCTAGAGTTCATATACACACTGAGTAGGGGGGTCAGGTCAACTGGTGAGGTGGTATCTACCTGTCTGTTATAACAGTGAGCACAGATATGTTCCTTCACAAAGGAGAATTATGCAGAGCTGTCTGAGAGCTCAAGTGTGGCTCTCCGGATTGTCAAGGTTATTTCTCCCGGTTGGTCTATGGACTGCTTCAATCAGAATTATTACCTTCTTGTTAACAACAGCAGATTTCTTGATGCCACCACACCAGCAATACCTAGATTGTCTGAGAGTTGGACACAAAGTTTAATAAGTACCGAAAGTGATTCAGATGCACAACAGAGATTGAGAACTGCTGTTTTAAACATATAACCTAATCATCTGAGTCACTGCAAAATTATGTGAAACTTGAATAATATTTCCTAGATGTCACCTGAGTTCTCTAGCTTCTACCTGGTTTAGCAAATCTCCATAATGCTTTAATTGGTAGTCAATACTTTCATACATTTATAAGAAATTAATGTTTTGCTTATTTATCATTTGGCTCTCTAATGGTCCAGCTGTGAGGAAGCAAACAAGTCCAGCCTCCACCAGCTGACACACCTTCTTTTCTATGCATATCACCATCTGGTTGACTCTTCTAAAGGCAGTTAGGAGAAGAGTATTCATAAAAATAAATATTTAATAACTACCTGAAAACTTATTAAAAGGACATGCAGGTCTTTTTCCTTAAGTAATAATAGAGGAGGAGATACAGGATTTTTATGGCAGTGAAATATTCTGCATGGTACTATGGTGGTGGATATAAAACATCATACATTTGTCAAAACCCATAGAATGTACTACACAAAGTATGAATACTAGCTAAAACTATGAACACTAGTTGATAACAATGTATCAATGTTTGCTTACTAATTGTTAAGTAAGATGATAGAACTAAGAAAAACTAGATGAGGGGAGAGGAAATATATATATATGTTTGCATTCTCCCCTCTCTTACTGATCCAAGAAAAGTTGATTTTTCAGTCTGTTCAGTTTTATCCTTGCTATTAGGATGAAGAGGCCACTTTTCAGTTCCATGCACATGAAGCTGGAAACCAGAAGTTTGAGCTGCATTTTAAGAATCTAAGCTGCAAAAATAATTTAAATTAAAAATTAGCAGATCTACGAGTTTATGACAAACAAAAAGACACTTATTTTTAAATTAACCATAATGCTTAAAATTTTTCTTTGCATTAATAAATATTTTTTCTTTCATATTGAAAAACCAAAAAGCAAAATAAAATTGGGTTGAAATGAATATCTCAGGCTTAAAGAAATTTGTATTCCTAGAAGAGGTAAAGCATAAGTCAAAATGAATGAGGTCATTCTCTTCTCTGAGTCTTACAAGAAAATAAAACTTGGTAGGCTTTTGCTTCCAATTGAATATATTTGGGAAAAGGAGACCAATGAAAATGCTTATTGTTGGAAGGCGTGATAGAAACATTGAGCTCTGGTGACAGACCAGTGCTGCTGTTGCATTCTGTCCATTGGATCGATGCTCTAAAATTCATCCTTTAGTATTTAGGCTCAGGCTGTTTCTGAGTTTCCCCCAGTTCTTTGGGCCATGTTAGTTGTTTTCATATTCTAGCCTTATACTCACTCTTAGTGTCTGCTTCAGAGTCAGTCTGCTCCAAATCCCTGCCCTCATGGAGCTTATTTTCTGGTGAGAGCAGATGAACATAATATAAAATCAAAGTGGAGAGGAAATACAGATTATATAATATAGTCACAGAGAAGGCAATGGCACCCCACTCCAGTACTTTTGCCTGGAAAATCCCATGGACAGAGGAGCCTGGTAGGCTGCAGTCCATGGGGTCACTAGAGTCGGACATGACTGAGTGACTTCACTTTAACTTTTCACTTTCATGCATCGGAGAAGGAAATGGCAACCCACTCCAGTGTTCTTGCCTGGAGAATCCCAGGGACGGGGGAGCCTGGCGGGCTGCCTTCTCTGGGGTCGCACAGAGTCGGACACGACTGAAGCGACTTAGCAGCAGCAGCAGCAATATAGTCACATGATGGTAAAGGCAATGGATTAAAAACCAAGGAAAAAGGATAGGCAGTGTGCATGAGGGGGACATTCAACTTTGAAACTAGACAAGGAATACCTCATTTACGTGTGATATTTGAGAAGTGACTGGAAGAATATGAGGAAACAAGCCCTGTGGATCTATGTGGGGAGAGAATTCCAGACGGAGCAAAGATCAGATGCAAACACGAGGTGCAAACACATGGTACAGTGGGTGTGTTCCAGAAAGAGCCAGAGCGGAGCCAGCCAAGGGCAGAGTGGAAGGTGAGGTGAGAACGATGGTGGGGGAGGTTTAGTGAGAAAGCAGGCAGTTCGCAGTGGAGTTTATCAACAGGCAAGGATTATAACCAAAACTGAAAACATTATACCCAGAGAAGGAAAACATATGGTATTTATTACACACTTCCAGATAAAAGAAATATTTGTGGGCACAGCTTTTCCTACTGGATCTTGAGTATGGATACTTAGTCTGACACATCTTTAATTCCTATAACAATTGGGACACTTACTTAACAAAGAATAAGCACTCAGTGGATATTCTATTGAATACATGAATAAACTGACTGAATTAAATTAAAATAAATAAATACTCAAAGAAACTGTCTTAAGTGGAGTGGAACTTTGTTGGCTTTCTTGGTTGAGAATCCCCAAATCTGAGTTGGTTTCTGACATGCAGGGGCACCAGGGCCTGAATTCTCTCCCTCTCCTAGCAGCTCTGCTTGGTAGGAGCTGTGTCAGCTTCATTCTCAGGCTTCATGTGTGAAATGACACTAGGGGTAGCATCAGTGTACGTACTTTTGGATTCAAGACAACAGGAGAAAATTGATAAGAGAGGAAGATTGAGACAGAGGGAAGAAGCTGAGTCTATCCTACAATCAGGAGAGTCTTGGGACTGGTTCCTATCAGCCCAAATTGGATGAACTAGTAGAGCCAAGGAGAAGGAATATGATAATCAACTAAGTGGGCAGAGTCCACTTCTAGAGCTAGTTGCCCGAGAAAATTCAATTCATATTTTATGACAAGAAAGAATAGATAGAGGCCAATAAAATGGCAGCAGATGTTCACTTTAAAGAGGAATTTGTACTGCCTTAAATCAGTAGATCTTAATTTTATGTTTCCTGGGCAAGGCCAGATTCTATGAGATCACAAAAGACATACTAGCCTTCCAAGCTAAGTCTAACATGAACTCTGTTCATATACCAGCATGTTCTAGTGGTTAACAAAAAGTGGTTATCATTAATGGCTCAGTAATGTGCATAATGATAAGTTTAAAATAATACATAAAATCCTTTAATTTCAGGAGCAAGTAAATAATCCATTAAAGAATTTAGTTGTTGAGGCTTGGCTGTATTCTTATCTCCTTTGCATTCATCCACTCATTTTAAGTTATAAGCTTTTGAGCCTTTGCATAATGTTTAATTAAAATCTAATTTATTATTAAGATCTTGTGAGGATGGACTATGCCCTATGTATTAGTTTTCTATAGTTGCATAAAAGTTACCCCCAAACAGTTGATTGAATAACATTTATTATCTCACAGTATCTGGCTTTGTTGTGAGCCTCTGGGTTAGCTCAGGTTTTCTCATGGCTCCGAGTTTCTCATGAGGCTGCAGTTTCCAAAATACCAGCTGGGGCTAGAGTCACTGGTTACATCAAACCTCAGTTGTGGGAAGATTTGCATCCAAAGTTATTCCCAGAGCCGTTGCCAGACCGCATGTAATCACTGACTGACCACACACATCAGTTTCTTACCAAGTGGGCCTTCCTATGAGGCAGCTTGCAACATGGCAGCAGGCTTCGCCACAGTGAGGGCTCTGAGGAAAAGGGAGCAAGACACACCCAAGACGGAAGCTAGAGTCTCTGTAATTTAATCTTGGTAATGACAACCCATGGTTTCTTCACTATTTTGTGAGAAGAAAGCTGCCGTGTACACCTTATATTTGAGAGAAAGGGATACAGACACCAGGAAGCAGGAATCACCTGGGACTGATCTAAGGTTGCCTACCATGTTCTGGACATCTCACCTATTTAAAAAGTAGTGAACCAAAGGGGGTATCAATAAATACTTGTGAATCGACAAGGGCCCCTTTAAAATTAATTATATTTCTGTAAAGAAATACAATGTTTTATATTGTACTAATATTTATATTATTAGAGTGCAACCTAATAATCTAATTTTAGAAAAGTCATTTTTACCTTCAGAAAGCTTTTGTATTATTTAGTATATAAGTGGCATTAACCTATTTTGACAAGCCTTCAAAGAGTTAAATATAATCTGGATGTATGATAAGCAAAATTAGGTGATACTTCATTTTAATGAGATTATGCTCATAGGTTTTTGTTCTTCCTAACTGAATACTCTAATTTGAAATGCTTTAGTACATTTGTCCTTCTCTTAGGTTAACTTTATCCTTAAAATTTTTTTTACATTTGTAAAGCATATACAAATATTATTTGCATTTACTTTGAGTCTCTAGAATTTCTGTAAAATAGAGTCTGAATTTTTATTTAAAATTAGAAGCATAATCTGTAGAGAAAAAGGGCCCAATGTTTACAAAATTAGATCTAACCTATGAGTTTATTTTCAACCCATATATTTCTCAATTTGCTGGATAATTTAAAAAAAAGGTCATAAGACAGAAATACTTCTGTTTTTTTCTGATTTGTTTTCCTGCTTCAACATTCACTTTCTAAGAAGAATGATTGAAAAGAAAGGATTGAGAAGTTGATAAATCCTGATTTTAATACCTACTAAATGTGTTGCTGCACGGTAACTCTGAAGCTCTGTATGTAAATCAGAAATAGGCATGTTCACATAATAATAAAGCCTGAATGAGATGAGACATATGAAACGCTTTGTAAATTGCAAAGTAATATAGAAATAGAGTTTATGACCACTAGGTAACTGAAAAGGCACAAAAATATAGATGCTCTCTAATGCCTTGATAGTTGTTTAATAAATTAGGATTTCTGGTTTGTAATAATACCTATTCTCATCATTTATGAAATGCTTTCTCTGGATCAACTTTTGTGACAAATGGAATATAAAGATGAAAAACACACAAACCTTTCCTGAAAGTTTTATGGATGAAAATTGCAACACAACATGACATTTAATAAAACTGAGCAAAGTTTCAAAGATCTAACATCAGATCATCTGATTAAGTCTTTAGTTAATAGTTATAACTAAATCTTGTCAGAGGCAAATATCTCTTCTCCAATCAATTCTGAAGG
The DNA here is from genome assembly GCF_029407905.1 of Bubalus kerabau. NCBI lineage: Eukaryota > Metazoa > Chordata > Mammalia > Artiodactyla > Bovidae > Bubalus > Bubalus kerabau. The sequence continues at coordinate 101,733,045 of NC_073624.1, forward strand.
TAATGATTAGATAAAGAATATCTTTAGATTGCATCACTCCACAAGTTTCATTTCAGAATGTAATAATATTTTTCAGATGCAGCAGTAATTTTACTTGAAAGTCCTGCGGAATTTTTTTATAAATATATTATTTATGGTAATAAATAGAGATATTTAGGATGTTGACATTTTAAGACAATAATTAATAAAGAATATTATTTCTTCCTAATTGTGATAATAAACAGTAGTGTTTTTGTCATTTATTAAACACCAAACTTTTGCAGTTGTCTGAATGGATGCTTCCTCCAGGAGAAAATAAGTTAACCACCTACTTAAACAATAATAATATATCCATTGTAATAGTTGATATCTATATCAATCTTTATAAGTTAGCTTTGGCTGGGGAACAAGCAACTCAGTAAATCAAAGTGGTTTATGTTAACAAATATCTATTTATTTCTCATGTTGCATGGAGCTTGTAGTTTGTCTATTGTCTCTGTTATAGGTCTATGGTTTTAACTGAAGGTCTAATCCACTTGATATTTTATTCTGTGATCCAGGCTGAAGGAACAGGTTCTATCTGAGATACTCTATTCTTGGGGCACAGGACAAAAGCACAAGACTGACCAAGCTGAACTAGTCCATTTGCATTAAAGCTTTTGCTAATTTGTGGCATCCATGCAAAAACTAATCAAAGTAAATCACAAGACCAACCTTCCACCACTGGGGTGGGAAAGGAAGGAAACATTTTCACAAAATTAAAATCTACAGCAAAAGTCTATGAGTAGATATAGTAGAAATTATGTCCTCATTTTAAAGATGTACAAACTGAAGTATACAACCTAAGGGTCAGTATGACTTAGTAGTTGAGAACAACTACTGAATGTTGAGTCAAACAGATCTGAAGCTGATTCCTAACTCTGCCACTTGCTGCTTTGTGATCTTTGGTGTGTATGCATCCTAACTTGCTCCAGTCTTGTCTGACTCTGTGCGACCCTATGAAGTATTAGCCCATCTGGCTCCTCTGTTTATGGGATTCTCCAGGCAAGAATACTGGCGTGGGTGGCCATGTCCTGCTGCAGGGGATCTTCCTGACCCAGGGATTGAACCAGCATTTCTTAAGTATCCTGCATTGGCAGGCGGTTGGTTTTTTTTTTTTTTTTTTTTCACCACTTGTGTCACCTGGGAAACCCTATGGTCTTTGGCAGTGATCTCTTTATCTGTCTCCCCAGTAGCTCAGACGGTAAAGATTCTACCTGCAATGCAGGAGACTTGGGTTTGATCCTTGGGTCAGGAAGATCCCCTGGAGAAGGAAATGCAACCCAATCCAGTATTCTTGCCTGGAGAATTTCAGGGACAGAGGAGCCTGGTGCACTACAGTCCATGGGGTTGCAAAGAGTCAAAATCGAATGAGCAACTTTCACTTTCTCTTCTTTCTTTATCTGTAAAATGGTGGGAATAATTCATATTACAAGATATTTACTAATATTTAATCAAATAAAAAACATGAAGAAACTAGCACAGTGTCTAGAAGATACCAATCATTCCCTAGATATCACCATTATTTTCATTAAAATAGACTTCCTAAGTCACTCTGTGAGTGAGAAGAGCTGTAATGGAACTCAAAATTGGTGCTCCAGTCTTGTGTTCTTTCAGAATATTTATTTGTCTCCATGTTAAGTAGTCCTTCCCAGATAATAGTTAACTAATAAGTCAATCCAATTGGTAATACATGGAGATTTCAAAAATATTATACAGAATGGTTCCAAGGAAGTATGAAAAGTTTGAACTGGGGTATATCTGTAATACTATTTCATAAAATATGAATAAATAAGAGCATTGTGTTAATAGATTTTTAATAATGTAATTGTGTACCTTGCAATATCATATACATCAAGGCTGTATATTGTCATCCTGCTTATTTAACTTACATGCAGAGTACATCATGAGAAACTCTGGGCTGGATGAAGATTGCTGGGAGAAATATCAATAACCTCAGATATGCAGATGACACCACCATTACGGCAGAAAGCGAAGAACTAAAGAGCCTCGTGATGAAAGTGAAAGAGGAGAGTGAAAAGTGGGCTTAAAGCTCAACATTCAGAAAACTAAGATCATGGCATCCAGTCCCATCACTTCATGGCAAATAGATGGGGAAACAGTGGAAACAGTGACAGACTTTGTATTTTGGGGCTCTAAATGCACTGCAGATGGTGACTGCAGCCATGAAATTAAAAGACGCTTACTCCTCGGAAAAAAAGTTATGACCAACCTAGACAACATATTAAAAAGCAGAGATATTGCTTTGCCAACAAAGGTCCGTCTAGTCAAAGCTATGGTTTTCCCAGTAGTTATGTATGGATGTGAGAGCTGGACTGTAAACAAAGCTGAGTGCTGAAGAATTGATGCTTTTGAACTGTGGTGTTGGAAATGAGTCTTGAGAGTCCCTTGGACTGCAAGGAGATCCAACCAGTACATCCTAAAGTAAATCAATCCTGAGTGTTCATTGGAAGGACTGATGTTGAAGTTGAAACTCCAATACTTTGGCCACCTGACGTGAAGAAGTGACTCACTTGAAAAGACCCTGATGCTGGGAAAGATTGAAGGTGGGAGGAGAAGGGGACGGCATATGATGCGATGGTTGGATGGCATCACCAACTCAATGGACATGAGTCTGAGTAAACTCCAGGAGTTGGTGATGGACAGGGAGGCCTGGCGTGCTGCAGTCCATTGGGTTGCAAAGCATCAGACATGACTGAGTGACTGAACTGAACTGAAATGAACTGCAATATCATGAAGCACTTGGTAAATTGCCATGTTCATTTTTTAAATAATTATTTTAAAATAAATATCATTTGGTACTGTTTCTCTCTTACTAACCAGTAGGCTTTTTATCAACATTTTAGTTGTCTTCTGAGACCTGCAGTTAGCATATGAGATATTTTTTAAGTTTAAATATCAAATACATTGGTTCTTTACCTTGACTTTCATTAAATAAATGTGATTTTTTAAAAGGTGTTTTCAAATAACCTTGTCATGTTCCTCAGGACAATAATTTTACAATATGAATTATATAAATCAATCACTCTGTGTCAAATTGTCCTTTTTATATGGAAATGTAGATAAAAACACTGATATAGGCAAATCCAATAGAACAAGGCCTAAACAAGGACATAATTAATACAAACCCAACAAATTGTTAGAAAATCTCATATGGATAGTGCTTACTAAGATTAAAGAACTTTACCATGTTATAAACTTATTTTGAAAACTAATTTTCCTTTTGATTTATGATGAATATCTAGAATGCCAAAGGAATCAAGCAAAGAATAACATAATGTAGTTATTCTTTATGTAGAATGTAGAAACTTTTATTTTTCAGTTAAATGGAACTAATTCACTAGTGTGATAATAGCTCATAAATTTCTTTCCCTGCATTCTCAACATCAAAATGCAAGTACTCAGGTGAGCAATTAAAGTTGAGACACACTTTGGACAAGCTGCTGTAGAGAACTAAAAGAAAATGAAAAGCATTACTTGGCTTTGATTCATGTGAGACAATCAATGACCAAACAAGCCACTTAAAAACAAAACAAAACAATCAAACAACAACAACAAAAGACAATATAAAAAATGGATAAATTTATTGTTTCTTATAAAAAAGAGTTCATACTACAGTCAGAATGAGCTAAAAGATATTTATTTTAGGCCACCTATTAACTCACTGGCTCCTTATATAAGGATATTCTTTGCAACCTGAATATTTTAAAAAAACAATTTCTTATAACACCAAAGAATTCAGTGTCAGAACAACCAGATGCTGAAATTAGGAATTCTAAAGCAACTCTACAAAGAATCTTCCTCAGCATTATTTAAGTTTTATGAGAAGTAGAAATACTTGGCAAATGGAATTTAATGACAAAAAATTATACAAACAACACTTTAAGAGAATTGGCCACCAAATTGGTTGAGCTGAATCTTCTCTGAGGTTCCTTGAAGCATAAAATACAGTAAGTCTATGATAGAATAGACTCAGTTGCATATAGGTAGTATTGCTATGCATTTTGGATTATGGAAAATAATATTTATTAGACAAGCTGAGAACAGAAGCACCTGTACTGCTAGAATCACAGAGAATTCATAAACTGGTTACTCTTGCATAATATAGTTAAACTTGATAACAAGAAGATGTCATGGAAAATTCTATGAAAGAAGAAAATTAAAAACTTGAAGTCTTAACCTATCTTTTGATTGGAGTCTGGGAACTAGTCCTGTGCCATCCCTAAAAACCCAAGATACCTCATGAAAATATGAAGTCAAGCATCAAAGTAGATTGGGATTCAGGTGGTAAATCGTGCAACTCAATTAATGTACTCAATAGTTTTTACAAAATATGTGTTATTCCAAGCAAAACTGAGCATAAACACCATGAGTTTCATTTTCAGGAAATTTAGAAGAATAAATAAGAAATTGGCCCATGTAGATAAAATTTAATTTTGTGAGATTGTATCTTTGAGACTCATCCATAACGCCATTTTTCATAGTCTATTCTGAAAATGAAAATGTTTATGTTATTTTGGTAAGATTATGGATTAAATAATATTTCTCTGCAATTATTATAATGTTGCAATTCACAAATGATAAATCTATTGGTTTCCAGATGGATAGTCTTCCTTAGTAAAACCTGGAGCCTGCTTATCTTCTTTAGTTCCTAAGACACTATTCCATAACAATTCCCATATTTTCAAACTTCTTACTTGAAACTTATTCTCTTGTAGAAAAAGACTTGTCCTTCCACATCATAAAAGAAGTGGAACCAATGAGATTAATAGTCTCAATTGACCACCTTTGTAATTTTACCTCTTTCTGTCCAGCTTCAAATGAAGTGGATTCCCGTTTGTCCAAAACCAACCCACATGTTTGTGATTTGAACCCATTTCTTATCCTGTCTTTGCAAATTTCAATCCTATCTCCACTTACTTGATCAATATTCCTTCATACTCTCTTCAACCTCTTTATTCACTTTCTTCCCACCACCTCCTGCCCCTCAGATCATAAGCATAAACTAAGTAACAAACAAGCAAATCAAAACCAAACTCAGACAAACAAATAGAAACCTTTCTAATGACCTCCAAAAACTGCAAACCCAATAGATTTTTTTTTCTTTTTGCCTTTAACTTATTGCACCTCTTGGCTATTAGTCTCTTTTGACATTTTCTAAAGCCTTGTCATTTTCATACAACTTTCTTTTGATTCTCTTCACAACTTCTGGCCACTGCTATTTATTTCTTCTAAGATTTTTTTTCTCTAACTATAATGAACTGTGGTGTTGGAGAAGACTCTTGAGAGTCCCTTGGACTGCAAGGAGATCCAACCAGTCCATTCTGAAGGAGATCAGCCCTTGGATTTCTTTGGAGGGAATATTGCTGAAGCTGAAACTCCAGTACTTTGGCCACCTCATGTGAAGAGTTGACTCATTGGAAAAGACTTTGATGCTGGGAGGGATTGGGGTCAGGAGGAGAAGGGGAGGACAGAGGATGAGATAGCTGGATGGCATCACCGACTCGATGGACATGAGTCTGAGTGAACTCCAGGAGTTGGTGATGGACAGGGAGGCCTGGCGTGCTGTGATTCATGGGGTCACAAAGAGTCGGACATGACTGAGCAACTGAACTGAACTGAACTGAACTGAACTATAATGAAAATTAGAGTTTCCTTCCATTCTGTCCTAAGTCTACCATAATTCTCATCTACATGTCACCATGAGTGAACCTCTACTTGAATATCATTTTATCCATACATTTATGTTCTGTCACAAATTCCCAAAACATAGAAGTTAAGATCATGAATTTGGGAGTCAGATAGATTATGAATTAAGTTCTACCTCTTTTTACATATAGACTTCTGAACTCTACCTCTCTGCCTGGTTCAGGTGGATGTTCCAGCTCTGGGTCTGCCTTTATCCTCTGCCTTCTATTAGTGTTGGGGCTATGCTTATGTCTTCTGCCAATCCCATTGGACTATGAGAGTATGCATGGTGGTGAGAACTTCATCAGTGTCTCTCTTATAAATGGCACAGTAACTAGAACATCTGTGGAGTTGACAGTTGTGGCAACCTGCCATCAACTGAGTCTCTATGTTTGAGTTGAGTAATATTAATACTTCTTCTCTGACTCTAACCCCACTCTAGTGGTTATCAAAAGCTTTTAAAAGATGCTTTATTCTAGCATTATGCTATAATACTGGTAAAACTAGAACTGGTTTCTACTTTCCTTTCAGCAGCAGCACCACCATTCATAAATGGCTTTTTGATAAATTAACCTTTAAATTCATCTCTAAAATGATGTGCTCAAGGAAATATGTTAAGGCACTGTAAGAAAAACTTACATTCTATTTATATTCAGATATATTATTTAAGATAAAACAGAAGAAATTAACATTATGAATGTTTCACATTCATATTAATAGTTCAGTTCAGTCACTCAGTCGTGTCCGACTCTTTGCGACCCCATGAATCGAAGCACGCCAGGCCTCCCTGTCCATCACCAACTCCCGGAATTCACTCAGACTCACGTCCATCGAGTCAGTGATGCCATCCAGCCATCTCATCCTCTGTCCTCCCCTTCTCCTCTTGCCCCCAATCCCTCCCAGCATCAGAGTCTTTTCCAATGAGTCAACTCTTCGCATGAGGTGGCCAAAGTACTGGAGTTTCAGCTTTAGCATCATTCCTTCCAAAGAAATCCCAGGGCTGATCTCCTTTAGAATGGATTGGTTGGATCTCCTTGCAGTCCAAGGGACTCTCAAGAGTCTTCTCCAACACCACAGTTCAAAAGCATCAATTCTTTGGCGATCAGCTTTCTTCATAGTCCAACTCTCACATCCATACATGACCACAGGAAAAACCATAGCCTTGACTAGACGAATCTTTGTTGGCAAAGTAATGTCTCTGCTTTTGAATATGCTATCTAGGTTGGTCATAACTTTCCCTTCAAGGAGTAAGGGTCCTTTAATTTCATGGCTGCAGTCACCATCTGCAGTGATTTTGGAGCCCCCAAAAATAAAGTCTGACACTGTTTCCACTGTTTCCCCATCTATTTGCCATGAAGTGATGGGACCAGATGCCATGATCTTTGTTTTCTGTTGAAAACGAAGCTTCAACAGAATGTTGAGCTTTAAGCCAACTTTTTAACTCTCCACTTTCACTTTCATCAAGAGGCTTTTTAGTTCCTCTTCACTTTCTGCCATAAGGATGGTGTCATCTGCATATCTGAGGTGATTGATATTTCTCCCGGCAATTTTGATTCCAGCTTGTGTTTCTTCCAGTCCAGCATTTCTCATGAAGTACTCTGCATATAAGTTAAATAAACCGGGTGACAATATCCAGTCTTGATGTACTCCTTTTCCTATTTGGAACCAGTCTGTTGTTCCATGTCCAATTCTAACTGTTGCTTCCTGACCTGCATACAGGTTTCTAAAGAGGCAGGTCAGGTGGTCTGGTATTCCCATCTCTTTCAGAATTTTCCACAGTTTATTGTCATCCACACAGTCAATAGTAGTATGAGTATATAATTTGTAACTGAATATACATAGATTAAGTTGTGGGTTGTTCACTATGCTATGTTGACTGCTAGTCAACATAGCCTTTTGCATGAATTAAATATTAACTCCTCTCTCTGCAGACAGTTACAATCCCATAACAAGGCACATAGCTTAGTGAGCAGTGTGTTTCTACCTCAGTCTCCCTCTAGAGTACATTCTATGTCACAGGATAAGACATCTACACATTTATGGAAGTGTCCATGAATGTTCAAAAGTATTTTATTGATGAAGTGACAAATCATTGTCTAGCTTTGAGGGAATTTTGACAACTTTCAAAACCATTCTAAGTTATAACTGTAAGCTTCAAACTTAAAAATATGAGATGATAATTATTTCTAGATTTTTTACCATTTGAGTGACCTGGGAAGCCTAATTCTAGATAGGCAGGACATTACTTAATGATAGATACTTAAAGGGTAATTTGATTCATCTTCATGTGACTAAATAGTTGGTTTATGGGATGTAACCCCTTGGAGCTATGCTACCACAAATACAGTTACAGTTCATCATCCATTCACATTCATTTATTAAATTTATTATTACATTTCCTGGGACAGCCCTGGTGGTCCAGTGGCTAAGACTCTGCAGTACTAGTGCAGGGGACCCAGGTCAGATTCCTGGTCAGGGAAATAGATTGCTCATGCTGCAAGTAACGAGCCCAAGTACCACAACTTAGACCCTCAGATACTTCAGGTCAGTTCAGTTCAGTCGCTCAGTCATGTCCGACTCTTTTTGACCCCATGAACTGCAGCACACCAGGACTCCCTGTCCATCACAAGCTCCCAGAGTTCACCCAAATTCATGTCCATCGAGTTGGTGATGCCCTCCAGCCATCTCATCCTCTGTTGTCCCCTTCTCCTCCTGCCCCCAATCCCTCCCAGCATCAGAGTCTTTTCCAATGAGTCAACTCTTCGCATGAGGTGGCCAAAGTACTGGAGTTTCAGCTTTGGCATCAGTCCTTCCAAAAACACCCGGAACTGATCTCCTTTAGAATGGATTGGTTGGATCTCCTTGCAGTCCAAGGGACTCTCAAGAGTTTTCTCCAACACCACAGTTCAAAAGCATCAATTCTTCGGCACTCAACTTTCTTCATAGTCCAACTCTCACATCCATACATGACCACTGGAAAAACCATAGCCTGACTAGATGGGCCTTTGTTGGCAAAGTAATGTCTCTGCTTTTGAATATGCTATCTAGGTTGATCATAACTTTCCTTCCAAGGAGCAAGCGTCTTTTAATTTCATGGCTGTAGTCACCATCTGCAGTGATTTTGGAGCCCCCAAAAATAAAGTCTGACACTGTTTCCACTGTTTCCCCATCTATTTCCCATGAAGTGATGGGACCGGTTGCCATGTTCTTCATTTTCTGAATGTTGAGCTTTAAGCCAACTTTTTCACTCTCCACTTTCACCTTCATCAAGAGGCTTTTTAGTTCCTCTTCACTTTCTGCCAGAAGGGTAATAACCTCATGTGCATATCTGAGGTTATTAATATTTCTCCCAGCAATCTTGATTCCAGCTTGTGTTTCTTCCAGTCCAGCGTTTCTCATGATGAACTCTGCAGATAAGTTAAATAAACAGGGTGACAGTGTACAGCCTTGACGTACTCCTTTTCCTATTTGGAACCACTCTGTTGTTCCATGTCCAATTCTAACTGTTGCTTCCTGATCTGCATACAGGTTTCTAAAGAGGCAGGTCAGGTGGTCTGGTATTCCCATCTCTTTCAGAATTTTCCACAGTTTATCGTGATCCACACAGTCAAAGGCTTTGGCATAGTCAATAAAGCAGAAATAGGTGTTTTTCTGGAACTCTCTTGCTTTTTCCATGATCCAGCGGATGTTGGCAATTTGATCTCTGGTTCCTTTGCCTTTTCTAAAACCAGCTTGAACATCAGGAAGTTCATGGTTCTCATATTGCTGAAGCCTGGCTTGGAGAATTTTGAGCATCACTTTACTAGCATGTGAGATGAGTGCAATTGTGTGGTAGTTTGAGCATTCTTTGGCATTGCCTTTCTTTGGGATTGGAATGAAAACTGACCTTTTCCAGTCCTGTGGCCACTGCTGAGTTTTCCAGATTTGCTGGCATATTGAGTGCAGCACTTTCACAGCATCAGCTTTCAGGATTTGAAATAGCTCAACTGGAATTCTATCACCTCCACTAGCTTTGTTCGTAGTGATGCTTTCTAAGGCCCACTTGACTTCACATTCCAGGATGCCTGGCTCTAGGTCAGTGATCACACCATTGTGATTATCTGGGTCGTGAAGATCTTTTTTGTACAGTTCTTCTGTGTATTCTTGCCATCTCTTCTGAATATCTTCTGCTTCTGTTAGTAGAAATAGATGTTTTTTCTGGAACTCTCTTGCTTTTTCAATGATCCAGCAGATGTTGGCCATCTGATCTCTGGTTCCTCTGCCTTTTCTAAAACCAGCTTGAACATTTGGAATTTCATAGTTCACCTATTGCTGAAGTCTGGCTTGGAGAATTTTGAACATTAGTAGCGTGTGAAATGAGTGTAATTGTGCGGTAGTTTGAGCATCCTTTGTCAGATACTTATGGAGCACCTACTGTGTGTCAGTCACTGCTCTAGGTACTGAGGATACAACTATGGAGAAGACATTTTGAATTCCTAATCCTCATGGAGCTTAGCTGGGGTGCGTTAAGAAAAATATTCTTTCCAAAAATACATAAAATAGAATAAAGTCATTTCTTCTCTCTAAAATATTGGTTTGCATTTTTCATATTTGAGGTTCTCTATGTTGTTATTTATATGCCTGGAAGGGTTTTCATGTTTTTTTTAGATCATTTAACTTTCGACAAAAGGCTGCAGGGTTAGAAAATGTGAAACTAATGTTATTTTCATACTGATGCACTTGGCTTTTACCATTTTATCCACTCACCTTGTATTATGTCTGATCCTGTGGAGTCTTTCAAGTCTAGACTTAGAAGTTCACTTTGTCTGCTACTGTGCTTGGTTAAAATCAACACACCACAACACCGAGCAAAATAGATATTGAACACAAAAGAGAAATGTTTTGAAACAACAATTTAAATTCCTGTGATGCAATTCAGTTTCCCAGAGTTTTACCTTCTGAATGAATGCAAAGACTGATGAGACAAAATAGCAAGTGATTTTTTTTGGCAGCAGAATCCTGACAGCTTCAAACATCTAGAACAAGTATACAGAATGGGAAATGAACAATAGTAAAAGGTATTTAATCAGCATCTTAAACAGTGTTCTTATTACAAAAAGCCCATGAAATTTATTTCATAAATGAAGAATGTAGCCAATGCCAACCTGACAAGTTTTTAAAGTTTCTTAAAGGTTACCATTTCCTGGGACATTCCTGATGGTCCAGTGGCTAAGACTGCAGTACCAATGCAGGGGGCCCAGGTTAGATCCCTGTCAGGGAATTAGATCCCACATGCTGCAACTAGCCTACATGCCAAACTGTGATTCGCATGGCCAAATAAATAAATAAATATATATTTATTAAGTTACTATTTTCTGCCAACCTAAGTCCTGAGTAGAACTGTAAAAGATAGAACATTAGAAGCAATGAGAAACAGGATTAAGTATCACTATGACAGTTGTGCTGAGAAGTGAAAGAAGAGACGAGAGTAACACCAAAATCATGACCATCTGGAAGGCGGCCTGGAATCATTAAGTATAGGAGAAAATAACCTTTCACAGCTCAGTAACTTTGGAGGGCATTATTGTTCTACATTATAAGATCATAAGTTCAAATGACCCAATATTGTGGACTCTGTCTAGATATTCAAGAAAATGAGTAATGTAGACTTCTAATATTAGTACCGATGTAATCAATGCTCTGTGATATTAATTTAGCATTATATAATATAGATTATAAAGTGAAGGTCAGACTTTTTAAAATGAAGTACAGGTCTGCAAGTTTTATATGAGTTTTATTTCTCATGCCCTGGTAGTAATTTAACATGTATTTCTAAATGTCTGACAGTGCCAAGATTTAACGTGCCCTCGGACGGTGGCCATCCATGCTAATGTAAATTCATTTATACTTTGGCAAGTCAGTAATGTAATTCATGACAGGAAAAAAGAAAATATTATTTAGGCAACAGAGTAAGGTACGGTCTTTCAAACAACCAGACAATGTGTTTATAGACCTTTTTGATTTGCATAAGTGGATAATCAAAGATGAGACCACTGCGTGTCATTAAACCAATGAAAATTCAGTATAAGATATTAACTTTCAGAAAGAGAACTTTCTTATGAGATGAGTAGATAGAATTCTCAACAAAAATTGTTGTCTTATATCAGAGTCCAATAACATCTATTAAATGTAAATGCAAGCTATAGATGTCTGGAATATAGGTTTACCCTATTATCCCAAAGTAGAGAATTTCTATGAAAACTTTTATAAGCCGAAATGGCTGTAAAGCAAAGAAGCAATTACATTAAGACACATCTTGCTAATGGATGCACAAAACAAATTGAGATAAAGCACAGATGTTCACAGACACATTTCAAAGCTATGTCAGCTGGATACTGAGATGCTGAGTATAGTTCTCAAGGAAGGAGCTTGGTACTGCTTCTATAAAGGCTTACTGCAAGTTATTTTTTTTTTTTTTTTTTTTTGTAAAAATCTCCTTTGGATTTATTTCATTTAACAAAATAGGTACTAATGTAGGTCTTTCATAAAAGCCAAGTGTTGTAAAGTGAACTTATCAAAACAAACGTTTGCTTATATACTTATATAGCAAATGTCAAATCATTCTATATTTTATACTACAATATATTTTCATAGGAATAAGAACTTTTAATAGTGAATTTTAATTTTTTTACACTCAAAGTCTCTTTATTCATCAATAAACAAGTTAATGAAAATTCTGCACACTCAAATTGTTAGTATATAACTTCTAAACATTTATTTTACAATGAATTACTACTCTATCTTGCCTGTAATTTTAATACTTGATATGGCTAATTATAACCACCACCACCATCCCCCCTTCCACTAGCATAATGCACTTCTGGCCCTGCCAGTTTATTCCATTATTAAAATATGTTATTTTGGTACAGTTAGTGGGATATCTGAATAAAGGTAGAAAATGAGTATTTGATCCAACTGGAAACATTGGCACAGTATATTGCTAAGAAACAAAGGAATTATAATTACCCACAAGATTCTTGAGTGTCCAAAAATAACATTTTCATAATTCTCCTATTATTAAAACAATGACCATTTTTGCAAAAGTAGAACTTTGGGTACTTCCTCTTTGTTTCATGAATTGTGACTGCTAGAAAAAGAGGATAAAAATTCAAGGACGCTTTAATCAACAGTTATACAGTTATGATAACTGAAATGTTCAAGACATTTCTATTTAGTAATAAATTTTGCTTGCAGAATCAACATACTTCCATTTTCTTAAATTGTTTTGGGGATTTGCCAAGATATATAATGGTATACAGAGGCCATATAGACTTGGTAGGCAGGTGCTCCGTGATAGAACAGGTAGTCTTTTTTTTTACAATTCTGCTGGAACAAACCTACAAACATGCTTTGTTGAAAATTAGCATTTCTTAACACGCTTCTTTAATTGGTTCTAAATAAGTCAGATTTGTACTCGACCTTAACCTTTACACAAAAGCTGGCTCTATTATTAGCTACAGTTAATGAAAAGTCCACATAATTCCCACATGTTTCTCATATATCTCTAATAGGGTGGTCGTGCATGCGCTCTAATTAGGTAGTTCCTTGAATTTTTATCACTAGAGGCAATTCTTTGGATTGAGGCATTGTTTGAACTCTTGTATAAAGCAACAAAAGTTCAATCAAATTCCAGACAGCTTTTAGAAACTTGCAAACTAATGCAAAAATATATATGCCAAGCAAAATGTTAGACAGAGAATATAATATTTGTAGAAGGTAAATGAAGTTGGAGGATTCATCTTATGTCAAGACTTAATCTGAGGCTATAGAAATCAAGATGGTGTGTGTTGGTATAAAAATAATCAAACAGATCAATGTAGCAGAAGATAGAGTACAGAATTTATATGTTCAACAGAAAGTTCTTTACAATTTGATAGCCGATCAATCCTCCCGGAAATTCATATACAAAAAAGTAAAACCTTAAAATGTATAACATATAAAATAAAACTCAATATATATCATAGGTTTAAACCTAGGAGATAAGATTTTTATAAAACTTCAGGAAGGAAACAGTAAAAAAAATAATATTTGTGACACTGGGTAGGCAAAGATTTTTTAAATAAGAAACAAAAGGGAGAACAAGATAAATGCGTTTTTATTAAAACTAAATCTTCTACTCTTGGAGCACATTGCCAAGAGAATGAAAAGGCAAGTGACAGACTAGAAGAAAATTTGGCAAAAATTCTTCTATATGTGATTAAAAAAAACATGAATCTATAATACAGAAGGAATTTTAAATTTTAACAAGAAGACAAAAAATACAAACTTAAAAATGAATAGAAATATCTCAACAGGAAATTACTCAGAGAAGATATATGGATAATAAATTACAAGAAAAATGATCAACATTATTAGTCATTAGTAAAATAAATATTAAAACAATACATAGGGACTCCTGTATAAACACGAGAAAGTCTGAAATAAACAAACAAGCAAATAACCTGATAATACCAAGTGTTGGTAAGGATGTAGTACAACTAAAGACTCACATTGCTGGAGGAAATATAAAATGATAAAGCCACTTTGGAGAGCAGTTTGATGGTTTCTTATGAAGTTATCAGTACACTTACAATATAACCCAACTGAAGTATTTATCCAAGATAAATTACATGTCCATGCAAATTAATTGTGCTAATGTTCACAGCAAGTTTGTTTTTATAATAGCCAAACACAAGAAGAGATACCAAATTCCATCAACTAAAGAGTGGAGAAACTGTGGAAATATATACAATGGTATCCCACCCAGCAATGAAAAGCAATGAATACTGAGATATTCAACCAAATGGATATGTCAAAAGCATTATGCTAAACACAAAAGTTTATATACTATATGATTCCCTGTATATGATATTTGAGAAAGGCCAAAAGTGCAAGGATAAAAACCAGATTAATAACTGCCAGAGGCTAAAGTAGGGAGAGGAGAGCAACTGCAAAGGGACTCATGGAAGTTTTTCAGGGCCATGGGATATTTTAGATTTTGATTTTGGTAGTGGTTGCACAACTACACACAATTGTTAAAATTCATCTACCTGTGCCCTTTAAAAAAGTGAAAGTGAAAGTGAAAGTCGCTCGGTCCTGTCCGACTTTTTGCGACCCCATGGGCTGGGGACCGCCAGGCTCCTCTGTCCATGGAATTCTCCAGGCCAGAATACTGGAGTGGGGATACTGGAGTGGGGAGCTGTTTCCTTTTCCAGGGGATCTTCCCAACCTAGGGCTCGAACCCAGGTCTCCCACATTGCAGGAGGTTTCCTTACTGACAGCCACAGGGGAAGCCCACACTTTAAAAGGATGACCTTTATCGTATGTATAATATGCCTTAATAAACCTAATTTAAAAAAGAGAAAATCTTCCTGTTTGATTTAATTTCATCCCAAAATATTACTGCCTGAAGTATACATTGGGGCTTAACTGGATTGCTGTTTCTTAGAGCACTAGAAGCAGATCCAATCCGGAGTACAGCGTAGAATACAACTGAAAAGGAAAATGATGTGTTCAATGTAATAAAATAATCTTTAATATTAATCGGAGAAGGCAATGGCCACCCTACTCTAGTACTCTTGCCTGGAAAATCCCATGGACAGAGGAGCCTGGTAGGCTGCAGTCCATGGGGTCGCAAAGAGTCGGACACAACTGAGCGACTTCACTTTGACTTTTCACTTTCATGCATTGGAGAAGGAAATGGCAACCCACTCCAGTGTTCTTGCCTGGATAACTCCAGGGACTGCAGAGCCTGGTGGGCTGCCATCTGTGGGGTCACACAGAGTTGGACACGACTGGAGTGACTTAGCAGCAGCAGATCAAAAACCTTAAGTAAATATTTTTCTTAAAATGAGATAAGAGGTCAGGGGCCACTAATCCTAAGATGAGAAAATGTTCAATGTCAGGTGGGAAACAAAAATAAAGGTAGGGTACTAGGCAATCAAGGGCTTCCCTCCCTTGATTGCCTAGTACTTCTCAAACAGTAAAGAATCTGCCTACCAATGCAGGAGATGTGGGTTCAGTCTTAGAGTCAGGAAGATCCCCTTGAGCAGTAAATGGCAACACATTCTAGTATTATTGCCTTGAGAACCCCAATCCATGGGGTCACAAAAGAGTTGCACAAGAGTTAGTGACTAAATAACAGCAACAAGAACTGGGCAATCATTACTGAGTATTGACTGAATGATAAAATTGCATGTGATAAAATTGAAGGTGTGCTGGCAAAGCTTAAACAGGTAATTTAAGAAAACAAAAACAACTGTATGATGGTATTAAGTAGTAGATAGAAACATGCAATCATTATTTGTTGTTTGCCTTTGTTTTCTTACTTGCTTGCTATTACCAAGTTGAGATCAAGGACTAGAAGAGAGGGAATCATACAATAAACATGATTTGATGTAAAAAGTCAAGAAATACCTAGAGCAAGGTACTCAGCCATGGGAGCCACCATGGCTTAAAGGAGGTCCATGAGAGACGAGGAGTCAATTAAGATGCTTCCACTAGGGAAGGAGCACAAATATATGTAGACAAATGTTGGGAAAGGGACTCATTAACCTCACTTTATGGTTTTATGCCTTATGTTTTCATTATTAAAAACATCAAGATTTTAAAATAATAACTATAGAATACATTAATTTAGATGCATTGTGCTTATCTCTAATCTATAGCTAGCAACCTAATTGGAGAGAGGTGTATATGGCACATTTTTAATGTAAAGCCTTATAGTTTTAAAGTTATTTTTATTCTGAAAAGTAAAAAGTTTGACTCATTAAAAACAGAACAGAAAAAGCAAGAACTACAATCTCACAGCCTCCAGAACAAAAACTATAATCACAGAAAACAAATCAAAATGAAAAGGCATGGGATTACTACCCAGATGAAGGAACAAGATAAATCCCCAGAAAAACAACTAAATGAAGTGGAGATAGACAACCTTTCAGAAAAATAATTCAGAATACTGAGAGTGACAATGATCTAGGATCTCAGAAAAAGAATGGAGAGGATGTAAGACATATTTACCAAAGACCAAGAAGAACTAAAGAACAAACAAATAAAGATGAGCTGTACACTGCTGCTGCTGCTGCTGCTGCTGCGTCGCTTCAGTCGTGTCCAACTCTGTGCCACCCCACGGACTGCAGCCCACCAGGCTTCTCCATCCATGTGATTCTCTAGGCAAGAACACTGGAGTGGGTTGCCATTTCCTTCTCCAGGACAGTACACTGGAAGGAATCAATAGCAGAATAACTGAGGCAGAAGAATGGATTAGTGACCTGCAAGACAGAATGGTGGACATCACTGCCACAAAACAGAATATATGAACAAACAACAACAAAGAAAAACCTATAATAATTATTGATAACTTATAAAAGACTATTCCACGTTCATGATATATTATTATCTGTTCTTGCATTTTCTTGACTATTGTTTAAAAATATTTGTATATTTATATTATACTAGTTCAAAATACCTTGTATGAGATTGAGAAATCCCAAATTTTAAAATTAATTAATATGGTAGTAAAATGTCACAGTCAATATTAAATTCAAGACAATTTAAAATAAGATTGTATTTTTCTCCACAAAAATCCTTTTGAGACATCTTACTAGTTTGGTTAACAGATATGTGCAATGAACTAAGACTTATATCACAATAATCATTTCAAATAATCTCTTTAGTACCTTAGGCCTTAAAATAAGAACATTACCTACTTGTTTCAATGAAAATCTCTATCTGCAGTATAGTTAATTTCTTAAAAATAAATAAATGAATTGAATAGTTAGTTTTTTAATTAAATAATATTACACCAGGGCAAGGGTCTGATTCTTTATACTGAGAAGTTTTACTTGTATTTCTAAAACTGCTAATAAGGAGCTGGGTTGTAGATAAAATAAATCCCATGAGCTCAGGCTTTTTAGTACTAAAATAAATCAACAATGTCAGAATCAAAATCAGTCTAGTATGCCAAGGTCAGAAATACTAAAATAAAGCTGAAATAGGGTAGGGAATATCAAAGCAGGAACAAATTCCAATGGTCTGATAATGAGGCAGGTAAAGTACAGCTCAGGAATAAGACGTGCACTTTGAACCTGAAGTTGGATGTAATCTGACCCTGACCATAGAGTTAATTCCTGTGTTTTCCGCCTGCCTGCCTCCTAACTCAATTTCAACATATTTGATCTTTTTTCTATTGCTGTCTTCCCTTCCTTCCTTCCTCCTACTTTTCTCCCTCCCTCCCTTCATTCCTTTTTTCTTTTACTTTCTTTCTTTTCTTTATTCAACAGATATTTAATAAGTAATCACTAATCCCAACAAAGGGCAATGCCAAAAAAATGTTCAAACTATTGTACAATGGCCCTCATTTCACATGCTAGCAAGGTTATGTTCACAATCCTGCAAGCTAGGCTTTAGCAGCCTGTGACCCAAGAATTTCCAGATGTACAAGCTGGCTTTAGAAAAGGCAGAGGAACCAGATATCAAATTGCCAACATTTATTGGATCATGGAGAAAACAGGGAATTCCAGAAAAACATCTACTTCTGTTTCATTGACTATGCTAAAGCCTAAGACTGTGTGGATCACAACAAACTGTGGAAAATTCTTAAAGAGATGGGAGTACCAGACCATCTTACCTGTCTCCTGAGAAACATGTATGTGGGTCAAGAAGCAACAGTTAGAACCATAACTGGAACAACTGACTGATTCCAAATTGAGAAAGGAGTACAACAAGGCTGTACGTTGTCTCCCTACTTATTTAACTTATTTGCATAGTACATCATGCAAAATGCTGGGCTGGATGACTCACAAGCTGGAATCAAAATTGCCAGGAGAAAAACAGCCTCAGACATGCAAATGATACCATTCTAAAGGCAGAGAGTGAAGAGGAACTGAAGAGCTTCTTGATGAGGGTTAAAGAGGAGAGTGAAAAAGGCGGCTTAACACTCAACATTCAAAAACTAAAGATGGCATCTGGTCCCATCACTTCATGGCACATAGAAGGGGAAAAAGTAAAAGACAGATTTTATTTTCTTTCTCCAAAATTGCTGTGGATGGTGACAGCAGCCATGAAATTAAAAGACGCTTGCTCCATTGTGTATATGTACCACTGCTTTCTTATCCATTCATCTGCTGATGGACATCTAGGTTGCTTCCATGTCCTGGCTATTATAAACAGTGCTGCGATGAACATTGGGGTACACATGTCTCTTTCAATTCTGGTTTCCTCAGTGTGTATGCCCAGCAGTGGGATTGCTGGATCATAAGGCAGTTCTATTTCCAGTTTTTAAAGGAATCTCCACACTGTTCTCCATAGTGGCTGTACTAGTTTGCATTCCCACCAACAGTGTAAGAGGGTTCCCTTTTCTCCACACCCTCTCGAGCATTTATTGCTTGTAGACTTTTGGATCGCAGCCATTCTGACTGGCGTGAAATGGTACCTCATAATGGTTTTGATGTAAAAAGAATACATTTGAATCAGTTCTAATGAGGTGGATGAAACTGGAGCCTATTATACAGAGTGAAGTAAGCCAGAAAGAAAAACACCAGTGTACAGTATACTAATGCATATATATGGAATTTAGAAAGATGGTAACAATAAACCTTGTATATGAGACAGCAAAAGAGACAACGATGTATAGAACAGTCTTTTGGACTCTGTGGGAGAGGGAGAGGGTGGGATGATTTGGGAGAATGGCATTGAAATATGTATAATATCATATATGAAACGAGTCGCCAGTTCAGGTTCGATGCACGATACTGGATGCTTGGGGCTGGTGCACTGGGATGACCCAGAGGGATGGTATGGGGAGGGAGGAGGGTTCAGGATAGGGAACACATGTATACCTGTGGCGGATTCATTTTGATATATGGCAAAACCAATACAATATTGTAAAGTTAAAAAATAAAATTAAATTAAAAAAAAATAAAAGATGCTTGCTCCATGGAAGAAGAGTTATGACACACATAGTGTATTAAAAAGCAGATACATCACTTTACTGACAAAGATCCATATTGTCAAAGCTATGGTTTTTTTCTAGTAATCATGTACAAATGTGGGAGTTAAACCATAAAGAAGGCTGAGAGCTGAAGAACTGATGCTTTTGAATTGTGATTCTGGAAAAGACCCTTGAGAGTCCCCGTGTACAGAAAGGAGATCAAACCAGTCAATCATAAGGGAAATCAATCTCGAATATTCATTGGAAGCACTGATGCTGAAGCTCCAATATTTTGGCCACGTGATGCAAAGAGCCAACTCATTGGAAAAGACTGATGCTGGGAAGGATTGAAGGCAAGAGGAGAAGGGGACGACGACAGAGAATGAGGTAGTTGGATGAAATCACTGACTCGATGGACATGGATTTGAGCTAACTCCAGGAGATAATGGAGGACAGAGTAGCCTGGCCTGCTGCAGGCCATGGGGTTGCAAAGAATTCAATACTTTCTGATTCTCTGAAACAATGAAATACTAGAGAGAATCCACTCTACAACATGTGGCATTTTTCAATCCTTCTCTCTTCTGTTTTGCTTACTTGGGCATTATCTCCTAAGATGCAACATGACCTAGTTTTTCCTCCTAGCTCCTGAGGTATTTATTCTTTGCACTAGTTGCTACAATATAAGAATAATAAAATAAAAAACAATGTGATAATGTGAGAGTGAGATTAAAAAATTAGAGGATGTATTACTTTTGCTTCTTAAATTAAAATCAATATGATGCATAGAAAGCTGCTCAATTTTCTCAATCATAAAGGCTGAGAATCTCCAAATAAGGGAAGAGGAACTGGATAAGAAAACATCTTATAGCTATCTTTTAGAACAATGGTCTGTTTACTTTCAAATTATAAATGATCTTCAGCTTCAAACCTCAAAATGATTCATATTTTAACACTGTAGGCATTATAATTAGTAAAAATTCCTCGGAAATAAGATTGCTGTCACTCTCTGTTTTATAATGTTGTTACAATTATAAGTTGACATATGTAACACTTCATCTATGAAGACTTCATATATTAGATCTTATATGGGATTTTGGAGAGAATGAGCTATCTTAAATAGGAAGAATGGCTATTAGCAAATACAGTATCAAAATAATTTTTAGCTATTGAAGTAGAAAATCTTAACCAATTTTTTTTAAATTTTTATTTTATTTTTAAACTTTGACTTATATATCATTGGCTATTGTACTTGTGATACTTCATTAAAATAGGCTAGCAGCATAAGCTAAACATTATATGTGGTTAGTTACTGTTATTCTTGTTATGGGCCAACGTACATCTTTGCCACATTTTTTGTTGTTTGCATCTGGGAGCAGTAGACATGGGGAGAGAAAACCTGAAGACTTGCTTGATACAACTCTAATTTACAACCTGGCCCATCTGAAATTATTTTATGTTGGTTACCTATGAGATTTTTTTAAGAACAAATGCAAGCAAGCGAATACGTAAATACATTTTTTGAGCTTACATAACTAACTACGGGTCGATTTTTTTTCTATTCTTTAATAAATCTAAAAACTTTAGGTGCTTGATAATATCTGGGATATCATACTAGTTTTAAAACAGCCTGACTATTTCATGAACAGCAAGTTAATGGCAACATAAAACAAAATGTGGAACATTGCAATCCATTTAATCGTAGTGTTTATATGATTCTTTTTTATTATTATATTTATTATTATTATGTAAAATTTTAAGGCTATAGTTGGAGAAGGAAATGGCAACCCACTCCAGTATTCTTGCCTGGAAAAATCCCATGGACAAAGGAGCCTGGAGGGCCACAGTCCGTAGGGTCACATAGTCGGACACGACTGAAGCCTGTACGTAGGGCTATAAAAGACTCAAAAGGACAAAGTGGCAATTTCTGCACACCTTTCTCAACACTAAAGACAGCAGAGGCTTTGAAGATATAGGTTATTAAGGGCTTTACTCATGTTTTGTGGATCTTCAAAGATAATTTTGAGAGCCCTCTTTAAACAAAAGAATACAAAATCATGAATTCAAAATGAAATATGAAAATAAAAATTAACTTAGAATAAGAAAAAATTATAACAAGCTACAAATTTTAAAGAACTGAAATACAATCACAAGATACAGGAAAAATGCGTAATTTGTTACCTTACTCATCTCTATAATACTTATTGTCCCTTTACCTTTTGATTGTTTACTCTTTCATGATCTTTTTCATATAAAAATGATTTTGTTATAGCATTATGTACAGATAGAATAAGAGTAATTTACTTATTCCTCAGGAAGTTTGGTCAAATTTAATTTTTTTTTTATTATTGGCAATTTAGAAAAGTTTCAGTTTCTCAATTCTGCTACTGACTGGCCTGTGAAATCATGTTAGCAACAATATAACTGTATACAGATATGCTGTAAATCACATAAATGTACCCTGCTCTGCCAAGCCTAACTTGCCTTTACCAGATCTCCAGAATATTCTTCCTCTGATGCCTCTCTTCTCATCCCCCTCAAACCCCCACTCCCCACACTTGAAGAGAGCCTACCTAGAAGTCACAACAGAAAGAGATGATCATTTAACCACCTGTGGTTAATTTCTTCATTTTTTGTAAATTCTGTAAAAATATGAGTTCCAGGTGGACAAATGGGTTGGACAATATGAGTTCTCAGGGGCCTGAAAGCACCTTTTGCAAAAGTGGAATTCTGAAGCTTAAACGTCTTTCTCTTCATAATAAACTGCCTTTGATGCTATTACCAATCCCTCCTATATCACCTAAAGTGAAGTCCTTCAGTAGTGTCCGACTCTTTGTGACCCCATGGACTGTAGCCTACCAGGTTCCTTCATCCATGGCATTTTCCAGGCAAGAATACTGGAATGGGTTGCCATTTCCTTCTCCAGGAAACTTCCCGACCCAGGGATCAAACCTGGGTCTCCCCCATTGCAGGCAGATGCTTTACCATCTGAGCCACCAAGGAAGACCCTAAAACACATGTAAACACAGATATATTCTGGGATTAACAAGTTTGTTATGAAGAAAATATACTCAAAGTTCTTTGCTTATAATTTGCTTTGTTTTTTCCTATCAAGAAATGGAGCTGGAGATGTCCCACATAAGCAGTAGGAAGATGAATTAATGATGGTGACTGTATGCAGAAAAGCCCTATGGGGATGGTATTCTCCAGAGGCTAAGAGAACCATCACTTTTTAATCTTAACCAATTTTTTTTTAATTTTATTTTATTTTTAAACTTTGACTTATATATCATTGGCTATTGTACTTGTGATACTTCATTAAAATAGGCTAGCAGCATAAGCTAAACATTATATGTGGTTAGTTACTGTTATTCTTGTTATGGGCCAACGTACATCTTTGCCACATTTTTTGTTGTTTGCATCTGGGAGCAGTAGACATGGGGAGAGAAAACCTGAAGACTTGCTTGATACAACTCTAATTTATAACCTGGCCCATCTGAAATTATTTTATGTTGGTTACCTATGAGATTTTTTTAAGAACAAATGCAAGCAAGCGAATACGTAAATACATTTTTTTGAGCTTTCATAACTAACTACGGGTCGATTTTTTTTCTATTCCTTAATAAATCTAAAAACTTTTTGTGAGTTGCTGCAACCAGAGGAGCTGGTTTGTTTTCATATTTAATTTTGAATTCATCATTTTGTATTCTTCTGTTAAAAGAGAGCTCTCAAAATTAATTTTCAAGATCCATAAAACATAATTCAAGCTCTTAATAACCTAGCTCTTCAAAGCCTCTGTTGTCTGTAGAGCTGTGGCACTTCTTATACTAAGCCTAGCATGCTAGACTTTAGACGCTGGACACTTAGAAACCTTGGCAGAGAAACTGTGGCATGGCATAGAGAAACTGAAGATAGGGTCTCCGAGTAGAACATATGGGCATGAGCAAGGAACAATGGGACAAGTAGCCATGACAGAATGATGATAAGACAAGAGTAAGTGAGGATTAGAATGACAAAGGCCGACTTTCCCAACTACCTGGCAGCCAGAGGCTATTCCACAATTAATTTGATTAAGAAAACCAAAGAAAGAAAACTGAAAAAGAGGCATTTTTCTACCTCACGGAGCTATGCCATGGATTCATACTTGTTGCATATGCATTGCATATTCTTAATTACCACTGTCACTCAAAAAATATATCTGCAATTACAATGAACCTATTCAATCCTTAACTTGTAAATATCAAATTACTATGAAAACTTGGAAATAGGCAAAGGGATCACTGTTTATTCTCTCAGGATCATATAGTGACACTTCAGGCAGCTAGGAGCCCGCACCTTCCTTTGACTTCCCATTTACCATTCATTAGTATATTTGACAGCTTTGAAGTTCAGTTCAGTTCAGCTCAGCTCAGTTCAGCCGCTCAGTCATGTCTGACTCTTTGTGACCCCATGGACTGCAGCACACCAGGCCTCCCCGTCCATCACCAATTCCCAGAGTTTACTCAAACTCATGTCCATTGAGTCAGTTGATGCCACCCAACTAGCTCATCCTCTGTCATCCCCTTTTCCTCCCACCTTCAATCTTTCCCAGCATCAGGGTCTTTTCAAATGAGTCAGTTCTTCGAATCAGGTGGACAAAGTGTTGAAATTTCAGCTTCAACATCAGTCCTTCCAATGAATACTCAGGACTGATTTCCTTTAGGATTGACTGGTTGGATCTCCTTGCAGTCCAAGGGACTCTCAAGAGTCTTCTCCAACACCACAGTTCAAAAGCATCAATTCTTCCACGCTCAGCTTTCTTTATAGTCCAACTCTCACATCCATATATTACTACTGGAAAAAACATAGCTTTCACTAGACAGACCTTTGTTGGCAAAGTAACGTCTCTGCTTTTTAATATGCTGTCTAGGTTGGTCATAACTTTCCTTCCAAGGAGCAAGCATCTTTTAATTTCATGGCTGCAGTCACCACCTGTAATGATTTTGGAGCCCAAAAAACAATAAAGTCTGTCATTGTTTCCATTGTTTCCCCATCTGTTTGCCATCAGGTGATGGGACCAGATACCATGATCTTAGTTATCTGAATGTTGAGTTTTAAGCCAACTTTTTCACTCTCCTCTTTCACTTTCATCAAGAGGCTCTTTAGTTCTTCACTTTCTGCCATAACGGTGGTATCGTCTGCTTATCTGAGATTATTGATATTTCTCCTAGAAATCTTGATTCCAGCTTGTGATTCATCCCACACAGCATTTCTCATGATGTACTCTGCATATAAGTTAAATAAAGAGGGTGGCAATATACAGCCTTGACATACTCCTTTATTTGAAACCAGTCTGTTGTTCCACATCCAGTTCTAACTGTTGCTTCCTGACCTGCATGCAGGTTTCTCAAGAGGCAGGTCAGGTGGTCTGGTATTCCCATCTCTTTCAGAATTTTCTACAGTTTGTTGTGATCCACACAGTCAAAGGGTTTGAAGTAAAGGTGTTAATTTGTAGAAAACCAACAGTGGGGCAAATAATTATTCTTCTATAAAAATGAGCTGTCTCTTGCATCATAGCTTTGCAAATAAACTTTATTTGATAGATATTCAAATTATATCAACAGAATTACATTTCTAATGACCTATAGGACATTACTCAGTTTTGTATCTAAGTCAAAAATCTAACTGAAGCATCATTTCTGCTGTAATAAGTATTTTTGCTTGCTCTGAATCACTTTGGACCTGCCTTACCAAATTGTGGCTTCCCTCATTAATGAATTAAATAAATCTTTTACACATGCTCACTTAATGTCTACAGGATAGTCAGGCTTTAAAAATATGGATCTCAAACACATTCTGAAGAGGTCTTCTTAGGACCTTTCATGGTCCTTGGATCATGAGACGGGAATGAGAATTCTGTTCCCTGCCACATTGACTGATAGAGTTTATTACTCCTCCAGGAATATAGTCATATAGTTTTCCTTGCCAATTTTTGCAAAAAAATTTTTGTTAAAAAAAAAATCTATGAATGAAAAGAGAACTTGGGAGCTAGTATGAATAAAAAAATGTCATGATGAACCTTGTTATTAATATTTTTGGCTAAAGATATCTAGAGAAATAAGGCAAGAGACAGCAGAGAGTGTCCTCTTATTTATTAAAAAAATTACTGAGTTAGAGTACATAACTATGAAAGATATGTGACAGTATATCTGAATGCTTGTATTTTGTAAACTATAATGCATTAAAATTTACGTTTTCTTCTTTCGACATGAAACAACGTGTCTTAACACATGCATAGCTTCATGTAAGTACTATCACAATCAGGGCACACAATTGTTGTAATACTCCTGTTGTATATTAGATGCCCTGAACTTCCTCTTATAACTGAAGTTTGTATCCTTTGACCAAAAATCTCATTACCAGCCCTCACCCCAGCCTCTGATCATAATCAATCTACTCCATTTCTATGAGTCCGGCTTTTTTAGATTGCACATATTGGTGAGATACTACAGTATTTATCTTCCTCTGCTGCTTTGTCCTCCTCTATAATGTCCTCAAATTTTATCCACATCTTTGCAAACGATATATTTGGATACACTTTATCAGCTGCTAAGGAAGTTTCTTTTTCTTCCTAGCAGGCTGCTTTTCATTTTATGAATGGATATTGAATTTTTGTCAAGTGCTTTCCTTATATTAGTTTATATGATCCTATGTTTTTTGTTTGTTTGTTTTTTTAGTCTGCAAATATGGTGGATTACATTGAATAATTTTAAAATATTTAACCAATCTTGAATCACCAGGATAAATTTTACGTGGCTGTGTTGCATTATTCCTTTACATGTTTCTGAATTTGATGTGCACTAGAAGTACATTCTCCAGTACTCTTGCCTGGAAAATCCCATGGACAGTGGAGCCTGGTGGGCTGCAGTCCATGGGGTCGCTGAGGGTCGGACATGGCTGAGCAACTTCACTTTCACTTTTCACTTTCATGCATTGGAGAAGGAAATGGCAACCCGCTCCAGTGTTCTTGCCTGGAGAATCCCAGGGATGAGGGAGCCTGGTGGGCTGCCGTCTCTGGGGTTGCACAGAGTCAGACAAGACTGACGTGACTTAGCAGCAGCAGCAGCAGAAGTACATTGAAAATTATTTGAATCTATGTTCTCAAAGAACATCTATCTGTAGATCTCTTCTTGTGTGATCTTTGTGGTAGTTTAAAGAAGGATAATTCTGACCTCATATAATGAACTGTATTTTCTCCTATTGTCTGGAAGAGGTTGTATAGCCTTGGTGTTATTTCTCACTTACATTTTTTATGAAACTTACCAATAAAACTTTGGGCATATAAACCATCTTGTTAAGAAGGCTTTAAACTACGAATTAAAATTTCCTCAATTAATACTATTCAGTTTACATATTTCTTCATGTGTGAATTTTCATACAATTCATTCAGTTTCAAAGAATTGCTTTATTTTGTCTAAGTTGTTGGATTTATTTCCTTAAGTTCTTCATATTATTCCCCTATTTTTCATTATCAGTAGGGTCTGTGGTGCAATCCCTCTTTAATTTCTGATATTGGTAGCTTTTGTCCTTTTTTTTTGTCAGTCTAATTAAAGTTGTATCAATTTGATCAATATTTGAAAAAGTATATAATATACATTGCAAAGAATATTAAAAAAGGGTTTTGAGAGTTACTATATATGTTCATGATATATATGTTTAGATAGACAGACATGCAGATAGACTGATAGATATGATTGTGGCAAACACAAAAAATAGATGAATAATAATAATTTCTACTAACTAGCATCCTTTATAAGTATTTTTTAAATAACTAAGGGACTATACTATATTTACTAAATTCCATTAAAACATTTAATTTTTAAAGATTCATTAACTTGATTCCTTCATAACACAACCCAATGTTTTTAATGCTGTCTTTTGGGGAACTCAGAAATGGCCTTAAGTACTGTTTTATATCATCAGTCTATATACTGGTATGCAAAAAATTAAATAAATAGTGATTGATTTTAATTACTAAATATTAAAGTTCAAGTTAGACAATATGGAAAGGTACATAGCTACACACTAAGATACAAAAACAGATTAAAAGTAGTAACAGTTATCAAGACAGTATGGTACTGGCACAAAGACAGAAATATAGATCAATGGAACAAAATAGAAAGCCCAGAGATAAATCCACGCACATATGGACACCTTAGCTTTGACAAAGGAGGCAAGAATATACAATGGATTAAAGACAATCTCTTTAACAAGTGGTGCTGGGAAATCTGGTCAACGACTTGTAAAAGAATGAAACTAGAACACTTTCTAACACCATACACAAAAATAAACTCAAAATGGATTAAAGATCTCAACGTAAGACCAGAAACTATAAAACTCCTAGAGGAGAACATAGGCAAAACACTCTCTGACATACATCACAGCAGGATCCTCTATGACCCACCTCCCAGAATATTGGAAATAAAAGCAAAAATAAACAAATGGGACCTAATTAACCTTAAAAGCTTCTGCACATCAAAGGAAACTATTAGCAAGGTGAAAAGACAGCCTTCATAATGGGAGAAGATAATAGCAAATGAAGCAACTGACAAACAACTAATCTCGAGAATATACAAGCAACTCCTACAGCTCAACTCCAGAAAAATAAATGACCCAATCAAAAAATGGGCCAAAGAACTAAATAGACATTTCTCCAAAGAAGACATAGAGATGGCTAACAAACACATGAAAAGATGCTCAACATCACTCATTATCAGAGAAATGCAAATCAAAACCACTATGAGGTACCATTTCACACCAGTCAGAATGGCTGTGATCCAAGAGTCTATAAGTAATAAATGCTGGAGAGGGTGTGGAGAAAAGGGAACCCTCTTACACTGTTGGTGGGAATGCAAACTAGTCCAGCCACTATGGAGAACAGTGTGGAGATTCCTTAAAAAACTGGAACTAGACCTGCCTTATGATCCAGCAATCCCACTGCTGGGCATACACACTGAGGAAACCAGAAGGGAAAGAGACACGTGTACCCCAGTGTTCATTGCAGCACTGTTTATAATAGCCAGGACATGGAAGCAACCTAGATGTCCATCAGCAGATGAATGGATAAGAAAGCAGTGGTACATATACACAATGGAGTATTACTCAGCCATTAAAAAGAATACATTTGAATCAGTTCTAATGAGGTGGATGAAACTGGAGCCTATTATACAGAGTGAAGTAAGCCAGAAAGAAAAACACCAATACAGTATACTAACGCATATATATGGAATTTAGAAAGATGGTAACAATAACCCTGTGTATGAGACAGCAAAAGAGACACTGATGTATAGAACAGTCTTATGGACTCTGTGGGAGAGGGAGAAGTTGGGAAGATTTGGGAGAATGGCATTGAAACATGTAAAATATCATGTATGAAACGAGTTGCCAGTCCAGGTTCGATGCACGATACTGGGTGCTTGGGGCTAGTGCACTGGGATGACCCAGAGGGATGGTATGGGGAGGGAGGAGGGAGGAGGAGGGTTCAGGATGGGGAACGCATGTATACCTGTGGTGGATTCATTTTGATATTTGGCAAAACTAATACAATATTGTAAAATTTAAAAATATAATAAAATTTAAAAAAATGGGCCCTGTTTTTGTTTATAAGCGTGTCTGGAGATTTACTCTTGAATATCATTAAGGTTGTCAGGATATAGAAAGTACAGGAAGAATTCTAAATAACCCATTGTAAAAAATCTCATTTGAAGCTTTTATTCAGAATAAATGCATATGTGTCTTGTTAAAAAGCAAACTAATTACTTTTGAAATACTGCTTTAAGGAGACCAGGCATTCTTTCAAGGACAAGTAAAGTAACAGTGAAATTTTATCTTACATGTTATGAAGCAAATAAATATAATGGATAGAATATATGACTTCTCATCAATGAAGTTTAGAAAATTAACCATTTCTATTAGGAAAGGAATAAAAGGGAATATTTTGATAAGATACTCTGTGCCTCACATATGAAAGTCCTTTATTTGTAAAACAAGTAATCCCTTCCAGTAATTCATTTATATGTTTAGGAAGCATTAAAATCTGCCATTTAAAATACTACTTGCTTCAAGTCTATCTGGAGAAGGAAATGGCAACGCACTTCAGTACTGCTGCCTGGAGAATTCCATGGACAGAGTAGGACAGGCTGTAGTCCATGGAATTGCAAAGAGTCGGACACGACTGTACCAATAAATTTCTTTCACTTTCAAGTCTATCAAGCTTAATGATAGTGACACTTTACTTACTGAATAATAAACAAAATATCTCAGCAGGTTTGTTTTCCCTCCTAATACTGCATAGTTTTTTTTTTTCACTTGTTAAAATTTTTTGGTCTCCTGAAGTTTACTTGTCAGAAATGATGAAAAATGAAAAAAGATTTTATACTTTAAACTATGCTAGCCTTAATTAAGATATCTTTTAAGCCCAATAATTTGTTCTTTTCTAGTATTAAAGGTTACTGATAATGTGGAGATACAGTAAAAAAAATCACTTTTTAATATTGTATAAATGGGAGTAAAAGATGCATAAACTAGTAATGTGTATATTGAATAGAATTTATCAATCCAGGGAGATTTTATTTATTATTTAGTGTAATATCAAAAATACAGGACATGCAAGCCAAAAATAAAATAATTTTATTTAGGCTATCAAGAGAATATTGCTGTAATTTTCTTTATCAGTATTAAGTTTAAATAGAAATTATATGAAAAATAAATTACCAATCAGAAGTATAATAATACTGAAAAAAATTTTCCATCTGGAATTATTATGGTGAGCTTCATTATCAAGTTCAGTCTTCTTAAAGGTTATTTGTGAGTAATTTATCAGAATTGTAATGATGAGTTATAGGAAATGGTCAGGGCTTCCCTGGTGGCTCAGCAGTAAAGGCTCTGCCAATGTAGGAGACATGGGTTCTATCTCTGATCCAGGAAGATCCCACATGCCACTGAGCAACTAAGCCTGTGTGCCACAGTTATTGAGTCTGTGCTCGAGAGCCCGGGAATCGCAACGCCTGAGCCTTTGTGCCGTGACAATTGAAGCCCACAGGTCCTAGACCCTGGGCTCTGCAGTAAGAAAACCACTGCGATGAGATGCCTGCACACCACAACCAGAGAGTAGCCTCTGCTCACCAAAACTAGAGAAAAGCTCCTCACAACCACAAAGACCCAGGACAGCCAAAAATAAAAAGTTAAAACTAAAAATACACAAATAAATAAAATCATTAAAAAGAAACGGTCATTATTAGAAAGCATGATACCATTTGTGGGAATATGATATATTAACAACATTAAAAATTTAATACATATAAAAAAATCTGTATTTGGTGGTAATTTAAATAGGTTACTGTATTTATAAGAACATTTGAAAAATAATATAATAGCATTTTAATTTTTCTGTCATTAGCTTAATCTGTAATTACACACTAATAATTTCTCTTAGTGTAATTGACATAATTTCTCTTAGTATAATTAAAATGAAATATTTGTCTTATGATAATATTTTTTTCTAAAGATATCTTTACATTTGACTATCTTATACATTTCTCCTATAAGTACATGCTTTCCTATATTTTTAGAGCCTTTATTAATCTTGTCTATAACTTAAAATCCAGACATGCTGATGAATCATGACCATGTTTGGCTTTATAATCCTATAATTTGACAATAAACTGACAGGTCTCAGCAAACTGACAATTTGCTTAAGGAGGAAAGACAGTGGGCACTCTGAGAGCTCATTCAGCTGGGGAAAACTGAGTCACTTAGTCTGGGGAAAAAGCTGTGTGCTTACACAGGGCAGTAGTAGAGACGCAGCAGTGCAGAGAAAGGGGAGCTATACTGGGTGGACCATAGCAACTGTGAATAAAGGAAAGATCCTTAAGATGATATTCCTTCTTCCAAAAACTTAAAATGTGCTCAGATTATGCCTTTTTAGGTTTCTGTACAGTGAAAGAAGTTAATGTACAGTTGAAAATTGTTACTGACCTCCAAGTGGTTTTGACAGCTTCAGTTCAGTTCAGTTCAGTCGCTCAATAGTGTCCGACTCTTTGCGACCCCATGAATCACAGCACGCCAGGCCTCCCTGTCCATCACCATCTCCCAGAGTTCACCCAAACTCATGTCTATCGAGTCGGTGATGGCATCCAGCCATCTCATCTTCTGTCGTCCCCTTCTCCTCCTGCCCCCAATCCCTCCCAGCATCAGAGTCTTTTCCAATAAGTCAACTCTTCTCATAAGGTGGCCAAAGTATTGGAGTTGCAGCTTTAGCATTAGTCCTTCCAATGAACACCCAGGACTGATCTCCTTTAGAATGAACTGGTTGGATCTCCCTGCAGTCCAAGGGACTCTCAAGAGTCTTCTCCAACATCATAGTTCAAAAGCATCAATTCTTCGGTGCTCAGCTTTCTTCACAGTCCAACTCTCATATCCATACATGACCACTGGAAAAACCATAGCCTTGACTAGACAGACCTTTGTTGGCAAAGTAATGTCTCTGCTTTTGAATATGCTATCTAGGTTGGACATAACTTTCCTTCCAAGGAGTAAGTGTCTTTTAATTTCATGGCTGCAGTCACCATCTGCAGTGATTTTGGAGCCCCCCAAATAAAGTCTGACACTGTTTCCACTGTTTTCCCATCTATTTCCCACGAAGTGATGGGACCAAATGCCATGATCTTCATTTTCTGAATGTTGAGCTTTAAGCCAACTTTTTCACTCTCCTCTTTCACTTTCATCAAGCGGCTTTTTAGTTCCTCTTCACTTTCTGCCATAAGGGTGGTGTCATCTGCCTATCTGAGGTTATTGGTAGTTCTCCCAGAAATCTTGATTCCAGTTTGTGTTTCTTCCAGTCCAGCATTTTTCATGATGTACTCTGCATATAAGCTAATAAACAGGATGATAATATACAGCCTTGATGTACTCCTTTTCCTATTTGGAACCAGTCTGTTGTTCCATGTCCAGTTCTAACTGTTTCTTCCTGACCTGCATACAGGTTTCTCAAGAAGCAGGTCAGGTGATCTGGTATGTCCATCTCTTTCAGAATTTTCCACAGTTTATTGTGATCCACACAGTCAAAGGCTTTGGCATAGTCAATAAGGCAGAAATAGATGTTTTTCTAGAACTTTCTTGCTTTTTCGATAATCCAGCGGATGTTGGCTATTTGATCTCTGGTTCCTCTGCCTTTTCTAAAACCAGCTTCAACATCTGTAAGTTCATGGTTCATGTATTGCTGAAGCCTGGCTTGGAGAATTTTGAGCATTACTTTACTAGCGTGTAAGATGAGTGCAATTGTGCGGTAGTTTGAGCATTCTTTGACATTGCCTTTCTTTGGGATTGAAAGGAAAACTGACCTTTTCCAGTCCTGTGGCCACTGCTGACAGCTTAGCTATGATTATCTCATTTTCTGTTCCCTAGTTAGAACTGGAAGTAAGGTAGAATGAATGAGGTAAGCGCAGTACATATAAACGAAGCCAGTGTAGAAGATATGTCCTACTTAGACATACAGGTGCTCTTGCCATCAAGAGAGTACATGATATCAAGAGTGAAGTTGGGTAGAGAATGAACATATACTATTGATTGGACAAAAAAAAAAAAAAAGCCAGTAAAATTACAAGAAAAGAAAACTGTCTTACACAGATATAAGGATCTATGGATGGAGATATATAAAAATGCAAAGCCAAAGTACTGACTAAATCAAGCAGACAAACAGGAGGACAGTTTCAGATATGGAAGGGTTTCAACTGCGTGAATCATAATGCTTGGGCTTGTTGATTCTGATAAAAGAGCCAGGAAAAATGTGGCTAAAACCAAACTTCTTTAAACTCCTCAGGCCTGAGACCTTCATGTGTATTCAGATGTTTCGAAGTAGGAACTTTATCCAGACTTACTCCTTTTACAGTGAACGAAGTGCCAAAGTAACTATCATGTCACTATGAATCCTGAGGCACATTATGGATGTTCTCAATCTCCTCATCCTTAATTATGGAGACTGAATGCTATCTTTATGGACGGAGTATGTCATTGTATGTATGACAAGTATGACAACATTGTATAATGACAAGTATGTCATTGTACACTGACATACTATTTGTTCTGATTCCCCTCTCGAGGGACTGATTATGGACTGAAAGTTTTGGAAATATAATGAAAAATGATCCCAAAGCTGAGAAATAAGTATTCTGGATGGAGGGTTTCAGGGAGTTTTCCCTCTTCAATGCAAATTTAGCCTTAATTTAGTAGATGTATAACTATGGAAGGCACAGGAAATGAGGTATACATGAACAAACGTGTGGACTGCAGCCCAGCAGGCTTCTCTGTCCATGGGATTTCTCAGCCAGGAATAACGGTAGAGTCTATAAAAGTAAGCTGTAAGTGTTCTTAGTTATTCACATATTCTTGTAATTAGATGAAACATTCCTTTTGGCCATTGATCTGTAAGTGTCCAGTTGTATATTTAGATATGAACAATTCTCAGTATTATCTTCCAAACCAAATACAAATTGAGAACATTGGTTGTGTTTTAAGTGCCTGGCCTGGCAAACAGAAACATTCTTTAATAAAGAGGAACATCTTTACAGGAGCAAATGGGAGGTTAATGGCAGAGAGAAATTGCATCACTTCACTGAAAATATTTTTTACTAAAAGTAGGGCAGAGCAGTAAGAAGATGTTCTAATGAAATATATACTGGTTTATTCTAAGATATATGACATTATTAAATGTAGCAGCATTTCAGTCTACTGGATATCTTTTCTCTGGGAGTGTATATCACAGGTTTATGTATTATCAGCCAATTAATATTATTAATATCTGGGCTAAATAGTGTTCTAAGAATTGTGTATATGGCAGAGAATAGTCAATGTTCATTCTCTTCGGAAAGTTGAAACTCACAAGTCTGATATGGGGCCATTAGTAGTCAACGTGGTGGTGGTGGTTTAGTCGCTAAGTCCTGTCCGACTTTTGTGACCCCATGGGCTGTAGCCTGCCGGGTTCCTCTGTCCACGGGATTCTTCAGGCAAGAATACCGGAGTGGGTTGGCATTTCATTCTCCGCATAGTCAGTGTAGACTATATTTAAAATTTGGAATACAGACTAATGCCCTGCGAGGGTGGCATCATGACAACCAACCTCTCTCTTTGCTTTCTTCCCATCATGGGATTAACACTGAATGACTCTGGATCTTGCTCAGTTGTGTCACAGAGGACTCTTCTTACTCCTGGTTTTAGATCATGATAGTTAATTGTAAATGTGGCTATTTGGTCATAAAGTTCTCAGACTTGGGAATTCTGTAGAGTGGGTCAGCCTCTTTTAGTCCAAAATTAGATTTGGGACAACCTATCTACTCTTTGATTTCACTCTTTATGTGTTATGAATCTGAATCACTGAATTTCTTAAAGAAAGTAGACTAAGTTCTTTGGCAAGAATTACATGCCTATCATCTCTGCATTAGGTGCTGAGGACATGTGCTATCGGATGTCCTAAGGGCCACCCAAAATAGCACTTGATGTTTCAAACTTCGTCTTAACTGTAAATAACACTCAATATCATATGTGTTGATTTACGTTTGCTGTTGTTGTTTAGTCGCTAAGTCCTGTCTGACTCTTGTGACCCCACGGACTTTAGCTCGCCAAGCTCCTCTGTCGATGGGATTTTCCAGGCAGCAATACTAGAGGGATACTGGATTCCAGCAATACCGGATACCTTCTCCAGGGGATCTTCCTGACTCAGGGATCAAACCCACATTTCCCGCATTGACAGGAGGATTCTTTACCACTGAGCCACCTGGGAAGCCCTCATTTACCTTAACTGGAACTAATTACCTGAAAAATCAGGTATAGGGATTTAGGAAGTAGATGCCTAGATCATACCATGGAAAAGAGCCTGTTTGGGGAAATCTGTTTTGATAATTTGAAGTCAGGGGTCAGGGAAAGCCATAATTGGGGTAGATGTGAACGGGTTATGCTGGATATAAGACCAGTAATTGACAAAAAGGTCTGAAATTTTAACTACCATTTCTGATACAGTTATTGAGGAGTACAGGATAGATAAACGGAGCCTGAGAGGAGCTGACAATACCTATGGAACCCCAGGAATCTCTGAATATCCTTGAATGTGTAGGACTTTCCAGATGGGACTAACAATATCATGTTGATACCTTGGCAAAGTAGGAATTTCTCCTATTGACTTTCAGTACTCACTAAGACACATTTCTTGGGTCTGACGTGAAGATGGCGCTGTAGCAATAACACCTACCCAGATCAGGGATTAATAGAGATCTGTCAAGAACATACAGATAAAACATCCTTTAAGGAGATCACATGTGAATACAATTACTAACTACTTCTCTATCTGAGTTTTATAAAAAAGTTTCTATAAGGAGACACCCATAAGATCTCAAAGGATGCCTCAGGGAATGCTTGTACAATGTCAATAATTGAGTTTTAATGAGAAACAAAGTGACTATTGATATAACTGATACATTTTTAATCTTTGAGGACATTTTATTGGAGTAAGGAACATGAGGATATAATATTATATCCCTTTTAAAAAATTTTAATGTATTCCTTTTAATTAAATTTAAAGTTACAGGCCAGTGTGTTCTAAATTTGTAGTTAAAGTAGCCACCTGTGTGGTATTTTGAGATGTTAGATTGTAAACACAGTATACTGGTGTTTATAGGATATTGTTCAGTCGCTAAGCCGTGTCCAACTCTTTGTTTATGGAATAACATAGTATATAAAAAGCCTTCATTAGTGAATTACCTTCACTGTCCTTTAATTAATTATTTGTCCTCTAATAATTAATTGTCCTCTATTTAAATGTTCATACCTTCTGCACTTTTCAACAGCTTGCAGTGAGGGCGCACATTTTAATACCTTAATTATTTTATGGACTAATCTCAGCTTGGATCTATCCTATTCCGTTTTGTAAGCGGACAATCCATACATTTTCTTAAGTGCTTCAGAGTATGACTCAGCCAAAGCTACTGATACACTATCTAGTGAAACCCCGCATGGTGGGACCTCACTCAAAATGTAGACAAAATACGCAGGTGGGAATAAATAGGCTTTCCACTCTTAAGATAAACCTGTAAAATAAAGGCAAGTTTTATATGTAGTTATGACTTTAAATGTTTAATAAGTGACGCAGAAGGAAAGGAATTACAGGAGTGACAGACTGCAAGTTAAATGAGGTGCAGAGGTGTTAAGGTCAAACTTGACTAGAACATGCTGAAATGTACATAATTTAAGGGGATTTGGTTAGATGTATAAATGAAGTAATGAGATGTATAAAAATAAGCAACTGGAGAACCATATATAAGACTTATAATGAGATGCCTAAGCCTTAGAAAAGTTAAATTTTAGGAAAGAAGAACTGCAGCCTGGCATAAGGAAGAACATTTTGATCCCTGTTATTTTATATAACCACTAGGAAAGGCTTTTCTCCCCTTACAATCCCAGCATGCCCCTTGCTTTGCCCCCAGAAAATCACTTCATGATCTTCTTGCTTTGGGAAATAGTTTATATTTCTGTAGTAGCACCTCCCAGGAGGGTAAGGTGATTTGGTTAAGAGGTGGCTCATAAAATTGAATTAATTAAAATTGCAGTTTAAAGTAATTCTGTGTGAATTTTCCTTTTGCATTTAAATAGCAAATGAATCCAAATGTCACAGCCAATAATAGAAAACAAAACAAACAAAGAAAAAAAAATTCAAGCTGTTTCTATTGGGTCAAATAAAGAAGAAAAATTTAACCTCAACAAAAAATATTTTATAAGATTCCAATAGCAAAACTTACAATGATGAGATACAAATTAGGCCAATGGAGTAGTTAAATCTAATGTATCCACTCTGAAACTGTTTATAACTCATTTTAAATTTTGGAAATAATCAAATTTGTAGAAAAACATTCAATTCCAATTCTCTTCTTCAGCTAGCTTAAGTGAAGAAAGATAACCTTTCCTTACATATGTAATATATGCTTATTACTACATGAGGGAGGCAAAACTCTTCCTCTACCATCTTAGGTTTTCAGCTTGAACTCTTATACAAAAAGATTAACAAGAGAAAAATGAGTAATTTTTTAATGCATGCAGAAAACATCACAGAATACATTACTAAGTGATTGAAAAAGCATCTAAAAAGCAGAATATTTTGTGACATGTGAAAGTCAGAGGAAATTCAGCACCCATTATAAAAAGCTTTATGGTAATACAGTCATACTCATTTGTTAACTTACTGTCTATGGGTTGGGAGAAACCTAAACCAAAAGTGATTAAAAATGATGACTTTGAATTCCGGCTTCTGTACCATTTCAGCAAAGAACAATGTTTGCAGAGAAATGGCAGGACTGAGGAAAAAAGTTGTAAGCTCCCAAGTGCAGCAAACTATGGGAAGGTATATATACGGGAGGAAACTAGGGGAATAAAGTTTGTTTTCCGATTCCTATGGTGCCATTTCTGGGTTCACAAGAGTCTGTCTCTAGTTAAAGGAGAATTTTATTCTGTTTTTAAGTAAAACAAAAAAAAAAAACAAAAAAAACAGGGAGAGCTTTTGCTGGGTTGGCTGTTTCTTAATTGTCTTCAGTTCAAAATGATTTTTATGTCAAAGAGGAGTATTAGTGTAACATATTCTGGTTTCTTCCCACTAGAAAAAGAAAAGAATATACAGATAACTAAAAAGAGGAAAATGAAAATGACATTCTTTGAAATCTAGATACAAGTTTATCACCTGAATATTTATAAGGTAACTGTGGTGATGCTCTATTGGACTGCAAAGAGATCAAACCAGTCCATCCTAAAGGAAATCAACCCTGAATATTCATTGGAAGGACTGATGCTGAAGCTGAGGCTCCAATGCTTTGGCCACATGATGAAAAGAGTAAACTCCTTAGAAAAGACCCTGATGCTGGGAAAGATTGAAGGCAAAAGGAGAAAAGGGCAGCAGAGGATATGATGGATAGATAGCGTCACCAGCTCAATGGACATGAATTTTAGCAAACTCTGGAAGATAGTGAAGGACAGGAAAGCCTGGTGTGCTGCATCCATGGGGTCACAAAAAGTCAAACATGACTTAGCGACTAAACAACAACAATTGCTCTATTAAATAAATCACACTCTTCAAAATGCTGGTAGCAAGGACTCTGATGTCAGAAGGAAGTTCAAACCTTGAAGTACGGTATGTAATTTTAGACTATTACTTGGTTTTGTGTTGTTTTCATATACTTATTTTCTGTGAAGGAGATTAAAATACATGTTTTTATTAAAAATTTCATTTGACATTTTTTAGTTTATAATTTCTGATATTTTTACTACACTTTGTTTCTCTCAACCAAGTTTTTCTATCTTTTAATTCATTATAAGTGTGTTTTTTAAACTAATTGAGCTTAGTTATATTAGATGCACCTTATTTTTAATGGCATATCATTAAAGTCCTTGTCTGATAATTTCAACATTTCGACATCTGTATCAACTTGGTGTTGTCTCCACTGATTATCTTATTTTCAGGGTGGGTTACATTTTCCTGGTTATTTATATATTGAGTAACTGTACATTGATCACTAGACATTTTGAATGTTATATTGTGGAGGCTCTGGATCCTGTTATACTACTTTGAAGAATACTGACATATTTTTTCCAGCAGACAATTAATTGAATTGAATTGAAGTCGTGAACTCTAACCATTTGATGGCAGCTTAAATAGACCTTTAGTTCCTTCCTCCAGTCATTAGCTGGGCTTTTTTTTTCAATCTGCCTCACGCTTATGTGGTTCAGGGTTCAATCAAAGTGATGGAAAGAATTTACAGCCAGAATCTGGGGGCAATTCCTCTCTGGATTTCTTTTCCCCCTCACTTTCAACAGATATTACTGTTCTGAAATCTTTTTGTTCTTCAAACCAGAAAAACTGACTTCTCAGGTTCAGACATATCTGAGGCTCCATGAATTTCTTCCCTCATGCTAAAATTAGAAAAAAAAAAAGAAAAAGAACACCTGTGCTCTTTGTATTTCCTTCTTCCAAGTTTCAGCTCTTGCCTAGAATCTGCACCCCCCAGCCTTTTTTTTTACTCTCCAGAACCTTTAATTATTATTTTTGATTATTATAGTTTATGTTGTTATCTGTGGTATTATCAGTTGGTGAAGAGCATGTTTGAGCATATTATGGGGAAAGAGACATAGAGGGAGAGAGAATGGTATTATCTTCCATCTGCATATCTGAGGTTGTAGATATTTCTCCCAGCAATCTTGATTCCAGCTTGTGATTCATCCAGTCTGGCATTCCGCATGATGGACTCTGCATAGAAACTAAATAAGCAGCGTGACGATATATATCCTTGAAGTACTCCTTTCCCAATTTTGAACCAGTCTGTTTTCCCATGTCTGATTCTAACTGTTGCTTCTTGACCTGCATACAGGTTTCTCAGGAGAGAGGTAAGGTGGTCTAGGACTCCCATCTCTTTAAGAATGTTCCACAGTTTGTTGTGATCCACACAGTCAAAGGCTGTATCATAGTCAGTGAAGCAGATGTTTTCCTGGAATGCTCTTGCTTTCTCCATGATCCAAAGGATGTTAGCAATTTGCTCTCTGGTTCCTCTGCCTCTTTGAAACCCACTCTGTAGATCTGAAATTTCTAGATTCATGTACTGCTGAAGGCTAGCTTGAAGGATTCTGAGTATTACCTTGCTAGTATATAAAATGAACACAATTTTACAATAGTTTGAACATTCTTTGGCATTGCCCATCTTTGGGATTGGAATGAAAACTGACCTTTTCCAGTCCTGTAGCCACTGCTGACTTTTCCAAATTTGCTGCCATTGAGTGCAACAATTTCATAGCATCATCTCTTAGGATTACAAATAGCTCACCTGGAATTCTGTCACCTCCACTAGCTTTGCTCTTTGTAATGCTTCCTAAGGCCCACCTGACTTCACACTACAGGATGTCAGGCTGTAGGTGAGTGACCACACTGGGGTTATCTGGGTCATTAAGATCTTTTTTGTATAGTTCTTCTGTACATTCTTGCTGCCTCTTCTTAATCTTTTCTGCTTCTGTTAGGTCTTTACCATTTCTGTTCTTTATTATGCCAATCCTGGCATGAGATATTCCCTTGATAGATCCAATTTTCTTAAAGCGATCTCTTTTCTTTCCCATTCTATTTTTTCCCTCTATTTCTTTGCATTGTTCATTCAGGAAGGCCTTCTTGTCTCTCCCAGCTATTATCTAGAACTCTACACTCACTTTGGTATATCTTTCCCTTTCTCCCTTACCTTTCACTTCTCTTCTTTCCTCAGCTATCTGTAAAGCCTCCTTAGACAACCACTTTGCTGCATTGCATTTATTTTGTTAAGGATAGTTTTAGTCATTGCCTCCTGTACAGTGTTACAGACCTCCATCTGTGGTTCTTTAGGCACTCCGTCTACCAGATCTAATCCCTTGAATCTATTCATCACCTTCACTGCATAAACAAGTTGATTGATTCAGGTCATACCTGAATGGCCTAGTGGTTTGTTTTTTTTTTTCCTACTTTCTTCAATTTAAGCCTAAATTTTGCAATAAGGAGCTCATAATCTCAGCCATAGCTCTTTAGAGCTTCTCCATCTTTGGCTGCTTAAGAACATAATCAATCTGATTTCGGTATTGACCATCTGGTGATGTCCATGTCTAGATTAATCTCTTGTGTTGTTGGAAAAGAGTGTTTACTATGACCAGAGTGTTCTTTTGACAAAGCTCTGTTGGCCTTTGCCCTGATTCATTTTGTGCTCCAAGGCCAAACTTGCCTGTTATTCCAGGTATCTCTTGACTTCCTATTTTTGCATTCCAAACATTGCACTCCTACAATGAAATGACATTTTGTGTGTGTGTGTGTGTGTGTGTGTGTGTGTGTTAGTTCAGGAAGGTGTTGTAGGTCTTCATAAAACTGGCCAACTTTATCTTCTTCAGCATCAGAGGTTTTGGCATAGACTTGAATTACTGTGATGCCGATTGGTGTGCCTCTGAAATGAACTGATATCATTTTGTTGTTTTTGAGTTTGCATGCAAGTACTGCATTTTGGATTCTTTTGTTGATTATGAGGGCTAGTCTATTTCTTCTAAGGAATTCTTGCCCACAATAGTAGATATAATGGTCATCTGAGTTAATTTGCCCATTCCCAACAATTTTAGTTCACTGATTCCTAAAATGTCAATGTTTAATCTTGCATCACCTGCTTGACCACATCCAATTTACCTTGATTCACAGATCTAGCATTCCAGGTTCCTATGCAGTGTTGTTATTTAGAGCATAGGACTTTACTTTCACCACCAAATACCTCCACAGGTGAGCATCGTTTCTGCTTTGGTCCAGCCATTCCATTCTTGCTGGAGCTATTAGTAATTACCCTCTGCTCTTCCACAGTAGCATATTGGACACCTTTTGACCTGAGGGGCTCTTCTTCCAGCATACCTTTTTGCCTTTTCATACTGTCCATGGGGTTCTCCAGGCAAGAATACTGGAGTGGGGCTGCCATTTCCTTTTTCAGTGGACTGTGTTTTGTCAGAACCCTTCACTATGACCTGACCATCTTGGTGGCCCTGCACAGCATGGCTCATAGCTTTACTGAGTTACATAAGAACCTTTACCAGGCCAGGTCTGTGATACATGAAGGAGATACCATTGATACCTTTCCCAAAATGGACCGTGTTACAAACTGCACCTAGCAGCCATGATAGATACCTGGGAAGTCAAGCATCTCCTTAACTGCTTTTAGCATTTATGGTGGAAGAGTAAGTTCCATGTGATTTCACCATGTTCCTCAATTGCATAGACTGTGGAGTAGGCCATCAGACCCCACTCTAGTCTAAGTCCCGTTCAAGAAGTACATAATGTCACTTGCTTCTCTCAGAGCTGACACCCAGCAAGGCAACACTTGTGGACCCAGGCCTAGTCTGGCTAATCTAATAAGGAAGGGAATTAATGAAGCTTTGCTCTGGCTACTCTAAATTTTTGAATATCTTAGAGAACAGCCCTAGTCTCTTTTCCCTTCTCTTTTCCTGTTTCTTCTTAGATGATCTCATCCATTCCCAGAACCCTAATTACCATCTATATGCTAATGACTACCAAATTTATATCAGCAACCCGCTTCTCTCCATTGAATTCCACATTGGAACACCCAACTGCCTAATTTACATTTATTTTGAATGTCTCACAGATAGCTCAAATTTAATATGTCAAAAATCAAACTCTTAATTTCTACCTCCTTTTGCCCCAAACCTTCATCTTCCCTGAGCTTTCTCTACTGAGTTGTTTAAGTCAAATATCTGGATTAATCTCACTCTGATTTTAAAAACTCCTAGAAATCTCTGAGGAAAAACACACAAACCATTTCAAAATTAGGCAATGAAT
Source organism: Bubalus kerabau (assembly GCF_029407905.1). NCBI lineage: Eukaryota > Metazoa > Chordata > Mammalia > Artiodactyla > Bovidae > Bubalus > Bubalus kerabau. The sequence continues at coordinate 101,776,118 of NC_073624.1, forward strand.
ATGATAGGTCATGGGGCAAATGCATGAAAAGATCAAAATTTACTTATGTGAAGAGGAATGCACACATTCTAAAATATCAGTGGACAAATTATCTAAAGATTTGAAAATCACCGTATCTGTGAGACCAGCACACAAACAGTGAAATAGCTCCTCTGAAGGAAGGAAATATGTGGGATGTGCTATGTGCTACAAAGCTCCGTTCGGTCAGTCATGCCCGACTGTTCGCAACTCCATGTAGCACTCCAGGCTCCTCTGCCCACGGGATTCTCCAGGCAGGAATACTAGGGTGGGTTGCCATGCCCTCCTCCAACAAATGTCTGGTAATATCTACCTAAATTATTCATACTTATCCTTTGATCTAGAAATCCCATTTTATGTAAACTAAGTAACAATTGGGGCACTCTAATAAACATAAAATGTTAAGTGTGGCAGTGTTTAGAATAAGAAATTGGAAACAATTTATGTAGCCAAAGATAAGTGTCTCTTCAAAGAAACTCTCTTTTATCACAAAGAAATACAGGTTAAAAATTAATCAGAAAATCTCTAAGTACAGATAGGGAGAGATTTTGATATTTATGTAAAGAAATGGACTTTTTTGAATATGCCAAAGCCTTTGACTGTGTGGATCACAATAAACTAAGAAAAATTCTGAGAGAGACAGAATTACCAGACCACCTGACCTGCCTCTTGAGAAACCTGTATGCAGGTCAGGAAGCAACAGTTAGAACTGGACATGGAACAGCAAACTGGTTCCAAATAGGGAAAGAAGTACATCAAGTCTGTCACCCTGCTTATTTAATTTATATGCAGAATACATCATGAGAAACATTGGGCTGGATGATGCACAAGCTGGAATCAAGATTGCCAGGAGAAATATCAATAACCTCAGATATGCAGATGACACCACCCTTATGGCAGAAAGTGAAGAAGAACTAAAGAGCCTCCTGATGAAAGTGAAAGAGGAGAGTGAAAAAGTTGGCTTAAAGTTCAACATTCAGAAAACTAAGATTATGACATCTGGTTCCATCACTTCATGGCAAATACATGGGGAAACAGTGGAAACAGTGGCTGACTTTATTTTTTCGGGCTCCAAGATTGCTGCAGATGGTGATTGCAGCCATGAAATTAAAAGACGCTTACTCCTTGGAAGGAAAGTTATAACCAACCTAGGCAGCATATTAAAAAACAGAGACATTACTTTGCCAACAAAGGTCTGTCTAGTCAAGGCTATGGTTTTTCCAGTAGTCATGTATGGATGTGAGAGTTGGACTATAAAGAAAGCTGAGCGCCGAAGAATTGATGCTTTTGAACTGTGGTGTTGGAGAAGACTCTTGAGAGTCCCTTGGACTTCAAGAAGATCCAACCAGTCCATCCTAAAGGAAATCAGTCCTGGGTGTTCATTGGAGGGACTGATGTTGAAGCTGAAACTCCAATATTTTGGCCTCCTGGCTCATTTGAAAAGACCCTTTTGTTGGGAAAGATTGAAGGCGGCAGGAGAAGGGGACAACAGAGGATGAGATGGTTGGAGGCATCACTGACTCAACGGACATGAGTTTGGGTAAACTCCAGGAGTTGGTGATAGACAGGGAGGCCTGGTGTGCTGCAGTTCATAGGGTCGCAAAGAGTTGGACATGACTGAGTGACTGACCAGAACTGAACTGATAATAAAGAAAAAAATTAAGATGCATAACTGTGTATTTTAGGTCATCATTTATAAGATAAGAAGGTGATAAGTGTAAAGAAGTTTTTACTTACATAAAAAATGAATAAGAAACTAATAAAAATGGTGAAAAAAGGTGGTGGGACAAAGATGGGAGTGAGGTTTCTTGGTACATATTTTTTAAAGTTTTGTCTTTGAATCAAATATACTGCTGCTGCTGCTGCTGCTAAGTCACTTCAGTCGTGTCCAACTCTTAGCGACCCCATGGACTACAACCTACCAGGCTCCTCCATCCATGGGATTTTCCAGGCAAGAGTACTGGAGTGGGGTGCCATTGCCTTCTCTGATCAAATATACTAAGTAATCATAAACTTTACATACATTAAATTAATAAAATTCAACAGAATAATAGATACAAGTAGCAACAGATTGTAGTCAAGAAAACCTCTCTAGGAATCATTTAACTTTAGAAAATACACTAATGTAATTTACAATAGTAACATTTTGAAGTAGAAAATTTGTATCACTATTGTCAAAGTTTCAAAAATAAAGAAGGGCATATTAAATATGATATTCATTTTTTAAAACACAGCTCTTATTTTCTTTCTCATCTGTTACCTCAAGAATTCACACTGTATGGTTTTTCAACCCTAGTAAATTAATAGTTACCCATCCATTACTTGAGTGAAAACTACATATTAATTTAGTAAAGTTAATACTGGAGAGTAACAGGTAAATTCATTGCTACAATAAGAATTTCTGAATATTCTCTGAATGTGGACTTTCTGAATGGTTTAATTATTTTAAGGACATAAAAATTGCTGACCATGTGCAAGAAATCTTAGAAATCATAGAACAAACACTAAAGAAATAGAAGATATGCCTTACAGAATACTGACCTAAAACAAAGACTGCCAGTTATTTCTCCGCAAAATAAGTGTGTTTATTTGGATGAACAAAGAATTGTAACTTGGGTGAGCCTTGTGCAAGAACCTATGTGACAAGGAAATCAGGACTCTTTTATAATAATATGGGGAGGGCTATAGTAAAGAGTCCATTGGCAGACTGAGATTTTAAAGTACAGTAACTTTTCATTGGCTCAATAGTGACAGTATTTCAGTGACTGGGTTTTTGCAGGCGAGAAGTCCTTCTTCTTCCTGTTGGGCTCAATCATCTAGGAGGTTAATTCTCCTCCCGCTGCTTTTTCAACTCTTTTTAACTGAAGTTTCTGTTTGTTTTTTTAAACAAAAACCATGACCATGCATAAGAGTAAATAAGAAGGCTTGTGAAAACAAGTATTCTTGACTTTACCCTCAAAAATTCTGATTAAGTAGGTCTGTAGTATGAGCAGAGATTTGTTTTTCTGTCTACCAAATAGTGCTGATAATTCCTGTCAAGAGAACAATATTTTAAGTTGGACTGAACTAGACCATGGCACTAAGATAAAACTCTATAAAGATGAAGAAAGACAACTTATGAAAGAGAATATGAATTGCAAACAATAAAGATAGAAATATTTATTAATTGGATAAATATACATCAGAGCTCAAGACCTATACTACAGTAATACAAATATACTTGGAGAGCTCTGAAATTATCATACTTTTTAAAACTTTCTACTTCTTTGCACATCACACACTTTTTTTCTTTATCCTTCTGCCTTCCTCTATCTGCCAAAATTCTAAAAACTATCAAAGCATGTAAGTATGACTTTGATTTATTCCATGGTGAGTGGGGAACCATAGAAGGATTGAATGTAGGAAAATGACATATGTAGGGGACAAAACGCTTCCCAAAGCCTTCCTAGGTGTGAACCTAAGAATTAAATTAACATAAAATAGATTAATAGGAAAAAACCAAATTTTATTTAATATTTTTAGGTGTACATGGGAGTCTTCAATAGGAAAATGAAGAAAAATGAAGACCCAAAGAAACTGTTATGCCCCAAAGCTTATATGCTCTTTTATTTATTTATTTACTTTACAATATTGTATTGGTTTTGCCATAACATTGACAGTATATGCTCTTTTAAACAAAGGACAAACTGTAAGGCTGTTAAAAGGCAAAAAGCTTTGGGGAAATAAGTTATGAGACAGAGACTAGGAAATATGTGGAGAACAGGGAGTGTGACTAATGGATAATAAGAATATTCTAGTGAGTTCATTTGCACAGGTCCATTCTGGTTTCGACTCCCAGTCTCTGTTGATGCAAATGTTCTCCCATTCTTGGTAAAGGAAGGACACATTTTTCAAGGGAAATTTTATAACCTGCTTTTAGGTAGAAAAGGAAAATCAGAGATCCCTTCCTGCATCTGCTGTTACTCAAGTACATTCATTTCAAAATAATCAACATGCCAAAATAAAATATTTTGAGCATTATTTCTGAAATCCTTCACATATTAATGCTGTATTTTATGTGGATCAGTGTAACAGAATGAATCATTAAAGTCAAGCCAGAAAAGGCACTTAAAAATTACAAACCATACTTTGGCTATCAATTAATTTTTGACAAAAGTGCCAAGATAATTTATTAGAAAAAAAGACTGTCATTTCAACGATTGGGGCTAGAGCAATTGGCTATGTTTATATATATATAAAAAATAAGCTTAGACTTTTACTTAACATCACACAGAGAAACTAACTTAAAATACATCATAGACCTAATATAAGACCCCAAACTATTACATTTCTGAAAGAAATGTTGGTAGAAAATATTTGTGCTATGGAATGAAGCACAAATTTCTTAAACAGGACATTAAAAAACACAAACTATGAGAGAAAACATTTGATAAAATGGTCTTCATTAAAATTAAAAACATATGCTCTTCAAAAGATATCAGTAAAGAAAATGAAAATGCATGCTAGATATTATAGGAAAATTAATAATGCAAAATACGTATTTGACAGATGATGTTTGTCAACAAATGTCTGTCTAGTCAAGGCTATGGTCTCTCCAGTGGTCACATATGGATATGAGAGTTGGACTATAAAGAAAGCTGAGCACCGAAGAATTGATGCTTTTGAACTGTGGTGTTGGAGAAGACTCTTGAGAGTCCCTTGGACTGCAAGGAGATCCAACCAGTCCATCCTAAAGGAGATCAGTCCTGGGTGTTCATTGGACAGACTGATGTTGAAGCTGAAACTCCAATACTTTGGCCACCTGATGTGAAGAAGTGACTCATTTGAAAAGCCCCTGAAACTGGGAAAGATTGAGGGCAGGAGGAGAAGGGGACGACAGAGAATGAGCTGGTCGGATGGCATCACTGACTCAATGAACATGGGTTTGAGTTGACTCAGGGAGTTGGTGATGGACAGGGAAGCCTGGCGTGCTGCAGTTCATGGGGTTGTAAAGAGTCGGACACGACTGAGTGACTGAACTGAACTGAACTGAACTGCATCCAGAATATATTTATGAGAACCAAAAATAAAACCAAAAAGTTTAAACCACTCAATAATAAATCAAACAACCCATTTTGAAAAGAGAAAATTATTTGAACAGGCACTTTACAAAAGAAGATACCTGAAGAGCCAACACGGAGAAGGCAATGGGACCCCACTCCAGTACTGGAAAATCCCATGGACGAAGGAGCCTGGTAGGCTGCAGTCCATGGGGTCGCTAAGAGTCGGACACGACTGAATGACTTCACTTTCACTTTTCACTTTCACGCATTGGAGAAGGAAATGGCAATCCACTCCAGTGCTCTTGCCGGGAGAATCCCAGGGACTGCAGAGCCTGGTGGGCTGCCATCTATGGGGTCACACAGAGTTGGACATGACTGAAGCAACTTAGCAGCAGCAGCAGAAGAACGAATAAACTGATGAAAATATAGCCAGCATCCCTAATCACCAAGGAAATGCAAATAGAAATCTTAATAAGATCCCAGGTTTTCATCCACAAGAATTGCTGAAGTTGAGAAAAACAAACAAACAAACAAACAAACAAAACAACTTACAATGGCATGTGCTGGAGAAAATGTAGAGCATTTAAAACTTGCATTCTTGGTGAAATCTGTAGTGTACAGCCACTTTGGGTAACAATTTGGTAGTTTCTCCTAAAGTTGGACATATACCTTGCCTATGACTCAGGCACACTCTCACTTTTTCCCACTAGAAATGGAAACATATGCTCACATAAAGACTTGTACATAAATGTTGACAGCAGGATTGTGAATAATAGCCAACACTAGAAACAACTCAAGTGGTCATCAACTGGTGACAGACTAAAATGTGATAATTATCTATAACATGGGATACTACTTTATAAATTGTGTGCCTCTTTTAAAATTCTGCCTGTGAGAATTCCTTTCCAATTGAGACTGTCCTGAGGCATACAATGATGGGTTTAGCATATAGTCTTGGGTTCTTATAACCATAGGCTTTATCTTATTAATGGTCAGCACGTGCTGGGTGCAGTTTCTCAGAGTATGTAATACAAGCAGACTCTCTAAATGGCTAAAAGCATGCTAGCTTGGTTATTTTAAAAACAATTGAATGTGTAAAAATTTGAGTTTACTGCCAGTGGGCTTTTGAGCTAATGGATATCAGCATGCTGTGACGAAACAAACAACTTGGGAGTCAATACACAGGGTCTGTCCTTGGTTCATTTATGTAATGGTAATGAAAAGGGGAAAAAATATTGACACATTCAACAACATGCACAAATCTTTAAAGCAATATTATAAGTAAATTAAATTTAAAAGAATATATACTGTTTGATTTTGTTTGTATGAAATACTAGAAAAGACAAAACTGTAATGGCAGAAAGCACATTGGTGGTTCCCAAGTACAGCAGCTGAGAACAGACAGCAAAGGAGGAAGAGGAAATTTTGAAGGAGATAGAACTCTCATGTGTATTGATTGTGGTAGTGGTTACACAATTGTACACTATCACCAAAACTTCTATGACTGTACATTTAAGTGGGAGAGATTTACTGCTTGTAAATAAATATAAAGCTTATAAATTAATAATGAAATCTATTTTAATTAAGAAGTATAACTCTGCCATGTAGAAACATAATCACTATGAAATACCTTGGGGGGGCACATCTTAAACAGACTTATGATGATTAGTTTGAAACGTGTAGAAATATCAAATCATGATATTGTGTAATGAAAACTAATATGGTGTTGTTGGTCAATTATACTTCAAAAACAAACAAATTCATAGAAAAAAGATCAGAAATGTGGTTATAAGAGGTGGGATCAGTGGGTGTGGGGGTGGGGAGAGGAAGAATTGGATGAAGACAGTCAAAAGGTACAAACTTCCAGTTATAAAATAAATAAGTACTAGAAATATAGTGTACAACATGATAAATATAGTTAACACTGCTGTGTTATACATGAAACTTGTTAAGAGAATAAATTCTGAGATTTTACCACAAGAAAAAAATGTTTTTCTATTTCTTAATTTTCATACCTATATATGAGATGATGGATAGTCACTAAACTTGTGATAATCACTTCATGATGCATGTAAACCAAGGAACTATGCTGTATGCCTTAAACTTAGTGTTGTATGTTGAAAGCTTAAAATTATTTTCTGAAGAAACTGCAAAGATGGCGGAGTAGAAGGACGTGCACTCATCTTCTCCTGTGAGAACTCCAAAATTACAACTTGATGCTAAACAACCATTGACAGGAGAATGTTGGATCCCACCAAAAAAAAAAGAAAAAAAAAAAAAAAAGACACCCCATGTCCAGGGGAAAAGGAGAAGCCACAGAAAGATGGTAGGAGGGGCAAAATCGTGTTTAGAATCAAACCTCATACCCGCCAGTGATGCTAGGAGAGCTCAAAAAAAACCATGTGTGCACCAGGACCAAGGGACCCCACAGAGACTGAGCCAGGCCTGTGTTTGAGTCTCTTGTAGACGTACAGGTCAGCAGTGGCCTGCCACAGGGGCAGGGCTCTGGGTGCAGCTATCTGGGTCACACAGCCCGTGGTATAAGCCCTCTTAGAGGAGGCCACCATTAACCCCACCATAGAGCCACCGAGCTCTATACTGTAACACTGCTTATTTAACTTATATGCAGAGTACATCATGCAAAATGCCAGGCTGGATGAAGCACAAGCTGGAATCAAGACTGCTGGGAAAAATAGCAATAGCCTCAGATACGGAGATCACACCACCCTTATGGCAGAAAGTGAAGAGGGACTAAAGAGCCTCTGGATGAAAGTGAAAGAGGAGAATGAAAAGTTGGCTTAAAACTCAACATTCAGATAAATAAGATCATGGCATTTGGGCCTATCACTTCATTGCAAATAAATGAGGAAATAATGGAAACAGTGAGAGACTTTATTTTGTGGGGCTCCAAAATCACTGCAGATGGTGACTGCAGACTTGAAATTAAAAGATGCTTGCTCCTTGGAAGAAAAGTTATGACCAACCTAGACAGCATATTAAAAAGCAGAGACATTAACTTCCCAACAAACGTCCATCTATTCAAAGCTATGGTTTTTCCAGTAGTCATGTATGGATGTGAGAGTTGGACTATAAAGAAAGCTGAGTGCCGAAGAATTGATGATTTTGAACTGTGGTGTTGGAGAAGACGCTTGAGTGTCCCTTGGACTGCAAGAAGAGCCACCCAGTCAATCCTAAAGGAAATCAGTCCTGAATATTCATTGGAAGGACTGATGCTGAAGCTAATACTCCAATACTTTGGCCACCTGATGTGAAGAACTGACTCATTTGAAAAGACCCTGATGCTGGGAAGGATTGAAGGTGGGAGGAGAAGGGGACGACAGAGGATGAGATGGTTGGATGGCATCACCTACTCGACTGACATGAGTTTGAGTGAGCTCCGGGAGTTGGTGCTGGACAGGGAGGCCTGGCGTGCTGCCGTCCATGGGGTCGCAAAGAGTTGGACACGACTGAGCGACTGAACTGAACTGAGGCCACCGAGCAGATGACCCACAAACTGCAGAACAATTATACCAAAGAAATTCTTGCACTGTTAAGAAAGTTCTAGGACCTACAACAGATTTCTGAACCTGGAGATCTGGCAAAGGGACTGAGAACACCCAGAGAATTTGACTGTGGAGGCCAGTGGGATTTAATTACAGAACTTACAGGACTGGGGAAACAGACTCTTGGAGGGCACAATCAAAACCTTGTGCTCATCAGAAGCCAGGAGAAAGCAGCAGTGACCCCACAAGAGACTGACCCAGACTTGCCCATGAGTGCCCAGGAGTCTCTGGCAGAGGCATGGGTCAGTGGTGGCCTGCTGCAGGCTCAGGGGCACTGAGTGGGGCAGTGCAAACACCAGACCTTTAGGAAAAGGTTGCCATTATCTTCATTGCATAGTTTGTTCTCAGGCCAAATAACAGGAAAGGAACACAGCCCCACCCATCAACAGAAAATTGGGTTAAAGATTTACTGAGCATGGCCTCACCCAACAGAACAAGACCCAGTTTTCCCCACAGGCTCTCCCATCAGGAAGCTTCCATAAACTGGCTATCTTTATCCATCAGAGGGTGGACAGAAGAACCACAATCACAGAAAACTAAGCAAACTGCTCACATGGACCACAGACTTGTCTAGCCCAGTGAAACTATGAGCCATGCTGTGTAGAGCCACCCAAGACGGACGGATCATGGTGGATAATTCGGATAAAATGTGGTCCACTGGAGAAAGGAATGGCAAACCACTTTGCCTTGAGAATCCCATGAACTGTATGGAAAGGCAAAAAGATAGGATACTGAACAATGGACTTCCCAGGTCAGTAGATGCCCAATATGCTACTGGAGAAGAGTGGTGAAATAATTCCAGAAAGAAGGAAGAGTTGGAGCCAAAGTGAAAACAACACCCAGTTGCGGATGTGACTGGTGATGGAAGTAAAGTACAATGCTGTGAAGAGCAATATTGCATAGAAACCGGGAATGTTAGGTCCATGAATCAAGTTAAATTAGAAGCAGTCAAGCAGGAGATGGCAAAAGTGAACATCAACATTTTAGAAATGAGTGAACAAAAAAAAAAAAAAAAAAAAAAAAGAAATGAGTGAACAAAAATGAACTGAAATGGGTGAATTTAATTCAGATGACCATTATATCTATCACTGTGGCCAAGAATTCCTTAGAAGAAATGGAGTAGCCATCACAGTCAACAGAAGAGTCTGAAATGCAGTACTTGGGTACAATTTCAAAAGTGACAAATTTATCTCTGTTCCTTTCCAAGGCAAACCATTCAATATCACAGTAAGCCAAGTCTATGAGCAACAGGCAATGCTGAAGAAGCTGAAGTTGAACAGTTCTATGAAGACCTACAAGACCTTCTAGAACTAACACCCAAAAAAGAGTTGTTTTTATCATAGGGGACTGAATGCAGAAGTAGGAAGTCAAGAGATAACTAGAGTAACAGGCAAATTTGACCTTGGAGTACAGAATGAAGCAGGGCAAAGGCTAACAGAGTTTTGCCAAGAGAACACACTGGTCATAGCAAACACCCTCTTCCAACAACACAAGAGAAGACTCTACACATGGACATCTCCAGATGGTCAATACTGAAATCATATTGATTATACTTTTTGCAGTCAAAGAAGGAGAAGCTCTATACCGTCGGAAAAAACAAGTCTGGGAGCTGACTGTGGCTCAGATCATGAACTCCTTATTGCCAAATTCAGACTTAATTTGAAGAAAGTAGGGAAAACCACTAGACCATTCAGGTATGACCTAAATCAAATCCCTTATGATTATACAGTGGAAGTGAGAAATAGATTCAAGGGATTAGATTTGATAGACAGAGTGCCAGTAGAAACATGGATGGAGTTTCATGACATTGTACAGGAGACAGGGATCAAGACCATCCCCAAGAAAAAGAAATGCAAAAAGGCAAAATGGTTGTCTGATGAGGCCTTACAAATAGCTGAGAAAAGAAGAGAAGCTAAAGGCAAAGGAGAAAAGGAAATATATACCCATTTGAATGCAGAGTTCCAAAGATAGCAAGGAGAGATAAGAAAGGTTTCCTTAATGATCCCTGCAAAGAAATAGAGGAAAACAATAGAATGGGAAAGACTAGAGGTCTCTTTAACAAAATTGGAGATACCAAGGGAAATTTTCATGCAAAGATGGGCACAATAAAGGACAGAAATGGTATGGACCCAACAGAAGCAAAAGATATTAAGAACAGGTGGCAAGAATACACAGAAGAACTACACAAAAAGATCTTCATGACCCAGATAACCATGATGGTGTGATCACTCACTTAGAGCCAGACACTTTGGATAGTGAAGTCAGCGGGCCTTAGGAAGCATCACTGTGAACAAAGCTAGTGGAAGTGATGGAATTCCAGTTGAGCTATTCCAAATCCTAAAAATATTGCTGTGAAAGTGCTGCACTCAATATGCCAGCAAAGTTTGAAAACTCAGCAGTGGCCACAGAACTGGAAAAGATCAGTTTTCATTCCAATCCCAAAGAAGGGCAATGCCAAAGAATGTTCAAACTATCACACAATTGTACTCATCGCACACGCTAGCAAAGAAATGCTTAAAATTCTCCAAGCCAGGCTTCAGCAATATGAGAACCGTGAACTTCCTGATGTTCAAGCTGGATTGAGAAAAGGCAGAGGAACCAGAGATCAAATTGCCAACATCTATTTGATCATAGAAAAAGCAAGAGAATTCCAGAAAAATATCTACTTCTGCTTTATTGATTACACCAAAGCCTTTGACTGCGTGGATCACAACAAACTGTGGAAAATTCTTGAAGTGATGGAAATATCAGACCACCTGACCTGCCTGTTGAGAAACCTGTATGCAAGTCACGAAACAACACTTACAACCAGACATGGAACAACAGACTGGTTCCAAATTGGGAAAGGAGTATGTCAAGCATGTATATTGTCACCCTGCTTATGCAGAGTACATCATGCGAAATGCCTGGCTGAATGAAACACAAGCTAGAATCAAGATTACCTCGAGAAATATCAAAAACCTCAGATATGCAGATGATACCACTGGTATGGCAGAAAGTAAAGAGGAACTAAAGAGCCTCTTGATGAAAGTGAAAAAAGAGAATGAAAAAGGTGGCTTAAAACTCAGCATTCAGAAAACTAATATTATGACATCTGGTCCCATAACTTCATGGCAAATAGATGGGGAAAGAATGGAAACAGTGACAGACTTTGTTTTTGGGGGGCTCCACAATCACTGCAGATGGTGACTGCAGCCATGAAATTAAAAGACGCTTGCTCCTTGGAAGAAAAACTATGACCAACCTAGACAGCACATTAAAAAGTAAACACATTACTTTGCCAGCAAAGGTCCATCTAGTCTAAGTTATGCTTTTTCCATTAAAGGTGTGCTCATCTCCAAAGTGGAATAATAGTAAATATAACATCAGTTCAGTCTAGTTCAGATCAGTTGCTCAGTCGTGTCCAACTCTTTGCAACCCCATGGACTGCAGCATGCCAGGCTTCCCTGTCCATCACCAACTCCTGGAGTTACTCAAACTCATGTCCATTGAGTTGGTGATGCCATCCAACCATTTCATCCTCTGTCATCCCCTTCTCCTGCCTTCAATCTTTCCTAGTATCAGGGTCTTTTCCAATGAGTCAGTTCTTCACATCTGTTGCTTCCTGACCTGCATACAGATTTCTCAAGAGGCCTGTCAAGTGGTCTGGTATTCCCATATCTTGAAGAATTTTCCACAGTTTGTTGTGGTCCAAACAGTCAAAGGCTTTGGCATAGACAATAAATGAGTCTTCTCCAACACCACAGTTCCAAAGCATCAATTCTTCAATGCTCAGCTTTCTTTATAGTCCAACTCTCACAACCATACATGACTACCGGAAAAAACATAGCTTTGACTAGATGAACCTTTGTTGGCAAAGTATGCCTCTGCTTTTTAATATGATGTCTAGGTTGGTCATAACTTTTCTTACAAGGAGCAAGCATCTTTTAATTTCAAGGCTGCAGTCACCATCTGCAGTGATTGTGGAGCCCCCCAAAATAAAGTCTGTCACTGTTTCCATTGTTTCCCCATCTATTTGCCATGAAGTGATGGGCCCAGATGCCATCATCTCAGTTTTGTGAATGTTGAGTTTTCAGCCAACTTTTTCACTCTCCTTTTTCACCTTCATCAAGAGGATCTTTAGTATTTCTTCACTTTCTGCCATAAGGGTGGTGTCATCTGCATATCTGAGGTTATTAATATTTCTCCTGGCAATCTTGATTCCAGCTTGTGCTTCATCCAGCCCAGTGTTTCTCATGATGTACTCTGCATAGAAGTTAAATAAGCAGGGTGACACTATACAGCCTTGATGATACTCCTTTCCCTATTTGGAACCAGTCTGTTGTTCCATGTCCAGTTCTAACTGTTGCTTCCTGACCTGCATACAGATTTCTCAAGAGGCAGGTCAGGTGGTCTGGTATTCCCATATCTTGAAGAATTTTCCACAGTTTGTTGCAGTCCACACAGTCAAAGGCTTTGGCATAGTCAATAAAGCAGAAGTTTTTTTCTGGAACTCTCTTGCCTTTTCAATAATCCAATGGATGTTGGAAATTTTCTCTCGTTCCTCTGTCTTTTCTAAATCCAGCTTTAACATCTGTAAGTTCACGGTTCACATACTATTGAAGCCTGGCTTGGAGAATTTTGAGCATTACTTTATGAGGTCATTTTTATTCATTCATGTATTCAATAATTCAATCCTCTTTTTTGTTCCTGTAGTAGACAAATAGTAAGTATCGTCTCTATGTCAGGGATTATCCTGTGTGCTAGAGATGAAGAGATTAAGGGACACAGAGTTTATCCTTCAGGCATTCAGTATCTGTCTAGGTTGGGAGACAGAAATGCAAGCAGCTAGTTAATAATAACAGACTGCTGAAGAAATAGAAGAGTCTAATAACTCTGTTCAAGAGAAAGTCTTCATAGTAAAGGAAATGAAGGTGAGCTTTGGTAGATTATTATAATTAGAAGTTTGGGGGTAAGAGAATAGAGATGAAGTTCAAGATTTAAGTTGAAGTCTAGGGGTGGGAAGCTTGGTAGACTGTTATCTGTACTCTAGTTTTTTCATGAAGAATTTGCTTAGGCAAAACTGCTACACAGAGTCTAAGTGGGGTAAATCAGTAACAGTCTTCAATAACGTTCATCTGAGTAGTTCAGAGTAATGAATTTAATCACATAGCTTTATGCTTTTAGAAGATGCCTGACATCCAGCTTCACTGTAGGGACCAGAGGAACTAGCACTCCAGGGTATATACAAGTATGTATATGGAATAATACATGTATATGTCGTCCTTTAAGAGGGCTTTTCATGCTTAACTGCCAAGTCTTACAAAAATTTCAGCACAATCTGAGGGGAACTGACAGGGAGATGTGGAGGCAAGATATAGACATATAACTTCCTTAATGATGAAACTGAAGAGATTCAGATGATGCTCTCCAAAATAGACTTCTTTGGCAAGTTGATTATTTTGAGCTGAAGGTACTTGAGAAACACCAAATGCATAAAGGGGTCTCTGACCTCCTCCTTTCTATCTCAAAAGCAGATTATAAAATTTCCCATGAGAAAGATGCCCTTTCTGTGCCAGAAAGAAAAGAACATTTTTGTCACCAGGGACTGGGAATTGACACCAGAATGAACCTGTGTGAACAAAGCCCGAGGCCCCTATCCTACTCCTTAGCTCAGGATGGCCTGTATACCTCATTTACCTTTCTGTATGTGAACTTCCCATACAAGTGGGGTCTCTGACCTGCTCATGGATGTGGGGTTCCCATTGATACATCATTAAATTTGATTTTCTTCTGTTAATCTGTCTCATATCAATTTAATTTTTAGGCCAGCCAAAGGAATTCTGAAGGATAGAGGGAAGTTTTCTTCCTTCCCACCAGTTATCATTTTTATAAGTAAAGACATCTGCTTGACCAGAACCTGGTTATAGCAGAAAAAAACCTGGGAGTTCCTATTGGAATGCTTTGATAAGTTGATAGGCCAAAAAAGGCTGCTGAGGATTTATTTCTTCTCCATTCCTGGTTTCTGAAAGATAAGTTTTATAAAGTTCAAGATGGGAAAATTCTTTCAAATATGGATAAAAATTATTTCTTTATAAGCAGATAATAAAAAAAAAAATGTGGGTCACTAGTAAACAAGTTTCTGCTTCTATGGTTTTATTCAGAGTATATTTTTGCTTTTAGGGACTCTAATATTTTCCAGGCAAGAATACTGGAGTTGGTTGCCATTCCCTTCTTCTGAGCTTCCTGACCCAGGGGTCAAACCAGGGGACTCCTGCATTGCAAGCAGATTCTTTACCATATGAGCCACTAGCTCATTGGATTAGGCAAAGATTATATTAGTATCTTCATATAATAGTGTTAGGGAACCAGTAACCGAAACTCTCTGCCTTGACCAAGAACAATAACCACTTGCCTGAATTGTCTCACAATAGGAAGTCCCTTTCCCTGTTGCCAAAAACTGGGAAAATTCAGGAGTCAAAAAGAGGGAAGACATCCCCACCCATAATATGTCTTGCAAAACTAACCTGAAAGAATTTTAGAGGGGCAAAAGGAGGAGGGAGGAGATGATATATCCTGCTAACCCCCCAGAAACCCTCACACTAGAATCCGTCTTGGCTGAGAGAGGATCATGCCACCAGGAAGAATAAAATATGAGTTAGATGAAATATGGGCCAAGCAAGATGATTGGCCAGAGAACCCAGAAACTGACCTGATTACCGTAAAACCCAAGGCTGTGAGCCACGTGGCAGAGCAGTTCTCCTGGGTTCCCTTACCCAGCTGCTCTTGGCCTGGGTGCTCATTTACAATGAAATCTTTTGGTTTGTCAGTACATGTGTCTCCTTGCACAATTTATTTCCCAGTGCTAGACAAAGGCCATTCTCTGGCCCATCCCCTTTCTGACAACATTAATAATTATTTGGTGATTTGCTTTTATGATTTTCTCTAATTTACCTTTTTTTTTCTGTATGTGTGCTAAGTCACTTCAGTCATGTCCAACCTTTTGTGACCCTATGGACTGTAGCCCACCAGGCTCCTCTGTCCATGGGATTCTCCAGGCAAGAATACTGGAGTGGGTTGGCATGCCCTCCTTCAGGGGAACTTCCTGACCCAAGATTGAACCCGTGTCTTTTATGTCTTTTGTATTGGTAAGCAGGTTCTTTACCACTCAGTTCAATTCAGTTGCTCTTTGCCACTAAACACTACTAATAAAAACATAAAATTACATTAACATACTTTCAAAGTAATGTTAGTTTAAAAGCACTAAGGGACTAACTTACTCTGTAAAGTACACAGTGACTAACTCTTTCACTGTCTGAGGTTTGAAATAGTTCTTTGCGTTAGTCACTCAGTTGCATCCGACCCTTTGTGAGCCCATGGACTATCCAGGCTTTGCTTTCCATGGAATTTTCCAGGCAAGAATACTGGAGTGGGTTGCCATTCCCGTCTTCTGAGCTTCCTGACCCAGGGGTCGAACCAGGGGACTCCTGGCATTGCAGGCAGATTCTTTACCATATGAGCCACTAGCTCATGGGATTAGGCAAAATGGTTTATTTATCATCCAAGGATTCACTGTATATGGATTCTTTATTATTTTTTGTTTTCAAATGGTGAGATGTGGCTCTTAGACAAACACACAGACCAAATGAGTAAAAACATAACACAAACTAGATTTGTGTAAGAATGCCAACTAATTTAAACTTCCAATAATATTCAGTCAGTTCGGTGGCTCAGTCATGTCCTCTTTGCAACCCCATAGACTGCAGCACGCCAGGCTTCCCTGTCCATCACCAACTCCCAGAGCTTGCTCAAACTGATGTCCATTGAGTCGGTGATGCCATCCAACCAGCTCATCTTCAGTCATCCCCTTCTTCTCCTGCCTTCCATCTTTGCCAGTATCAGGATCTTTTCAAATGAGTCAGTTCTTTGCATCAGGTGACCAAAGTATTGGAGTTTCAGCTTCAGCATCACTCCTTCCAATGAATATTCAGGACTGATTTCCTTTAGGATGGACTGGTTGGATTTCCTTGCAGTCCACGGGACTCTCAAGAGTCTTCTCCAACACCACAGTTCAAAAGCATCAATTCTTCGGTGCTCAGCTTTCTTTATAATAAAGTCCAACTCTCACATCCATACATGACCACTGGAAAAACCATAGCTTTAACTAGACAGACCTTTGTCAGTGAAGTAATGTCTCTGTTTTTTAATATTCTCTCTAGGTTGGTCATAGTTTTTCTTCCAAGGAGCAAGCATCTTTTAATTTCATGGCTGCAGTCACCATCTGCAGTGATTTTGGAGCCCCCCAAAATAAAGTCTGTCACTGTATCCTCTGTTTCTCCAACTATTTACCATGAAGTGATGGGACCGATTGCTATGAACTTAGTTTTCTGAATGTTGAGTTTTAAGCTAACTTTTTCATTCTCCTCTTTTACTTTCATCAAGAGGTAGCTCTTCTTCATTTTTCTGCCATAAGGTTGGTGTCATCTGCATATCTAAGGTTATTGATAGTTCTCCAATAATATTATTACTCCAATAATATTAGTCAACAAATTTTTAAAAGCATGTTTTAGACAATTGGTTTCCACCATGAAGATTCTTTCTTTCCCCTTCCATCTTCCTTCCTTCTTCCTTTCTCTAACCTCAAATCAAGCATACAAATAACTTGAAGCAGCTGCATCTCAAGGTATAAAAGAAGGAGATGGACTTGGTTGGGTTGAAATGGGAGATGCCTACTTGTCTCTTGGTCTCTGCTCTTTCTAGCCAAGCTGAAAATGAAAGGTTTTTCAGAAACATTAGAATAGAATTTCTCAAAGCCCAACTATAAAAGTCTTCTTATAACCTTAGATAAATCATAATTCCCTAACTTTGTACTGTAGGGGTAATAAAGCTTGCCATCCCAAAATGTCTCTTTGGCAGGAGGATTAATTTAGGTTGATTATTTTTAAGGCCCTGTGACTCAGGAAGAAACTTGGACCTTCCCTCTAACTTCCTAAAGAAGATATTAATAGATAGAAGACCTGTTCCATGAAGGGTGTTATGACCACAGGTAACTAGGGTATAAACCCAGTATGGCAGACAGGGAGGAACCTAGCAAAGTCTGTTTGTTAAAATCCTTCTCTGTGTCCCATTCTCTCTGCCTTCCCAACAGACATTTATTTACTAAATATTTGCTTTTCCATCTTCATGTGGATTGTTTTCCTACCTTGAAATCCCAAGCCACTACTCAAAAACCTCCTCTTATGTCTTTGGCTGAATATGGTATATAAGGTGAGGGTTTCAGCCATTTTGGCAAGTGACTCAGTTTTTCCTGGGTCTCTCTCATGTATACATGTTATTAAACTGTGTTTGATTTTCTCCTGCTAATCTCTCACTTGTTAATTCTCAGATCAGCAAGAATAATATAGAAGGGCACAGGAAGTTTTCTTCCTTCCTAACAATACATCTAGTTTTGGTGATTTTTTGGATATCTGGATGACTGGGAGGCAGCGACTGAAAAAGGGAGGAAGCTGGTCAAGCCTTAACATCCATTTTGTCCCAATTCTTAGCTATTCTCTGTGTCATTCTAACAGACCTCAGAAGTGCTACTTGATAAATTACCAGCACATGATAGAATGGGGAAAATCAGCTAAATATCCTCCCACTAATCTTGCAACAAATGGGCAAACTAATAAACAGATTAGTTAATTTAAGTGCAAGTTCCCATTTAAGGGACAGGCTTTTGGAACTCTCAAGTTTATCTGGCAATTGACAAGCTGGGCAGAATATGACTTTTGGCTCAAATTCATAGGCACTGAAGTACATTTTTCAAAAATGCAAAAGGCATCGGGATTAGTTTTTACCTTGTAGAAGAGCCCTGAAGCTCCAAATGGGATGTGCTCAAGTATCACTGAATTGAATATTGTCATAATTTGAAATTTGGTCCCCAAGTAGAATCTTTTTGAGCTTCCACATGAGCGGTTTCTCAACAAAAATGTCAAGAATAATCATAACCTTAAACACAATCATAACAAAAACATTTTTGGCTAAAATCTATGAGATTTTTATTCTGTTTGGGCCCATTTTTTCTTATTGTCTATTGAAGAACGAGCTGGTGGAATTACACTTAATATCTAGAATGATCATGGACTTCATTTAGAAATAAGACCTTTATCACATTGTAAAACATTAATGAAATGGGAAATGATATAGATGTCCTATAAAAGGCCTTTTTCTGGGAAGTCTCTGTGATCTGCAGCATTTGTGTGAATGCTAATACTTCTTAACAACCACGGACTCCTACTCTTCTACCCTAAGCAATAAATAACAACAGCTTCACACTCTCATTTCTTGGACAACAAATGTAGATTTCTTCATGTATGTTTCTAAGACTGGAATGGTTGAAGGACATTTTTCTTTGTGAGGATAATACGGAGAAGGTGTATTAAAAGTGACATTGATATAAGTACTATTTTTGTATGGACTACTTTGAAACAAAAAAGATTGATGATCTTGTTTCAACAGTCATTTTACAAAAGAGAAAAAAATTATTCCATTTAATGATATTGTTCAGTTCAGTTCAGTCTCTCAGTGGTGTCCAACTCTTTGAGACCCCATGAATTGCACCACGCCAGGCCTCCCTGTTCATCACCATCTTCCGGAGTTCACTCAAACTCATGTCTATCGAGTTGGTGATGCCATCCAGCCATCTCATCCTCTGTCGTCCCCTTCTCCTCCTGCCCCCAATCCCTCCCAGCATCAGAGTCTTTTCCAATGAGTCAACTCTTCGCATGAGGTGGCCAAAGTATTGGAGTTTCAGCTTCAGCATCAGTCTTTCCAAAGAACATCCAGGACTGATCTCCTTCAGAGTGGACTGGTTGGATCTCCTTGCAGTCCAAGGGACTCTCAAGAGTCTTCTCCAACACCACAGTTCAAAAGCATCAATTCTTCGGTGCTCAGCTTTCTTGACAGTCCAACTCTCACATCCATACATGACCACTGGAAAAACCATAGCCTTGACTAGACAGACCTTTGCTGGCAAAGTGATGTCTCTGCTTTTGAATATGCTATCTAGGTTGGTCATATGATATTGTTACATAAGCTTAATTATCCAAGTCCCCAAACTCCAAATACAAGCCCAACATTACAGTAAGTAGTTAAAAATGTCTCTTTTCATATTTTACATCCAGTAATCAGAACAGCACATATTCAGAGACTATCACAGTAAATGAACCCCTTATGGACTTATAATGAAAAAAATTTTTAAAGAGTATAGATCTTATATTTAGTTTTGACTGCTTACATGGGCCTGATCATTATTTTTATTTATAGAAGACTCTTACTGATAAAAATTTTAAATCAGCCTTTTTCGCATGCAGTTTTATTTTCTTCATAATACCAGCATTGTCATCACTTAGCAACACCTTGAACAGTTTTCACATGAAAAACTGAGTTTACTATGTTACATCTATGTGCTTATCTCTTAGAGAAATAATCTCAGCAATTTCTCTTGAGATTTTATTTACTGAAAAGAGGGCCTTTTAAAAAAGCTCTGGACTTTTGAGGCAAAACAATTGGCATTGTCTTTTATGCCTGAATAAATGTTTGTACTTTATAGCAGTTTCCTAGCATTCTCCTCTTAAACAATGCCTGTCTCAAAATCAACATTACACTCAATGATGTTTCTATTTTTGTTTTCCTTGATCAGTAACAGGGGAAGAAGAATATAATGGCCTCTTCAGAAAGCCTGTTCAGGGTAGCATGGAACTTAAGGGTAAGCTAGTCATCTAATGATTTCAAGGCAGTTTACATTCTCACTACCCAGTTCACTTCTGTAAACAATTGGTGCTTGATGAGTGTCCAAAGGGCTAAAACGTTGACTGCACATTTCTGCTACATTTACAGGCATAAAGCAGTACACATGTACAAAGCATGTGAGGCAAGAACTGCCGCATGCTTTTGCCAGAGTTCAGCTCAGAAAACAAGACCAAATGAAACAGAATGCAAAACAGGTTAAAATTATGAGTAGATGTGCTAGTTTGAATTTTCTAATATGAGATGTCCAAAAGAAATATATGCAATTGGGTTGAATAAGAATATATTTTGAAATTAAAATGTATATAGAAAACAGAATGAGAATGTGAGATTGTTAAATATTTAATTTGAAGGAAATCTATATTTAAATAACTCAATTTTTACAAAACCAAGTTTATACAGGGAAAATCCCATAGATTGAATACAAAAACATTGGAAATTAAGTACATTTTTACCTAAAGACATGATAACTTGGAGGCTGAAAATTCTTCAATTAAAAGTGTTATCTATGCAATATGTTTTCTTAACTAAACATTTTTTTTTAATGTTTAAAACCTGCATTTGTTGGTTTTTCAGTGATAACATGATGTTTCAAAAGAGAATGGCCAGTTTCATAGTTTCCTTTTCCTTGAACCAAAATGAAATACTTTAACAAAACATCATTTTAGTTAATCACTTAACTGAATCACTAGCAGTGAATAGCTCAAGGTCTTGTTTAAAGAACCTCAATAATACCAAAAAGCAGAAGAGAATATGAAAAGAAAGAAAATCTGGACTAAGTATGATCTGAAAAATTAATTTAAGACATTCTTTTTTCCCTTTGCTTCTTCCAACAAAGTAATGGGAATCTTTCACATACAATTGGCCTCAAGCAGTCCATGAAATACAAAGAATATAGAGACAGAGAACTGAAGCTAAAATTGTTTAAAAGACCTTAATCTACACTATCCTTCAGTATTCAAATAAAATATATTAAAGGTATAATAAGGAAAGCCTGGTTGAACGGAGAGAGAAATGGAATCCCATGTAAATATTCAGATTCATGACTGAAAACACTATAGATTATATGATCTAAAATATTCACCTTATATTTTAAAGGAAATATATCACTGAAGCAAAAATC
The DNA here is from genome assembly GCF_029407905.1 of Bubalus kerabau. Taxonomy (NCBI): domain Eukaryota; kingdom Metazoa; phylum Chordata; class Mammalia; order Artiodactyla; family Bovidae; genus Bubalus; species Bubalus kerabau. Next base: position 101,797,633 of record NC_073624.1, read on the forward strand.
AAGTATTATTAATGCAATCTCTATTAAAATAACCAAGAATAGTGCATTTATTTTTTAAAATTGTAATTTCAAGTTTACTCTTTATCTATACAAAAGAATTATATTAAAGATTGCACTATATATAATACTGAAAGCTAATTGCTTTATATATAAATACATATAGATTATAAATAAATATAAACATATAATATATTCATATTCAAAATCATATCTTCCTATACCACACTCACAATTTGTGTGTGTATATATATATATACACACACATACATATACTATGCACTAGCATATATATGCATAAATATAAACATGTATAGTATGTTATACATTATGTTACATATGTACATATATGTTATACAAGTTTATAAATTATACATTTTATATATAAATGTATATTACTAGCAGATGCCAAATTCTTTCATATAATGCCAATTCCTTCATATAATGGCATGAAATATGAAGCAGCAAGAACTAAGCCAGTTATGAACATTCATTAACCTGAGGAGTCAAAAATTAAGATCAAAATAAGACATTAAGAGTTCCAAGTTAGGATACATATATAAATATTTTTTTTGTAAAGTGAGTTCAGCATCTGTTATACCCAATAATATGTTTTGAGGATCTAATTATTTTACTTTGTTTATAAAAAAATAAGGAAGTAAAATTTACAATGAGGCTAGGATTATATTACTAAATAATTAAGTGTAAAATAATATTTGAAGTCCTTTAAATTCTCAATTGTCTCTAAAATTCTCAGTAATAATAATAGCAAACATATATGTTGTATGGTCAGGCTATGTTCTAAAAACTTATATTAAGTTACTATTTTGTCTGTGAAGTTTTACAGTTGACATCAATAATAGTTTCTTCTCCTTCCAAACTAGATTGGTGTCTGTTTAGAGACAGTATAGTATGGTTCAGAGTTCATCAGTATTGAGCAATGTTCTCCTCTTTTCCCACAGAAAAGAGCTCTCAGATACTCATTTAATTTAGTCATTATTGACTTAATTTTCTTTCACTGTAATTTTAAATAAATATGGTCAAACATACTAGGTATAAACTCTTCATATTTAAAGATCTAAAAAACTGTAAAACTGTATTTTCAAATTAAAAAAGAACAAATATACAAAATTATCAAAGCTGTATTGTTCTTTTTGGGCATGAATAATTTTTATATCTAATAATTGCTATTTTAACAAGTCTGTCAACCTAAAAGTGTGCCCCAAAATGTAACCCAAGAAGATTTAAAAGTTTTACCTAACTAAAATTTCTTCCTTGAAGTAAATAAAAATTCACTGACAAAATGTCTGTCATAACAAATCACACTTTTATTTTATTAAATAAATTAAGAAATGAATATGTTACCCTATATAAAGTTCTTTCTATCAAGCTTGGAGGCCTCCACTCAACTGAAACTGCTTGCAGTGACCCCCAAATTGTGAATCTAGTGGCCATTTGTAACCTTAATTGTCTTTAGTAACCAGCAGCATCTAACATGGTTGATGACTGCCTTTCTCGAAACATACATGTTACTTGGCTTTCCATATACCATACTCTTCTTGCTTTTCATGTCAATTCTCTTGTGTCTTCTTCTCACTTTCCTTTATTGATTTACCTAATTTCCCTGACCTCTAAAATTAGGGCTCTAGGCAACAGTCTTCTCTATACTCTTTCCTCCCTATACTCACTATTCAGAATTTCAATCTTTTCTTCCACAGCCATGCCTTTATATATGGCCACCAGCCTATTTCTTACTTAGATTGTTGCAGTAGCCTCCTAACTGACTTATGGTTCTTATTTTGGACCTTTACTATCTGTTTTTGATGGTGGCAACTAGTGATTCTTTTCCCCTGAAAACTCACATCACTTTAATCCTCTACTCAGAGCCCATGTAGCTCCCATCATATTCAAAATAAATCTAAATCTATATGGTGGCCTCCATATTTCTACCTAATCTGGTTCTATGCCTTTTCTGTTCTAATACCTTACCTTGCTCAGTCTGCCCCAGTACACTGACCTCTCTGATGGTCCTTGAACACAGCAGGTACCCTGCAGCTCAGGCTCTCTAAGACTGCCTCTTCCTGGATTGCTCTTTTTCCAGATAACCTGAAGGCTTGCTTTGTTTACCTGATTCAGTTCAGTTCAGTCTCTCTGTCGTGTCTGACTCTTTGCGACCCCATGAACCGCAGCACACCAGGCCTCCCTGTCCATCACCAACTCCCAGAGTTCACTCAAACTCACATCCATCGAGTCGGTGATGCCATCCAGCCATCTCATCCTCTGTCATCCCCTTCTCCTCCTGCCCCCAATCCCTCCCAGCATCAGAGTCTTTTCCAATGAGTCAGTTCTTCGTATGAGGTGGCCAAAGTATTGGAATTTCAGCTTTAGCATCATTCCTTCCAAAGAACACCCAGGACTGATTTCCTTTAGAATGGACTGCCTGGATCTCCTTGCAGTTCAAGGGACTCTCAGGAGTCTTCTCCAACACCACAATTCAAAAGCATCAATTCTTCAGCGCTCAGCTTTCTTCACAGTCCAACTCTCACATCCATACATGACTACCCCCAATCAATTCTGGGATTAACGATAACCTTCTCAATGAAGGTTTCACTGACCACCCACTTTTAAATCATAATCCCATAAGCTCATAGATCGCTTCATCTCCTCCCTATGCCCTGCTTCATTTTGTTCACTATCGTTTAACACCATTTTACAATTCTATGCATTTTATTTTATTATCTGTTTTTCCTCACCAAAATGCACAAGAGCACAGGCATTTTTGTGTGCTTAGTTTCTCTATCCTCAGTTCCCGACAGAATTACTAGCATGTTCTGGTCAATCAGTATCTTGGAAAATAGTAAAAAGCAAAATAACTTATCTTTACTACAATGTCAGATGGGGTTATTGTTTTTTCACTAGAAAATACTGAACTAATGGCAGCCATACAAGTTTATGCAAACAGAATTCTCAAACTATGAGAATATATCTGCAATCTTTTAAGTAGCAGAAACACTTGTTTACAGATTAATTTCATGGCCTTTGGATGTTGAAGGTTTGGTTTAAATCCTGGTTCTGATACTTTCTAGCCCTGTAACATCTAAAAGTTTACTTAATTTCTATAAGCTTCAATTTCCACATCTATGGAATCAATATGAAATTTTCATACAATTACTATGAGGGTTCAGTGAAGCAAATGATCTGACTGTCATGATTATTTGTTGTTTAATTACATTATGATTTTACTTTTAATTTTGATGTTATTATTATAAGACCTCTATGGCAGGGGTCTTGAGTTTCTAGGAAAGGAGGGAGATTGTGATATAATGCCAATCTGGCTAACTCACGAGAAGCTCAAAACTGTAACAGTGTCCTCAATGGCATCCCACTTCTAACCATTTAAACAATCATCCTTCATTGGAAAAATAAAGATTTTACACACATACTTTAATTCCATTCCTGCTAAGAGACTGTGAGACAAAAGGAGGCTTTTAGGAACAGAGAATCATTTCAGTTTCACAATTAAATGTTCATTCAGTGCAGTGACTTTGTACATAAATGTTTCTGAAAATACGGTGTACTCTAATAAGAGCCCCATGTATCCAGAGTCTTTATTCATATTAGTATATACTGTATAAAAACTGTAAAAGTCTCAAATGGACATTTGTTTGCTCTTCCTTTGTAATTGCTTTGGTTGTACCGTTGAGTGACATATTTCTGAGGTTTAGGAAGTAGATCCTGGGATTCTGTGTTTTGTTTTTTGTAAAGCTTTCTTAAGGATTCATTTTGATATTTGGCAAAACTAATACAATTTGTAAAGTTTGAAAATAAAATAAAATTTAAAAAAAAGATATAACTGACAGATAAACTGCAAGATATTAAAAGTATAGAATATAATGATTTGATATACATATATACCGTGAAAGGATTCCCCTCATGAAGTTAACACTTCCATCACCTCCATATATTTACTTTGTGTGTGTGTGTGTGAGAACATTTAGTTATACTGTCTTAGTAAATTTCAATGATCTAATACAGTGGTGTCAGCTATAGTCACCATGGTATAAATTAGATTTTCACCGTACTCATGACAAAATTTGTACCCCTTGGTTGGAAGAGGTCATTGAAAGGACAGGACGTGTCTGCTGGTAGACCTGAGAGCTGGACCCAGGCAATCAGAGGCTCGTCACCCCTCCCCTGTCCTTGGAATGTACGTTCTACTTCCCACAGTGGTGGCTAACTTCAAGGACTTAGCCTTGAGAGTACAATGTGTAGCTGAGGCCATCTGGATGGTATACTTGACTGAATCCAGTTCAGATTTCCACATAAACTTATAAGATTCTGGTGGGTAGGTGCAGACATCTATTTATCTTGTAGTCACCCAAGATAAGCCTTGAATGTAAGTTCTCTTGCTTATTAAACCTTCCACCTACCAATATGCAATGGTCTGCCTCTCTCTTTAGTCTCTCCTTGCTCTCTATGCATTGGAGCCTGTTTTAGATTTCCAGGGAACTCCTGAGGTTATAAGAAAACATTTTTTCCCCCCAGACTCTCCCTACTTTCCCTACTCCCCAGCCCCATTTTCCTACTCTATTTCTGTGAGTTCAACTATTTTTTTTTTGGTGGGGTGGGGGAGGAGTTCCACATCTAAATGACACCATGCATAATCTGTCTTTGTCTGGCTTATTTCACTTAACATAATGTCCTTCAGTCACATCCATGTTATTGCATATGGCAGGATTTCCTTCTTTTTTAAGGTTAAAAATATTCCATTGTGTGTATGTTTGTGTGTATATACACATATATAATCACATTTCCTCATTCATTCATCTGTTCATAAACACTGATGTTGGGTCCAAACTCGCTATTGTGAAGAAAGCGGCAGTAAATGTAGGATGCAGGTATTTCTTTGACCAATGGTTTCATCTGGGGTTCTCTTAAACTAAGACTTCCCTACCTTCTTTGTCTGTGCCTCAAAATATTTATCTGAAACTAAGTAGGGCAAAACTTATCAATTTATTTAATCACTAATGTTTGGAAAGAATCAAATATTTCTCTAGTTTATACACTAGACTCAAGTGTAAAAAGGCAACATATTTTCAGTTTATTTTCTTCTGAAAATATCAATAATAGAAAAATTGAACATAAAAAAAGTATACAGTGAAATCTTATATTAACTTGAAAACTTCCCTGAGCTACCTGTATAGCCTGTGTCATGGTTCCATTAAAGCTGGAAGACCTCCTTTCCCTTTAACTCGATTTCATGAGTGAATCATACCTGATACAGTCAGCATTTATGACTCAGAATTAAACTGTTATGAATGAACAGTACATCATTATCCAGCATATGGAAGAACTCAAGGTCAAAATTTTACCAGAATATTTTACAATATGGCAATTCTTAACTAATTTATTCCTTTAGAATTCATGAATTAATTTGCTTACTTTTATCTTCAAAATAAAATGAGCTTTTTAATTTCAACTTTCCTTTTCTCCTAAAGCAAGATATGGCTATCTTAATACATTATTTCCCTCATCTCAATTCAAAATGAGATAGTCACACTAATGAAATTATTCTTGTTTTTGTTGTGTTTTAGTTGCTAAGTCGTGTGTGACTCTTTTGTGACCCCATGGACTGTAACCCACCAGGCTCCTCTGTCCATGGGATGTCCCAGGCAAGAATACTGGAGTGGGTTGCCATTTCTTTCTCTAAAGGAGATCTTCCCAACCCAGGGATTGAACCCACCTCTCCTGCTTGGCAGGTGGATTCTTTTCTGCTGAGCCACCTGGGAAGATAGAAATTATTCTTAGCTGTCTTTTTTAATCATTGGAGCATATTTTAATGCAAGAGTTTATGGACTGTGGCCATAATTTACTTATTGTAGTCTATGAACAAGTATTTCCAATACTTAACAACCCTTCTATTCCTGAATTAGTTCAGTTATACTATTAACAATTTGTTGAGCACTTATGTGCTAGTCACTGTACTACATACAAAATGAAAATGTATAACTTCTATATAAGTTATATAGCATCTTCACTGCTCATAGGCTCTGAGATGCTACAAAATTCATAATAATACAAAAGGAAAAAGTAATCTTTTTAATTCTTTTGAAGTAATCTAAATTAAAAAATTACTTTAAAACTGGGATAAAATAAAAGAAGAAAGATACAATTAAAGATTATAGTGCACTTAATATTTTAAAGGATTACAGCTTCTCTAGATATTGGGGCCAAAACCATGAATAAAATTCCTCTAGTTATTTGTTTTGATAAAAAAAATTAACATACACATGTCTTCACATTTTGAATATTCATATGTAGTAGACATTTGAGAGTTATGGCTTATTATTAGGGTGTGTAGCTGGAAGCTTACTATTCTGTATTTTTAACTAAAGACATATCCATGATCTCTAGCATATGATTACACATTGCGTGCATGCATGCTATGTTTCTTCTGTCGTGTCTGACTTTTTGCAACCCTTTGGACTGTAGCCCACCAAGCTCCTCTGTCCATGGAATTCTCTAGGCAAGAACACTGGAGTGGGTTGGCATGCCCTCCTACAGGGGATCTTCCCGACCCAGAGACTGAACCTGTGTCTCTTGTAGGTTCTTTACCACTAGCACTACCTGGGAAGCCCATGATTATGCATTAGGTTAGATTAAAGGTGTTATATGAAATGAGACCACAACTGGTGGCCTCACTCATACCGCTGCAAAGATAAATAGGCTGATAGTGAAATGAGAGAATAAAGTAATTCAGTACAATAGTACTTTAATACCAACATATCTGAAAGGATACTTTCAAGCTGGATTTATTTATTGAATAATCATTATTAAAATCTCCTATGTACCATGCACAGAGGATGCAAAGATGAAATAAAACAGTTCCTGCCTCCAACAAATGCAGTGTTATGCTCCCTTTTGACAGCCTCTGCTCCCAACAGCTGTCATTTAGGAATAACAGATCAGAGAAATATGACTCATGATGACTCCCACAAGAGGTGATCTTTCTCCTGCATCTCTTACAAACAAAGCAAAATCAAGGATCACATGGACTGCTTTACTCTCATTTAATTAAAAAAAACTTTCATAAACCATTCTTGTATATTATTATTGCTTATCTGCAATAATATTTATATTATACAAATAGATCTCCTCATTATTTAAATAATTGTTTGCTCATGAAATCTGATATTAGAGTGAACAAACTAAGATTTGGAATGTGACAGCCAAAGGTCACTGCCTACTGATTCAATGGTTAAATGTTAAAGGTAGTATATACTTCTATGAAAAAAATGAAAAACAAAAAGATAAGCATCAGGAGCAAATGCTTTGACAAATGAAGCTTTTCTTTATCCTTATGAACAATGACTGCTTTCCTCTGTAAGGAAAAATCTCATTAGTATTTCAAAGATAATAAACCAGTAAGTTGATCAAACTGTCCCTGGAAGATAAAGTGTCAAATATATAAATGCTATTCATCTGTGAACACCTTTTTCTCCCTTTGAAAAAATAGCGATTCTCATAATTTTCTCTGACAGGGGATAAAAATAGAACTCGGAGAAAAGCACCATTCTTTTAATGAAGGTTTTTCTCATTGGAAACCCCAATGTCTCAGCTTTCTGCTGACGTTTGTGCCTTTTGATTTTTATAGTGCAGCTTCGTCTTTGGGCAGCTTGCTCTGACGCAGAACGAATTTATATTTGCCTAATTAGAATTCAGAAGGCAATGAAAGGTTGGAGATCTTTTAAACTGTTTGCCAAAATCTCTTTCATGGCTATAATTCAAATTCTTTAATTCAATGAAATTTTAGTTAAAATTATCCAAATTAGATTAATCATGACAAGGCAACTAAGAGCACACCACTTTGAAACTCAAACTATAGCCAACTATATATGTGCTGTGCTTAGTCTTTCAGTTGTGTCCGACTGCTTATTACCCCATAGAGTCTAGCCCACCAGACTCCTCTGTCTGTGGGGCCTCTCCAGGGGAGAATATTGGAGTGGGTTGCCATGCCCTCCTCCAGGGGATCTTCCCAACCTGGGGATCGAACTCAGGTCTCCCTCATTGCAGGTGGATTTTTTACCATCTGAGCCACCAGGGAAGCCAAAGAATATTGGAGTGCATAGCCTGTCCCTTCTCCAGGGGAGCCTCCTGACCCAGGAATCCAACCAGGGTCTCCTGCATTGCAGGTGGATTCTTTACCACCTAGCAACCAGGGAAGCCTGTATACATGTGTTCTCCAGGCAAGAATACTTTCTTGCCTGGAGAATTCCATGGACAGAGGAGCCTGGTGGGTTACAGTCCATGGGGTCACAAAGAGTCGGACATGAATGAGCATCTAACACATACACACACACACACGACACATATATATGTACATATGTGTATATATATATACTGTATGTATTATGTATATATAATATTTTACAATGTAAAATGGACTTGAGGATAAAAATTTCAAGTAGATGTTTACCTGAACCTCTTGCAGAGGATCAACTGAAGAATCATTAAAGGGAAAAATTGCCTTTTCTTTTAAAATGATTTATAAAACAGGTACATCTAAATCAGTATATTCAGGGTCCCTGTTGGAGGCCACTTTGACTAAAACTGTCATTTTTCTCACTCTCCCCCCCATTGGTGTTGTTCCTGGGTCACACCCAAGACATCTGCTCAGCTGTGCTCTAGCCTTTAAATATGATCATGCTGTGATTAGTGGCATAGAATGCTTGGTGCTGGGACTGGGTTGTATAATACAGTCCACTGTTACTTCCCCTGCTCCTCCTGTGCATTTGCTAAGCAGATGGTCAGGGTTAGGGGCACATCTGTGACCGTGAAAGAAATGTGTTTTCAGTGCAACCCCCGCTGGCCTAAACAGAGAATGAACTCCTGGTCTTTGCCTTGTTAAGCCCTTACTCTAACAAAACAAGATAATCAGTTCAGGTGCTAAGTCAATAAACTAAGGAAACACTAATTTATGCCCAAGAAGAAAATAATCAGGCTCATGGTGATATTTTGTTGTGGCAATATTTGTTTGGGCCAACATCCCAGAAGGAAAATACTGAAGATTCCAAAATACTGAATTCTGAACAATACTGAAGATTCTACAAAAAATACTTAATGAAGAATAGCTAAAATGCTGTGGGCAGTTTACATGAAATGAGACAGAGGAGGGACACAGCTTGGAAGTCTATAAGAAGCGCCCATTGAAATCTAAAAACCAGGTAGTTACCACAGCCATAATGTTGAGAATTATCTTAAGCGCCTTACACATATTAACTTAATTCTCAAGATATTCCCCCAAAGTAAATGTCTCTATTTACATTTTACAGCCTGAGGAATCTAGGATTCAGAGCAGTTAACTGACTCTCTCAAGATAAATATCTTCTAAGGTCAACATTCTTAAGAATTGAAAAGAGGATAAAATAAAGAGAGATAAAATAAAGTCATCATTTAAAAAATAATAGTTATTCAAGTGCCTACACTTTAAAAGAATTAAAGAAGAAAAGGTGGAATGTGAGTATATTATAAAAGAAGTGGCAGAGGATGTAACGTGGGATTGGGACCCACCAGAACAGGTGGGCCTGTTCTGCCAAACTTTTACATTTATTAATGAATCTACACACATGAGTGACATCTTGATATTTATGTCTGAAAATGTGCAGGGCAACTTCTCAATAGGCAACATTTGCTAAAGCTGCTGGGTCTAAACTAAGTGACAGTAAGGGTAGCAAGTTAGCTGGGTAATAATGATATAAGGAACAGGAGGCAATGCCTTGAGAACTTGGATAAGAAAAATTTGATTAAGATTCAGGCTAATGTTGAGGTTCGTGTATTAAATATTTCAATTTGAGTAAAAGGTTGAAATGGATATTCACACTGGAAGTATTTATACACAGATACAGCCAAAGACTCTAATAAATTTCATAGTTTAGACTAAATTAATGTTTTGTATGTCTATGTAAATAATGCATAATCACATACAGAAGATAACATAATTTTCTCTATTATGTCATAGATATAATACATATATAGCTATATGTACCATTACCCATCTTATAAATATAATAAATGTGCACATGATATTAATTTATCTATCATACATCATTTATATATAATTATTAACTATATTATAGCTATTTATGCATATAAATCACCTTAGCTCTTAAATATAATATGTGCTATTTATGATATGATTACCCATTGTAGTTTATAGTTCGTATGTTCTTTTTATTGTCTTTTCAGAACAAAAAAGAAAAATTTGATATTCCTCCCTTCAATTATTCAATGTAAATAGGACTATATTATGAAGCCATTAATATCCATCTCTACTACAAGACAAACCCATGAGGTATGGAACCTTGTGTATTTTTATTACTACCAATCTCCTAAACCTAGTACTAAGGCATAAATATTACAAAATCTATTTTTTTAAAGAAAGCCAAACCATAAAATACCCAGAACTAAAAAACTGGAAAAGCTAGGTAACAAAATACTATCAATTCTTACTTAAAAATATACCAAAAATGTATTGTAAGAACACGAATGTCAATGAAGAAAAAAAAAATTAAGAGTTGTGAAAGTTGAAAGTGTGAAATAAAATTTAAAATAGAAGCCCCTTTGATTCAAATTACATTATTTTATCAACGTAGAACTACTATATAAGACAAATGTCATAGTAAGATTTCTTTTTTGAAATAAGTATCTGTGTCTTATAGGTTTGTTCTATGGATGACTGGAAAATTTTATCATTTTCTTCTTTTTTTAAAAGTTGATTTGTTCATAAGTCCCCTAGCTAGCACACTTTTTCTTCTACTAAATCCAGATTTTGTTTTTGTCTTTTTTTCCCTCTTTGAACTCTATTTCCTGAGAGGCATACCATTTTTCTGTTTTTATCCCTAAGTCTCTAAATGTCTTATCTATTGCTGCATAAAAACTGGTTATACTCACGCATATATATGGAATTTAGAAAGATGGTAACAATAACCCTGTGTACGAGACAGCAAAAGAGACACTGATGTATAGAACAGTCTTATGGACTCTGTGGGAGAGGGAGAGGGTGGGGAGATTTGGGAGAATGGCATTAAAACATGTATAATATCATGTATGAAACGAGTCACCAGTCCAGGTTCGATGCACGATACTGGATGCTTGGGGCTGGTGCACTGGGACGACCCAGAGGGAGGGTATAGGGAGGGAGGAGGGTTCAGGATGGGGAACACAGGTATACCTGTGGCGGATTCATTTCGATATTTGGCAAAACTAATACAATATTGTAAAGTTTAAAAATAAAATTAAAAAAAAAAAAAAAAAAACTGGCTTCAGTACAGAAGAAAGAGTATAAAGAATTTACCAGATGGAGAAAATTAGAATACCACTTTGGGGGGAATCCCCATATGTGTCCAGGTTCTTGCTGGAACCTTTGGTCTTTACATCATCCTTAACCTCAATCTCTGACATTTCTTGTGCGACAATACTCTGATCTATCAACACTTGGCTCAGAATTCCAGGTCTCTGTGAACTATGACTCCTGACCTTTCTATGGCCTTTACCCATTCTGTTATCTATTTTTTCCTGAATTCCTAACCTTTAACCAGTTTCTTCATCTTGAACTCACACTCAAATAGAATTCATTTAAGCAGATGCCTTTGATTTTTTTCTGCTAAATGACAGGGACTGTGATAGGCCCTTAGAACACAGACCTGAAAAATAATCCACTTTTCTCCAAGGATTAATGCCTTTGCTTCCTCTCTGCCTTTCTGCTGTCATAACCTCATGCCAGTTGGCTTCCATCGTCACTGCTCTACTGGAATCGTTCTCTCAAAGCTTGCCAGTGGTCTCCTTGTTCCAAAATTAAATAGCTGTTTTTAAAAATGTAATATTCTCTTTCTCCTTGACTTTCCTCTTATTTTTCCTGGTTCTTTTGCACATCCACTTGCAACTCTGCCACCTTGTCTTGCTTATTACAATGTATTGATTGTATTCCAGCCTCTACAACAGTTTCATTTTATTTTCTTTGGTGTTATTTGACTGACCCACCTAAGTTTGCTGAATATTAGATCTAGATCGTCTACCCTCATTTTGCACTGTCTTCCAAAATCAAAACAAACAGCAACAATAAAAATCTCCAACTTCCAAACAAATTCAGGGAGAACTATATTTTATTCATCTTGTTTTATTTGTTCAATAAGCATCTTTTATTTATCTCTAAGCCTGCTCTTTTACTTAAGCTTTGTACCTATGAAGTGAGAAGGTAGATTAAATATTTAAGAAATCATGACTTTTAACAATTCTATGGCAGGGGAATAGCAAATGTAACTTGTCTTAGCAGTTCTACTTTACATTCACAGTTGCTTGCTTGCTTCATAATGTTTATCTCTACTAAAAAGTTCTAGCAGAAAGTATTCTTTTTTTTATCATTTATTTATTATTATTATTATTTTTACTTTATAATATTGTATTCTTAATGTTAACACATACATAGTTTAATAAATTGCTTTTCTCCTCTAATCCATCCTCTCTGTTGCATATCCACATTTTTATTAGAAATACCTTGAATATAAACCTGAATTCAAGAGCAAGCAAAGTCTATTTGGAAAATAAATGATAAGCTCAGTCTTTCTTTGAAATATTGCCATTGTTCCAATCTGGAAAACTGGAATAATATGGGGATTTCCTCTTCTTCACTTTCCAGATAAAAGAAGTTTCTAAATTCTCCAGATTTAGCATCAGCAATTAGAGTAATAGTAACTAACACCTGATTTTGGAATATAGCTTGGAAGTTTACAACGCTTCCTCTTACACATTTTCTCATTAAATGGAGAGAAGATGGGTATGTAAGAAAGTTGCAGTATTACATCATCATAATCCTGTGAATTTGTTCCCATTTAACAGACAGATATGCCAAGGCTGAGTTAAGAGATTTATAATTCAGAATTTATGCTTTTTATTCCATATGACACTACTTCATGATATTGACTTCATGATAATGACTCTCAAACTTGCTTTTTTCTTCCTATGTCTATTATTATATAGTTTAGGATTAATTACTTCCAATTTAAATTAGAATATTTTGTATCACTGCTGCTGCTGCTGCTAAGTCGCTTCAGTTGTGTCCAACTCTGCGACCCCATAGACGGCAGCCCACCAGGCTCCCCCGTCCCTGGGATTCTCCAGGCAAGAACACTGGGTTGCCATTTCCTTCTCCAACGCATGAAGGTGAAAAATGAAAGGGAAGTCGCTCAGTCGTGTCTGACTCTTTGGGACCCCATGAACTGCAGCCTACCAGGCTCCTCCGTCAATGGGATTTTCCAGGCAAGAGTACTGGAGTGGGGTGCCATTGCCTTCTCCATTTGTATCACTACATGTTTGTTATTTCTTGATACTATTCATATTGCACATTGTCATCATTCTCTGTTGCATTATATTTCACTTAAAATGTTATTTTCTGATTATAAAATAGATAAAGAGATTCTCAGATGCCTGAAGATGTTTTATTTGTTGTATTTTGATATTTATTATTTTGGGAGAAAAATCTGAGGCCCTGTTAAATTTTGGTCTTTTTGTTTTCTAAACTGGGTATTCTTAGAAATTCATCTACTTTTGCATACATACTGCTACTGTTGCTGAGTCACTTCAGTCGTGTCCGACTCTGTGTGACCCCATAGATGGCAGCCTACCAGGCTCCCCCGTCCCTGGGATTCTCCAGGCAAGAACACTGGAGTGGGTTGCCATTTCCTTCTCCAATGCATGAAAGTGAAAAGTGAAAGTGAAGTCGCTCAGTCGTGTCCGACGCTCAGCGATCCCATGGACTGCAGCCCACCAGGCTCCTCCGTCCATGGGATTTTCCAGGCAAGAGTACTGGAGTGGGGTGCCATTGCCTTCTCCATGCATACATACATCTATGTCTAATTATTGAACTATTTTAGAATACTATGTTTTAAGTTTCTTGTGATTGTTAAACATTTTTCTCTCCTTCCAAATTTCATGTAACAAATGAATTTTACCTTCCATCTTTATTTCTATTTTTGCTAAAAGTATTCTCACATATTAATTTACAAAAAGAGAGAAAAAAAGAATGAGGCAAACTAGTCTGAAAACTAATGAGGTAAAATTTCACTTTAAGAATTCAGAAAAATCACAATATACATAAAATGAAAGAAATGACATAATAAAATTTTCAACAGACTTCATGATATAGAAAGCAAATAGAATAGAGAATCTCAACAAAATAAAATGTTGGCTCACTAAAAAGACAAATAAGATCAATAAACATTTCGGAAGAATAATAAAGACTTAAAATCACCCTACATTTTAAGAAATAGATACACCTTTGGGGAGTAATTTAAATACTGCACTGGTCTTTACTAGCTAATGTCTATATTCTTTCAGTTCTTAATGTGGAAACCTTTAGCAACTGTTTCTGCTCAATAAAATGTAAATATACCATGAGGTCTAGATGTATTCTGTATTTAAAGCTATAATTGAGACTAACAATGCAGAAGCTAAATATTATAGAATAAAATTTGTTTCCCAAAAAGAAAAAAATATCTTTTGATTTCTGCTCCTGAGACCTTTTAAGTTGAAAATGTCTAGAGGAAAATTCATTAGTTTGATTTATTTGGGAGATAAAAAATTTCAGCTCAATAAACCTTTGTTGAGTGTGCCAGATATAGTGAAATGCTTGAAAGCTCTCTGTCTCTCAAGTTCCTAAAGAGAGGTCCTTTGTCAAGCTTCATGAAAGATATGAAGCCATCAGATTTGTTTCCATGTGAGAATTCTATGAGTCAAAAAATGCAAGAACTACAGCAAGAAAAAGATGAAGATATTGCTTTTGTGTGTGTGAGTATATTTATATATGTGTATAGAGTATCAGGATAAAACAAAGACTATGCCATGCACCCCAAGGATAATACTGACATATGTGAATTCTCTAGTTTGAGGTTTTTCTTAAAGAAATCTATGCATGCATGTGTGCTAAGTTGCTTCAGTTGTGTCTGACTCTGTGACCCTATGGACTGTAGCTCTCCAGGCTCCTCTGTCCATGAAATTCTCCAGGCAAGAATACTGAGTGGGTTGCCATGCCCTCCTCCAGGGAATCTTCCTGACTGAGAGATCAAACCCGTATCTCTTCTGTCTCCTGCACTGGCCGGAGGGTTTTTTACCACACACTCCATCTAAGCCCACATGAGATTATACATATAGTTATTTCTTCACCTCACCAAGTATATGTATATATGTATCACTAGTTGCTCCTTTCATCTGTTATGTCTCTGGCATACTTTCTAATAGATTTCATTTAATTAAATTTGGAACTTTCATGGGGAAAGCTTTCTAATGAATCTCTTAATTCTACCTTTGACGGTGGCAGTTACTAGCATGCTTACTATTCATCATGACACATGAAATTCAGCATCTGTCTTCACCGTTAAAGAAGGGAGGGTTCAGGATGGGGAACACATGTATACCTGTGGTGGATTCATTTTGATATTTGGCAAAACTAATACAGTTATGTAAAGTTTAAAAATAAAATAAAATTAAAAAAAAAAGAAGGGAGGTGAAAAATGTCTTCTTTTCAGTGAGCACTAAAAATTTCAATTGTCCTTCCACTAATGAAATCTGTGGCCTTTAGTACTACACTCATCTGTACTGCGGGCAGAAAATCACTTATTTGAAGACTCTTGCCTTACAAAAACCACACAGCATGTTTATTTTACTCAGATTTTAGCTTCTCTTTTGTACTATCAAAAAATTGAGAACATATGAAATAGTAAGTAAGTGAAAGTGAAGTGAAAGTTGCTCAGTCACGTCCGACTCTTTATGACCCCGTGGACTATACAGTCAATGGAATTCTCCAGGCCAGAATATTGGAGTGAGTAGTCTTCTCCAGGGGATCTTCCCAACCCAGGGATCGAACCCAGGTCTCCCATATTGCAGGTGGATTCTTTACCAGCTGAGCCACAAGGGAAGTCCAAGAATACTGGAGTGGGTAGCCTATCAGTTCTCCAGCAGATCTTCCTGACCCAGGAATCAGACCAGGGTCTCCTGCATTGCAAGCAGATTCTTTACCAACTGAGCTGTCAGGGAAGCCCAGTAAGTAGACTGGCTTTTGTTAAAGCTGATAGCCGCACTGTGTATGTTTGTGTGTGTGTGTGTAAGATAGAGACAGAGAGACAGACAGAGAGAGATTCAAAGAGAAAGGACTGTAAAATATGTGACCCTTAGCTCATTAACATTTCAGAGCATGGATGATGAATTCAAAATGATATTTCAATGCTATTGAAACATTATCTCCTTTATTGCTAATATTTTTAAGTTAACTTTTTCACACTGAGTCAGAAATAATCAGATTCTATGAAGAGGAAAGAAGGAAAAATAAAATAAGTTTTGAGATGGCATATTCAAGGAACCCTAAAAATATGATAATCCATTATTCCCTTTGGTTCTTTTGAAACATATGTTCAACTTTACTGTCTAGGGGAGAGATAGCACAGATAACATCTGGAAGGTTTTCCTACCCTTAATTTTTTAAAAATTCCTGACTTTATTAAAGCTGACATATTAGAAATGATATAGAAATGTATAAGCATGTTGTGTGGCTAGCAGCAGTACTAAAATTTTGATATAAGGACATTGCTTTTATATTTGATATCCAATTTATTCAGCATAAATGAGGTTTGGAGTTGGTAATGTATTACGGAGAGCTCAATTAAATAAGCTGACAGAAATAGACATTCATGTCTTAAATCAAGACATCTCTCATTTGTGAAAAACAAAATAAGGTGAACTCTCATTTTAATTCCCCAAATCAGAAGTGAAATATGACATAAATTCAGAAACAAAAACGTGTTTGATAGCTAAATTTGGCATAAATTTCACTTACTGGTTTAAAGAACAGTTATTTCAATCAGAAAATGCACTAGATATCATGATATAACCATGACCCAGATATGTGAGGCTGACTTTAGGCAAAACACTCTCTGACATACATCACAGCAGGATCCTCTATGACCCACCTCCCAGAATATTGGAAATAAAAGCAAAAATAAACAAATGGGACCTAATTAACCTTAAAAGCTTCTGCACATCAAAGGAAACTATTAGCAAGGTGAAAAGACAGCCTTCAGAATGGGAGAAGATAATAGCAAATGAAGCAACTGACAAACAACTAATCTCGAGAATATATAAGCAACTCCTACAGCTCAACTCCAGAAAAATAAATGACCCAATCAAAAAATGGGCCAAAGAACTAAATAGACATCTCTCCAAAGAAGACATACAGATGGCTAACAAACACATGAAAAGATGCTCAACATCACTCATTATCAGAGAAATGCAAATCAAAACCACTATGAGGTACCATTTCACACCAGTCAGAATGGCTGCGATCCAAAAGTCTACAAGTAATAAATGCTGGAGAGGGTGTGGAGAAAAGGGAACCCTCTTACACTGTTGGTGGGAATGCAAACTAGTACAGCCACTATGGAGAACAGTGTGGCGATTCCTTAAAAAACTGGAAATAGACCTGCCTTATGATCCAGCAATCCCACTGCTGGGCATACACACTGAGGAAACCAGAAGGGAAAGAGACACAAGTACCCCAATGTTCATCGCAGCACTGTT
Organism: Bubalus kerabau; assembly: GCF_029407905.1. Taxonomy (NCBI): domain Eukaryota; kingdom Metazoa; phylum Chordata; class Mammalia; order Artiodactyla; family Bovidae; genus Bubalus; species Bubalus kerabau. The sequence goes on from NC_073624.1 coordinate 101,815,252, forward strand.
TATAATAGCCAGGACATGGAAGCAACCTAGATGTCCATCAGCAGATGAATGGATAAGAAAGCAGTGGTACATATACACAATGGAGTATTACTCAGCCATTAAAAAGAATACATTTGAATCAGTTCTAATGAGGTGGATGAAACTGGAGCCTATTATACAGAGTGAAGTAAGCCAGAAAGAAAAACACCAATACAGTATACTAATGCATATATATGGAATTTAGAAAGATGGTAACAATAACCCTGTGTACGAGACAGCAAAAGAGACACTGATGTATAGAACAGTCTTATGGACTCTGTTGGAGAGGGAGAGGGTGGGAAGATTTGGGAGAATGGCATTGAAACATGTAAAATATCATGTATGAAATGAGTTGCCAGTCCAGGTTTGATGCACGATACTGGATGCTTAGGGCTGGTGCACTGGGATGACCCAGAGGGATGGAATGAGGAGGGAGGAGGGAGGAGGGTTCAGGATGGGGAACACGTGTATACCTGTGGTGGATTCATTTTGATATTTGGCAAAACTAATACAGTTATGTAAAGTCGAAAAATAAAATAAAATTAAAAAAAAAATAAAAAAATAAAATACTGCCAGCTGTCTCTAATTAATACATTGTAAAATCTGAAAATAAATATAACATCAGATGATGTCATCAGTGTTGTTTAAACATAGCGTCAAAAAATGGTATCTGAGGAAAATCTAGTATAAGTGGCATAAAAAAATTTATGCCACTTATTCTAACCTTAAAAAGTTAGAAAAATCAAGTAATTCTATGTTTCATTTCATCAAGAGATATGCCATGTTTGAGAAAAGTCACAGAAGTTGCTCTAATGTCAATTTTTAAATTAAAGCCAGTTGAAGACAACTTAGATTCAAAATGTGCTTTAAATACTATGTTGGAACTTTTTCCCCCCACAAACTTTAAAAATAATATACTGCTCCATACCAAATGAGTCTTTTCCTAGTAAATAATGGGTTCTGCATAAGTGCATATAGCATATTCCACAGCTTCAAAAAAGAGCTGTACTAAATCTATGGCCACTAACCTCATATGGATATTTAAATTTCAATTAATTTAAACTGCATAAATTTTAAAACTCAGCCCATCAGTTCTTCACATTCCATATACTCATTACACACATATGGCTAATGGTTATTACACTGGACAGCACAGATGTAGAACACTTCCATGTGGCAGAAGGCGATTAGACAAGGCTGCAAATTGAGAGTCCTGGAAAGGATTTCAGGGGTAGGCATTCAGAATTTCAGGAAGTGTTAAAAATGGCAGAATTATTTAGCCTGGAAAGAAGAAAGAGGCCTGGTCTCCTGATGGTCTTTGAATGACAGAAGGGTACAAAGAGAGGCAAACAGCTGTTTTCCATCACGTACTGGGGAGAAACAGGAGGAACTGATTTAAAATACAATGGAGGGATTTAGGTTAAACAGAAAAAGTGGGAATTATTTAAAACAAGTGAATAACTTATGGGAAGCATCCCTTTCATAGCTTGCCATGAGGAAGCCTCTTACTTAGTGAAATCTGTGAATACATATCATTGATAATTAAGCCAAACACTTAGGTCTCTTTTCTAAATTCAGATATGCAGCTATTCACTCAGTCAATTAATTAATCAGTTCTTACTGAGTGGGTACTATGTATCAGGCACCGTCTGAGAAAGATGATATACATGGCAGTAGCTATGAACTCGATTTACCTAATTCCTTTCTTACAATATCATATTCCAGGAATGAGGAAAATAATAAATATACAAACAAATAGTATCAGGTAACAAAAGGGGAAATGAAGAAGATAAAATAATATACTATTGAGGAAGTGATGGTGGATTGTACCTGAATTTGGGAAGACAAGGAAGGCTCATCTGAGGAGGTGATATTCATGTTGAGATTTCTGTAGAGAGGAAGAGGCAACCTTGAATCAGATAATCTGGGGAAAGGCTGCGTTGAGTAGAAGACAGAGGCAGTGATAAACCCTGAAACTTCACATGTGAAGGGGGAAACAAAAGCCACTGTGTCTAGAAATTAATGAAGAAGGAGAAGAGTGGCTTGAAATAACTTTGAGGCACATGCAGGGGCCAGTGGAGTTATGTGATATTCTGACTGCAAGAGGGTCAACAGAGGATTTAATAAGATCTTTTTGTCTCTTGACAACTGAGATATGAAGTTATGAGGGTAGCAGAGGGGCAGAGAGGGCAGTCAGTGAAAGATATCATGGTTGGACTACAGATGTTTTAGTAGAAATGGCAATAAGTTGTCAGATTTAATATATTTGTAGGTAGAAGTGGATTATTCATTGATGGGCTGGAAGTAGTAAGATAAAAAGGAAGTAAAGGAACTTATTGTTAGTGTTTGAACAAACACCTTAATCTAAATGACATTATTAGAACACAACCTGAGTAAGAACAAACTATATAAACTTTACATGTGCTTATGAAAGATTCCCCAAGATAAACCGTTAGGGGAAGCACGCTGACTGAAACCGCTCACCCTGGCCAGGCACCATAGTAACCATATGCATGAGTTGTTTTACAAAAGGAGGTCCTGGTAAGGAACATAGAACTAATAAACCACCACCAACCGGAAGAGTTCAGGAAAGGTCAAAAGGAGACACCCCATGTCCGACCACCTCCCAGAATCCTTTTCTCTGGCATCCATCTTAGCTGAACAAGGCATGCACCACCAGGAAGGACTCTGAGTCAGAATGATTGGCTAAAGACAACCAGGAAACTGACCCCATCACCATAAAACCCAGCAGAGCTGTTCTGGGTTCCCTTACCCTACTGCTCTCCACCCGGGTGCCCTTTCCCAATAAAATCTCCTGCTTTGTCAGCACATGGGTCTCCTCAGATAATTCATCTCTGAGTGTTAGACAAGAGCCCAGTTTCAGGCCCTGGAAGGGGTCCCCCTTCCTGAAACAAAACCACCTGCTCAGCTGTAAAATAAATTTAATTCAAAGATTAAAGTATTATAGATTCTGCTCTGAACACTAACATAGGATTAAATAAAAATTCAATTACAATAAAATATCTAGGAAATACAGAAATATTTGGAAATTAAAGTAAATCATGGGTTGAAAAAACACCCTAAAGTAGTATTATTTTCACTAAATAATGATGAAAACACAAAACATTATTATGATGTAGCAAAAGCATGTCTTAGAAATTTATACTTTTAAATGATTGTATTGAAGAGAAAAAAGGATTAAAACAATGATGTACATGTTTTTAGTTTAAGGACCATGGAAAAGAAGAGGAAATTAATCCCAGAGTAAATATGAAAGATAATATATAATAATAAAAATCCATGAAAAAGAAAACACAAAAACAGTAGACAAAGTTCCAAAATTTGGTTCTTTTAAAATAATCAGTAAGTTTTCCGTAGTTACTTACAAAAAAGGAGAAAAGATACAAATTACCTTACTAGGATACAGACTGAAATGAATGAATGAAAACTGTTTTTGTTCATAATTGATACTAAGTGTTTCAAAAGAAACTTCTAGGAGATCTATAAAACTAATAATAGAACTAATAAGAAAACTTAGAAAGTTCACTGCATATAAGTAAAAGACACAGAGATTAGTTGTATTTCTATATGCTAATTTCAAACAATTGAATAACAAAATTAAAATATAAATATTCATTAATGTAACATAAAAAAACTTAAAATACTTATGAGTAAATTAAGAAAAAGCCATGCAACACTTTTGCATTGAAAACTAACATATTGCAAAGGTAACTTAAGAAAACTCCAATCAACAGAGAGATATACCATGTTCATAAATTTGAAGATTCAATACTGGTAAAATTTCACTTATCCCCTAACTGACGTGTAAACTCAGTGTACTCCTGATGCAAATTCCATCAATATTTGTTGTATACATTAACAAGCTGATCCTAAAATTTATACGGAAATTCAGAGAATTTCAATTGCCAAAACGATCATGTAAAGTAATAAATTTGGAGGAATTACACTTCCTGAATTTAAAACTTACTTTAGTACTATGGTATTCAAAATAGTATGGCTAAATCTAGAACTTTACATATATGGACCAGAGTGGACAGTTCTAAGATATACTTATACTTATATGGTCAACTGGTTTTCAACCAAAGCAATTACATGTGAAATTAATCTTTACAATGAATGATGCACAAACTGGCTTTCTACATAGAATAAAGTATGTTTAAAAACAACTAATCTCAAAAATATACAAGCAACTCCTACAGCTCAACTCCAGAAAAATAAATGACCCAATCAAAAAATGGGCCAAAGAACTAAATAGACATTTCTCCAAAGAGGACATACAGATGGCTAACAAACACATGAAAAGATGCTCAACATCACCATTATCAGAGAAATGCAAATCAAAACCACTATGAGGTACCATTTCACGCCAGTCAGAATGGCTGCGATCCAAAAGTCTACAAGCAATAAAAGCTGGACAGGGTGTGGAGAAAAGGGAACCCTCTTACATTGTTGGTGGGAATGCAAACTAGTACAGCCACTATGGAGAACAGTGTGGAGATTCCTTAAAAAACTGGAAATAGACCTGCCTTATGATCCAGCAATCCCACTGCTGGGCATACACACTGAGGAAACCAGAAGGGAAAGAGACACAAGTACCCCAATGTTCATCGCAGCACTGTTTATAATAGCCAGGACATGGAAGCAACCTAGATGTCCATCAGCAGGTGAATGGATAAGAAAGCAGTGGTACATATACACAATGGAGTATTACTCAGCCATTAAAAAGAATACATTTGAATCAGTTCTAATGAGGTGGATGAAACCGGAGCCTATTATACAGAGTGAAGTAAGCCAGAAAGAAAAACACCAATACAGTATACTAACGCATATATATGGAATTTAGAAAGATGGTAACAATAACCCTGTGTACGAGACAGCAAAAGAGACACTGATGTATAGAACAGTCTTATGGACTCTGTGGGAGAGGGAGAGGGTAGAGAGATTTGGGAGAATGGCATTGAAATATGTATAATATCATATATGAAACGAGTTGCCAGTCCAGGTTCGACGCAGGATACTGGATGCTTGGGGCTGGTGCACTGGGACGACCCAGAGTGAGGGTATGGGGAGGGAGGAAGGAGGAGGGTTCAGGATGGGGAACACAGGTATACCTGTGGCGGATTCATTTCGATATTTGGCAAAACTAATACAATATTGTAAAGTTTAAAAATAAAATAAAATTAAAAAAAAAAAGCATACCTTTACCATAATCTAACATTAATTATAATGTTCATAACTCTATAATGTTCATAACTCTATATGTACAAGTAAACTACAAGAAATTGTAAGATAATATCTTGATAAACTTGAGGCAAATATTTATTTGGAAGGAATCATTAAGCACTATTCACAAAAGAAAAGAAAATGAAAATTTGTACCAAATCAAAATGTAAAATGTTTTCTCATGGAAAGATTACTTTAAAGACATGAGGAGGCAGCTTATATATAGGGAGATAGAATATAAAAATGTCTTAATATAAATTTTAGTATACCTATATACTCTCTATATAGGGGTAGTATATATATATCAGTTTATATATATTTCTATATATTATATATATAATATCTGTACACATGTTATCTGATAAAAGCCTTCTGAAAGAAAGTACAAAATAAATGTTGTATACCAATATTGAAAAGACAAATTAAATATGTGGGAAGAATTCAGAAGAGGAATTTGTTAGACTAATAAATAACACATGTCCATAAAAGACTTATTAGAAAATATTAATAGTATCTTTATTCATAATAGCCAGACACTGGAAACAATCCAAATATCTAACAAGAGGAAAATGTATATATGATTGGAATATGTTAAAAATATGGAATATGTCTCAACATAAAATTAATATGTTATTGATACACACACCAGACTAGATAAATCTCGAACCTCTTTTGTTTGGCAAAGAAAAATACACAAATAAGTAAATACTACATGCTTCCATTTACACAAAATTCAATCATAAGTACAACTAATCTATTATAACAGAGGAAATGCTGCCAGTGGAGGTTTGGAATTGACTACAAGGGAGCACTGGTGTGAGTTTCCATTGGTGACTGAGGCTAGTAGGGCTATAAGACATGATAAGACTCTTAGAAGTCTTTTCATTTGGTTATTTGTTTTAATTGAGATATAGATGATTTATAATATTGGTGTTAGTTTTAGATGTACAGCAAAGTAATTTAGTCATACACATATAGCATATTAATATAACATATATTTTTAGGATTATTATTTTAAAATTATTTTCCATTATAAGTTATTTTAAGATATTGAGCATAATTTTATACAGGAAATCCTTGTTGCTTATTTATTTTACATTTAGTAATTTATATTTGCTAATCCTATACTCCTAATTAGTCCCTTCACTTTCCCTTTCTCTCCTCTTTGGTAACTTTGTTTTTATGGCTAAGTAATATTCCATGATATATATGTATATATTAAATATATGCATGTATATATTATATATTCATAGAATATATGCATATATTATATATAGGCAGATTTGATTTCACTCATAGTTTGGTCTGTTCAAATTATGTTTCTCTGGGACTCCATTTTGGAAGCCCTGGGTTTTTCAGAAACTTTCCCATTTCTTCCAGGTCATCCAATTTGTTGGCATATAACTGTTCATAGTTTTTCTTAGGATTTTTTTTTTTATTCCTGGGGCATCAGTTATTATTTCTCTTCTTTAATTTTTTATTTTGTTTATTTGGATCCTCTCTTTTCTTCCTGGGTAGCCTGGGTACTCATTTGATTACTACATACTTAGGAAAATCTATTCTGTCTTTCTGAATTATGGAAATGCTTATACCTGAGGAAGCAGCAATTGAAGGGCTCAGTGGGCAGATCTTGAAGAGTCAGGCATTGGTTCTATAATTGGAATAGTGGTAGCCAGGAGCTTGCAGAGATAGAAGACTGCAGATAGAACTCTTGGGAAAGAATATGTGAATCCATATTTCATTACTTACATGGAAAATTCATTTCTCTAGCAAGCACCTCGTGTTGAATTCTAAGTTCTTACATCCAGTTACTCTAATTTTGTCATTTAAAAAAAATGATAACTTGGATAACTTTGAGCAAATTATTTCTTTTTAAATATTGTTAACACATACTTCTTCTATCATTGTTCTTTATGTATAAATAAATAACTTAGAACAAAACAAGGAAGTTCCTTATAAATTTAAAAAGATGTGGTCTAGATTTAAATGACGACTTTTTAAAGTTTTACAACTTTGATTCTCTTTGAAAGTTTTACATAGAACTCCATAATGGTTCTTAGTAATTATGTCTTGCTCGTCTTTGCACTGAGTCATTTAATTATTTTTCACAAATACATTGGAAAATATCATTAGAAATATTTTTCATGCATTCATCACGTATTCATCTCACAACATTTTTCTGAGTTTGTGAAAAGGCAATGTGCAAAATAGTGAAACGATCAGAAGCTAATAGAGCCTAATAGAGATTTTGTTACTCAAGAATGCTATCAGTTCAGTTCAGTTGCTCAGTAGTGTCCAACTCCCTGTGACCCCATGGACTGCAGCACGCCAGGCTTCCCTGTCCATCACCAACTTTTGGAGCTTATTCAAATTCATGTCCATTGTGTCAGGTGATGCCATGCAGCCACCTCATCCTCTATCATCCCCTTCTCCTCCCACCTTCAATCTTTCCCAACATCGCGGTCTTTTCCAATGAGTCGATTCTTCACATCAGGTGGCCAAAGTATTGGAGTTTCAGCCTCAGCCTCAGTCCTTCCAATGAATATTCAGGGTTGATTTCTTTTATGATTGACTGGTTTGATCTCCTTCCAGTCCAAGGGACTCTCAAGAGTCTTCTCCAACACCACAGTTCAGAAGCATCAATTCTTCGGGCTCAGCTTTCTTTTTAGTCCAGCTTTCACATCTATACATGACTATTGGAAAAACAATAGTTTTGACTAGATGGACCCTTGTTGGCAAAGTAATGTCTCTGCTTTTTAATATGATGTCAAGGTTGGTCAAATTTTTCCTTCCAAGGAACAAGCATCTTTTCATTTCATGGCTGCAGTCACCATCTGCACTGATTTTAGAGCCCAGTGATTTTTCTCTCCAAGAATGCTATGATATGCTAAAAAAAAATTTAGGATAGTAAAAATTCAAATAAATATAATGAATCACTGTGTAGCAATAGTAACAAGGAAAGCTTTCTTGGTTACTTATGATCTGTTTACTTCATCTTCAGAACTGTTAATACTTCCCATAGTCAATGTAGAAAAAGTATTCTCTCCAAATGAATCAAGAAATTCTGTCAAGGAATGTTGTAACCATTCTGTCAATCGGTGATTTCATTCCTGTGTTTTGTAGGAAGACCAGGGAATAGAACTGTTACAAGCAAGTTCTTTATCTGTTCTAACAATTTCTAGATAATTTAACATAGTTATGTAATATAATCTTTCACAACAATTCCAGATACATTATCCTTATTTTCATGGGAAACTGAGATGCAAGAATATTGAAGTTTGTCAAGTTTTTCAAGCTACTGCAAAGCCTTGTCTATTTCCTCCAGGAGACAAGGAAGTACATTTTCATTTTTTCACATTCAGAATCATTCTGAATACAGTGTTAGAATGGTTCAAACAGAAAGGGTTACAACATCTTAATGTATATTTTGTTTTAGAGTTTGTAAATTGTTTTCATCTATATTACGTAATCCTTAAAATGACTCTTGTTCTTGATAGTCACAATGGTAAAAGTATTTTGGAAAGAATGGCACACTAGAGGAATCCTTTAGATGCCTTTTCAGTGGAAGTTAGTTTAATGTAATTGGGTTTATTTGTAGCAGAAAAATAAAACTAGGCCTAGAAGCTTAAAGAATCATCATTGTGCTATGCTCCCCAAATATTGTAGTGAAATATTCTGGAGTATTTAGTTTTTTTCTAGAACTATAGACAATAAGATATTACTCACATAGTTTTCCAAGTATATAATTTTTATTAGTACCTACTGCCAGCTCATTAACTAGAGTATTGATGGGGGAGTGGGGATGGCTCTAACAAGAGACCTACACGTTGAAAATCATGACATGACCTTATTTCTGAACATGTTGATTAAGTCAGCCTAGGGGTAAAATATTCTAATTTCAAGTGTACTACCTCTTATTAACATTGAATACAAAGCCTTTTTATTCTGAGATAAGTTTAAACTCTTCATGGAAGTTGAAAAACAATATAGGGTTCCATGTTCACCCTCATCTGTCTTCCTCAGGTAATATCTTACATGGTCACAATACAATAATCAAAATCAAGAGATTGGTATAATACTACTAAATGACAGACTATAATCATATTTCAACTGTTTTGTCTTTCAGTTCAGTTCAGTTGCTCAGTCGTGTCCGACTCTTTGCGACCCCATGAATCGCAGCATGCCAGGCCTCCCTGTCCATCACCATCTCCCAGAGTTCACCCAAACTCACGTCCATCGAGTCAGTGATGCCATCCAGCCATCTCATCCTCTGTCGTCCCCTTCTCCTCCTGCCCCTAATCCCTCCCAGCATCAGGGTCTTTTCCAATAAGTCAGTTATTCACATGAGGTGGCCAAAGTACTGGAGTTTCAGCCTCAGCATCAGTCCTTCCAATGAACACCCAGGACTGGTCTCCTTTAGGATGGACTGGTTGGATATCCTTGCAGTCCAAGGGACTCGCAAGAGTCTTCTCCAGCACCACAGTTCAAAAGCATCAATTCTCTGGCACTCAGCTTTCTTCACAGTCCAACTCTCATGTCCATACATGACCACTGGAAAAACCATGCTGCTGCTGCTGCTAAGTCGCTTCAGTCGTGTCCGACTCTGTGCGACCATAGCCTTGACTAAACAAACCTTTGTTGGCAAAGTAATGTCTCTGCTTTTAAATATGCTATCTAGGTTGGTCATAACTTTCCTTCCAAGGAGTAAGTGTCTTTTAATTTCATGGCTACAATCACCATCTGCAGTGATTTTGGAGTCCAGAAAAATAAAGTCTGACACTGTTTCCAGTGTTTCCCCATCTATTGCCCATGAAGTGATGGGACCAGATGCTATGGTTTTAGTTTTCTGAATGTTGAGCTTTAAGCCAACTTTTTCAGTGTCCTCTTTCACTTTCATCAAGAGGCTTTTGAGTTCCTCTTCACTTTCTGCCATAAGGGTGGTGTCATCTGCATATCTGAGGTTATTGATATTTCTCCCAGCAATCTTGGTTTCAGCTTGTGTTTCTTCCAGCCCAGTGTTTCTCATGATGTACTTGCATATAAGTTAAATAAGCAGGGTGACAATATACAGCTTTGACATACTCCTTTTCCTATTTGGAGCCAGTCTGTTGTTCCATGTCCAGCGAACTAAAACGGACCAGAATGGGTTTTGTCTTAATCTTATTTAAATCAATTTATTCTTCTATTAAATTATTTATTGATTTTTCCTTAGGAGAAGTTTTAATGCATGTTTATGCAGAATTGTTAATAGATGTCAATCTTTATAGTAACAAATTGGGAGTGTAATAGAAGACTTTTTCTGGGGTGTAAAAGAAAGTTCTATGAGTTGCTTGGGCAAAAAAAAAAAAAAAAATCTTGCCTTCCTTTTTGTGAACATAGCTAATACAGAAACTTCCATCTCTAGGCTGGCTCACTCTAGTCAAAAGAATAGAAAGAAGAATTAAAAAAAAAATCCACACTGATTAGAATCTGGTTTACAAAATAATAAAATACATTAAAATATAAAATATATCATCATTAAAAATCATTAGAAGACAAACAAGAGTTTCTTAAAGAAATTGAAATATGTAAAAACTGATGACAGAGGCGCTATGTGGATTAAGTGATTAGGCCAAGTTATTCATTTACTTTAGGAGAACTTCATGACATGCTTTTGGGAAGGCCAGCTTCTCTCGGCTCTTCTCCAGTTGGAACACCTGGGCAGAAAAATCTAAACTGGTGCCAGGAGCTTGCTTGTATTACTGCAATTTAAATGTCCAGGATTAACTGCAAAATCACCATTAAGATCATAATTTGCCTTTAAAATCCTCAATCCTGAATTTTAAACTTCCATTTGATTTTATTTTTGATCATTCCTCTTTAGTATTTTTCAACATCAGAAACTATTTAACCTGAAATCTTGAAAGTACTATTACAAAACAATCACTCAGATTGAAGCTACTCAATTCCAATCAGTATAATCAATAAAAGGTAGAACTTGCCACATATTAAAACATTTCCTGATTCTGGTACGTAGTAAAATAATGGTTAATTCTGAAAAGAGGAGGTCTATATAATTAATATTTTGACATCACAGACTGTGAGCCAAACAATGATAATTTTCAGTATGAAACCATTTAAACATATTAGAAGTAGTAAGATTGACTCTATACAACTGGCCTGTTCATTAGAGAAAAGAAATTGAAATTTTATTTACTCAGCATTACTTAAAATTTTATCCCAACTTGGAGAAGGCTATTTATATTTCTAAATGACAATCAAATAATCCTTTAAAGTGCATAACAGAAATTATTCTAATCATTTTACATGAACTTCATTCTAAAATCATCTAAGTAGGTATTAATATATTTCATTTTTTTCAGATGACTAAACTAAGGCAAAAGAGTTAAGAGATGATTTCTCATATTACTTGAAAGATTGCATTAGGTGAATCTGTAATCTCCTTGAGCTCAAAGATCCTTCAATGCTACTAAAAGGTATGTCTTAAGAACAATGAGGAAAGAAGGATGGGAGGAATCCTAAGTATCATTACACACTTATTGTGTTAGAAACAGACCATTAATTACACTTGCCAATTTACTCAAAAGATTTTGAAACTATCTCTGTTCTCATTTTTGGGAAGTGAGATATTTAGTAAAGTAATCTTTACAATAACAAGTACAATTAAGGCATAGAAATCTGACCTCAAATTATTTCTCATATTATAAATAATACTTCCAAAAATATTAAGATTATAAAAAGTGAATTCAGAGTGTCCATACTTGCCAAAGTTATCTATAGAACCAACACAATCCCTATCAAAATCTCAATGGCATTTTTCACAGAAATGAAAAAAATCCTAAAATTCATATGAATCACAAGCAATCTTAAGTGGCCAAAGCAATCCTGAGAAAGAACAAAGCTGCATGCCTCACATTTCCTAATTTCAAACTACATTACAAAGCTAAAGTAATCAAAACAGTATTGTAATGGCATAAAAACAGATGCATAGATCAACAAAACAGAATCAGGAGTGAAGAAAGAAACCCCCATATACTTATAGTTAACTAATATTTCACAAGATAGCCAAGAATATGCCATGGTGAAAAAGTCTCTTCAGTAAATGGTGGTGGGAAAATTGGATAACCACAGGTAGGAAAATGAAATTGGACTCCTATCTTATATCACTCACAAAACTATATTCAAAATAAAGACTTAAACATAAGACTTAAAACTCCTTCAAGAAAACACAAGAAAAACTCGACATTGTTTTTGACAACAATTTTTTTGGATATGACATCTGAAACAAAAGCAGAAATCAGTAATTGGAACTATAGCAAACTAAAAAGCTTCTGTCCAACGAACGAAACAGCAATCTTAAAAGCAACCTATGGAATATTAGAAAATATATCTGATAAGGGGTTCATATCCAAAATGTATAAAGAACTTAACTCAATAACAAATAAACAAATGATCTGATTAAAAAGTGGGTGGTGCAACTGGACATTTTTTCAAAAAAGACATATGAAAGGTAAACAGGGCACATAACGAAGGTGCTCAGGTGCTCAACATTACTATCATCAGGGAAATACAAAGCAGAACTCAAGGAAATCTCACTTCACACCTGTTGTAATGCTGTCATTAGGAGGTAACAAGGGTCAGTGAGAACGTGAAGGAAAGTGAACCCTTGTGCACTGTTGGAATGTGAATTAGTACAGCTACAATGAAGAAGAGTATGGAGGTGCTTCAAAAACTAGAAAGTAGAACTGCCATATTTTCTAGCAATCCCACTTCTGTCTATATATCCAAATGAAATGGAAGCAGAATCTTAAAAAGATATCTTAAAGAGTGGCCACAAGACTGGAAAAGGTCAGTTTTCATTCCAATCCCAAAGAAAGGCAATGCCAAAGAATGCTCAAACTACCACACAATTGCACTCATCTTACAAGCTAGTAAGATAATGCTCAAAATTCTCCAAGCCAGGCTTCAGCAATATATGAACCATGAACTTCCAGATGTTCAAGCTGGTTGTAGAAAAGGAAGAGGAACAGAGATCAAATTACCAATATCTGCTGGATCACGGAAAAAAACAAGAGAGTTCCAGAACACATCTATTTCTGCTTTATTGACTATGCCAAAGACTTTGTGTGGATCACAATAAACTGTGGAAAATTCTGAAAGAGATGGGAATACCAGACACCTGATCTGCCTCTTAAGAAACCTGTATGCAGGTCAGGAAACAACAGTTAGAACTGGACATGGAACAACAGACTGGTTCCAAATAGGAAAAGGAGTACATCAAGGCTGTATATTGTCACCCTGTTTATTTAACTTATATGCAGAGTACATCATGAAAAATGCAGGCTGGATGAAGAACAAGCTAGAATCAAGATTGCCAGGAGAAATATATGCAGATGACACCACCCTTATGGCAGAAAGTAAAGAAGAACTAAAGAGACTCTTGATGAAAGTGAAAGAGGAGAGTGAAAAAGTGGGCTTAAAGCTCAACATTCAGAAAACTAAGATCATGGCGTTTGGTCCCATCACCTCATGGGAAATAGATGGGGAAACAGTGGAAACAGTGCAGACTTAATTTTTGGGGGGCTCCAAAATCACTGCAGATGGTGATTGCAGCCATGAAATTAAAAGACACTTACTCCTTGGAAGGAAAGTTATGACCAACCTAGACAGCATATTAAAAAGCAGAGACATTACTTTGCCAACAAGGTCCATCTAGTCAAAGCTATGGTTTTCCTAGTGGTCATGTATGGATGTGAGAGTTGGACTATAAAGAAAGCTAAGTGCTGAAGAACTGATGCTTTGAACTGTGGTGTTGGAGAAGACTCTTGAGAGTCCCTTGGACTGCAAGGAGAGCCAACCAGTCCATCCTAAAGGAGATCAGTCCTAAGTTTTCATTGGAAGGACTGATGTTGAAGCTGAAACTCCAATATTTTGGCCACCTGATGTGAAGAACTGACTCATTTAAAAAGACTGTGATGCTGGGAAAGATTGAAGTTGGAAGGAGAAGGAGATGACAGAGGATGAGCTAGTTGGATGGCATCACTGACTCAATGGACATTAGTTTGGGTAAACTCTGGGAGCTGGTGATAGACTGGGAAGCCTGGTGTGCTGCGGTCCATGGGGTCACAAAAAGACTTGACTGAGCAACTGAACTGAACTGAAAGAGATATCTGAACTCCCATTACTTATAACAGTCAACATAAGCAAACAATCTAAGAGCCTGTCAATAGATGAATGGATAAAGAAGGCATGGTGTGTATATGCAACAGAACATTATTTGGCCACAAGGAAAAAGAAAATCATGTCATTTGAGATAATCTGGATGCACACTGAGCATATTATGTGATGTGAAATAGGTTAAAGAAAGACAATATTGTATGATTTCACTTATATATGGAATCCAAAAAAGCTAAACTCATAGAAAGAGAGTAGAGTGGTTGTAACCAGGAGTAGAGATGGGGAAAATGTAGAAATGACCTGGTTAAAGCATACAAACTTCTAATTAGAATATGAGTAAGTTCTGGGGATTCAGTACACAGCATTGGGAATATAGTTAGTAACACCATAAAATATTCTTGAAAGTTGCTAAGAGAGTAGATCTTAAATTTCTCCCCACAAAAGATATCAAATTATATGCGACTTTGTGGAGGTGTTTGCTAAAGCTATAATGGTAATCACATTGGACTATATAAATGAATCAGATCAACAGGTTTTACATCTTAAACTTATATAACATTATATGTCAATTATATCTCAATTAAGTGAGGGGGAAAGAAAATACATGTTATAGATACTAGATTGTTCTTCAACTATATCTAAAATAATTAAATGAATATTTGTTAGCAAATATATCCATATTAAATTATAAGGTAAATAACAAATACAGCAAATAATCAAATCAACAGACCAGGCTATCATCCCAACTCTGCTCTGCAAATAATTCACTTAAAACTCAGCTTTGATTTCCTCCTTTATAAACTACAAATAATGATACAAATCTCATAGGACTGTTTTGTTAATGAGAATTAAGTAAATGTAAAAAAACATGGTGACAATTAGTAGAGAATCCATTTCCTATCCATTATTACTTGTTAAAGCATGCCACTATAATGGAAACATGTTAATGGATTCAGAAGACTTACAAATTACGTAGAGAGGAACCACTGGTCCAAAGTCACATGGAAAATGAATAAAACTTGTCCTCCTGAGTTTCAATATAATTTCAGCTGATAGAACTCAAAATTTTGGTATTTCTGCTGTGTTATAAGGTGCTTTATTGTATTTATTCCCATTTCTCAACAAGCCTTAAGTCTTGTCTGGAATAGAATACACGTATTTCTAACCAAACTAGCAGATCAAATTTGGCATTTAATTGCCATACAAACTGTGTATATTTTGAATTTAGCTTTACATTCAGAAACTTAAATAAGTGGAGTGCATTCTCTGCTTCCTAATATGCTCTTCAAACATTCTTTTCTCTTATGACTGACTCTATTTTATCCTTTTTAGATCTTAAATATTTAACAGTTCATGATTTATTCTTTTATGGAAATGTGGAGAGAGCTACATTTCAAGAAAATAATGTCTTGCTTATGGAAGGAAATTCTATGTAGGAAAAACTGAGGCTATCTTGTGCAAAGAAATATCCCATGGAAACTTCCATGTGTGTGTTATAACTAACAGAATTTTTCTAAAATATCTTTTTTTTTTTTTAAATTTAGGAAAAGGTTTCATCTAGTAGACTCCATAAATCAGTTTGAAGAGAATTTATCTCCAAGTGGGATGAAAGATAAAAAGACTGCCTTCTCTGTCCTCCTACATAATATTCAATATTCTAATAAGTAGTTATAAAGCAGTATTTCAAAAGTAGATTTTAGGCACCTTTATGTCAGGGTGCTGTCAATTGCCTTTAGGAGTTTAAGAAAAAGTTCATAGGTTGGTTACATAATATTTCTTCTTTTACTTTTTCTGTTTCATCCAAAAGAATTTCCTTAATGTGTCCTTTTACAGCTCATTGACATTTCTAATTTCAATCTTGAAGTTCATTTATTCTTTTTGCATCTCTTTTCAGCCATTACCACATTGTAGACACATGCAATATATATCTCTAGAATGAAATCTTTATGAATTCTTATAGAAGTCAACATTTTTATTTCTATGTTAGAGAAGAAGAAATGGCCATAAATAATTTTGACTGAACCTGATTGCTGGGTAAACCAATGGAGGGATGAAAATCAAATCCAAACAGAGTTTTCAAGACAGTGTTGCTGGATAGACTAATTGCTTAAGTAGGAAGCTGTATGCAGAAATTTTACAGACAGTAGAAACTCAAGAGAAGGTGCAACTGGGAAAAACATGGGACTAAGTTTAGTGAAAAAAGTTTTATTTCTGGTTGTACTACTTGTGAACTAAATTAACCAACTACCCTGGCTTTGTATTATGTCACATATGAAAGGATGGAGATAGATTCATAAAAGTTTAAAAATGTTTACAACACTAAAATTTATAATACTCTTTGGTTTAATGCCTCAGTAATTGAAATTTAAATCTAATACTGCTTTTGCATATGAAAGAAAAGAAAGGAAACTGAATGAAGGCTTACTACATGTTACTTCATTTGTTTTATCCTCATGTTCAAATAGGTAATACTTAGGAAAAAACATGTTAATAATTTGTTCAGAACCACACAGGTAGTAAATTGATGGACCGCCATGCAAAGTCAGGACCTGCTTCCCAATACCAATCTCCTTCTGCTGTTGCTGCTGCTAAGTCGCTTCAGTTGTGTCCGACTCTGTGAGACCCCATGGACAGCAGCCCACCAGGCTCCCCTATCCCTGGGATTCTCCAGGCAAGAACACTGGAGTGGGTTGCCATTTCCTTCTCCAATGCATGAAAGTGAAAAGTGAAAGTGAAGTCGCTCAGTCGTGTCCAACTCTTAGCGACTCCATGGACAGCAGCCCACCAGGCTCCTCCATCCATGGAATTTTCCAGGCAAGAGTACTGGAGTGGGGTGCCATTGCCTTCTCCGAATCTCCTTCTACTAGACAGCAATTACCATCAAAGTCAGTGACTATGCTTGTTTTCCAACAGAAATTCAACTTTGCTTCAGTGTTTTACTTATGTTACAGAAGTGTTTGAAGAGTTAGGAGTTAAGTCTTTAGTTCCTCTTTGCATATTACATTTCTTAAAGATTAAGAAAGTATTGATATATGTGCGTTAGTTGATGGGTTCAATTCATTTCAGTCGCTCAGTTGTGTCCAACTCTTTGTGACCCCATGGACCGTAGCACACAAGGTCTCCCTGTCGATCAGCAACTTCAGGGGTTTACCCAAAATCATGTCCATTTAGTCGGTGATACCATCCAACCAGCTCATCTTCTGTCGTCCCCTTCTCCCATCTTCAGTCTTTCACAGCATCAGGATCTTTTCCAATGAGTCAGTTCTTCGCATCAGGTGGTCAAAGTATTGGAGCATCAGATTCAGCATCAGTCCTTCCAATGAATATTCAGGACTGATTTCCTTTAGGATGGACTGGTTGGATCTCCTTGCAGGCCAAGGGACTCTCAAGAGTCTTCTCCAACACCACAGTTCAAAGACATCAATTCTTCAACACTCAGCTTTCTTTATAGTCCAACTCTAACATCCATACATGACTACTGGAATAACCATAGCTTTGACTAGATGGATCATTGTTGGCAAAGTAACGTCTCTGCTTTTAAATATGCTGTCTATGTCGGTCATAACTTTCCTTCTAAGGAGCAAGCGTCTTTTCATTTCATGAGTGCAGTCACCATCTGCAGTGATTTTGGAGCCCCCCAAAATAGTCAGTCACTCTTTTCACTGTTTTCCCACCTATTTGCCATGAAGTGATGGGACCAGATGCCATGATCTGAATTTTCTGAATGTTGATTTTTAAGCCCACTTTTTCACTCTCCACTTTCACTTTCATCAAGAGTCTCTTTAGTTCTTCTTTACTTTCTGCCATAAGGGTGGTGTCATCTGCATATCTGAGGTTATTGATATTTCTCCCAGCAATAATGATTCCAGCTTGTGCTTCATCCAGCCCAGCATTTCTCATAATGTACTCTGCACATAATTTAATTCAGCAGGGTGACAATATACAGCCTTGGTGTACTCCTTTCCCTTTTGGAACCAGTTTGTTGTTCCATGTCCATTTCTAAATGTTGCCTCCTAACCTGCAGACAGATTTCTCAAGAGGCAGATCAGGTGGTCTGGTATTTCCATTTCTTTAAGAATTTTCCACAGTCACTGATCTAGACAGTCAACATAGTCAAAGGCTTTGACATAGTCAATAAAGCAGAAGTAGATGGTTTTCTGGAATTCTCTTGCTTTTTTGATGATCCAACAGATGTTGGAAGTTTGACTTCTGATTCCTCTGCCTTTTCTAAATCTAGCTTAAACATCTGGAAGTTCACGGTTCACGTACTGTCGAAGCCTGGCTTGGAGAATTTTGAGCATTACTCTGCTAGTGTGTGAAATGAATGCAATTGTGCAGTAGTTTGAGCATTCTTTGGCATTGCCTTTCTTTGGGATTGGAATGAAAACTAACCTTTTCCAGTTCTGTGGCCACTCCTGAGTTTTCCAGATTTGCTGTTATATTGAGTGCAGCACTTTCACAGCATCATCTTTCAGGATATGAAATAGCTCAACTGGAATTCCATCACCTCCACTAGCTTTCTTTGCAGTGATGCTTCGTAAGGCCCACTTGACTTCACATTCCAGGATGTCTGGCTCTAGGTGAGCCAGAAATCATAATTATGTGGGTTGTAAAGATCTTTTTTGTATAGTACTTCTGTGTATTCTTGCCACCTCTTCTTAATATCTTCTGCTTCTGTTAAGTCCATACCATTTTTGTCCTTTATTGTTTCCATCTTTTCATGAAATGTTCCCTTGGTATCTCTAACTTTCTTGAAGAGATCTCTAGTCTTTCTATTATTTTCCTCTATTTCTTTGCACTGATCACTGAGGAAGGCTTTCTTATCTCTCCTTGCTATTCTTGGGAACTCTGCATTCAGTTAGGCATATCTTTCCTTTTCTCCTTTGCCTTTCACTTCTCTTTTTTTCACAGCTATTTGTAAAGCCTCCTCATTCAAACATTTTGCCTTTTTGCATTTCTTTTTCTTGGGGATGGTCTTGATCCCTGCCTCCTGTAAAAAGGTCACGAACCTCCGTCCATAGTTCTTCAGGCACTAGGTCTATCAGATCTAATCCCTTGAGTCTATTTCTCACTTCCACTGTATACCTGTAAGGGATTTGATTTAGGTCATACCTGAATGGTCTGAATTTGGCAATAAGGAGCTCATGATCTGAACCACAGTCAGCTCCCGGTCTTGTTTTTGCTGACTGTATAGAGCTTCTCCATCTTTGGCTGCAAAGAATATAATCAATCTGATTTCGGTGCTAACCATCTGGTGATGTCCATGTGTAGAGTCTTCTCTTGTGTTGTTGGAAGAGGGTGTTTGCTATGACCAGTACGTTCTTTTGGCAATATTCTATTAGCCTTTGCCCTCCTTCATCCGTATTCGAAGGCCAAATTTGCCCGTTACCCCAGGTGTTTCTTGACTTCCTACTTTTGCATTCCAGTCCCCTATAATGAAAAGGACATCTTTTTTGGGTGTTAATTCTAAAAAGTCTTGTAGGTCTTCATAGAACCATTCAACTTCAGTTTCTTCAGCATTACTGGTTGGGGCATAGACTTGGATTAATGTGATATTGAATGGTTTGCCTTGGAAACGAACAGAGATCATTCTGTCGTTTTTGAGATTGCATCCAAGTACTGCATTTCAGACTCTTTTGTTGACCATGATGGCTACTCCATTTCTTCTAAGGGACTCCTGCCCGTAGTAGTAGATATAAGGGTCATTTGAGTTAAATTCACCCATTCCAGTCCATTTTAGTTCGCTGATTCCTAGAATTCACTCTTTTAGTGCTGACCATCTGGTGAAATCCATGTGTAGAGTCTTCTCTTGTGTTGGTGTTAGTTGCTCAGTCACGGCCAACTCTTAATGACCGTGTGAACTGTAGCCCATCAGACTCCTCTGTCTATGGGATTCTCCAGGCAAGAAGACTAGATTGTTGCCATTTCCTTTTCCAGCAGATCTTCCTGTCCCAGGGATAAACCCAGGTCTCCTGCATTTCACATAGCTTCTTTACCATCTAAGCCATCAGAGTTATTAATTAATAAATTTAAATTGTCTGAAATGGCTTAAACTAGGTTGACATCGGAGAAGGCAATGGCACCCCACTCCAGTACTCTTGCCTGGAAAATCCCATGAACGGAGGAGCCTGGTACGCTGCAGTCCATGGGGTCACTAAGAGTCGGACACGACTGAGTGACTTCACTTTCACTTTTCACTTTCCTACATTGGAGAAGGAAATGTTAACCCACTCCAGTGTTCTTGCCTGGAGAATCCCAGGGACGGGGGGAGCCTGGTGGGCTGCCGTCTATGGGGTTGCACAGAGTTGGACACGACTGAAGTGACTTAGCAGCAGCAGGTTGACATTAGGAATTTTACTACACATTTCACTTAGAGTAACGATCTTTATATTTTAAAGGCAGTTTAACAATAGAAACGGAGAAGGCAATGGCAACCCACTCCTATACTTTTGCCTGGAAACTCTCATGGACGGAGGAGCTTGATGGGCTACAGTCCATGAGGTCGCAAAAAGTCGGACATGACTGAGCGACTTCACTTTCACTTTTTACTTCCATACATTGGAGAAGGAAATGGCAACCCACTCCAGTGTTCTTGCCTGGAGAATCCCAGGGACTGGGGGCCTGGTGGGCTGCCATCTATGGGGTCACACAGAGTTGGACATGACTAAAGCAACTTAGCAGCAACAGCAGCAAGGATAGAAAATTGCTTACAAGTCGTGTTATAGTAGAGTTGCACTACAGAATTTCCTGGTATTATTTGATAGCAAGTTCAGATAAAATGGAAAACTCAGTTACTGGGTCTAGTTTATACTAGCTCAAGCTTTTTCAAATTTTCGTAAATTCTATATTTGATTTGAGCCTGAAAAGGGGATGGATTTAGATTAAATACAGCTTCTAAGAAGAATATTATTTTGTTATATTTTGTTCACAGGAAAGAATAAATTTATTATAACTCTAAATGTGAAGTTTTTGTATCATACAAGGGAAGACTCCTTCAGGAATGTTTCTGATTAATGTTACTTTATTTGCATCGTGCCTTTCTTTGTTTCTGTAGTCCAAATCTTGTTAGGAAATTCCTTTTGGGCATGCCTCATGTCCTGAAGCATTTAACATTCGTAACCTATTTTCTTAGAACTTGCTTTTCATTTCCTGTGCTGAGCAAGCCAGTGAGTTTGACCTTTGATATAAAAAGAATGTACTTCAAGAAAGATTGAGCAAGGAGAATTATGGTGCCTTGTCATCTTTTATACATTGAAAAAAGAAGTTTTTAGAAACATTGTGAGCATGCATACAATTGAACAAAATACGTATTTAGGTTCATAGCACATCTTCCCAGCAGATTTATTTATGGATTAGATTATAGTCAATGCCTTATGTATGTTTTAGATTATTACAAAGATAAATAGCATTATTTTGCATTGGTACTGTTTTTATATGTTCTTCTAGTCATCTTAGTTATTGTTCAGAAGACAGAAACAATTAAACAAGTAACTTTGTTGCTACATACTTCTAATATATTTAGGTTATTCTTCAGGCTGAATATATAAGCATTGCATGTATGCATTTAAATCTCATAGTTAAAAATATCATCAAGTCATTTTTAATAATAAATGCTTTTTTGTTTGAAATATCATAAGAAAGCATTCAGTTGATATACCAAAATGTAACAAAACTTCTGGTCACTTACCTTTGCCACATTTATTCAATATAAACAACAAAAAATTGAAGGAAAGCACACTTAAGTGGCTTCCCTCATAGCTCATTTGGTAAAGAATCTGCTTGCAATGCAGGAGACCCGGGTTCAGTTCCTGGGTCAGGAAGATCCCCTGGAGAAGGAAATGGCAATCCATTCCAGTATTTTTCCCTGTAGAATCCCATGGACAGAGGAGCCTAGCAGATTACAGTCCATGGAGTTGCAAGAGTTGCATCTATTTCTGCTTTATTGACTATGCCAAAGCCTTTGACTGTGTGGATCACAAGAAACTGTGGAAAATTCTTCAAGAGATGGGAATACGGGACCACCTGATCTGCGTCTTGAGAAATTTGTATGCAGGTCAGGAAGCAACAGTTAGAACTGGACATGGAACAACAGACTGGTTCCAAATAGGAAAAGGACTATGTCAAGGCTGTATATTGTCACCCTGTTTATTTAACTTATATGCAGAGTATATCATGAGAAATGCTGGACTGAAAGAAACACAAGCTGGAATCAAGATTGTTGGGAGAAATATCAATAACCTCAGATATGCAGATGACACCACCCTTATGGCAGAAAGTGAAGAGGAACTCAAAAGCCTCTTGAGGAAAGTGAAAGTGGAGAGTGAAAAAGTTGGCTTAAAGCTCAACATTCAGAAAACGAAGATCATGGCATCCGGTCCCATCACTTCATGGCAAATAGATGGGGAAACAGTGGAAACAGTGTCAGACTTTATTTTTCTGGGCTCCAAAATCACTGCAGATGGTGACTGCAGCCAAGAAATTAAAAGATGTTTATTCCTTGGAAGGGAAGTTATGACCAACCTAGATAGCATATTCAAAAGCAGAGACATTACTTTGCTGACAAAGGTTCGTCTAGTCAAGGCTATGGGTTTTCCTGTGGTCATGTATGGACGTAAGAGTTGGACTGTGAAGAAGGCTGAGCGCCGAAGAATTGATGCTTTTGAACTGTGGTGTTGGAGAAGACTCTTGAGAGTCCCTTGGACTCCAAGGAGATACAACCAGTCCATTCTGAAGAAGATCAGCCCTGGGATTTCTTTGGAAGGAATGATGCTAAAGCTGAAACTCCAGTACTTTGGCCACCTCATGTGAAGAGTTGACTCATTGGAAAAGACTCTGATGCTGGGAGGGATTGGGGGCAGGAGGAGAATGGGATGACAGAGGATGAGATGGCTGGATGGCATCACTGACTCGATGGACGTGAGTCTGAGTGAACTCCGGGAGTTGGTGTTGGACAGGGAGGCCTGGCGTGCTGCAATTCATGGGGTCGCAAAGAGTCAGACATGACTGAGCGACTGATCTGATGTGATCTGATCTGACACGACTTACCGACTAAACCACCACCACCATAATTAAGTGGCAACATTTACTAGTTTCATTTTACTGTATGAAAGTAACATTCAAATTCTTGCATTTGGTACAAAATTATTCACTTTATTTGGATTGCACTTGGTACTTATTCTAAAGTAGCACTTGTAAAACTGCTTTAACAAATATATATATTAATATTTCATTCATTAACACATTTATTGTGCAATTATTAATGCTGAACATTATGCTAGATTTTGGAGGCACAATATGAATAAGATCTGGTCCTATCTTCAAGACAATATATAAGTAAAAATTCCAATGGATTGTTGAGACCAATGGTTCCCGTGGTGGGATTAAGTACAGAGGTTTTAGTTCCCTGGTGGCTCAGAGGTTAAAGCGTCTGCATGCAATGCGGGAGACCTGGGTTCGATCCCTGGGTTGGGAAGATTCCCTGGAGAAGGAAATGGCAACCCACTCCAGTATTCTTGCCTGGAGAATCCCATGGACGGAGGAGCCTGGTGGGCTACAGTCCACGGGATTTCAGAGAGTTGGACACGACTGAGTGACTTCACTCACTCACTCACTCAGGAGGCACACCAATTTCAGTTGGAAGTGTTAGAGGAAGCAAAAGGGAGGATACAGAATTTTAGCTAAGACCTGGAGATTCAGAAAGAATTAGCTAGTTAAGTGCAATTATCTTTATCCTTATAATTGAAAGTTACTCAGTCAGTTGTGTCTGACTCTTTGCGACACAATAGACTATACAGTCCATGGAATTCTCCAGGCCAGAATACTAGAGTGGGTAGCCTTTCCCTTCTCCAGGGGATCTTTCCAACCCAGCGATCTAACCCAGGTCTCCTCCATTGCAGGTGGATTCTTTACCCGCTGAGCCACAAGAGAAGCCCAAGTGGAATTATAGTGGGTGGAAAAAGCACCCTAAAATATATTGAGTTTCTTCAGATATACAGCAATTTCTCAATCAGATCTCAGTTGATAAATATCAATCTAGAATGTACCTTGGAGAGCATCAACCCCTCATTTTATGGTTGAGACTCAGTCTTGACGTGATATGCCTCAAGTGATAGAATAAATCAGTGGCATAATCAGAACTTTGACCCCAAACTGTTATAAACATCTATTCCTCTGAATTTTCCCAGTAAATTTGTACTGCATGACTCCATCGCAAGTCCTATGGAAACCTAATTTAGCAGTTTAGATGTTGAATAAGATCCTAAATTTTTTTTTAAAATATGATATTTAAAGTAGCAATTAAAAAAAAAACTGCCTCTAGTCACTGTTCTAGATTTCTGGAAAAAATAATAATTAACTGATTTTGTAAATTATTTTCTCCATCTTAATAGCTAGACTTCATTGAGAAAAACCAAATGATTATATGATGATCAGCCAAAATTATTGCCATTTTTACAATACAATATGCTCAATTATTCACAGCTTAACTTGGACATGTCATAATGAAAGCCATGAAATGAAAATAATTTTGAAAAATTAAAGAAGACAGAAGATAATATATTGGTTTAATTGCTTAAATTAAATTTCAGTAGGGAACATACATGAAGGGAACCAGGTTGAGGGAGTGAGAATAACAAACAATGAGTCTGAAAATGTGAAAATTGTCAATATATTTTGAAGAGTTGTCTAGTTTGGGAATCAAATTTGTTCTTTTTACAGAAGACAACATAAGATATGATTTTGTTTATTTTTAATATTTTATAATACTATAAGACTGATTTTTATTAGTCTCAAAACATAATAATTCATTATCACTGTAAAGAAAATGGCTTTTTATTACTAATAAGATTTTACAGTGCACAGGGAAAAAATCATAACTGAATTTTCAGCCATTCAATTAGGAAAAAATTATTTTTTGCCACATATCTATTTTACTATACACATTGTCAGATTAAGTAAGATGTTAACAGGTGGTTGGTTATACTGATCTGATCCCACCAGGCAAAGGTACTAGAGATATAGTCAGGGTGTTATACTGTATAATTTCCCCAAGGAACATATATCTGTAAAATTGAACACCAAATATTAAATCAGTGGAAAAGTTACCAGATCGAAGTAGAGACCAAAAATGATTGAATTATCCATGAAAGCAGTCTGGTGAACCATGTACCAAGTGGTAAAGGATATTCATTTTTGTAAATTTTAATAGAATAAAGCAAGATGGCATCTATCATCCAATAGAAAAAATATTATATATTCATTAGACTTCTAATTATCTTACCAACCATCTAGAATTTTTATCTGAATTGAAGATCAATTTGCTTACATGTCTTCATGGACTGCTATTGGTCTTTTCAAGTATCTTTTATTTTCTTTCACTCTGATATTAAGCAGAACTGTGAAAGAGTAAAAAATTTGCTGCAACAGCTAAAAATGAGATTAATAGGGACCATTGGGATATATTTTATGTGTAAACCTTCTTATCAAGAAAACTTTGTTCTTTAAGAAATGATTACATGTATTCCAACATAAAAACTTTAAAGAGATCTTAACTTGACATCTAGTGTCCCAGGATCTCATGCACTTTAACATCTGTTCCAGAGTTTTTATTTTTTTAATGTCAGGTATTATATTAAGATAAGAAAAGATGTGTTGTATAGATCAATAATACGTGTCTGTAGCTTTGGTCATAGTCTGATTTAGTGGCATGAGACACATGTATGGTGAGCAGAGTTTTTATTGCAACTAAGTAAATCTGAGAGATGACCAGAGAAAAATTTCTAAGTTAGGAAGTAGTGAAGCAGTTAATATCTCACATATAAGAACAGTGTTCAGGGTGTGAGCAGATAAAAGAAGTACCCTCAAAATTAAGCAGCCAGATAAAACTGATTCCTTTTTCTTGGTAGGATT
Source organism: Bubalus kerabau (assembly GCF_029407905.1). NCBI lineage: Eukaryota > Metazoa > Chordata > Mammalia > Artiodactyla > Bovidae > Bubalus > Bubalus kerabau. Next base: position 101,841,598 of record NC_073624.1, read on the forward strand.
AGGAATTCTTGGCTCTTTTGCCCCTGCCATGTACCAACCAGTTTAGCCATGGCTTCGGTTGTACCCTATGAGATTCACTAAGTCACTTGGTCACCAGTCAGTGAAGCCAATGAGAAACGGGGGAAAATTATACTTTTGAACCATACATCAAATGTATCTGGAGATTAGACATTGTACAGTCCTGTCCTACAGTCTATAGAGAAAAAGCTTGATGCCTTTACTTCAGTGATTTTCTCATTTTTTCTTAATTTATAAATATTTATTTTTTTTTGGTTTGGGAACACCTATTTATTTTACAGTAAACTCTTTTGGCACCAATGAATGTGAAGTAAACAAAAGTCATTGTCTAGTGAAATGTCTACTGCCTTTAATTTCTCTAGAAATTTTCTAATAAACATGTAATTTTCATGAAATGTTTGCTGATGTTTACCATTTATTATGGGACCCACAGTGATATTGCTGAACATATGAAGACCAGAAACTGCTGCAAAGCCTCAGCATTCTACTTCAAAAGTTGGGAGTTATTTTAAGAACCCAGAAAACTTCAGCAAGTATGTTTAAAATTTATTTTGTAAAGATTGATTTTGCATTGAGATCAAATTGCTTGCTTTCAATTCCAAGTTTTCTTGTGCACATATGGAAAGTCAAGCAATAGCTGTTATTATGCTAGTTTCATAACAGAAGAGTTTCACAAACACTCAAATAATATGAATTTTATGTGTCATCAGATACTTCAAATAGAATATCAGAAAAATAATTCAGATAAATGTGATATTGTTTCATCCAATTCCAGTAATCTAAATAAAGTTTTGGGGTGTTCATTACATCAAATGTGAAACGTGACATTATTTTGAATGCGAATATAAACAAAATTATTGCTTGGAACAGAAAAATTTTTTGAGGTGACAGTGTGGATAAAATTTTGGGTAGAGCATATTGTGAAGTAAAATCAGGATTTTATTAAATAAGGACATTTTTAAAATAAAAAATATACTTAAAATTAATGGTGATGAGCATTTAATTTACAATTGTGTAGGCAATGGCATCCCACTCCAGTACTCTTGCCTGGAAAATCCCATGGATGGAGGGGCCTGGTGGGCTGCAGTCCATGGGGTCACTAGGAGTCGGACATGACTGAGCGACTTCCCTTTCACTTTTCACTTTCATGCATTGGAGAAGGAAATGGCAACCCACTCCAGTGTTCTTGCCTGGAGAATTCCAGGGATGGTGGAGCCTGGTGGGCTGCCGTCTATGGGGTTGCACAGAGTCAGACACGACTGAAGCGACTTAGCAGCAGCAGAGTTCAGTTCGGTTCAGTCGCTCAGTTGTGTTTGACACCTTCCGACCCCATGGACTGCAGTAGGCCAGCTTTCCTGCCCATCACCAACTCCCAGAGCTTATTCAAACTCATATCCATTGAGTCAGTGATGCTTTCTAACCATCTCACCCTCTGTCGTCCCCTCCTCCTGCATACAATCTTCCCTAGCATGAGGGTCTTTTTTAATGAGTCCATTCTTTGCATCAGGTGGCAAAAGTATTGGAACTTCAGCTTCAGCATGAGTCTTTCCAATGAATTCAGGACTGATTTCCCTTTGGATTGATGGCTTTGATCTTCTTGCAGTCCAAGGGACTCTCACGAGTCTTCTCCAACACCACAGTTCAAAAACATCAATTTTTTGGTGCTCAGCTTTCTTTATGGTCCAATTCATTCACATCCATACATGATTACTGGAAATCCCAGAATTTAGACTACATAGACCTTTGTTGGCAAAGTAGTGTCTCTGCTTTTTAATATGCTGTCTAGGTTGGTCATAACTTTCCTTCCAAGGAGTAAGCATCTTTTAATTTCATGGCTGCAGTTACCATCTGCAGTGATTTTGGAGCCCCCCCCCAAAATAAAGTCTGTCACTGTTTCCATTGTTTCCCCATCTATTTGCCATGAAGTGATGGGACTGGATGCCATGATCTTAGTGTTTTGAATGTTGAGTTTTAAGCCAGCTTTTTCACTCTCCTCTTTCACTTTCATAAGGAGCTCTTTAGTTCATCTTCACTTTCTGAAATAAAGGTGTTGTCATCTGCATATCTGAGGTTATTGATATTTTTCCTGGCAATCTTGATTCCTGCTTGTGCTTCATCCAGCCTGACATTTAACATGATGTACTCTGCATGTAAGTTAAATAAGCAGGGTGACAACATACAGCCTTGGCATACTCCTTTCCCAGTTTGTAACCAGTCTATTGTCCCATGTCTGGTTCTAACTGTTTCTTCTTGATCTGCATACAGATTTCTCAGGAGGGAGGTAAGGTGGTCTGGTATTTCCATTTCTTTAGGAATTTTCCAGTTTGTTATGATTGACACAGTCAGAGGTTTTTGTGTAGTCAATGAAGCAGAAGTAGATGTTCTTCTATAATTCTCTTGCTTTTTCTATGATCCAATGGATGTTGGCAATTTGATCTCTGGTTCCTCTGACTTTTCTAAATCCATCTTGAACATCTGGAAGTTCAAGGTTCACATACTGTTGAAGCGTAACTTGGAGAATTTTGAACATTATTTGCAAGTATATGAGATGAGTGCAATTGTGCAATAGTTTGAACATTCTTTGGCATTGCCTTTCTTTGGTACTGGAGTGAAAACTGACCTTTTCCAGTTCTGTGGCCACTGCTGAGTTTTCCAGCTTTGCTGGCATATTGAGTGCAGCACTTTCACAGCATCATCTTTTAGGATCTGAAGTAGCTCAGCTGGAATTCCATGACCTCCACTAGCTGTGTTCATAGTGGTGCTTCTTAAGGCCCACTTGACTTTTAATTCTAGGATGTCTGGCTCAAGGTGAATGATCACACCATCATGTTTATCTGGGTCATTAAGATCTTTTTTCTACGGTTCTCGTGTGTCTTCTTGCCACCTCTTCTTAATATCTTTTGCTTCTCTCAGGTCCATATCATTTCTGTCCTTTATTGTGCTCATCTTTGCATGAAATGTTCCCTTGGTATCTCTAATTTTTTTGAAGAGATCTCTACTCTTTCCCATTCTATTGTTTTCCTCTATTTCTTTGCATAAGTGATCAATTGTGTATAAACTAGCTTACATACCAATCCAAAAAGAAATTGTAGTGTCAAAATATGCAACTATTTTTATATATACATAGTGAAAGTAATAAACACAAGTGGATAATTCAGCTTCATGGTGTATACTTTCTGACTTTTACCCTTTCATCAGTTTGCTTCTAAACATATATGAGCTTTTGAAATCAACCTACAGATACTACAATACTTTTTAACTTTTTGGTATATTAGGCATCTACATTGATTGTGTTTAAAATTTCTTTGAAATCTTAATCAAAATACTTAACAAATAGAATGCTAAAGAACTTTGGCTTTGAAAATTTTTACTAAATCAAAGCTTTATTTAAAATATAATAGGCAAACATTAAAACTTGTCCCCACAAACTCATGGGAAGAACTGAATAAATTAGATGCTGAGAGTGCACATGGTTTTTAGGATTTAATTTCATAATTATACTTTAGAAGAGTTACATTGTACAACTCTTTTGATTACATTCCTATTTTTAATTTGATAAATTTATATATGGTAAAAGGAGGAACTGAAATTAAGAAACCTTACAATTTCACAGCACCCAAGTTTGGCAAAGCAATTAAAATAAACATAGAGATATTATCTGATGAATTTTATCTTGCTAAAATATTTGTGTAAGAAAGGCATTCAGTGAGTCAAAAATACAGTATGTATGAAAACTCGTGGGCTAAAATGTTTACTTATTCAATTGAAAAGAAAATGACTAAGAACTTAAAATCACTTTTATTTCACAGTTTGCTCTGACCTTGTTAGGTATCTGAACACCTACAGAGGAAGTGATTTTGTCAATCAAAACATAATCTTCGGAAAAGAGTCAACTGAAGATGTCAACGTTGTTGAAGATGTCAGCGAGTCCTACTTTGATGATCTGGTCGTCCTACTCTCAGCAGGCCAGACACACAAAAGACTAGAATCCTTCAGCTTTTCCACAGGCAATGATGCATATTACACTGGTGGGTGTTTCAGCATTAATGATCCTACACTCCCTTTTTTATGTTGAAGTACTTTTTATCACGCCATGGAGAAAAATGCTCAATTTAAAAGTGTAACTATGTGCATGTTTACAAAGCAGATACATCCATGTGACCCATATCATAAATAAAACATAAGCAACATTCTGGAAGCCCTGCCTGTCCCCTTGTCAGTTACTACACTGTCACTCTCAGGGCAACCTATAGTGTAACTGTTACGAGAACAGATTTTCAAAATGCATGTTTTCACGTGCAGGTTTTTGAGTTTTATTTAAATCACACATTATGCTTTTGGCATCCTATTTTCTTAAATCTTATTTTCATGAAATTGGTTCACATTGTTTTGAATATTAGTAGTTTTTTATATTCTCAGTTCTGTATGGTATTCCACTGTAAACTTCCTTGTTTGGTTTGGGGGGAGAAAAGAAGCTGCTTTTCAAAGGACTTAATTTATTTAAATAAATTTTTAAAGTAAAACGAGGTTTTGAAAGTCTGCATTAGGAAAATGCATAAATTCCTAAAAGACAGATAAGCATATTTTCATAATCTTATATACAATGACCCCAAACTAAAATAGTCTAATGTCATCAAGAGTAGTATTTTTAAATCTACAACAATTAAAAAAAGAGTAGATAAGTGAATTGTAGTATATTTTTATAATTGAATACCATGCAGAATAAACTATAATTCACCTATCTATACTACTGTTTTTTAAATTGTTGTAGACTTCAAAATCCCATTTCTTAAAAATACTACTCTTGATGACATTAGGCTGTTTTTACTTTGGGGTCATTGTATACAAGATTATGAAAATATTTGTACCAATGTTTCTAATGTGGACTTTCAAAACCCCATTTCACTTTAAAAATTTATTTAAATAAATTAAGTCCTTTGAAAGGCAACTTCTTTATCCCCCCTAGATTAAACAGTGAAGTTTAATGCCCTGAGTATACAAATAAACATTTTATATTTTTTATTGTACTGTCTTCTGCCATGAAATCCCCCCCCCCACATCCATGTATTTATTTACTTTATTTTCTGGCCCTATGTACACAGTATCCAGAGGCAGTCACCTTATAGTCAAGAGGCCATTTCAGGGGCATCCTCAATCTTCAATTGATTCTCAACCAATCTTTTAATTTATTTCTTTCATAATTTTGTAGAAAAAAAATCCATGTATCAGTATAAATCTCAATGACAGTATTTTGTTTGCTCCTGATTATAGACTTTGCTCTTTTGGAACAAGATGAGTTATAAATAAATAAATTAGTCATATAAATAGGCTGCCTGAAAAATATTGATTGTTTTTTTTTTTCTGCAAATGCCAGGAACAGTTCAGGTGGAACAACTAAGTCATAGTTTCTAACCCTGTATAGAGCATCTTCAGGAAAAAAAAAAAGTAGTTACTCTTACATAAAAATATATAACAATATAGAGTGGATATTGAATAGTGGATATTGAATACCTGGGATTAATTCATGATTCAGAGTTTTTTCTTTCATCTTCTGAGCAGCAGGGAGTTTTAATTTGAATGGGATCAGCTGTTTTGATATTATACTTTACCATTATTTTAGCATACTTAAAATGAGAAATTACTTGTTTGATTTTTTTTTTTTTAATTTTTAAATCCTGTGTGGTCCTTAGGGATGTCTCATCTGCACCCAATGTGGACATCCCCCACCCCCACCACATCCCACAAAGGTGACAGAGCAGAGTAGGGGTGCACTGTTGTGAAGATTTGACTCAGGGTCACAACTGAAGTGACTTAGCATGCATGCATGCATTGGAGAAGGAAATGGCAACCCACTTCAGTGTTCTTGCCTGGAGAATCCCAGGGGTGAAGGAGCCTGGTGGGCTGCCATCTATGGGGTTGCACAGAGTCGGACACAACTGAAGTGACTGAAATTACACAAACTTTTTGGAAAATCAAGTCCTAGAAATGAAGTTTGTTTGCTCAGGAAACAGTGTATTTAAGAGTTATGTTAAAATATAATGGATATTAGGAAGAAACTACAAGTAATTGATTAAGTATAGGGAAAGTTCAACCAGTTTAATATTGTTTAACTACCATTTTACAGGGGCTTCCCTTTGGCTCAGTTGGTAAAGAATCCACCTGCAATGCAGGAGACCTGGGTTCAATCCCTGGGTTGGGAAGATCCCCTGGAGAAGGAAAAGGCTACCCACTCCAGTATTCTGGCCTGGAGAATTTCATGGACTGTATAGTCCATGGGGTTGCAAAGAGTCTGACACAACTGAGCGACTTTCACTTTCATCATTTTACATATTGGTAGAATCACTGTAATATTCACTGTAATATTGTTTCTACATTTTTAACAAATTATAGACAATTTCAACCTTTGTATTATTGACTTTCAGGTAAACATAAACATATTTAGCCAATGTAAATGCAAGTTATGAAGTAAAATAGCATTATATAAAATATTAGTTTCCTGATATTTGAACAAAAAAATGATGGAGTTTCTAAAAATAACTTTAGAATAAAATGCAAAAACTCTACCAAATCAAATCAAATAGATTTGGATCTGACACACAATAATAATATCGGTGACAACAACAATAAAAATAATAATAATTCCCAATGTTTATTGGGGGATTATTATCTATGTGCTGAGCCTGATGCTATCCCTGCTTGCTTTTTACTTTAGTGGCTCAGATGGTAAAGAATCTGCATGGAATGCAGGACACCAGGGTTCTATCTACCCCTGGGTCAGGAATATCCCCTGGAGAAGGGAATGGCAACCCTCTCCTATATTCTTGCCTAGAGAATTTCATGGACAGAGGAGCCTGGCAGGTTATAGTACATGGGGTTACAAAGAGTCAGATATGACTGAGCAACTAACACAAACAAACATTTCATCCCAGTAAAACCTGAGATTCAGGGAAGCTAAGTATTGATAATTGCAGGATGGTACATAGCTGGTAAATAGGACACCTAGAACTGGAGCCATTATTATCTAATTTCAGCCTTTTTTAAAAAATTTAATTTAATTTTATATTGAAGTATAGTTTATTTACAATGTTGTTTTAGTTTCAGGTATACAGTAAAGTGATTCAGTTCTACAAATATATGTATCCATTATTTTCAGATTATTTTCCCATATAGGTGAATGTCTATTCTTTTAACCACTCTAATCATCTTCATTAGAATCAAGAGCAATCTTTAATAAGAAACAATAAAAGATAGCTTTTCTATAGCACCGATATTTTGGCCAGCTGATGCGAAGAGCTGACTCTTCAGAAAAGACCCTGATGCTGAGAAAGACTGAGGGTAGGAGAAGGGGGAAACAGAGGATGAGATGGTTGGATGGCATCATCAACTGAATAAAATGGACATGAGTCTGAGCAAACTCTGGGAGATAGTGAAGGACAGGAAAGCCTGGCATGCTGCAGTCCATGGGGTCACAAGGAGTTGGACACAACTTAGCAATCAAACAACAACAATGGTTTTTTAGTCTTCATCAAGTAATCCTACATTTCATAAAGTGTCCATCATGGAAGGAGAGGTCCATGAACTCACTGCTCTAAATTACAGTGGCAGACAAATTCTTCATGCCTGCTCTGATAGAACTGGTGTGCAGCACCTCTCATAGAGCTGGGAGCAAGGTCTAGTGCTGTTTCCATGTACATTTGACATTTCTGGGTCTTTTAGAACTCAGGTTTCTTCCAAGTACCTCTTATTTTTAATTCCCATAACACATCTTACTGCCTACTCCTCACCACCCACATCAAGGTAGAATATCTCTCTTTCCTACTGCTGTGCTTTTGCTCTTGCCTGCGTCATTTCACTCATTCCTCCTACCTGCTTCTCTAATGTCTTCCTTCATTTTAAATAAGTACATCTTCCACCTACCTGCATGAAGATTGGAAGATTCCCCTAGAGAATTCTAACAACTAGTACATAAATAGATATATTTTTCCCAGGCCAACTTACTCTGAAAAATGGTAAGTTTCCTTTTCCAGTCAAGGATAAGTCCAACATTCTACATATATTCTTCTAAATGCTAGCAATAAATGAATATGCTTCCCATCAATCCTATTCATTGGAAGGACAGATGCTGAAGCCCCAATACTTTGGCCACCTGATGAGAAGAGCTGACTCATTATAAAAGCCCCTAATGCTGCAAAAGATTGAAGGTAGGAGGAAAAGGGGATGACACAGGATGCACTGATTAGGTGGCATCACCGACTCAATGGACATGAGTTGAAGCAACCTCCAGGAGATAGTGAAGGACAGGGAGGCCTGGTATGCTGCAGGCCATGAGGTCACAAAGAGTTGGACACGACTGAGCGACTGAACAACAGCAACAATAAATTGAGTCTTAACAATACATTATGAAACTTCTTATCATTTTATATAATCATTATTTGTTAGTTTGTTCTTCATCCTTCATCATTAAGAATTCTGCGACCATATTTTTGAATTGGTAGTTTTATGATAGTTCATGATTTTTGTATTACCCCTTTATTAACTAGCAATGACAAAACCTTGAATTTTACTTACTGATATTTCATTATATATTATTTCTGAATTTCTAAGAAAGCTTTAATGAAAATAAAAGGACTTTTTTTATAAAATGGATTTTACAGTCTGGTCAATTCAGTCATTAATGTATTCAACAAGTAGCTTTTGGCACCTACTAAATGCTAGGCAACATTGTGCAAGAAATACATTGGTAAGAGAGACGGAAGTCCTTGCTTTTATGAAGCCTATAGTCTAGAAGGGTAGACAGTAAAAACAGTTAATGAAAACATGAAGTAAGATATTTAATATATTAGAGATAATAATTTTTTTTTTCAGTTAGGATAAGTAGCCCAAGGAGATTAGTGGTGGGATCAGGTAAGAGTACTTTGATGATTAATAGGTCGTATTTGCAAATTATTATAGGCACTGGTATATGTGATGTTGTCCAACAGTATTTTAATGTACAGCCCCTTATGTACCTACTGTGTGACTTTCTTCACAGATTGTTTTTTGGCGTTTCAGCACTGGCATAAGGCAGGGAGTGAAGATGAGTAGGCTCCCTTCCCACCTAACATACATGACAAATCCATAGGATGTAAAGTGTTTCTATCCACAAAATGAGGGATTTGGACTAGTCAGGATTTATAACCAGGGCACCATGGAATCCTACAGTCTTCAGGTAAAATTCATGGACACCATGAAATTAAATGAGAAAAATTATTTTTATTTTCAAAAACCAGTAACTGAATTCTGGCACTTCCTTCAATTGTGAATAAACTGATAATATTAGCACTACCTCTGAATTTTTTACTAATAGAAATCACAGGTATTTTTGTATTGTATAGGAGTTGTTATGGATATTTAAAGCTGTCATTTACTCCTATTACTATTAATAAATTATGATAATTATTAGATCCATTCCACTAAATGCACTAAAAAAGAATCACATATGTAACTCCATCAACATTTCTTTTAAATACTGTAATAATAACATTTTGATATATTCTGTTTCCTTTATAATCCTATGTATTTCATTTTTGTGAAATAAAATAACAAGATGAGAAAGAATGATTATATGAAATCAAATATATCAATATAAAATAGAATATATATGTATATCACTTTAAAGTGTCAGTCAGAGAGGGGCTGAGAGGAAAGTAGATATTTGAACTGAGTGGTATTGAATGAGGAGCAGTGAGTAGTAAAACAGGAAAAGAAATGATGAAAGTTATGTGTGGCAGGGAGAGACACTGAATGTGGCAAGGGCAAGCATTGTGTTTGCCTCTGGCTATGCTCATCTGCATGGGTGCACCAGCAGAATTGTGAATACGTGAATTTTAACCAAGGTTGTGACTTGGCCAACAGTTTGGCAAATCAAGATAAGAGACATGCTTTGATGCGACAACAGTGATCACCATGGAAGTTAAGCAAACCAAGAACTATGAGTTAAAAAAAAATAAATTAAATTAAATTAAAAAAAAAGAACTATGAATATTGAGACTGTTGAAGGGAATATGTAGGAAGCCTACTTCAGTACTATCAGTGAGAGGTGACAACCGCTATTGTCTTTAACAGCATGGGCTGCTATAACAAATATTATAGACTGGGTTGGAGAAGGCGATGGCACTCCACTCCAGTACTCCTTCCTGGAAAATCCCATGGATGGAGGAGCCTGGTGGGCTGCAGTCCATGGGGTCGCTAAGAGTCAGACATGACTGAGCGACTTCACTTTCACTTTTCACTTTCATGCATTGGAGAAGGAAATGGCAACCCACTCCAGTGTTCTTGCCTGGAGAATCCCAGGGACGGGGGAGCCTGGTTGGCTGCCGTCTATGGGGTCGCACAGAGTCGGACACGACTGAAGCGACTTAGCAGCTTAGCAGGGTGACTTAACAAATGTATTTTCCATTGTTCTGGTGCCTAGAAGCCCAACATCAGGATGCCAGCAAGGTTGAGTTTTGGTAAGAGCCCTTTTCCTGGGCTTCCTGGTGACTCAGAAGGTAAAGAATATGTCCGCAATGCAGGAGACCTGGGTTTGATCCCTGGGTAAGGAAGATCACCAGGAAAAGTGCATGGCAACCCACTCCAGTATTCTTGCCTGGAGAATTCCATGGACAGAGCACACTGACAGGCTACCGTCTATGGGGTCACAAAGAGTCAGTCACAACTGAGTCACTAATACTACTACTTACTACTGAGATGACTTTTCCTGGTTGGTAGATGGATCACTTTTTTGCTTTTTCTTCATGAGGCAATAAGAGATCATGTCTGTCTGTCTCTTTATAAGAAGAATAAAGATTTTTTAAAAAAATTCCCATATGAATTTTGGAGGGAGAGGCACAAACATTAAGCCCATGGCAGCTATAGAGATGCCGAGAAGTACATAACTCAAGATACTTTTGTGTTATTATTGATACAATACTAAAAAGTAAGCTCTGAGGATGTAAGGAGCTTTTCCTTTACCATTTTATTCCCAGCTCTTAGATTGTTCCTGACGCACAGAAAGTGCTTAATCACCGTTAACAAATCAAATGAACTAACATATGAGTCAGCAAGATGTAGGATGATCACTAGGTTTCTGAGGGGATGCAAATTTAAAAACAGGGAGGAGTGGATGGGGAAAAGGTTTGTGATTATTTCTTAAATCCTGATTAAAAAAATCATACGTATTATTATCATCTTTTTATCAATAACAGTTCTTTTGGAGCACCTATTCCAACACAAATAGGCAACATAAGAAAAAAAAAATGTATGAGCTATATTTTAGGCAGGCATGGGAGAAAAAAGGTCAACAGATTTCTCCCCAGCAAAACTGAGCACTTAAAGAAAATGCAGAGTACCTTTAGTGTCTTCACTGGAACTGCTCTGAATCTTGAATTTCATTCCCAGCTAAATTATCAATCAAGTTTGAGTAAAATAGTAACAGTTTTAGAATTTGAAGAAAAAGAAAGTTTTCACATGTCTAAAAATCATTTGCAGAAACACATTAGCAAAATCAGAAATAACTCAAGTGATCAATAAATTTTGGAAAGGTCCAAAAGTGCAATAAAAAAAATTCTGGATTATAGACTTACTGAAGCCTAGAAGTCTTCCTAACATTGTCCTTTTTAACAAATATGGTAAAAAGCAATGGGTCAACTTAGTGATTTGTTGAGGATAATTACTTCGTTTTCTATAAATGATCAGGAAACAAAAGAAAACCAAGGGGAATAAAAAATTCCAGAAAAAAATACACAACTACTTTAATCCAAATAAGAAATAAAAATTGTACTATATTTTTAGCCAATTGATTAAATATAGGAAAATATATTTGGTTTTAATGACAAAAGTGCCTCATTTAAGTGAGACAGATATAGCAAAGCAGATTTTTTTTAATCTTCAAATTCACTCCCACTACTTATACAAAATTTCAATATTATATATGCTTGATATTGTGAAAACTATTTAGTTTCACATTTAATAATTAACCTATCCTCAAGTGAAGAAGACTTAAATTGGAGGTTCTTGGAGAATGGGGATTCTTGTTCACTGCAGTCTCAGTATCACCAAGAGCAATGCCTGCCCTGACTGATAATAGGCACTCAATAAATATTTCTTGATCTAATTATAGGACAGAATGTCTGTTTTATTATTTGCTTTGACAGAAGTTCAAGGCACAGTAGATATAGAAAAATGTAGGGAAATAATTTGTTGCAAGCATTCTTTGGTTAAAATGATAACAATTATAACAAGAATATCTATTTTAAAAATTAAACTGGACATAGCCCCTCTCCTTAGGAAACTCACAGACCAAGTTGAGATCATCTATTAACAGCTGACAAAATAAAACATAACAAGTTCTATGATATTGGCATTAACAAATTATAATAGCAAAAAAAGGAAAGATTAGTTTACTTGAGAGAGGCTGAGCTGGCTAAGGAAGAATAGGGATCCTTAAGGAGGTTGAGGGTAGAATGCAGTAAAAATTTTCTTTTTAAAAAATAAACAAGCACATCAAGAGGAACATTTGATGTAGAGGAAGGGCTGGATATAAGATTGGGGAGGTAAATGAGGACTAGGCCAGCATATAGAAGGAGCTTAAATTTTATGTATTATCCCTCTGCACAAATGTATTTATTTTTCCTAAGAACTTGTGAACTTACTCATTAAAAAAGAGAAATGAGGAAGATATTCCCAAAGAAAGGCTACTTAGCAAGTGAAAGTAAAACTCTCATTGAAATAAGAGTAAGAATGGAAGAAAGACTCTTAGAAGATCATGATAAGAGGGATCACCTTCCGCAATACAGTGATTCTAAATGATCCTTCATAGAGTCATGCTCATATATAAAGAACAGCTTTTCTTCTTCCAACAAAACACAAGCAAAACACCACACACATATAACAAGTACAAATTCTTTGAGAAAGTTACTCCTGGGCCCAATGGTTCTTGAAACTCAATTTATTATATGTATTTTTCTTAAATTCTCTGTGAATGTATGATTGTAGTGCATCCATGTCTAATATCTATCCCCTTTAACAACTGCCCCTGTGTTACAAAGTTATAAGTTATCACTAAAGCAAAGAAGCAAACAAGGAAGAAAGAGAGAGAAAAAATAAGAAAGAATAAAAGACACAACAAAAGAAGGAAGTAGAAAAATCAAATTGATGAATACCAGGAATTCCTGCACATTGCTATACTTAAGCATTTCTTGGCAGAAAGGCAAATATGCATCTTGCTTGCTTTCATTTTCCCAAAGCACAACTTAATTAATGCTATCATATAGCTCCTGGTAAAAGACTCATACCGTTAACAGTCCTCCCATGCCACAAGACCAATGGAACCCTGGAAGCTACAACAGAGAGAAATTAGAATGTGCATCAGATTTGTGAAGCTCATAAAGAAAACACATTTGCCCTTCATGTATTTTTAAAGAGATTCTTGCTTCATTATATCTTGTAAATGGTTTCTCTGTTCAGTACAGCAGACAGAATTGAACTTTGGTGGTATCCTATTTTTCAGAAGAACAGAATGCCATTCAATTTTAATAAAGATTTTAGTGGGGATGTTATTATGTCTAGGTGCCCAGTTATTCTATAGGGGCTTTGTAATGTCTGAGAAAGAACTTGGCATATGAGCTCATTATTGTGCCTCATTTTCTTCTTTCCTTACTCTTTAGGACTCAAGAATCAAGCCATTTCTAACTTTAAGATTAACTTTATGATCAGCTATACTTCATGCTTTGTTTTCAGTAGCATATTGATTTGTATAACAGGGAAAATAAGACTGATAATTTAGAACAGTAATTAGGAATTACTGTAATTAGGAATTCTCTAAAATCAGTTTGCCTTTAGATCATATAACTTTTAGATGAAAATACTAGTTTTGGAGTAGTGACGTTTAAGTAATTAGTTTAACCCAAAGATCAAATTCTCAGTACTGATGGACTATGTCATAAGTTAAAGTACCGTTTCATGCAAACAAACAAACAAAAATTACATCTTCCTCATTCCATATGTAGTTTATTGCACTGACATATTCTTTTTCCGACATGAGGTATTTAACATTTGCTTTTGCTACAGAGTCTTTCCAAATCATTAGCTGAAAACCAAATAATTAGTTGTAAAATTCTATTTTTAATTAGGTTATTTAATATTTTATGTTATTGTCAGGAAATATTATGTGAGAAAAACAGATTTAATTTATGTTTATATTTTCAAATTGTTAAAAAAATCAGTATTCTTAGATTTATTTTAAAAGTTTTTCTTATTTAAATATTTAAAAGTTTATACTTTGTGATATATAAAAACTGTTTATAGTGGCAACAACTACTCTAAAGAGATATGATATGCCTACTACATCCGAATTGATTGGATGATCTAGCATCCAACATATTTTAGTGATTTTGGAGTAATAATAATTGCATTATATGCTCACCTTTGCTGTTGTTGACCACTGCCAGGTTTGTAGATTCCTTGTTTCCTTGAATGACTAATTTTAGTGAGACATAGGATTTTTATTAATAGATTTGATGACTTTGTATCTCCATATTCTTACAGACTACTAAACTAATTTCGATTCAAGTTATCAGTATAATTTAGAAAAGAGGTCCATTAACTTTCTTACTACCAGTTTAAGATTAGGCTTCCTTATTTCCCTTCTGTTCTACATAATAATGCATAGCTTCAAGAAATGTAGTTTGCTAAACTATTTCACTTATTTCAGAGCAACAAGTTAAGAATTTTAAAAGTCATTCATTTATAATAGCTCTTACATTTCTACAACATTGTTGAAAATATTGACTATTTTTCTGTAGTTAAAAGCCTCACCATTAAAAATGATCAGAAAATGTATGTGCTCTTGATTAATATCAGCTACTACTAACATAATATTTGAAATCAATATTTTTTTAGAGCAATTAAATTCAAGTTTTTAGAGTCCAGTGCAACTAGGAAGAATGATACCAAAAATGTAATGAAAAATTACATTGAGTTAGACATAGCACAGTTGCATTATTGTACTACTTCATTACTGTATGCGATTAAAAATTAATGCTCAAATATCCTCATGGCTGCATTGCTCTCTTTTCTGAAACTGTGTGAATACAACAGAGAAAATTTTCATTTTTTTCTGGGAAATTAATAAGGCACATGAAAAAAATAGTGTTCACAATCTTTGTGTATAGATATTATATGCATAATACACATATATAAATTTATTAAATATATATAACTTTACACATAGAGAACATTATTGAATAGTTACACTTAAATATATAATGTCAAAAAACTAACAAATTGCCCATTTTATATTTTCGTATTTTTTTCACCAATCTTTTCATTTACTCTCCTAACATTCGACTAAGAAATGAGCTAGTTTTAGGGTTAGCTTAGAAGAACTAGCTATATAGCATATAGCTGAAGTTGTGTAGTGAGCTCTAAGTGAAAATTTTAGCAGGCAAACTTTTTATCTGCTTAACCAGTATAATTTAGGTGGAGTACACTTACAGTATTGGCATAATTTGCATTGCACCTGAGCCCTCTGTTGTTATTTTATGTCAATTTAATTTATTTTTGTTAAAACTGCTTCCCAAGCAAGTAGGTGCATGCATGTACATGTAGGTGATTTACCTATACATGTCAAGGATTTAGGCTAGGTTTTAGATAGTCCCAAGTATTTCATATATTCCAAAATATGTTGCCATAACATAGACTTTTTTTTTCTTTTTTTAATTTTATTTTAATTTTATTTTATTTCATAACATAGACTTTTCATGGCAGATACAGTTAAAAAGGAAGTTCCGTAAAATAGAGGAGAGTGTTTTACAATACCACATAAAATGACATTTATAACTGATTCATGCCTGGTCTTAACTGAAAATTCAGAAAAAGTCTTTCCTATGAAAGTTCAAATAAACATGAAGAGAAAGCCAAAGATGGTAGGGAAGCAAACTGGGAAGTGTTGGAGCTGATGGTCTTTATTTTACTAATGGAGGCAGCACTTGCTGATACCACTCAATAAGTTAACACAACTACATATCAGATATTTTAATAAACTCTTTCCATGTAGGTTGTAGTTTTATATTGCATATTCAATATTATGTTCTCATAGTTCCAAAGATAAAGTATGTGAATTAAAACTTGACTACCCTCTACACCAGTTTCAACAGGAAAACCTATTCCAGTAATTATTGTTAAAAAACAACAAATATCCCATGGAAGAATGATCAGACTCTGGGAGAGGAATCACATTTTCAAATTTATCAAAAGAAGCTTATAGTATACTGAATAATTGTTCTAATTGACTTTTAAGGAACTTTTAAAGTTCCATAATTTTGTTATTGATGATAAGGATCAATATCAAAATGCAGTTGGTGATGGAGTTGAAAAGTTCTTGATTTCAAGCTCAAAGTCCTTTTCTCTGTCTACTATATTTATGTATTTATTTATAATAATATAAGCCATTTTTCAGTTCTATTCAGGACATAATGTGAAAATCTGGAAATCATTCCTTGAAAATTTAGATAAGGAATTTGTCTAATTCTCATTGCCTTTTAACTTTTATAGAGATGGAGTGGTATATTTTTGCTTCAGAACCTAGAACTAGATGAGTATAAACTTTGAGACTTGGATTCTTAATAGCTATGACCTTGCATTTCTCTATGAAGTGCTTCTTTATGTATTTTTCAATATACTCTCAAATTTTTACAGCCCAATCTAACAACTGTCACAGAAAGCCTAGAGGAGATATGGACATATCTAATGAGGAATCTGGAATAGTGGCTTTGATTTCAGATGAGCTTCAAAAACTCTTCTGTTCACATGTTAACATTATGTGGTACATGATGTACCTTCTCTCAACTTCACAGTAAATATTCATGAAATTACACAAAGAGACTAAAATGTCAAGAGTGAAAACAAAAGAGTAAACTAAATACAAAAGAAAACAATTTGAAAAGTCTAGGAATCTATTCTTATTTAGTGCATATCAATGGTTATGTGTTGAGCAATATATACTTGGAATAATCACATCTTCACTCTATAAATTGGAACAAAGCAGAGAACCACCTCTCTTCTCACTTCATTGACATCCCCAAACTTAAAAGAGAGATTGAAAAATATATTGATCTCTTAGCACAATTTGCAGACATTTGATATTGACCTCTCTAGTTCCATGACACACAAAATTGTCATTCACACTCCCACACAGGAGGGGGCAAACAACCTGAAGTAAAACACACTACCTAAGAGTTGTGAGTTTATTTTATTCAAGGTCTTACTGAGGACTACAATCAGGGACCCAGCTCTGAGAAACTGCACTGAAGAGGCTATATATATATGTATATATATATATACATATATATATTTCTATATTGGAGAAGGAAATGGCAACCCACTCCAGTGTTCTTGCCTGGAGAATCCCAGGGATGGGGGAGCCTGGTGGGTTGCTGTCTATGGGGTCGCACAGAGTCAGACATGACTGAAGCGACTTAGCAGTAGCAGCATATATATATATAAGTGAGTGAAGTCGCTCAGTCATGTCCGACTCTTTGCAACCCCATGGACTGTAGCCTGCCAGGCTCCTCCCTCCTTGGGATTCTTCAGGCAAGAGTACTGGAGTGGGTTGCCATTTCCTTTTCCAGGGGATCTTCCTGACCCAGGGATCGAAACTGGGTCTCCCGCATTTACAGGCAGACGCTTTAACCTCTGAGCCACCAGGGAAGCTCGCGCTCTCTCTCTCTCTCTCTCGCGCGCGCGCTCTCTCTCTCTCTCTCTCTCTCCACACACGAATATTGGCATATATATATATATAGCCTCTTCAGTGCAGTTCCACAGAGCCTGAAGAACTATGGACGGAGGTTCATGACATTGTAGAGGAAGCAGTGCTCAAGACCATCACCAAGAAAAAGAAATGCAAAAAGGCAAGATGGTTGTCTGAGGAGGCCTTACAAATAGCTGTGAAAAGAAGAGACGCTCAAGGCAAAGGAGAAAAGGAAAGATACCCATTTGAATGCAGAGTTCCAAAGAATAGCAAGGAGAGATAAGAAAGCCATCCTCAATGATCAGTGCAAAGAAATAGAGGAAAATAATATAATGGGAAAGACTAGAGATCTCATCAAGAAAATTAGAGATACTAAGGGAACATTTCATGCAAAGATGGGCTCGATAAAGGACAGAAATGGTATGGACCCAACAGAAGCAGAAGATATTAAGAAGAGCTGGTAAGAATACATGGAAGAACTATACAAAAAAGATCTTCACAATCCAGATAATCCCGATGGTGTGATCACTGACCTAGAGCCAGATATCCTGAAATGTGAAGTCAAGTGGGCCTTAGGAAGCATCACTACGAACAAAGCTAATGGAGATGATGAAATTACAGTTGAGTTATTTCAAACCCTAAAAGATGATGCTGTGAAAATGCTGCACTCATTTGGAAAACTTACCAGTGGCCACAGGACTGGAAAAGGTTAGTTTTCATTCCAATCCCAAAGAAAGGCAATGCCAAAGAATGCTCAAACTACTGCACAACTGTACTCATCTCACACACTAGCAAAGTAATGCTCAAAATTCTCCAAGCCAGGCTTCAACAGTACATGAACCGTGAACTTCCAGATGTTCAAGCTGCATTTAGAAAAGGCAGAAGAACCAGAGATCAAATTGCCAACATCTGTTGGATAATTGAAAAAGCAAGAGAGTATCAAAAAAAAAATCTCCTTTTGCTTTACTGACTATGCCAAAGCCATCGACTGTGTGGATCGCAGTCCACAGTGACTGTGGAAAATTCTGAAAGGGATGGGAATACCAGACCACCTGACCTGCCTCCTGAGAAATCTGTACGCAGGTCAAGAAGCAACAGTTAGAACTGGACATGGAACAACAGACTGGTTCCAAATAGGAAAAGGAGTACATTGAGGCTGTATATTGTCACCCTGCTTATTTAAATTACATGCAGAGTACATCATGCAAAATGCTGGGCTGGAGGAAGCACAAGCTGGAATCAAGATTGCTGGGAGAAATATCAATAACCTCAGACATGCAGAAGACACCACCATATGGCAGAAAGTGAAGAAGAACTAAAGAGCCTCTTGATGAGAGCGAAAGAGGAGAGTGAAAATGTTGGCTTAAAGCTCAACATTCAGAAAATGAAGATCATGGCATCTGGTCCCATCACTTCAAGGCAAATAGATGGGGAAACAGTGGCTGACTTTATTTCGAGGGGCTCCAAAATCACTGCAGATGGTAACTGCAGCCATGAAATTAAAAGATCCTTGCTCCTTGGGAGAAAAGTTATGACCAACCTAGACAGCTTATTAAAAAGCAGAGACATTACTTTGGCAACAAAGGTCCATCTAGTCAAGGCTATGGTTTTTTTCCAGTAGTCATATATGGATGTGAGAGTTGGATTATAAAGAAAGCTGAATGCCGAAGAATTGATGCTTCTGAACTGTGGTGTTGGAGCAGACTCTTGAGAGTCCCTTGGAGAGCAAGCAGATCCAACCAGTCCATTCTAAAGGAAATCAGTACTGAGTATTCATTAGAAGGACTGATGCTAAAGCTGAAGCCCCAATACTTTGGACACCTGATGCGAAGAAATGACTCATTTTAAAAGACCCTGATTCTGGGAAAGATTGAAGGCAGGAGGAGAAGGGGACAACAGAGGATGAGATAGTTGGATGGAATCATAGACTCAATGGACATGAGTTTGAGTAAACTCTGGGAGTTGGCGATAGACAGGGAGGCCTGGAGTGATGCAGTTCATGGGGATGCAAAGAGTCAGGCCCAACTGAGGAACTGAATAGACTGAACTGATATATATATATATATATATATATATATATATATATATATATGTATTTAACTTTTGGGCTAGGAAATATATGTGGTCAGGTATACATTTTGTTAAAGAATTATGGCTAAACACAGAGAACAGATACTTCAAGATAATGATTTTAGTGCTTTTCTATGGACGGAAAGATGTAAGAATCTGAGGTTACCAAAATTTTTCCTGAGAAATGCATCTAACTATCTAAGAAGGCTTTATCCAAAACATAAGAGTACCTCATTTTGGTTTTTTCCTCCTGAAATCTCCTTTAGGTACATTGTCATTGGCAATCACAGTGGGTTGCAACTTAACCCTTGTAGAACTAAATGATGAGCAACCCTCTTTGTTTCTCTTTTGTTCACATATCTTTGCAGACAGAGCCAGTCACCTTTATCCACTTTGTTCACCTGTTTTCTGCCTGGATTATTTCAATGATGTAACATCTAGTAGGTGACATGGCAGGAACTAGGATATAAGACAGAAACACATTGTAACATGTGATGCTAAATTGTCAAAGAAGAAACTGTTGTCAGGAAAGAAAGATAGGAAGAACATTAGAAGCACTGCATGGTTTGAGGTGTAGTGTTGCATATTTTTATTCTTATGGAGTAAGCCCTAACAATTGTTTTTTCTTTTATTTTCATAAAAGCGCCTGACAAATTTTGATTGCTGTGGTATCCACTTCCAAGAGGCATTCACTTCAGAAATGTCAGTCTTGAATAAAAACATTACCAGTTGCATGTCTAGATAGAGTCAGCCACAAATCCACCGCCACCCTCTGCAGGCTCCTCTTTTTCAGAGATCTTTGTTGATTTAAATAGCTGACCATTTGGACCACTTGTTTTTTTCTCTTCTTGTGCTTTAAATTCCCACTTTCATGTTTTAAATTCATCAATAAAGAGTATGCCTGTGAAAGTCTAGGCCCTCATCCTTGACCTTAATAAAAGCAGAACTCCAGGCATATAGACACATTTTCTCTTGCCCCACAATCTCACTATGTGACCTTTGGTGTACCATGTAATTTTCAGCATGTGTGAGTAATAAAACTTGACTCTCAAAGTTTTCTAATGATTGCTGCTGAGAGTATCTTACAGTCAGAACCACAAGGGCTGGCTCAGGTACAACACTAGCCTATTAAGCTGACACCAGCAAAGAATAATTCAGTAGAAAAGAATAGGAAATTTTCCAGGTCAAAAACCAGCATACAGTTGAACCTCAGTCCACTGTGGATAAATCTCTACTGGATATCACAAAGTGAATTAGGATTCTTATGCATCAACCTGACCTCCTAGTCTAGGCCTAAGTAGGAACATTTATACTACTTAGACATCAGCAATATGTGAACTGTGAACTTCCAGATGTTCAAGCTGGTTTTAGAAAAGGCAGAGGAACCAGAGACCAAATTACCAACATCTGCTGGATCATTGAAAAAGCAAGAAAGTTCCAGAAAAATATCTACTTCTGCTTCATTGAATATCAGTTCAGTTCAGTTCAGTTCAGTCGCTCAGTCGTGTCTGACTCTTTGCGACCCCATGAATCGCAGCACGCCAGGCCTCCCTATCCATCACCATCTCCCGGAGTTCACCCAGACTCACGGCCATCGAGTCAGTGATGCCATCCAGCCATCTCATCCTCTGTCGTCCCCTTCTCCTCCTGCCCCCAATCCCTCCCAGCATCAGAGTCTTTTCCAATGAGTCAACTCTTCGCATGAGGTGGCCAAAGTACTGGAGTTTCAGCTTTAGCATCATTCTTCCAAAGAAATCCCAGGGCTGATCTCCTTCAAAATGGACTGGTTGGATCTCCTTGGAGTCCAAGGGACTCTCAAGAGTCTTCTCCAACACCACAGTTCAAAAGCATCAATTCTTCAGAGCTCAGCCTTCTTCACAGTCCAACTCTCACATCCATACATGACCACAGGAAAAACCATAGCCTTGACTAAATGGACCTTTGTTGGCAAAGTAATGTCTCTGCTTTTGAATATGCTGTCTAGGTTGGACATAACTTTCTTTCCAAGGAGTAAGCGTCGTTTAATTTCAATGCTGCAGTCACCATCTGCAGTGATTTTGGAGCCCCAAAAAATAAAGTCTGACAGTGTTTCCACTGTTCCCCCATATATTTGCCATGAAGTGATGGGACCAGATGCCATGATCTTTGTTTTCTGAATGTTGAGCTTTAAGCCAACTTTTTCACTCTCCACTTTCACTTTCATCAAGAGGCTTTTTAGTTCTTCTTCACTTTCTGCCATAAGGGTGGTGTCATCTGCATATCTGAGGTAATTGATATTTCTCCCGGCAATCTTGATTCCAGCTTGTGTTTCTTCCAGTCCAGCATTTCTCATGATGTACTCTGCATATAAGTTAAATAAGCAGGGTGACAATATACAGTCTTGATGTACTCCTATTCCTATTTGGAACCAGTCTGTTGTTCCATGTCCAGTTCTAACTGTTGCTTCCTGACCTGCATACAAATTTCTCAAGAGGCAGATCAGGTGGTCTGGTATTCCCATCTCTTTCAGAATTTTCCACAGTTTATTGTGAAGAGATTGTGAAGAGACTTATATGCAGAGCACATCATGCAAAATGCTGGGCTAGATGACCCACAAGTTGGAATGAAGTTTGCAAGGAGAAATACCAATAACCTTAGATCAGCAGATGACACCACTCTTATGGCAGAAAGTGAAGGAGAACTAAAGAGCCTCTTGATGAAGGTGAAAGAGGAGAGTGAAAAAGTTGGCTTAAAGCTCAACAATCAGAAAACAAAGATCATGGCATCTGGTCCCATCACTTCATGGGAAATAAATGGGGAAACAGTGGAAAGAGTGACAGACTTTATTTTTTGGGGCTCCAAAATCACTGCAGATGGTGATTGCAGCCATGCAACTAAAACACACCTACTCCTGGAAGAAAAGTTATGACCAACCTAGATAGCATATTAAAAAGCAGAGACATTACTTTGCAAACAAAGGTCTGTCTAGTCAAGGCTATGGTTTTTCCAGTGGTCATGTATGGATGTGAGAGTTGGACTACAAAGAAAGCTGAGTGCTGAAGAATTGATACTTTTGAACTGTGGTGTTGGAGAAGACTCTTGAGAGTCCCTTGGACTGCAAGGAGATCCAACCAGTCCATCCTAAAGGAGATCAGTCCTTGGTGTTCATTGGAAGGACTGATGCTAAAGCTGAAACTCAGTACTTTGGCCACCTGATGTGAAGAGCTGACTCATTGGAAAAGATCCTGATGCTGGGAAAGATTGAGGGCAGGAGGAGACAGGGATGACAAAAGACAAGATGGTTGGATGGCATCACCGACTCAATGAACATGGGTTTGGGTAGACTGTGGGAGTTGGTGATGCACAGGGAGGCCTGGTGTGCTGCTGTTCATCAGGTCACAAAGAGTCGGACATGACTGAGTGACTCAACTGAACTGAAATGAACTCAGAACAGAATAAGTTAGTACACAGTGAAGGGGCTGAAAGCCTCAGCTCCACCAAATTCTAGATCCAGACTCATCACAACCCATCTGAAATATCTGAATATTCAATGAATAAGCAAAGCAAACAAGTGAACCAATGAAATGAGGCTGTAGAAAAGGTAAGAACTTTCATGATGAATCAGAATGTGAGCTTAATTTTGAAAAACTTTTTCTGAAAGAAAAAGGACATTAAGAATCATGATTTATTTATTTTTTGTGTGGAATCTAATTTTTTTTTTATTTTATTTATTTTTTATTTTTTTTATTACTTAAAATATTGTATTGGTTTTGCCATACATCAACATGCATCCGCCACGGGTGTACACGTGTTCCCCAGTCAGAATGGCTGCAATCCAAAAGTCTACAGGCAATAAGTGCTGCAGAGGGTGTGGAGAAAAGGGAACCCTCTTACACTGTTGGTGGAAATGCAAACTCGTACAGCCACTATGGAGAACAGTGTGGAGATACCTTAAAAAACTGGAAATAGAACTGCCATACGACCCAGCAATCCCACTGCTGAGCATACACACTGAGGAAACCAGAATTGAAAGAGACACATGTACCCCAATGTTCATTGCAGCACTGTTTCTAATAGCCAGGACATGGAAGCAACCTAGATGTCCATCAGCAGATGAATGGATAAGAAAGCAGTGGTACATATACACAATGGAGTATTACTCCGCCATTAAAAAGAATGCATTTGAATCAGTTCTAATGAGATGAATGAAACTGGAGCCTATTAAACAGAATGAAGTACGCCAGAAAGAAAAACATCAATACAGTATACTAACGCATATATATGGAATTTAGAAAGCTGGTAATGACAACCCTGTATGCGAGACAGCAAAAGAGATACAGATGTATAGAACAGTCTTTTGGACTCTTTGGGAGAGGGAGGGGGGGATGATTTGGGAGAATGGCATTAAAACATGTGTAGTATCATATAAGAAACGAATCGCCAGTCCAGGTTCGATGCAGGATACAGGATGCTTGGGGAAGAATGATGATTTAGAACATCAATTGCATATTCTCCTCAAGTTCAGTAAAGATCAGTATTTACAGGGAAGAAACACAAATCAGCAAGTAGAGATGGGGCTGGAAGTTGGTTATTCAATAAATATTTGTTGCATGTAGGAGATACACACACAAACACACAATTTAACTCCATAATTTCAGACTTATTTACAAAAATAATATAAGAAATTAAGATTTGCAATTATTGCTAAAGAGCACAACTGATGCTTATTGTTCAGTCTCTAAGGCATGTTCAACTCTTTGCAGCCCCATGGAGTGCAGCACACCAGGCATCACTGTCCTTCACAACTGATGCTAAAGAAAGTCAATTCTGAGGAAGTGAAAGGGAAAGGACAACCGTATAAAAGCAAGGAAAGAGAATGGAAGCTAAAAACAATTTTAACCTAAATATATGCAAAGTATAGTCAGAAAATAAACAAAAATCCTCAATGAAACAGAGAAACATTAAAAGAAAAATTTTTCTCTAGGAAAAGAAAAGAGTCTATGCAGAGTAACGATAATTTCTAAAAACAGAAACCAGACTCATATACCCTGATAACTTTCTCTTTTAATTTTAAGGTATTAAAAATGTTCTGCTTTAACCCACAAAAGAATTCTCCAATTGAACTGGCTTTTAATCTAGAAGTTGCATCTCAGCATCCCATTGCCTTGTCCTCATGACTGACAGCACAGCCATGGTTTTCTTTCTTTATTTTACAGAGGAGAACAGAGCGCATACTTAAATGGAAAGTTTAAATGGTCAGTTAGAAGCAGAGCCAAGATTACAGTCCTATCCAAATGAATGCTCGTTCATAAGATTTCCCGCAATATGCCATCCTTTCTTACTTGTTTACTACAAATCTGTTGAACAAACAATTTTGGACATAAAATATACTTCTACCCAGCTGCTTTTTCCAAAATAAAAATAGAAATGAAGAAATAGAATGGAATTTAATAGGCATCTGATGGACATGAGCTTGAAAAAACTCCTGAAAACAGTGATGGACAGGGAAGCCTGGCATGCTACAGTCCATGGGGTTGCAAAGAGTTGGACATGACTTAGCAACGGAACAAGAACAAAACAAAGAACAAAAAGACTAATGTTTCCCACCCTTATTATTTTTATTCAGTGATAATTTTCCATACATTAAATAAATTTAATGTGGTTTTATAGTATT
The DNA here is from genome assembly GCF_029407905.1 of Bubalus kerabau. NCBI lineage: Eukaryota > Metazoa > Chordata > Mammalia > Artiodactyla > Bovidae > Bubalus > Bubalus kerabau. The sequence goes on from NC_073624.1 coordinate 101,867,106, forward strand.
TATAGTATGTCTACTATTACAGTATGTCTATTTACAGTAGACATTCTGTAAATACTCAGAAATTTGTAAATAACCTAATTTATTATAACATTTGAATTGTAAGGATCATTGATTAAAAAACTGTATTGGCCAGTGGACTTACTTCCAACTAATAAAGTCAAAATATGTACTATAAGATTTCTGTTATTCTCTTTGAGATAATTAGTTTAAAATGAATATTTATATACACTGACTCTGAAAAACAGTGAATGATCTGAAACATTATACAGGATATGAAGTGCTCACCATAGTTTCTGGTATGTAGTCAATGCTCAATAAATCTTTAATTCTCACTTGTGACTTAGAAGATGAAATATCTTGTGACGTAACTAATTTACTGTTGAAAACTGCCCTGATTTGGGAGAAATCTGGGAGATATTGAGAAGAGTCTTTGTGGGAAATTATTCATATCTTCCAGTACAACAACTTCTACTCATTCATTGTTTTCCAGATGGAGTGAAATAATGCACGATATTGTTTCTGTCTTAAATGTGCAAACAGTAACACATTGTAACTACTGTCAATTTATTTATTTTTCATCTCTCCTATCTAATGAAAATCATAACTCTCCGACATAGGTGAGAGTTGCCACAGAGTTTGTCTTTGTAAACCAACAGATGTTTGAATCTTAAAAAAAAAAAAACAAAGAACTTTTATCTCTGGTAGAATGAGTAGAAACTGTCAGCTGTTTCATAATTTCTTTTTTCATAAAAATTTCTGCTCTATTCAAAACGTACTTCCTCCTTCTAAGAGAATCAGCATACATTGATATGAACTAGCAGAAATCATAAGAAATAAGAACAATTTTATATTTTTCCTATTTGATTCCTACTCCCTTTATCCTTAGCTTATTTATTTAATTTTATTTTTCTTTTAGTTCATTGGCTTCTTAATTTTACAAAGGGAATTTTTGCTAACCAAATAGAAAAGAACAAGCATTACTTTAAAATTCGCAGCCAATATAATATTGTCTGGAGAAGGAAATAGCAACCCACTCCAGTACTCTTGCTTGGAGAATCCCATGGACAGAGAAGACTGGTGGGCTACAGTCCATTGGGTCACAAGAGTCGGACACAACTGAGTGACTAACACACATACACATAATATTGTCTTATATGAGTATATGTGTGGCTTTAAAGTTCATCATGACATCATGACATTGATAGTTCAAGGGCTTCCCTGAGAGCTCAGTTGGTAAAGAATCTGCCTGCAATGCAGGAGACCCTGGTAGAATTCCTGGGTTGGGAAGATCCACTGGAGGAGGGACAGGCTACCCACTCCAGTATTCTTGGACTTCCCTTGTGACTCAGCTGGTAAAGAATCCACCTGCAATGTGGGACACCTGGGGTTTGATCCCTGGATTGGGAAGATCCCCTGGAGGAGGGAAAGGCTACCCTCTCCAGTATTCTGGTTTGGAGAATTCCATGGACTGTATAGTCCATTGGGTTGCAAACAGTCAGACATGACAGAGTGATTTTCACTTCACTTCACGACATTTTGTTTTAATAATGATGGAAAGTCAAAAATTTGAAAATAAAACACCTTTACTCTTAAGAGATAGAAAAAAAGATCTTTCCATGATAAAGTAATTTTTTAAAAAGCAGATTTTAGATGATTAGGTATAATATGATCTCATTTTATGAAATAAAAACTGATTCCTATATAAACACATACATATGTATATATGGAACTATATATATATAGTTGACTACACATATATAATATATATAATTAACTCCTGAAATGACTTTTTGAAGAGATCTAGTCTTTTCTATTCTATTGTTTTCCTCTACTTCTTTGCATTGTTCACTTTAAAAAGGCTTATTATCTCTCCTTGCTATATAAAGGTATTAGCTCATGCAAGGATGGGCATGATAAAGGACAGAAACTATAAGGAACTGACAGAAGCAGAAGAGATTTAAGAGTTGGAAAGAATACACAGAAGAACTATACAAAAAAGTTCTTAATGACCCAGGTGACCACACTGCTGTGATCATTAGCCTAGAGCCAGACATCCTAGAGTGTGAAGTCAAGTGGACCATAGGAAGCATTATTACAAACAAAGCTAGTGGAGGTGATGGAATTCCAAATGAGCTAGTTAAAATCCTAAAAAATTATGCTGTGAAAATGCTGCATTCAATATGTCAGCAAATCTGGAAAACTCAGCAGCAGCCACAAGACTAGAAAAGGTCAGTTTTCATTCCAACCCAAAGAAGGGCAGTGCCAAAGAATGTTCAAACTACCAGACAATTGCACTCATTTTACATGCTAGGAAGGTTATGCTCAAAAACCTTCAAGTGAGTCTGGAAGTGAGTCTTCAACAGTACATGAACCGAGAACTTCCACACGTTAAAGCTAGATTTAGAAAAGGCAGAGGTACCAAAGATCAAAATTTAAACATTAGTTGGATCATAGGGAAAGCAAGAGAATTCCAGAAAAAATGTATGCTTCTGCTTCATTGACTATGCCAAAGCCTTTGACTATATGGATCACACCAAACTGGACAATTTTTAAAGAGATGGGAATACCAGACCACCTTATGTGCCTCCTGAGAAACTTGTATGCAGGTCAAGAAGCAACATTTAGAACCTTACATGGAAAAACTGACTGGTTTATAATTGGGAAAGGAGTATGACAAGGTTATATATAGTCATCCTGTTTATTTAACTCATATATAGGGTACTTCATGCAAAATGCCAGCCTGGATGAAGCACAAGCTGGAATCAAAATTGCCAGAAGAAATATCAACAGCCTCAGATATGCAGATGAAACCACTTTAATGGCAGAACGTGAAGAGAAAATAAAGAGCCTCTTGATGAGGGTGAAAGAGGACAGTGTAAAAGCTGGTTTAAACTCAACATTCAAAAAAGTAAGATCATGGCATCCCCCTCATCACTTCATGGCAAACAGATGGGGAAAAAAGAAGAAAATAATGGCAGATTTTACTTTCTTGGGCTCCAAAATTACTGCAGATGGTGACGGCAGCCATGAAATTAAAAGATGCTTGCTCCTTGGAAGAAAAGCTATGACCAACCTATGACCAATGACCTATGACAAAGAGCATATTAAAAAGCAGAGACATCACTTTATTGACAAAATTCCATATAGTCCTAGCTATATGGGCTAGAAAAGGCAGAGGAACCAGAGATCAAATTGCCAACATCAGTTGGATCATTGAAAGGCAAGAGAGCTCTAGAAAAATGTCTACTTTTGATTTATTGACTACACCAAAGCCTTTGCCTGTGTGGATCAAAACAAACTATGGAAAATTCTTAAAGAGATGGGAATACCAGACCACCTGAACTGCCTCCTGAGAAATCTGTATGCAGGTTAAGAAGCAACAGTTAGAACTGGACATGGAACAACAGACTGTTTCCAAATTGGAAAAGGAGTACGTCAAGACTGTAAATTGTCACCCTGCTTATTTAATTTATATGCAGAGCATATCATGCAAAATGCTGGGCTAGATGACACACAAGCTGGAATGAAGATTGCAGGGAAAATATCAATAACCTCAGATACGCAGATGACATCACCCTTATGGCAGAAAGTGAAGAACTAAAGAGCTGCTTGATGAAAGTGAAAGAGGAGAGTGAAAATTTTGGCTTAAAACTCAACATTCCGAAAGCTAATATCATGGCATCCAGTCCCATCGCTTCATAGCAAAGAGATGAGGAAACAATAGAAACAGTGACAGACTTTATTTTGGTGGGCTCCAAAACCACCATTGATGGTGACTGCAGCCGTGTAATTAAAAGACGTTTACTTCTTGAAAGAAAAGCTATGACCAACCTCAGTTCAGTTCAGTTCAGTTCAGTCGCTCAGTCATGTCTGACTCCCTGCGACCCCATGAACTGCAGCATGCCAGGCCTCCCTCCATCACCAGCTCCCGGAGTTTACCCAAACTCATGTCCATCGAGTCGGTGATGCCATCCAGCCATCTCATCCTCTGCCGTCTCCTTCTCCTCCTGCCCCCAATCCCTCCCAGCATCAGTTTTTTCCATTGAGTCAACTCTTCACATGAGGTGGCCAAAGTATTGGAGTTTCAGCTTTAGCATCATTCCTTCCAAAGAACACCCAGGACTGATATCCTTTAGAATGGACTGGTTGGATCTCCTTGCAGTCCAAGGTCTCTGCTTTTTAATATGCTATCTAGGTTGGTCATAATTTTCCTTCCAAGGAGTAAGCATCTTTTAATTTCATAGCTGCAATCAAACTAGACAGCATATTAAAAAGCAGAGACATTACTTTGCCAACAAAGGTCCATCTAGGCAAAGCTATGGTTTTTCCAGTAGTCATGTATGGATGTGAGAATTGGACCATAAAGAAAGCTGATTGCTGAATAACTAATGCTTTTGAACTGAGGTGTTGGAGAAGACTCTTGAGAGTCCCTTGGACAGCAAGCAGATCCAATCAGTCCATCCTAAAGGAAATTCGTCCTGAATATTCATTGGAGGGATGATGCTGTAGCTGAAACTCCAAAACTTTGTCCACCTGATGTGAAGAAGTGACTCATTTGAAAAGACCCTGAAGCTGGGAAAGATTGAAGGTGGGAAGAGAAGGGGACAACAGAGGATGAAATTGTTGGATGGTGTCACTGACTTGATGGACATGAGTTTGAGTAAGGTCTGGGAGTTGGTAATGGGTAGGGAAACCTGGCATGCTGCAGTCCATGGTTTTGCAAAGAGTTGGACATGAGTGAGTTACTGAACGGAACTGATGGTTTTTCCAGTAGTCATGTACAGATGTGAGAGGACCATAAAGAACGCTGAGCACTGAAGAACTGATGCTTTTCAATTGTGGTGCCACAGAAGCCTCTTGAGAGTCTCTTTGACTGCAAGGAGATCAAACCAGTCAGTCCTAAAGGAAATCAAGCCTGAATATTCATTGGAAGGACTGATGCTGGTGCTGAAGCTCTAATACTTTGGCCACCTCATAGGAAGAACTACCTTCTTGGAAAAAACACTGATGTGGGGAAAGATGAGAGCAGGAGAAGTGGGTGGCAGAGGTTAAGATGGTTAGATACCATCACCAACTCAACGGCCATGAATCTGAGCAAACTCCAGATGATAATGAAGGACAGGGAAGCCTGGCATGCTACAGTCCATGGGGTCCCAGAGAGTCAAACATGACTTAGCGACTAAACAATAACAACGATAACAACAAAAAATCACTCTTTACTCGTAAATGCAACTATATTCACCTCCTCATATTCCTCTTAAATCATTGGTTCCTTATTATTTTTTCTTTGCAGTGGTCTAAACCTCAATGTTTGCCAAAGATCTGCTCTTAAATCTTCTCATGTCATATACAGTCACTTCCTTGGTGATTGCATTGACTCTTTATCTTTCAGTTCAGTTCAACTCAGTTTGCTGCTGCTGCTGCTAAGTCACTTCAGTCGTGTCTGATTCTGTCAGACCCCATAGACTGCAGCCCACCAGGCTCCCTCATCCGTGGGATTCTCCAGGAAAGAACACTGGAGTGGGTTGTCATTTCCTTCTCCAATGCATGAAAGTGAAAAGTGAAAGTGAAGTCGCTCAGTCGTATCAGATTCTTAGGGATCCCATGGACTGCAGCCTATCAGGCTCCTCCATCCATGGGGTTTTCCAGGCAAGAGTACTGGAGTGTGGTGCCATTGCCTTTCACATAGTATCTAAAAGAGTACATCAAGGCTGTATATTGTCATCCTGCTTATTTAACTTACATGCAGAGTACATCATGAGAAACACTGGGCTGGAGGAAGCACAAGTTGGAATCAAGACTGCCGGGAGAAATATCAATAACCTCAGATATGCAGATGACACCACCCTTATGGCAGAAAGTGAAGAAGAACTAAAGAGCCTCTTGATGAAAGTGAAAGAGGAGAGTGAAAAAGTTGGCTTAAAGCTCAACATTCAGAAAACTAAAACCATAGCATCTGGTCCCATCACTTCATGGCAAATAGATGGTGAAACAGCAGAAACAGTGGCTGGCTTTATTTTGGGGGGCTCCAAAATTACTGCAGATGGTGATTGCAGCCATGAAATTAAAAAATGCTTACTCCTTGGAAAGAAAGTTATGACCAACCTAGATAGCATATTCAAAAGCAGAGACATTACTTTGCCAACAAAGGTCCATTTAGTCAAGGCTATGGGTATTTTTACTTTTTTTTTATTTTTTCATTTTTTTTTTAAATTTTATTTTATTTTTAAACCTCAAACACTGTATTAGTTTTGCCAAACATCAAAACGAATCCGCCACAGGTATACATGTGCTCCCCATCCTGAACCCTCCTTCCTCCTCCCTCCCCACACCATCCCTCTGGGTTGTCCCAGTGCACCAGCCCCAAGCATCCAGTATCGTGCATCGAACCTGGACTGGCAACTCATTTCATACATGATATTACACGTTTCAATCCCATTCTCCCGAATCTTCCCACCCTCTCCCTCTCCCACAGAGTCCATAAGACTGTTCTATACATCAGTGTCTCTTTTGCTGTCTCGTACACAGGGTTATTGTTACCATCTTTCTAAATTCCATATATATGCGTTAGTATACTGTATTGGTGTTTTTCTTTCTGGCTTACTTCACTCTGTATAATAGGCTCCAGTTTCATCCACCTCATTAGAACTGATTCAAATGTGTTCTTTTTAATGGCTGAGTAATACTCCATTATGTATATGTACCACTGCTTTCTTATCCATTCATCTGCTGATGGACATCTAGGTTGCTTCCATGTCCTGGCTATTAGAAACAGTGCTGCGATGAACATTGGGGTACACGTGTCTCTTTCAATTCTGGTTTCCTCAGTGTGTATGCCCAGCAGTGGGATTGCTGGATCATAAGGCAGTTCTATTTCCAGTTTTTTAAGGAATCTCCACACTCTTCTCCATAGTGGCTGTACTAGTTTGCATTCCCACCAACAGTGTAAGAGGGTTCCCTTTTCTCCACACCCTGTCCAGCATTTATTGCTTGTAGACTTTTGGATCGCAGCTGTTCTGACTGGTGTGAAATGGTACCTCATAGTGGTTTTGATTTGCATTTCTCTGATAATGAGTGATGTTGAGCATCTTTTCATGTGTTTGTTAGCCATCTGTATGTCTTCTTTGGAGAGATGTCTATTTAGTTCTTTGGCCCATTTTTTTATTAGGTCATTTATTTTTCTGGAATTGAGCTTTAGGAGTTGCTTGTATATTTTTGAGATTAGTTGTTTGTCAGTTGCTTCATTTGCTATTATTTTCTCCCATTCTGAAGGCTGCCTTTTCACCTTGCTAATAGTTTCCTTTGATGTGCAGAAGCTTTTAAGGTTAATTAGGTCCCATTTGTTTATTTTTGCTTTTATTTCCAATATTCTGGGAGGTGGGTCATAGAGGATCCTGCTGTGATGTATGTCAGAGAGTGTTTTGCCTATGTTCTCCTCTAGGAGTTTTATAGTTTCTGGTTTTACGTTTAGATCTTTAATCTATTTTGAGTTCATTTTTGTGTACGGTGTTAGAAAGTGGTCTAGTTTTATTCTTTTACAAGTGGTTGACCAGTTTTCCCAGCACCACTTGTTAAAGAGATTGTCTTTAATTGTATATTCTTTGTATATTCATTCTTTGTATATTCATTGCATATTCTTGCCTCCTTTGTCAAAGATAAGGTGTCCATATGTGCGTGGATTTATCTCTGGGCTTTCTATTTTGTTCCATTGATCTATATTTCTGTCTTTGTGCCAGTACCATACTGTCTTTATAACTGTGGCTTTGTAGTAGAGCCTGAAGTCAGGTAGGTTGATTCCTCCAGTTCCATTCTTCTTTCTCAAGACAGCTTTGGCTATTCGAGGTTTTTTGTGTTTCCATACAAATTGTGAAATTATTTGTTCTAGCTCTGTGAAGAATACCGTTGGTAGCTTGAAAGGGATTACATTGAATCTATAAATTGCTTTGGGTAGTATACTCATTTTCACTATATTGATTCTTCCAATCCATGAATATGGTATATTTCTCCATCTATTGGTGTCCTCTTTGATTTCTTTCACCAGTGTTTTATAGTTTTCTATATATAGGTCTTTAGTTTCTTTAGGTAGATATATTCCTAAGTATTTTATTCTTTCCGTTGCAATGGTGAATGGAATTGTTTCCTTAATTTCTCTTTCTTTTTTCTCATTATTAGTGTATAGGAATGCAAGGGATTTCTGGGTGTTGATTTTATATCCTGCAACTTTACTATAGTCATTGATTAGTTCTAGTAATTTTCTGGTGGAGTCTTTAGGGTTTTCTATGTAGAGGATCATGTCATCCGCAAACAGTGAGAGCTTTACTTCTTCTTTTCCAATTTGGATTCCTTTTATTTCTTTTTCTGCTCTGATTGCTGTGGCCAAAACTTCCAAAACTATGTTGAATGGTAATGGTGAAAGTGGGCACCCTTGTCTTGTTCCTGACTTTAGAGGAAATGCTTTCAATTTTTCACCATTGAGGATAATGTTTGCTGTGGGTTTGTCATATATAGCTTTTATTATGTTGAGGTATGTTCCTTCTATTCCTGCTTTCTGGAGAGATTTTATCATAAATGGATGTTGAATTTTGTCAAAGGCTTTCTCTGCATCTATTGAGATAATCATATGGTTTTTATTTTTCAATTTGTTAATGTGGTGTATTACATTGATTGATTTGCGGATATTGAAGAATCCTTGCATCCCTGGGATAAACCCCACTTGGTCATGGTGTATGATCTTTTTAATGTGTTGTTGGATTCTGATTGCTAGAATTTCGTTAAGGATTTTTCCATCTATGTTCATCAGTGATATTGGCCTATAGTTTTCTTATTTTGTGGGATCTTTGTCAGGTTTTGGTATTAGGGTGATGGTGGCTTCATAGAATGAGTTTGGAAGTTTACCTTCCTCTGCAATTTTCTGGAAGAGTTTGAGCAGGATAGGTGTTAGCTCCTCTCTAAATTTTTGGTAGAATTCAGCTGTGAAGCCGTCTGGACCTGGGCTTTTGTTTGCTGGAAGATTTTTGATTACACTTTCAATTTCTGTGCTTGTGATGGGTCTGTTAAGATTTTCTATTTCTTCCTGGTCCAGTTTTGGAAAGTTGTACTTTTCTAAGATTTTGTCCATTTCTTCCACGTTGTCCATTTTATTGGCATATAATTGTTGATAGTAGTCTCTTAAGATCCTTTATATTTCTGTGTTGTCTGTTGTGATCTCTCCATTTTCATTTCTAATTTTATTGATTTGATTTTTCTCCCTTTGTTTCTTGATGAGTCTGGCTAATGGTTTGTCAATTTTATTTATCCTTTCAAAGAACCAGCTTTTGGCTTTGTTGATTTTTGCTATGGTCTCTTTAGTTTCTTTTGCATTTATTTCTGCTCTAATTTTTAAGATTTCTTTCCTTCTACTAACCCTGGGGTTCTTCATTTCTTCCTTTTCTAGTTGCTTTAGGTGTAGAGTTAGGTTATTTATTTGACTTTTTTCTTGTTTCTTGAGGTATGCCTGTATTGCTATGAACTTTCCCCTTAGGACTGCTTTTACCGTGTCCCACAGGTTTTGGGTTGTTATGTTTTCATTTTCATTCGTTCCTATGCAAATTTTGATTTCTTTTTTGATTTCTTCTGTGATTTGTTGGTTATTCAGCAGCGTGTTGTTCAGCCTCCATATGTTGGATTTTTTAATAGTTTTTCTCCTGTAATTGAGATCTCATCTTACTGCATTGTGGTCAGAAAAGATGCTTGGAATGATTTCTATTTTTTTGAATTTACCAAGGCTAGCTTTATGGCCCAGGATGTGATCTATCCTGGAGAAGGTTCCATGTGTGCCTGAGAAAAAGGTGAAATTCATTGTTTTGGGATGAAATGTCCTATAGATATCAATTAGGTCTAACTGGTCTATTGTATCGTTTAAAGTTTGTGTTTCCTTGTTAATTTTCTGTTTAGTTGATCTATCCATAGGTGTGAGTGGGGTATTAAAGTCTCCCACTATTATTGTGTTATTGTTAATTTCTCCTTTCATACTTGTTAGCATTTGTCTTACATACTGCGGTGCTCCCGTGTTGGGTGCATATATATTTATAATTGTTATATCTTCTTCTTGGATTGATCCTTTGATCATTATGTAGTGACCATCTTTGTCTCTTTTCAGGGCCTTTGTTTTAAAGTCTATTTTATCTGATATGAGTATTGCTACTCCTGCTTTCTTTTGGTCCCTATTTGCATGGAAAATCTTTTTCCAGCCCTTCACTTTCAGTCTGTATGTGTCCCCTGTTTTGAGGTGGGTCTCTTGTAGACAACATATGTAGGGGTCTTGTTTTTGTATCCATTCAGCCAGTCTTTGTCTTTTGGTTGGGGCATTCAACCCACTTACGTTTAAGGTAATTACTGATAAGTATGATCCCGTTGCCATTTACTTTATTGCTTTGGGTTCGAATTTATACACCGTTTTTGTGTGTCCTGTCTAGAGAATATCCTTTAGTAGTTGTTGGAGAGCTGGTTTGGTGGTGCAGAATTCTCTCAGCTTTTGCTTGTCTGAAAAGCTTTTGATTTCTCCTTCATATTTGAATGAGATCCTTGCTGGGTACAATAATCTGGGCTGTAGGTTATTTTCTTTCATCATTTTAAGTATGTCTTGCCATTCCCTCCTGGCTTGAAGAGTTTCTATTGAAAGATCAGCTGTTATCCTTATGGGAATTCCCTTGTATGTTATTTGTTGTTTTTCCCTTGCTGCTTTTAATATTTGTTCTTTGTGTTTGATCTTTGTTAATTTGATTAATATGTGTCTTGGGGTGTTTTGCCTTGGGTTTATCCTGTTTGGGACTCCCTGGGTTTCTTGGACTTGGGTGATTATTTCCTTCCCCATTTTAGGGAAGTTTTCAACTATTATCTCCTCAAGTATTTTCTCATAGTCTTTCTTTTTGTCTTCTTCTTCTGGGACCCCTATGATTCGAATGTTGTAGCGTTTAATATTGTCCTGGAGGTCTCTGAGATTGTCCTCATTTCTTTTAATTCGTTTTTCTTTTTTCCTCTCTGATTCATTTATTTCTACCATTCTATCTTCTAATTCACTAATCCTATCTTCTGCCTCTGTTATTCTACTATTTGTTGCTTCCAGAGTGTTTTTAATTTCATTTATTGCATTATTCATTATATATTGACTCTTTTTTATTTCTTCTAGGTCCTTGTTAAACCTTTCTTGCATCTTGTCAATCCTTGTCTCCAGGCTATTTATCTGTGATTCCATTTTGATTTCAAGATTTTGGATCAATTTCACTATCATTATTCGGAATTCTTTATCAGGTAGATTCCCTATCTCTTCCTCCTTTGTTTGGTTTGGTGGGCATTTATCCTGTTCCTTTATCTGCTGGGAATTCCTCTGTCTCTTCATCTTGTTTAAATTGCTGAGTTTGGGGTGTCCTTTCTGTATTCTGGCAGTTTGTGGAGTTCTCTTTATTGTGGCGTTTCCTCGCTGTGTGGGGGTTTGTACAGGTGGTTTGTCAAGGTTTCTTGGTTAGGGAAGCTTGTGTTGGTGTTCTGGTGGGTGGAGCTGGATTTCTTCTCTCTGGAGTGCAATGAAGTGTCCAGTAATGAGTTATGAGATGTCTTTGGCTTTGGGGTGACTTTGGGCAGCCTGTATCTTGGAGCTCAGGGCTGTGTTCCTTTGTTGCTGGAGAATTTGCTTGGTATGTCTTGCCCTGGAACTTGTTGGCCCTTGTGTGGTGCTTGGTTTCAGTGTAGGTATGGAGGCATTTGATGAGCTCCTGTCAATTAATGTTCCTTGGAGTCAGGAGTTCCCTGGAGTCAGGGTTTGGACTTAAGCCTCCTGCTTTCAGTTATTGGTCTTATTTTTACAGTAGTTTCAAAACTTCTCCTTCTATACAGCACCATTGATAAAACATCTACATTAAAGATGAACAGTTTCTCTACCTTGAGGGTCACCCAGAGAGGTTCACAGCGTTACATGGAGAAGAGAAGAGGGAGGAGGGATTTAGAGGTGACCTGAATGAGGTGAGGTGGAATCAATAGAGGAGAGAGTGGGCTAGCCAGTAATCACTTCCTTATGTGCACTCCACAACTGGACCACTCAGAAATGTTCACAAAGTTATACAGAGGAGAGAAGAAGGAGGAAGGAGACAGAGGTGGCCAGGAGGATAAAAGGGGGGAATGAAAAGGAGGGAGACAGATCCAGCCAGTAATCAGTTCCCTAAGTATTCTCCCCGTCTGGAACACACAGAAATTCACAGAGTTGGGTAGAGTAGAGAGGGGTTAGGGAGGAGACACAGGCGACCTGGTGGAGAAGAAGGAGAGTCCAAAGGGAGAGAGAGCAGTCAAGCCAGTAATCTCGCTCCCTAGTGAAAAATGGGTACTGAAGATTGGGTTCTTAAAGGTACAAAATTGGTAACAAATACATAAAAGCAAAAATTAAAAATCTAGAGTAGAGTTTGGAATTTCAAAAATACGATGTTAAAGAAAAGAAGAAGGAAAAGAAAGAAAAAACAAACAAACAAAAACAAACAAGGTCGCAAAAATTATAAAGAGAATATAGGTACAAAATTGATGACTAATACCAAAAAGCAAAAGTTAAAAATCTAGAGTAGAGTTTGGAGTTTCAGATATACAATGTTATATAAAAGAAGAAGAGAAACAGAAAAAAAAAAAAAGTCACAGAAATTATAAAAAAAAAACTATAGGTACAAAATTGATAACAAATACCAAAAAGCTAAAATTAAAAATCTTGAGTAGAGTTTGGAATTTCAAAAACACAATGTTAAAGAAAAGAAGAAGAAGAAAAAAAAGTTAAAAAGTTATAAAAAATATATATAAGAAGTTTGCTGTAAAAAAAAAGGGGGGGCCTTTTTTTTTTTTTGCAAAGTAATAGGTTATAAAAGTGAAAATTAAAGGAATAATAGAGGACTTAAAATTTTTTTTTTAAATTAAAAAAAAAAGAAAGAATGATGGTAAAAATAGTAAAAATATATCTAGGACTTTCTCTGGTTTTGTTGTGAGTATTGTGGGTTCAGTTCATTTTTGGCTAGTTCCTTGGTCCTACTTATATTTCTCAAGATCTATAGGCCCCTTCCTATGTAGTCGGTAGTAACCACAGGGTTTTAATCTATTGCCTGTAGCTTCCAAGACGGTTCCCTCTGTTATAGCTTCTTCTGTGTGCTGGTCTCTTCAGTGTCTGGTTTCTGCCCTGACACAAAGGGGATGGTGGAGGATACTTTTTTTTTTTTTTAGGCTCACTTGTTCAGTCTCGCTGTTGGGAGGGAGGGAGGGATGCTGCCAATAACACTGGCGTGTGCTCGAAGTGCCTCAGCCACGGTCATGTATGGATGTGAGAGTTGGACTGTGAAGAAGGCTGAGCGTCGAAGAATTGATGCTTTTGAACTGTGGTGTTGGAGAAGACTCTCGAGAGTCCCTTGGACTACAAGGCGATCCAACCACTCCATCGTAAAGAGCAGTCCTGTGTGTTCATTGGAAAGCCAGATGTTGAAGCTGAAACTCCAGTACTTTGGCCACTTGATGCGAAGAGCTGACTCATTGGAAAAGACCCTGATGCTGGAAAAGACTGAGGGCAGGAGGAGAAAGGGACGACAGAGGATGAGATGGTTGGATGACATCACTGACTTGATGGACATGGGTTTGGGTGGACTCTGAGAGTTGGTGATGGACAGGGAGGCCTGGCATGCTGCGGTTCCTGGGATCACAAAGAGTCGGACACGGCGAGTGACTGCACTGAACTGAAATGCTTATGACCCCCAGAATTGTTGCTCCATTCTGAATCTCTCCTTCCCTGACTCAAAACTCATATTCAACTGCTTAATTACATCTCCACTTGAACAAAGCAAAAGCATCTCAAAGTTCATGTGTGTAAAATTGAACTTCTGATTCTTTAATCACCTCACACTTGTTCTAACAGTCTTCCCATCTCACTTTATGACAACTCTGACTTCCCAGGTCTTTTGACTCAAAATTTTGGGGCATTCTTGAATGCCATATTTGTTTCTTATCCACATCTAAACCATTAGCAAATCCTTTTTTACCTTCAAATTATACTCAAAATTCAATTACTGGGATTTCTAGAACTACAATAGTCAAGACTCACTTCTGGCCTGAATTACTGAAAATATTTGTTGTCTTTCTGATTCGCCCTTTGCCCTCTTTTAGTCTTTTTTTAAGACAACCATCATGATTCTTTAAAACTAGACTGAAATTATTTTACTCTTCCTCAAAGTCTTCCAAAATATCTTTCATATACCTAAACCAAAAGTCAAAGTACTTTGACATATATCCTTGACCCTCCTCTGCTCCACCCCACTTCCAATGGCTAATAATATCACTTATTCTTTTATCCTTACCTTCCACTCCATCCACATAGGTCTTCTTGCTGTCCTCAACAATTCAAGTCACACGTTCAACTCAAAGACTTTGTTCTTGCTATTTCATTTGTCTTAATTGTTCTTTTCTGGAGATTTGTATACTTTGACATATCAATTCCTCTGTCAAATTTTCCCAGCTACACAATCTAAAATTTAAATATGGACTTCCCTAACAATTCCTATTCTCCATCCTAATGTTATTTTTCTTTTTACCACTTACTATTTTTTTTCACTTTCCTTTTTATGGTTTCCCAATCAAAATATATTTCATAAAGGCAGCTTCTGTTATTGTTGTTGTTGACCTCTATATTCTTAGGGCGTATAACAGTTACTAGCACATGATTCTTTATCATCTGTGCCACCAGGGAAGCCCCTAGCTCATGATAGGTATTTGATAATACTAGTTGGAGAAGACTCTTGAGAGTCCCTTGGACTGCAAGGAGATCCAACCAGTCCTTTCTGAAGGAGATCAGTCCTGGGTGTTCTTTGGAAGGAATGATGCTAAAGCTGAAACTCCAGTACTTTGGCCACCTCATGAGAAGAGTTGACTCATTGGAAAAGACTCTGATGCTGGGAGGGATTGGGGGCAGGAGGAGAAGGAGACGGCAGAGGATGAGATGGCTGGATGGCATCACTGACTCGATGGACGTGAGTCTGAGTGAACTCCGGGAGTTGGTGATGGACAGGGAGGCCTGGAGTGCTGCAATTCATGGGGTCTCAGGGAGTCGGACGTGATTGAGCAACTGAACTGAACTAAACTGACTGAAAAATCATTTTATAAGAATAAGATCATGAAAGAAATTTATTTTCCTTTCTTTTTTGTTTCAAAAATAGTACATCACAAAACTTCTTTGTGGTAAAACTGGAAGCTCTAACAACATTTTTCTTACTGGTTGATAATTTCAAAATTTAAAGTCTAAATACTTATTACTCTTGTCAGATCATATTCTCATAAATCCAAAAGTGGAAAGTCTTGTTAATTGCTTCCATAGGTGAAACCAATGTTATAATTCAGGACAACTTGGCAGATGTAATGATTTATTTATACCAACCAAGCTAGGGAAGTTTTGTGCCAGCTTTCATGTCAGGCCCATGTATAAGTAGAGATTCCATCATAAGAGCAAGGCAGCAGGAAGTCTGTATATGAAGGAACCCCAAAAAGAGCCATGGGACAGAAAAGACAGGAATGCAGTATTCAGAACAATGGCACCCCACTCCAGTACTCTTGCCTGGAAAATCCCATGGACGGAGGAGCCTGGTGGGCTGCAATCCATGGGGTCGCTAAGAGTCGGGCACGACTGAGCGACTTCCCTTTCACTTTTCACTTTCATGCATTGGAGAAGGGAATGGCAACCCACTCCAGTGTTCTTGCCTGGAGAATCCCAGGGACGGGGGAGCCTGGTGGGCTGCCATCTATGGGGTCACACAGAGTTAGACACGACTGAAGCGACTTAGCAGCAAGATAACATTAGAAGGAAGAAACTGATGGCCACAGACAACAGGGTCTTGCTTTGAATTGGAATTTAGGTGAAGGGCTTCTATACACAGGTAGAGGCTCTGAAAAACCTACTCCCATCCCCAACTAAAACTGGGGCATGGTGGATGCTGACAGCTTACTGAAATCAGGATGTATAGCTGTGACCAGGGCAGAAACCTGAATCTGAGTGGTGCTCATAAAAATGGGGAGATAGGAGACTCGAGCTCTAAAATAAGGCATTACAGGGTATTATCAGCAAAAGAGGACAAGCTTTCGTTAATATAGAAACCTAGCAGTCTGTACAGGGATTAAATACCCTCATTCAGTGACTGGGGATCCAATGTAGGAATGCAGTGGTCCCTGGTCCCTCATGGACACGGTGCTTTGGACTGTTGAGATTTTGAGATAGAGGATGCATTGGTACACCCACTCTGCCTCATGTCTGCACCCTCACAGAGTGGAGATGACATGAAAGAAGCTAAGGAAGTATTATATATATATACACACATATTCAAAGAACACTTATTTCACAGTATCTTCATTCATTCAACAAATGATTATTTGATTACTTCTTATATGTTGCTCTGAGCTGGGCACTAGAAAGACAGCAATAAATAAGATAGACTTAGCTCTTGCCTTCATGAAATTTTATTTTTGTTGCAACATTTGTCTGTAACATATTTTTCTATATGGAATAAAATTTTAAAATATTCCTTGTAGTTTGATGCTTGTTCTATCTTGAAACAGTTTTATATTTCAATCTGACATGAAATATCTTTAGAGGGATTATACAACAGACTGAGAAACTCCTTAATGGTCAGAGGGCTCTTTACTTCTGCTAATAGTCTATGGTCATTTCCAACTCTAAGTGGTCACAGACTCATATGTGGAAGGGACATTAAATATTTTCTAGATGAACCTCCTAATAGTCAAAGCTATGGCTTTTCCAGTAGTCATGTATGGATGTGAGAGTTGGACCATAAAGAAGTCTGAGTGCTAAAGAACTAATGCTTTCAAACTGCGGTGTTGGAGAAGACTCTTGAGAGTCACTTGGATTGCAAGGAAATCAAACAAGTCAACCCTAAAGGAAATCAGTCCTGAATAGTCATGGGAAGGACTGATGCTGAAGCTAAGCTCCAATACTTTGGCCACCTGATGAGAAGAGCCAACTCATTGGAAAAGACTCTGATGCTGGGAAAGACTGAAGGCAGGAAGAGAAGGGGACAACAGAGGATGAGATGGTTGGGTGGGACAACAGAGGATGAGATGGTTGGGTGGGATCACTGACTCAATGGATATGAGTTGGAGCAAACTCTTGGAGGTAGTGAAGGACAGGGAGACCTGGCATGCTGTAGTCCACGGGTTGCAAAGAGTTGGACATGACTGAGCAACTGAGCTGAACTGAACTGAGATGAACCTCCTCATTTTATGTTTAAGGCCCAGAAAAAATATAACACATGCCAAAATTTATGCAAAAGAGAGTTAGCTCAGCTAGGATTAGAATGGAAATCTCCTGACATTATAGATAAATGCATTTTCCTCCATGATGATGCCTAAGAGACTTTATACTAAAAGTCACATTTTAGAGTAGATTCTGTGTTTGTCAATTACATTAGTACACACCCTGCCATTCCCTTTAAGTTAGAGCCTTCCTGTTACTCCTCTGGGGAGAAAAATTGCCTTTCATTTATCTGGCTGTATATCTATGTAACACATAAAAGGGATTGCTGAAAAAATGAGACCACTGAAAGCTATTATAAATAAAGAAAACAATTATGCTATACATTTCAACCTGAGACATCAAAGTTTGTGGTTAGTCTTTATATATTAAGAAAAAGTTGGCACTGTTAAACAGGAGTTGTTGTTGTTTTTTTTAAATCAAAAGACTTCGGATGGAGAAGTTATTTGAGTAAAAGATCAATTGTGTTCACAGGTGCATCCCTCATCATCTTTCCTCTTTGTTTTCACTAGTTAGAAACATTTCTATGTGACAACAGAAGAATCAGGAAAATCAGTGTAGGGGAAGGGGAGGGGAGAGGCAGGCATCTCTGCTTAACTGGCCATTGTGTATAGTTCTTTGTTGGTTGTTGGCGCTACTGCTGGTAACCAACCAGTAATTGGCCATGGGTAGCTCTACACAGCAGATGAATCATGACTGGCTGCTGTAAGCACTCCTGATCCTACTCCAGTGGAGTAGGATCCATTCCATTCCTACTACTCCATTCAGTCCTACTCCATTGAGGTGACCCTCAGTCTTTATCACTACTTCATCAGTCTGCCCTTGTCTTCTTTTCCCTCATATTTCCACACTGGAGAAATAAGTTCATGCTGCAGCTCAATGGCAGTATGGAAGGTAAAGTGAAAGTGAAGTCGCTCAGTCGTGTCCAATTCTTAGCGATCCCATGGACTGTAGCCCACCAGGCTCCTCCACCCATGGGATTTTCCAGGCGAGAGTGCTGGAGTGGGGTGCCATTGCCTTCTCCATCAAAAGACTGATCACTTCAAAGGGATGAACTGTTGGAGTGATTGGGAGGCACCAAAATGATAATACACATATATTACTGCCTCACATCTTGTTTGAGAGTTATGTTTCTTGTTGGTCCTTTCTCAATACTTCACTGTCAGTCACTCTGAGGAGGAAGCTCCTTGGTACTGCAGAACTCTCCCTGTAACTACCTGAGCAGAGATGTCTTCAAGGCTCATTTATTTCTAATCACAATTCAGTTTTAGCATTGACATTCCGAGGCCTCCAAACCAATAGAGGGCTCTGTAGATTTCACTGGACAGAACCATCTCAAGGCTATTCAGTTATTCAAGTATTTATGCTAAGAACTCTTGGCCAGGAAAACTTCTCTGAAAACCTCTGTTGGGACTTTAAGTGGACAGCTGTATAATCATACCAGGTGTCTGAATACTTGAGTTTCAATTTGAATTTGCCTATTACATCATGTGTGTGTGTGTTAGTCTCTCAGTCGTGTCCAACTCTTTGCAACCCCATGGACTGCAGCCCACCAGGCTCCTCTGTCCATGGGATTCTCCAGGCCAGAATACTAGAGTGGGTTGCCATTTCTTCTCCAAGGGATCTTCCCAATCCAGTGATCAAACCCAGGTCTCCCACATTGCAGGCAGATTCCTTACCATGTGAGCCACCAGGAAAGCCCTTATTACATTATAGCTAGCTTCTTTCTCTATTCTTTTCATTTCATTATTCTCAATCAACATTCAAAATGCAACATGCAGACACTGTTCTAAGCATGTGGATACCTATGGTATAAAAATATACATTTTATACATTTTTTTCTCTTATCTGCTTTCTTTTGAATTCATTTTTTGTATGTTAATCCTTTCTTGGGAAGATTCCATATTTCTCTGGTAAAATTTTGTTTGTTATATGTTCATTTTTTCCAGTTTAAAACTCCAGCCCCATATCTGATCCATAGCCTTACAGCTCTCCTTTCTTTCTGTAGGTAACAGCTCAAATTCTTGGGAGCAGTAAGGAGTGAGGTGCAAAGAGACAAGTGTCTCTTTTTCCAACTTGTATTTGTTTATTGTCACTT
Organism: Bubalus kerabau; assembly: GCF_029407905.1. NCBI lineage: Eukaryota > Metazoa > Chordata > Mammalia > Artiodactyla > Bovidae > Bubalus > Bubalus kerabau. The sequence continues at coordinate 101,886,509 of NC_073624.1, forward strand.
TTTTGACAAGTATTCCTTGGCAGTTGGTGCCTTTTGTATGATAGCTATCCAAATTCTGCCTTTCAGGCTATGTTATGAGATTTTCACATGACATCCTGAGGTCTCTGACCATAGAACCCAGTACTTTGGGAAAATATAATTGGAATACTAGCACTTTCATTGCTTCAGCTCCCAGCACCGGTGGTACACTCCACAGCCTCTCACTGCTGGTATCACTGGGTGGGATGCTATTAAAATAAAGTTCAGCTACATTATGGGGCATCTGCTCATGGGGAATATCCACCTACCTGTCTCACCCATCAGTATGATTGTAGGTGCGTCCAATGCTGTTTCTTCTTCCCTTTTGTCAAGTCATTTTCCCCATCTTTAGGTAGGGACATTGTCATTACAGCCTGGACAGACATAAGAATGGGATACTGATACCTCCTTCTTGAAGACACCCTCAATTTCTACATTTTATCATATTTGGCTTTGGGGAAGGGATGGGGAAAAGACATCCCTACCTGTTGCCTAGTCATCTTTCTAGATTTTTACGGGATGATTTAGTATTGTGGTTTTTAGTGTAGGGCCAGTTTTGTCACCTCTGAATAAACCCTAAAGAGAACTGTCTGCCTCTAGTTATGGACTTTTTAAAAATGTTCTTTAACAAAAATAACATAGGGAGATTTAGTATCTCTTATTTTCAACCATGAGATCAAGTTGCCAGTTCTAGAATAATGGTAAATCCCAATCAACCTTCTATACCAACCAAATAATATACACACAAATATCAGATAACACTAGATATAGGAAGAAAAAAAATCAAGGCTTTGTGCCAGAGCAATTAAGTTCAGAGATTATCAATGTTCTCATTGAGAAGACATTCGGCTGAGACCCAAATGACCAGAAAGTCAGTAGTAAAGAGAACTGGAGGAAAGAGGGCAAAGATGATTGTAGGCAGAAAAAATAACTAGAGAGCAAGTGAAAACTTGAAAATGAATCTAGTATTTATGAATCTAGTATATATGGGCAGTAGAGGATGAGATGGTCAGATAGCATCAGTGACTCAATGGACATGAATTTGAGGAAACTCCAGGAGATAGTGGAGGACAGAGTAGCCTGGCGTGCTACAGTCCGTGGGGTCATAAAGAGTTGAACACAACTTAGCAACTGAACAACATGTATGAAGAAGGGAAAAAGTCAGTGTGGCAGTAGCAAGGTTCCAACATAGATTGAGATCAAGAATGGTTGAAAAGGTGGACAGAGACAGATGACAGTATCTTAAAACCGAATGTCGAGTCCGTTTAACTGAAGTGGAATATATTTCAAAGTATATTTAAGAGAGTTTGCTGATCTATTAGATAAAGACACAAGCAACAAGAGTAAAGGGAAATTATTTTTTTAAATGTTTGTTTGTTCGTTACTTCGACAGCTATAAAGATGATCATATAATGACAAAGACTATGGGAGCAACAGATTGGTTTTGCTGTTTGTTCACTAGGGCTGCCTTGATGAACTACCGCGGACTGTGTGGCTTAAACAACAGAAATTCATTGCTCATGGTTTCAGAGGCTACAAAGCTGAGGCCTAGGTGTCAGCAGGGTTAGTTTCCTCTGAGACCTTGCCCCTTGGCTTGTAGTTGATTGTCTTTTCCCTATGTTTTCACGAAGTCTTCCTACTGTACCTATGTCCAAATTTCTTTTTCATATAAGAACATTAGTCACACTGGATTAGAGCCAAACTTAGTGGTAATTTTAACTTAATCATCTCTTTAAAGACCCTACCTCCAAATATCATTCCATTATGAGGGAACAAGAGGTTAGGATTTCAATACATGAATTTTTAGGGGATAGAGTTTGGCCCATAACCTTGTTGCTGTTCATGTGTATATATTTTGGTGGAAAGAAATGGAGGAAATCAAGAGCTGTGTCTTGAAATTTACTTTAGGAAATTTAAGAAGAGATAAAGATTAGGATGACACCTTAAAAGGACACCTCAGACATCACATAAGTACTGTCGGCATCCCTCTACTTCCTAGGTATCAGCAGACAATGTGACTTTGTTTTCATGGAAACGACAGCTTGCGCCAGCAGTCTAAGGGGTCTACATGTCAGTGTTTTCTACGTTTGGGCTCATACTTCTTTCTCTCCTGAGAACTTTGACACCTGATTCACAACTCCCCTCTCTACTTTAAATCCTGCCATCATTATGAGTGTGACTTCAACACTGAAGGGGACAAAACTACTAACATCATAGTCTCACTACTCCTAAATAATTTGAACTCTTATAATGTCAAGCTCTATTTCACTTTACCTTTTTTCTCTAATGACTACAACTTGCATTCATTCAACAAATGGTCATTGTGTGCATGCAATATATCATCCTCCTGGAAAATGATGGGAGTGTACAAAGATGAAGAATAACTGCTTTCTGCCCTCCAGGAGTTTCCATCTTGAAGAAGAAAGAGACAAGTTAAAAAAAAATTTACAATAAATTTATTATTTTTATATATTTACTTACTGAAGGAATATTATTAAACAATAATAGCTAATACTGTTGAGTGTTATCATTGCTCTATATGTTTGATATATATTAACTCTTTTTAATCCTTACAAACACATTATGAGGTAGGATTTATCATCATCCCTGTTTTATGGTTGAAAAAAACTGAGCTATTAAGAGGTCAAATAAGTTGTTCAAGGTTCTCCAAGTTCACAAACTGCTTATAAGTATTACCACTGGAACTTGAACTTATGCAGTGTGGCTTCAGAGTCATTCAATCACTACACAATACTGCCCTTTCTGTAAGTACAATTATGTAACAAATCTAAATTATTATCCTTGAGATGATACCTATATGTCTGATGCTGCTTAGCATATAATAAGGGCAACAGTGCCTCCTGGTCAGGTCAGCCTAGGGTCCAGAGCAGCCCCTCTTCCTGCCAATAGCCTGACAATTTAACAATCATCCATGCCCTGCCAAATAAATACACCAGAGAGACAAAAAGGGCTTTCGGCATCATGAGGTTAGGATTTTGGTAAAGATGTCAGATAACGTACAGTAAAAATGACTAGAACTGTAGTGAATTCACCACATTCTCAAGAGCTCTTCTTTGTTATCACAGGCAAGCCAGGACTTGCCCCAAGAGTGTGAGTGGACCTGAGTTAAGGGTAAAGAGCTCAGGAACACTAGGTGAAAATCCATAAGAAGGATGGAGCTGACCATTCCTGATAGCAAGTGCAAACTCAGATAGTTCCTTCATTTGCCTCAAATTAAAATGGATCCCATTTCTCTGCAAGAAATATTCCTTATCCTCCTCTGCATTTCTTGTATTAAGCAGGAACACTTGAAGTTAAAAAATTAAATTTGGAAGCTCTTAAAAAAAAAAAATGGACACAGGCCAAGGGCAGTCAGAAAGTGAATGAAAATCTTTTTTGAAAATGTTGTTGATGATTGAGAATCTGGACAGGAAATATGCCTGGCAGCAAATCTCTTATAACAAGAAATCAAATGTGCATGACAACATTCTTTGTCTTATGATGGATTATATATGTCTTTGTTATTAATGCTTTCAGAAAATATATTTATTGAGATGTAATCACCTTTGTATCTCTATAGTAGGCACAATGGGAATACGAATGAATCTGAGATCTGGGGTATGCACTGGGGGTGGAAGAGCTGTGGAGGAGGAGGCATGTGACGCATGGCTTGAAAGAGGAGAGATATTTGGCTAAATGACAAAGTACACACTTTAAGAGAGGAAACAGCATGAACTAAGGCATAGAGAAAAGGATAAGTCAATACTAAGTATGTGGAAAAGCCTGGTCTGATTCATTTAGAGCCAGTACAGAGGAGGTTTTGAGGAGTGTTGGAGTATTGTGATGTTTGTAGCACGGTGGAAGATTAAGAACAGTGCTTCTGAATCACATAATCTCGAATTTGACTCAGCTTTGCAACACAGAAGCAGTTAAGACTCAAACCAAGTTTAGGTTATTTCTCACAGGCTGAGTTTCTTAATATATATTGTTTTTAACCTCTGTGAATTAAATGAGATAATGTGGCACATTTTTAACACAATACCTAGGGGAAAATATTAGTGTTTTTCTTTTTTTTTCACCATCATCCTTACTATTCTGAAAGTAGCATAGGCTAGTACATGAAGGCCTTGAGAAATGTTTGAGGTCAGATTTGATACTGTGAATAGTGCTAAATTCCTGAACAGAATAAAGTGATAAATTCTGAGTACAGTGATAAAATTTCATCTTGATAGCACACTGAAGCTAAGTTAAAAAAAAAAAAAAAAGTAAGAATATATTACTGTGATCTCTTGCCAGGGAGAGGAATCATTATAAAAACAGATTCCATAAATAAAAGTTAGAAAAATCAATCTCTTGGTTTTTCAGAAATACTCTATTTAAAATTTCCATTTAAAATTGCTCCCCCTTTTCTTTTTCTGTTTTGGGGCTATTTTAGTAAATATACACATCTTCAAAGGCACAGAGTAGAGGCTTGGAAAGGAGGTAGAAGGCAAATTAGAATTTTCTACTTGCCTGGAGAAGTACAACACTTTTGACCAACTGAAGACTGCTTTGTGGTTCTTATTGTTTCTAAACATTCCCTTTTCTGAACGTAATTTATGGATTACTCTCACATGCTTTGGAGGAAGGGACAGTGAAGGAAATGACCACACAATGGACAATTATGCAATTTTAGAGCACAACATTCTGGTACATATTAAGTTTTTCAAAATTTAATTAGTATCTTAATAGATCAAATTGCATATTATTCCAATTATGCAAAGCTGTATTGAAAATAAATGATGCGTGTATCTCATTCTTTTTATAAGAACACTGCTAATTACTGTATAATGGTTTAATGATTTGCAACTGGGTTAACCACACATGGCATATTGTAATATACCAATTTTATATAAACCTAGGCAGTAAACAATCAAATCTCTTCTTCAAATGCATACATTTAATACAGAACCATGATATCCACTAACTGGAAAATGGGATTATCTGATTATCTTCACATTTAGTTAAAAAAAATCCTATTACTAACAGAATAACTAAATTTTCCTTTAGCCAATTCAAACTTTCTTTGTATATTTCAGGATTTTCTTTCTGTTTTTTGGTCTTAAATGTTGGCTCCCTATCTGTAAAATTTGAGGGAAAAAATCATGTCATGAAATGATTTGAGAATACAAACTTATGTGCTTCTGATGATAGTTGTGAGAAAAATTAAGCCTCTAGCCTAAATTAAATGAATTTATTTATCTTTGCATTGCTATCATGGCATATCAACCAGGCAGGATAGCATCTTAATTAGTAGTTCATTTATTTGTACAAAATTTATATTCAAATCCATGCTGTTGGAGTCAGAGTCATTGACAGACTTATGGAAGACTTCCTTGAATATTCCTTGCAATCTTATTGGGTCACACTTTGCGTCCACATTCCTGTTCTATCATTCAAAAATTTAATTGCATTTTGATTTGCACAGATGTAACAAAAATAAGTAACTAAGATATTGGTTGAAAAATAAAACATTTCTGCTTCTTCAAAAAATTTTAAAAGATTAGAAGATATAAAGACCTGTAATGATTTTTCTTACCTTTCTCTGCAGAGTGACATTAGGCATTTACACTCCTAGATGACATCAGTATAGAATGTGAGCATCTCTTTGAAATCAGGCATTTCTGTGGTTTGTCAGAATCGAGGAAGGGTGAAAAAAAAAGAGCTGGCTGGGTAGAATGAATGTACTGAAGAATTATGGGAAATGTAGTAGGAAAGAGTAACTCAATACCAGAGATAAAAGAAAAGAGGAAGGGGCAGTAACATGTCAAATGTAGAGATCCTAGTATCTAAACTGATGTGGCTGTGCCATTGTGCCCATTCAGTAGAGTCAAATACAGGAAAGAGAGCAGAAGATTATAAAATTACTTTATATAAGCTATTGGCACTATGCTCCTGAATTCAACACCTTGGGAGCTGGATTTGAATATGCTTACATGTTAGCCTGGGCTGTTGAGACTGCCTGGTATGAAGCTAAACTTACTAAAATACTGAGTATTGTCAGTTCTGCAAAGAGCACTTAGAGGACATTAAAACTCTGGTGGTCTCTGTTTCAAATTCACAGAGTGCATTTGGTTTGGCTCATACTACATCTTTTTTAAAAAAGCCAACATGTTAATACTGTGATATATAATATAATAATAAATATAAATACTTCATTTCTGGCTTTTCTTATAAATTGGCACATCTAGCAATACTGACGGAGAAGGCAATGGCACCCCACTCCAGTACTCTTGCCTGGAAAATCCCATGGACGGAGGAGCCTGGTAGGCTGCAGTCCATGGGGTCGCTAAGAGTCGGACACGACTGAGCGACTTCACTTTCGCTTTTCACTTTCATGCATTGGAGAAGGAAATGGCAACCCACTCCAGTGTTCTTGCCTGGAGAATCCCAGGGACGGGGGAGCCTGGTGGGCTGCCGTCTATGGGGTCGCACAGAGTCGGACACGACTGACGCGACTTAGCAGCAGCAGCAGCAGCAGCAATACTGAACCCAGATTTCCTTTATTGCCACCATAGGCTGGAAATGAGAGAGATATTCTTGAGCCAGGGAATACATTGCCATAGTATACATTATTCCCTCTTTTGTCCCTGATACTGGGACCAACTACTGATTGGGGTTTATAGTTTATTTTGTAGTTTATAGTTTATTTGTAGCATTTTTTAATACTAGAAAAGATTTCCTTCCTTTATTAAAAAATGTGTTACATTTTTGTCACCTTCTTGGGAACCCAATAAGAACTGGAATTTGTGACAGCTGCTTTTTTTGGCTCCCCATTGTTCACGTTCTATGATTAAACGCCTCAGCCTGACGTACGTTTACTGCTGCCTGTCCTGATGCTACAAACTGGAGTAGTGGTGATGGCACCAGTGAAGGCAACACAAGGGTAGAAAAGGTACAGTTCCTGCTCTCAAAGACCCCAGGGTCTATGAAGATAGATTTCATAGAATTTTAAATCAACGAAGTGATAAGTGTTCTAAAGGAGCATGTTCATAACCTATTGTTACAGAAATACACAGGAGATCAATGTCAAATCACACTCAGGCTGGGAGATTTAGGACACTTTGACAGAGGAGATGACACCTGGATTATATACTCTGAAGAAATGTATGAAGCCTTGTAGGTAAGCATTTTGGAGAAGGCAATGGCACCCCACTCCAGTACTCTTGCCTGGAAAATCCCATGGATGGAGGAGTCTGGTGAGCTGCAGTCCATGGGGTCGCGAGGAGTCGGACACGACTGAGCAACTTCACTTTCTCTTTTCACTTTCATGCATTGGAGAAGGAAATGGCAACCCGCTCCAGTGTTCTTGCCTGGAGAATCCCAGGGACGGGGGAGCCTGGTGGGCTGCCGTCTCTGGGGTCACACAGAGTCGGACACGACTGAAGTGACTTAGCATAGCATAGCATAGGTAAGCATTTAATGTCTGTAAAAATAATAATAATATTCACAATTTTTTGATGCTTTCTTTTTTGGAAACTACTCCTTTCCTTTTTTATGGAAGCAACCAGACACTCTGGAATCTCCCCATCTTCTTTCCCTCCTCTTGAGCATAACATCTCTAGAAGTTTAGCCCCACTTCCTCCTGCCTTCCATTTCCTAAGAACTCACAGAACTTAAAGTGGCTCTATGGTTCTCAATTAATTCTTATTTAGTGATTGTATGGATAAAATGATATTGTGTTGGGTAGTCTAGAAAAATTTGCATGAATATATGTTTTCTGAGTGTTGACCAACTGCCTTGAATGATTTTGGGTGTATTTTGTGTGCGTGTGTGTCTAGAGAGTACAAAAACAGACATGATGGAACACTTTCTGAACTCTTAGGGGAATCTGAGATTTAAATATACTGACATTGACAAATTATTTCCCAACACCCAGAGTTATTATTAAGTAAGATCTTTTCCTATAGAATCAAACTGCATGTTTTTTCTTATATTCTACTTTCTGAGTTAATTCAAGAATGATTATTTATCTTTAGCAGTTTATAATGTACAAGACAGAATGAATGAGTCTTGGGTTTAAATGATCTGTTTATAAATCCTGGAAGAGATGGTATTTATAAAAGTAATTCACAGAAGATGAATGGCCAATGTTAGAATTTGTAGCAGGACTGATCCAAGTATGATGCATAGCCTTGGAAATGGATTTGTTAGCCTTTGTTATGAAAGACATACTATTTGTTTGCCCAAGTATAGATTTATCTTAATGAATATTTAATGATCAAATTCACAATTTGAAAAAGTTAGTATTTATATTGATATATATTCTTAAATAATAAAATAGAACTAAGAAAATATATTTTTCAAGTCTCCAAAGACACATGAAGTAATATATATATATCAAATATCTATATAATATATATATGTGTGTACATACCTATATACACATTCTTCTGTTTTGTTGTCTTTTAGGAAAAACACCTCAAGTGAACTGTTTAAACATTCCTTTAAAAGTGAATCACAAAGTAAATAATAGTTTCCTAAAATATTCCTAAATTTAGATATTTTAATAATTTCTATCCACCCGTTACATATCAGGAAAGGTATCAAATTTACTTCAAATTCAAGAATCTAGATACTTAACTCCTAAACTGTATTTATTTAAACATCTGGGCATTTTAAGTCATGCACTTGTATTCCTTTCTTCCCAATAATTCAACTTAATTCAATGGTATTAATTAATGGAACTTGATGTAACTTCCCTGATAGCTCAGTTGATAAAGAATCCACCTGCAATGCAGGAGACCCCGGTTCAATTCCTGGGTTGGAGAGATCCACTGGAGAAGAGATAGGTTACCCACTCCAGTATTCTTGGGGTTCCCTGTGGCTCAGCTGGTAAAGAATCCGCCTGCAATGAGGGAGACCTGGGTTCAATCCCTGGGTTGGGAAGATCCCCTGGAGAAGGGAAAGGCTACCCACTCCAGTATTCTGGCCTGGAGAATTCCATGGACCGTATAGTCCGTGGGCTCGCTAAGAGTCGGACACAACTGAGTGACTTGCACTTTTCATTTTCACTTGTGAGGCACAAGTACTACTAATGTACTTGGTCCTGAATCATAATTTGAAAGCTGTCAATCAAGGTATTGGAAGAAGCTGCCTTGGCTCTACCATTTTGAAATGTGGCCAAAACTTAATGGAGGAAGACTGGATGGAGAGCACTTTCTACACAGTTTTGGCTACTTTGTAAAATATAATATACAATTGGTGCCATGATTTTAGGATTCAGAGAAGAAAAGGAAATTTCACTTAGATTGCTGCCCACATTCTTCTGTTGCTCCAATTAAATTGCTTTGTGTTGTTTTGTATTATTATCATGGTTCCACTCTTGATCCCACTGTGTGGTAGAAATGCACATCTTTCAAGTATCTATTGTTAGAACATGAAACAGCCTTGGTTGTAAGACATTACTGGTTACTTGAATGAGCATAGAGTGGTAGCTGGGGTTACAAGCAAGAATCTATTGTACAAGATAATTATGGACTAAAGGAAATGGATTTGTTTTGAGTGATCAATTCCAGAATGCTTAGATGGGCTTCCCTGGGCTTATTACATATTGCTCATGTCATATGCTTACATAATGTCAGAATATCTAATCATATAAGCAGAGTAAAAGAGTGGGGAATTTAATAGAGCAATAATTATTATCTTGTATTTTCTGGTCATACAAAATCACACTCTAGTCAGTAGACTAGGGAAGATCTGGAACTAGTCTTTTGCAAATGAATGGGAAGAAATAAGCAGGGTTCAAGGTATACAGGAAACGCAATTGAGTTTCAAGGTAAGTCTCTCTTACTTCAAGATAAGCAATTTACAAATTTGAGACATATTTAGAGATGAATACTATTAGCCAAGTATCTACTAGAATGAAAAGTGAGACACAGCCCCCTCTGTTTTCAAGGATCTTACAGTTTAATGAATTATTTAGGCATTTGCACAGATGGTTGTGTATAATTTAGTGAATTATTCATTGATAAATGAACCAGGGATTATACATATTTTGATGAGAGGCAGCTACTCCATCCTGAGGTGTTATGGAGTAGCGAGGTGAAAGGTGTTCCGGATTAGGAAACAGAAAGAACAAAGACACTGAATGGAGTGTTCAGGGTACCAGAAATGTATCAGTCTTGGCCAAGCACAAGTAAAAGTCAATGAGTATCCAGAACTGAAGCTGGTAAAATATGCAGATTCCAAGGCAGGAGGACTTTATTTTTCTATTCTATGATATTTCTACCCTGTATATAATGGGTTTTATAGGTAAAATTTTATTTTATTTTATTAATCCCACAGCTGTGTAGATGATAGAAAGAGTTAAATCAGAAGGCAGTTAGAAGGCTAGTGCAGTGGTTCTGAGACATGATGAGGTCAGACCCACTAGAATGGGTCTATTTGGGTTAAAAATAGAAGTGATAGCTCATTTGAAATTTATTCAAGAAGTAAAGGAGAAAAAAACAACTTGGCAGGCAGCCATTACAGCACAGAAGATGCTGTGTGTTCAGCACCCCCCTTTACTTTTCCTCCTAGGCTTATGGACACACTACATTTTCCAGCCTTCATTGCAGTTGAAGTGGCCTTATGACTTGGTTCTGGCCAGTGGACTATCGTTAGAATTGATATTTGCTACTTCTGATCTCAACTCATCCAAACCTTTTGCAATCTTACTGTTATTTTTCTCATTTTTTTGGATGCATAGGTTTTTGAAAAAGTATTACAAGACCCCAGCACTTGACAGAGGAGACTGCATCCCTGAGTGACTCTAAGAAGCAAAGCTTCATTACCGACCCTGTATTGAGCTTCCTTGTGTTTAATTAGCTGTTTGTTTCTTATAACAATAATTTACCTTACATAACTTACACAAGTAAAAAAAATGAACGTACTTAGATGGAAAAGAATCATTTCAGTTTTGACATGGTAAATTTTAGGTAATTATGAAGTTTTTACCGAAAAGATAAAAACTCTGAGTAGATAAGGTCATTCAGGAGAGTGGTTGACTGAGGAAAATAGTAAATAAAGGATGAAAGCACCTAAAGTTAAGAGTCAAAAATATAAGAAAACAAGATGCTGAAGCTGAAGAGAGTGTCGAGGTCAGATCCAGAGGGACCTGACCTTTACCGTTTCAGGTATTCAAATTTTACCCTTTATTTAGGTCATGGAAGTCTCCGATTGATTTAATCAGGGAAATTATTTGGTTAAGATCTGTATTTCAGTTAGATTAGTCCTGTACCTCAGGAGATGACACGTGTGGGCCTTAAAAATGACAGAAGAGTTGAGAGGCTCCTACAGTAGCCTTTATGGATAATGTTTATGGTAATGGTTTATAGTTTATGTGAAGTTACCTTGGAAACAAAGTAAATAAAGTTTCAAGGACAAAAAATACAATTAATACTGAAAATGATCAATGGTGCCAAATTTAAAAGAAAGTTTCATTTTTATAATATTGAGTTTGGCAGTATGACAATCAACAGGGACTTTAGCCATATTGTAGTGGGGTAAGGCAATACCAGAAGTGAGGAAACAGACACTGCAAAAGTAGACAAGCTTTCTGAAGAAGTAATGGGAAGAAAAAAACAACAACAACTGGATCTTAGCCAGCATGTCTCTAGGGTTAAGTGATTTTTGTTGTTGATTTTTGTTTGGATGAAAAAGATGGTTCATATGGCACCCCACTCCAGTACTCTTGCCTGGAAAATCCCATGGATGGAGGAGCCTGGTAGGCTGCAGTCCATGGGGTCGCTAAGAGTCGGACACGACTGAGTGACTTCACTTTCACTTTTCCCTTTCATGCATTGGAGAAGGAAACGGCACCCACTCCAGTATTCTTGCCTGGAGAATCCCAGGGATGGGGGAGCCTGGTGGGCTGCCGTCTATGGGGTCGCACAGAGTCGGACACGACTGAAGTGACTTAGCATGCATGTTAGAAAAAGTCAGAAGCAAAAAAAAAGATAGCTTAAGGCTTTTGCAAGAAGAGATTAACTGACACAGTACAGTCCCAGGAGTAGGAGAGGGAGAGGAATCAACATCCAACCTGGGGTGGGTTAACTTGAATAGGACATGAAGGAACGATTATCAGCAGAGACTGGAAGAAAGGAACTCCAGCATTATATGTCTGTATGTGTGGACAGCAGAAACGTGAGATGGTTTACACTCAATCTCCTCTATTGTCTCTAGAAGAAATGAGCAAAGATACTGAACACGGTGCTGGAAAGTGAAACATATGAAATGATCACTGAGGGCAACATAACACTAGAACCAAGGACAAATAAAATGATCTCTGCATGGTACTGAAAATTATCTATTTTCATCTAGAAGTCAAGGACAATAATTGGTATGAACTTTCCAAATGATTATAATGACTAATTCAAGTGTTAGATTTCAGTTTCTAAAAATCAATTATTTGCCAGTGCTTCGGGTGATTTAAATAGGATGAAATTTATGATAATTACTGTCATTACTGAACTACTTTTTCCACTGACCATGTGTATAAATATGTTTACCTTAAAATTTAAAAGAAGACTTGAACTGTACAGTCACTTACAAGGCGCTCTCCCTTGCCTTCCCCTGGAAACACAAGAGGTAGATAGGAAAAAAAAAAAAAAAAAAAGAGGTAGATAGGAGTTCATTTTGTTAGTATTTCTACCTCTCGATTCTTGTTTCTCACATATCATCCTAAAGCATGAATATAGGACATGAAAAAAAAAATCCTCCTGAAATAGAATTCAAAGGCTATCAGCTCTTTGTTTATAGAAGAATTTCATGAAATGAGATTGCCTGTAAAATAAGCCTCAGGTGGAGTTGATATCAAAATCAATACCATTATAGAACTGTCAGACACCACTTCTGAGGGACTTTTCCTAAAACACTCAGGTTAAGTTGGAAAAGTCTCAGTGCCTCTAATCAAACCAAATATGTCTCTGACATGGCACTCTATGTGACAGAATTAGATCGCTTTATCTGCCTCCCATAATAAACCTGGTCTCCTGACAATTGGGACTATAAATTTTTCATTTATATTTCTAGCACTTTGAAGGCTGCTTGGTACTTGCAGGCAATGACTAACTGGTGCCTGAATGAAACACTGAAAATAAGTGAATTACTGAATAAATAAGAAGGTGAATATTCTCATGTTCAGAAAAGATACAGATTTATTTGATTTCATGTCAAACCACACAGATAAAGCTACAGTTTGGTTCCTCAAAAACAAAGATGAAATAAAAAAAGGAACTAAATAAACAAACTTTTCCATTATTGACATCAAGGATACACAGAACATACATGCATAACATTTATGCATACAGTACCTGCTATGATAATTCTTCTTTGTTCATAAATTCTAAACAAACAAACACTAGGAGAATGCTAAGGAGTGAAATGTGTACTACTGCACTCAAGGGCAGCTCTGCATTACATGATACAAGTGTCAAAAGACATCTAGTATAAGATTGCTCAGGGAGAGAAACCTCAATTAACAGTTAAAGTCACTGCACAGCAGCATGCATGCAAATCACCAAGTAGAGAGTGCTCTTCTCCTGGTTTTCTGGGATTGCTAAGCAGAGACAAGTGTTCTGCAGATTCTTAAGGGTTACCAAATAATAGTGTTCATTTTTTAAGTCTGTATTTTTAATTTAACTCATTTTGTGAGAAAAGACAAAAAAATGTAAGTGAATACTTGGTTTACAGCAAAGACATTAGGCCTAGGACAAATTAATTTCATAAAATATATTGCTTTGTAATATTAAGAAAATACTACTACTGATTGTCATGATTAGACACACTTGAACTCTTATTAAAATGAGTTCACATTGAATAATTTCTTACAGAATCAAACATTCAGAAGCTATGTTAACATTTGAAAGCTACAGATTTTCCAAAAAAATGGTGGTTTTAGTCCAGTTTTTAAAATAATTTGTAATTTTATAAAACATTAGTCAATGCACCAGTGCTAATTTCAAATTGTTTTAGGATTACTTTCTCTCTTCTCAAATGAGTCCATAGCGTTATAAGGGTAAGTTTAACCTGTCACAAAAAGATAAGTGCAAAGAACATTAGACATATAGATATCATGGAAGCTACACAATTCTATAATCTGAGGTAAAACTACTGAGTTTCTTTTTTTCCCATGTATGAAATTATTGCCCTGTGAACAGTTCTGAATGCTTTTGAAAGTTTTCATATTAATAATAATCAAAGGATAGATTTATAACACTACAGGGAAATTACTTTTAAACACTAGATGATTATATTTGACCATATATTTAAAGTAATTTGGAACTACTGATCAATTGCTTGCATGTTAGCTACAATGTTTTCTTTCATTATGTTTTTGGTATTTTCTTCACAATTGAAAACATTAATAAACGGAAAATATATATATTACATATATACATACATATAAATACATACACACATGTATGTGTATACACACACACACACGACTGCTTTCCTCAAATTTGTTCATTCTATTTTCCTTAAGTACTAATTATATTATGAGAAAATTAAAGAAAAGATGCAGTTAGATAATCTTAACAGTCCTGGTTCCAGGCTGTTTTCAAACTAGACTAGAATATTCCTAATTTCTTATTGGTTCTAAGAGTGGGAACTAAACTTTGTCTTTGAAATACTCTTATTTCATCCTGGTGGAGGCTGATTCATTAAGCCTAAAAATATACACCATCTCATTACTCATTTACTTGAAGAATACCTGGGTAAATAAAATAATCCAAGTATGCCTTTTTCAGATTAGTAAAAAAAATCATTGTTCTCCATGATGGTGTTGAAGTTCATTCACTGGTCTGGCTGCGGGACTCAGGGGGCCCAAAGCTGGTATTTGACTTTTGGTGAGTGGAACTGGGACCCAGCCAGCCTTGGGGCTGGTGCTGGTCTGCTGGTGGGCGAACTAGGTTCTACCATGGCAGGCTGCAGGGGTACCGTTGTCCTGGGGTAGGTGTCTGCTGGCTAGTGAGTGACGCTGGTCTCAAGGCTACAGCAGGCTTGCTGATAAGTAGAGTTGTGTCTCAGGGTCTCTGGCTGCAGGGCCTTAGGTCAGGTTTAGGACATGTGTACTGTTGTGTGGGGCCAAGTGCTGGACCCTCTGGTCGACCAGACTATGTCCAAGGGGCAGCTGTGGGCTCAGATTCTTAAGGCAGCTTGTCTGCTGGTGGGTAGAGCTATATCCCTGCCCAATTAGTGGTCTGGCCTGAGGCATTCCAGTACTGGTGCTTATAGACTGGTGGGTGGGGGCAAAGCTGGGTCCTGAGGCTAATAATGTAGAAGAAAGATTCCAAAGTGGCATTTTCTAGCATGTGTGTTCATGCAGTAGACTGAGTTTCTCAAAATGGGTTCTGCCAGTGTTATGTCCCCAGGTCAAGCTCCAGTTGCCTCCTGCTTCTCTGGGACACTATCTAAGATGAGCCAATAGGTCTGATCGAGGCTCCTTACAAATTATGATTTCTGTCCAGGGTCCCAGAATATGTGAGATTTTTCTGTGTGCCCCTTAAGACAGGAGTCCCTTTTTCTCTTAACCTTCTGCAACTCCCAAAGGTAAGTTCCACTGGCCTTCAAAGCCAGATGTTCTGGAGGTTCATCCTTCAGGTGAAGAACTCCCAGGTGGGGAGCGCTTTGTGGAGTTCAGACCCCTTGCTTCTTGGGGGAACCTCTGCAATTGCAATTATTCTCCCATTTGTGGGCCATCCACCTGGGAGGAAGGATCTTGAATATACAGCATGTCTACACCATCTCATTATGGTGCCTTCTTTTTTTTTTTTAATTTATTTATTTTAATTAGAGGCTAATTATCTTCTTTATACCTTTAAGTTGTAAAAGATCTTTTCTGGTTGTTTCCAGTCTTTTTCATCAACAGTTGTTCTGTAATTAGTTCTAATTTTGCTGTAGCCTTGAGAGGAGATTAACTCAGAGTCTTTCTACTCTGCCATCTTGGGAACTCCTATCTAACCCTTGCTTTAATTTCTATTGTCCAAAATGTACCCAGGTTGTTACTTGATCTTACTGGAACACTTTGTAAACACTAAAGCTTGTATTAAGTTTACCCACTAAGAATCTCATCACATTATCCAGTCCTAGTTTTTGATACTATGGAATAAAAACCTATGTATCCAATAGAGACAGCATGTTCTTTCTTTCTCATCATGTCAGTTTCTTCCTCTAATTTTTGTTTCTGAACGATATATTGATCCTAGAGGTTGTCATTCACTAATTTATTGAGCTGAAAGTATACAGGCAATACTACAGAGAATCTGATACATATAAGGCGTTTTAACATATTCTGGAGTTTATCATGAGAAAAAGTATGGTTCTTCCCACTATTTTTGTTTAAAGATATTAAGCTCATAAACCACTGAAATTCAATTTTATTGCTATATTTGTAATATGTAGAGAATTGCTATGGGAGCTCAAAGGAAGAACTTATTTAGGTAGGGTCAGTTTTGTCTATTTAGTCATCTAGTCCAAATTAAAAATAGTAGGTAAAGTCCTTCTTACATCTTGCTTCATTTTTTACCTCCATGTGAGCATAGAACAATGGACATACATTCCATGGTTATTCTATGATACAAGTGGGGTTATAGCCTATCTAGCATGCTTTATGTCATGAAAGAAAGGACCTGTATTCAATTTTCTCTTCTGTAAAAATTGATAGAAATGTAAAGTTGGCAGAGTTGTGAGCATTAAATAACAGAACTGAAATATGGAGTACAATCTTGAACCAGAAAATGTTGCTTGCAAAACCTATATAGCGCTGTGAGTAACCTTCTAGGCTCTGGAACCGGGTACCCCCAGTTCAAATTCTACAACTTACTGTCTATGCAATCTACAACAAGTGGTTTAATCTCTGATCTTAAATTTCCTTTTCTGTGAAATTAGTATAATAATAGCACCCAATGCATAGGGATTTTTGAATTTTAAGTGTGGTGAAAAGTGAAAGTCACTCAGTCCTGTCTGACTCTTTGCAACCCAATGGACTATACAGTCCATGGAATTTTCTAGGCCAGAATACTAGAGTAGATAGCCTTTTCCTTCTCCGGGGGATCTTTCCAACCCAGGGATCAAACCCAGGTCTCCCGCATTGCAGGTGGATTCTTTACCAGCTGAGCCACAAGGGATGCCAAGAAAATCACAAAGAAAAGTGTTTGACACATATTAACTAAGATAATGTCACCTTTTATTATTCATCTCTTTCTTACTTATTTTAAGGAGTATTATGAAAATAACGATCGAAGACAATGCCACCTAAAAACACAGTGTAAACAGGCTGCTACTATGTACAAGTATTCTGTTCTTATTCTGCTTATAAACACCTTAATTCTGACTAATGCTTAATCTTCCCCCCTCATCCATATGTATTTGCCTTTTTATTTTCATTTCACCTCCTGCCATGTAATTTAACTCAGCATTAAACTCATTCTTCTGGAATCTATGCTTTCTTGTCTACTTATTGGGTTGTTAGTTAATAAATATCAATTAGCACTTTCTAATAAAACTTTATAAGTGCAAATATTGAAATTTTTTAAAAGCTGAAAAATGCCCTAAATAAAGAGCATAATACTGTAATACATTTTCATTAAGACAAATGCATTTTGCTTGAAAATTTATTTACAGCATTAAATCATTATTATTTTGCACATTGTTCTATTTCTGTTATCTTCTCAACAACTACATAAGCATTATGCATTTCTGACGTCACCTAATACAGACTCCTTCTCAATATTACTGACTTAGCTTACCAGGAACACAGGAAACAAACCAATGGCATCCTAACAAACCCCCCTTAGATAAATGAAAGATGGCCTTTGGGATGTTTAAACAATCCCACAGTTTTATTGAGGCATAAAATTAAAATGGAAATAGTTTTATGGGCCAGTGCTAAATGTTCAAGCTGGCTAGAAAAAGTCCATCTCGAAGTTGTTCAGAATTATCTCACAGGAAAATCCTTGAATTCCCAAAGCATATGCTAAGTGCCTTATATTAATTTTATTTTCTGGTTATCCCTGGCTATCAGGAATCTCAAAAGCAAACAAACCAGAAAGAAAGAAAGAGTAAGTGAAGTTGCTCAGTTGTGTCCAATTCTTTGCGACCCCATGGACTGTAGCCTACAACGCTCCTCCATCCGTGGGATTTTCCAGGCAAGGGTACTGGAGTGGGTTGCCATATCCTTCTTCAGGGGATCTTCCCGATCCAGGGATTGAACCTGGGTCTCCCGCATTGTAGGCAGATGCTTTACCATCTGAGCCACCAGGGAAGTCTGGTGGAAACACACCAGAGAGTGTGCTGACTATAACAAAATATATTCCCATCTATCTACCTTTGATTTTTTAGCATAATTTCTATGTAAATTAACCTTATAGTTATACTTTATTATAAACTGACTCAATTCTTTGAAGAGGTTAAAAGATTAATATGTTCAGTAAATTAATAAAAATTTCAAGATCTGAAGAACTTAGTGAGTATCAACTACAAATTGGCACTTTCCAAGGGCATTGCCAAGGACTGAACAACAAAGGCATTTGCCATCTGCCTCTACAGAGACTGAACCCCATGCTGCTGCAGCTGCTGGCCTTCATCAACCCCTGAGGGAGTTCAGGGTGGAGGGAGGCACTCTGTGGTCCAGGGAACCTGGTGGAACAGGTCTTTAGATACTTGGATGCTTTTAGGAACAGGTTTTATGATCTCAATCCTCGCATCTCCTCATATCTAGAGAAGCACTAAATCCCTTCTTGGTGACATCAGATCCTCATGACTAACAAAAAACCTTTTGTAAATTGTGTATCTCATGGTATTGAACTCCCACTTCACCAAAACCTTATATATTGATCTTCTCCCACTGCTGCTTTGGAGCAGACTCTCAGAGCTCTCTGAGATGCTACCCCCCGGGCTGCAGTCTTCATTTTGCCCCAAATAAAAGGTAACTCACAACTCTCAAGTTGTACATCTTTTTTAAGTTGTCATGAGTGAAGACATTTAAATCTCTTTCCACATCAATAAACTAATATCTCCTGTTGACACCAGTGAAATTGTTTCATTGTGAAACAAGAGATACAATACAAATGATACAAAATTTCTTCACAGTCCCATATTATGCTGTTAATTGCATTTTGAAAGAATTAGTCTGAAGTCTCACTTACAGAATAAATTACTCTAGCATTCATGCTCTCAGAGTGAAAAAAAGATATATTAACAACGTTTTCCTCCTGACATATATGAAAACTTCTGTGTTTCTTTTTCACTTATTCATGTTAAGAAAAACCCAACATTATTTTTCTAGACATTAGACTACACCACTAATGAAGTTTGAATTGGTGTCATTCACTAATATAACAAAGTTTTATTGTACTCAATAACATAGGCCAGAGTTGCACTAAACCACTGAACGATGGGCTTCCCTAGTAGCTCAGATAGTAAAGCTTCTGCCCGCAATGCAGGAGACCAGGGTTTGATCCCTGGGTTGGGAAGATCCCCTGGAAAAGGAAATGGCAACACACTCCAGTATTCTTGCCTGGAGAATTCCAGAGGATTCCAGAGGAGCCTGGTGGCTACAGTCCATGGAGTTGCAAAGAGTGGGACACGACTGTGCGACTAACACACACACACTGAAAGATATACACAACCAGAATCTAAGGGTTAAAAAAAAAAATCACCCAAAATATTCATAGTAGATATTCTTGTATTGCTCTACCATACAGTCATCTCCATAAATAAAGCAAAACAATAAGCTAAGAGATAATATGTGCAATTCTTAAGGCAATCAAACTGTGTTCTGTCAACAGTATACTTTCACATCCAAGTAAAAATGAAAAAAAAAAATCCAGTGTAAAAATCAGAACAGTGTCTAGGCAGAATCTTTACAGAAGAAAAATGCACATACAGAAGAAGAAATGTGAATAGCCAATAAACTATGGTCAACATCATATATAGATTTTTTAAAAATAAATGCCTATAGTCTTTATTCAGATTAGAAAAATTTGAAATATCACAAATATATAGAACATTTTCATACATTGCTTATGGAAATATAAATTCCTACATTTGGCGGAAGAAACTTGGCATTACATCTTTATAAAACAGAGAAAAAGAATGTATTTTGACCCCATAATCCTGAGTTTGGAGATCAATCATGCCCTATAAGAGTACCATTACATTGTATTAATCAACAAGAATGCATATGGCACTGTTGTTTGTATTATGAAGAATAAAAATAAAAGACTGATATTGTGCCATTTGAATACCAGCTCCTTTCATCATTTTTAAAATTCGCTCTGTGACCTGGGAGTGTACAGATTGCATCAGGGATTCTCTTGCATTCTGAACCCAATTTCTAATTGGGTTTAGATAGTGAGGGGAAGGAAAAGGAGCATAAACCCAGAATATTTATTTGACAATTCATTCCCTACTAAATTGCCATGGATTGGTTAGCTTCCTTGGCCAAAGACCACAGCTTCTGTCAAGAGCCACTCTTCCTTCTGTTATTTCTCTGAATTCTAATCTCAGCTCCCTTCTCTTGGCCATTCAAACTTTCTGGTGTTAGTGATTCCCTTCTGTTTCTAGCCCCTTGTTGCTACTAGCACCTTATTTTCTTTCCCTCTTTTTTTTTTTTTTTTTTTTTACTAACACCTTTGAAAATATTCCCTTTATTGAATTATCTTCACAGAGAGTATGTGCCATCTACTTCCAACTGGCATCTTGACTGATATATCTAACAATTAGAAAATTGTTCAATGAATTCTAACATAGCTATATTCACAAAATGCACTAGAATGGTATGTTCTGGCTTAAATGAGTGTATGCAATATAATGCAGAATAAGAGACTGAATTTAACAGAAAATATGCCATTAACAAAGAGAAAAGACAGCATACTAAGAAAAGATATGTGTGTGCATGCTAAGTCACTTCAGTTGTATCCAACTCTTTGCAATGCTATGAACAGTAGTCCACCAGGCTCCTCTGTCCAGGAATTCTCCATCCAAGAACCCTGGAGTGGGTTGCCATGCCCTCTTTCAGGGGATCTTCCCAACCCAGGGATTGAACTGTGTTTCTTATGTCTCCTGCATTGGCAGGTGGGTTCTTTACCACCACCGCCACCTGGGAAGCCCAAGGCTAGGGTGAGCCCGAAGAATTTCCATTTCTAAAAAGTTCCCAGGTGATATTGATGCTGCCGGTCCAGGGCCCACGCTTTGAGAAGCACTGTTTGGAGAAACTGTTACCTATGTACACAATGAGCTATGCGAAAGACTGTTCACTGCGCCAATATTACAACAGTGAAAAATTGGAGACAGACTTAAAGTTCATTTCTAGAATAGATATACAACTGACAGTATACTTATACAAATAAATACTATAGACTGATTAAAATAAGTGAACAAAATCCACCTGTATAAATGTCAGTAAAATTCAAAAACATAATGGTGAATTAAAATTTTATTTTCAAAAGGATAAATTATATTATTTATATATGTTTTGTAAAAGGTAAAAATAACACAAATTGCTATTTGTGGATAAATATTTATCCATATAATTATTTTTAAAAATATGGGAAGGGCATGCTCTAAAATAGTGATACACTGAGGCAGGATCAAATGGGAACAGTATACATGAAGTTCAGCTGAATCTGTAATATCTTATATCTTGAGCTGAATTGAGGTGTTACACAGGTGTTTATCACTTTAGACTCCATGTTTTTTAGTAAAAAGAAGTTATAGAGTCGTATGCATCTTGTCATATTTATGCTACTACTATAAGAAGGCATATGTGTGTGCTTAGTTGCTCAGTCGTGTCCAACTCTTTTTGACCCCATGGACTGTATCCCACCAGGTTCCTCTGTCCATGGGGATTCTCTAGGCAAGAATACTGGAGTGGATTGCCATGCCCTCCTCCAGGGGATCTTCCCAACCAAGGGGTCGAACCCAGATCTCCCATACTGCAGGCGGATTCTTTACCATCTGAGCCACCAGGGAAGCCCAAGAATACTGGAGTGGGTAGCCTATCCCTTCTCCAGGGGAAGAAGGCATAGGTGTATCAGTTAAGCTCAGTTCAGTTCAGTTGCTCAGTCATGTCCTACTCTTTGCGATCCCATGAACTGCAGCACACCAGGCCTCCCTGTCCATCACCAACTCCCGGAGTCCACCCAAACCCATGTCCATTGAGTCGGTGATGCCATCCAACCATCTCATCTTCTGTCATCCCCTTCTCCTCCTGCCCTCAATCTTTCCCAGCATCAGGATCTTTTCCAATGAGTCAACTCTTTGCATCAGGTGGCCAAAGTATTAGAGTTTCAGCTTCAACATCAGTCCTTCCAATGAACACCCAGGACTGATCTCCTTTAGGATGGACTGGTTGGATCTCCTTGCAGTCCAAGGGACTCTCAAGAGTCTTCTCCAACACCACAGTTCAAAAGCATCAATTCTTCGGCGCTCAGCTTTCTTTATAGTCCAACTCTCACATCCATATATGACCACTGGAAAAACCATAGCCTTGACTAGATGGACCTTTGTTGGCAAAGTAATGTCTCTGCTTTTTAATATGCTGTTTAGGTTGGTCATAAGTTTCCTTCCAAGGAGTAAGCATCTCTTAATTTCATGGCTGCAATCACCATCTGCAGCAATCTTGGAGCCCAGAAAAATAAAGTTAGCCACTCTTTCCACTGTCTCCCCATCTACTTGCCATGAAGTGATGGGACTGGATGCCATGATCTTAGTTTTCTGAATGTTGAGCTTTAAGCCAACTTTTGGAATATCATTGGCTTTTACATATTGAACTTGTATCCTGTAGATTTGCTACATCTATTTATCAATTCTGGGAGATTTTTGTAAATTCCTTGGGATTTTCTAAATAGACATACTTGCTGTCTGTGAACAGAAATAGTTTTATTTCTTAATATCAAAAGCAGGAAAAAGAACTTATCCTTATGATGATGTTTTATTCATGTCTGTAAGGGAGAGAGATTGATGAGAAATGTAAAAATGAGTTGAGTGCTTGTTCATTCATGCAATTCTTTTCATGAAGATCTAAGATGTTACCAGGTTAGCAAGGGCAGTAGATTGCGTATTACAATCTTCCTATACCTTTTCTGTGTATTTGTATAAATTAATGAGTCTTGACTCAAAGAGTTCGTTCAGAAAAATAACAATGCAAACTGTTGGAATGCAAAAGCAATGTGATGAGGTAATTAATAAATATAAAAATGTGCTTGTTGCTTGTTACTTGTTAGCATACAAATAATTTACTAGTATTTTAATGAAAACTCCAAAAGACTTATTCTGAAATTTTCTAATTAAAGAAGGGATAATGATATTTCTTGGCTATATACATGAATATACTGAATCTAATATGTGAGATTAGAACAAGAAGCTAGGAAAAATTTCCTGGTCCTATCAGTCATTTTGTATTTGTTATGGTAGGATCTGGGTGTTTAGGGAGATGAACAGTCCTTAGTCAGGATGAAAACTTAGTATGAATCTAAAAACAATAATAAATTTTCAATAGGAGTTCATTGTTTTTTCAGTCACGTTGGCTGAATTGATAAAGTTAAGCACATGAAAGGACTTGGTACAATGTAACTTGCTTTAAAAATACATGAACTTGGGCAAACCTGGGGAGATGGTGAGCCACTCGTGTGCTGCAGCACATGGGGTCGCAAAGAGTCAGAGATGACCGGGCAACTGAACAACAGCATAAAATAAAAGAGACTGTTTCTTTTTTTTTTTTTTTTTCAATCTATTGTACTAAAAAGCTACTCACACACACTATTGGAATGAAAAGATGTGCACACAGCAAGATTCATAACATAAATGAAAGGTCCTCAATAATCCACAAATGAGAAACATTTTTCTAAAATGACTGCTTACTAATGAACTGTTCAGAGAAGGCAACGGCACCCCACTCCAGTGTTCTTGCCTGGGAAATCCTATGGATGGAGGAGCCTGGTGGGTTGCAGTCCATGGGGTAGCTAAGAGTCAGACACGACTGAGCGACTTCACTTTCACTTCACTTTCACGCATTGGAGAAGGAAATGGCAACCCACTCCAGTGTTCTTGCCTGGAGAATCCCAGGGACAGGGGAGCCTGGTGGGCTGCAGTCTATGGGGTCACACAGAGTCAGACACGACTGAAGCGACTTAGCAGCAGCAGCAGTAATGAACTGTTTTTCTTTTAATTGTTCCTGATGCTTTTCCTCCATATAGTTTTAGGTTTTTTCCCCCCACTTCTGTTGCTTCCTTCCTTCTTTGTTTTCTGTTGAATTTATTTCAATTAGCAATTTTTCCATTTCAGTATATTATATATGTGTTTCGAATCCTACTAATAAGGCAGAGAATACTAATTTTCTGTCTCAAATCAACTTTTAATTTTTTTTAATGCATAGTTCTTACCAACACGTCTCCATGAAATGCAAAGCATTCAGGAAAAAAACAAAAAACAAAAACCCTACTGATGGGTTGACTGGTGTCTTGTGTTTTATCTTTTGATGCAATGTACCATCATAGACAATCTAGCAATACACTTTCAGGAACTGTTTTATGATTTAATGACGCCCATCTGGTTTTACAGAGAACTTAGACTTAAGTAAAATACCAGATACTAAAACAGGAAGGAAAGCTGGCTCTTTAAGTATTGAGATGCAGAAGGATTTGAGTTTTTCATTAGTGAAATATTGAAGCACTTTACATTATTTTTTTTCAGATACACAAGACATCTAGAATACAGTGAGTACAAAAAACAATGTCTCTTTGGAGAATACCTGGTTCCAAATTTAATGTTGTGAAGAAAATTTACTTAGAAAGGGTAGTAGTAAGTTTCCAATGTACGAAGGTCTTCCCACTGAATTTTATCTCATCTAAGTTAAGAAGACCACCTTGTCCATTTGCTTATGTGTGTGTGATGTACTCAGTCGCTTCAGTTGTGTCTGACCCTCTGTGACCCCCCTGGACTATCACCCGCCAGGCTCCTCTGTCCATGGAATTCTCCAGGCAAGAATACTGGGGTGGGTTGCCATGCCCTCTTGCAGAGGATCTGTCAAACCTGCATCTACTGATTGCAGGCAGATTCTTTACCCACTGAGTCACCTATAGATGTCTGAAAAGAAAATATAGAATTTCTTTGCAAACACTTCCCTGGAGCACTGTTTCCTCAAGCTGGCCTTAGAAAACATATACTGATTTTGTTTTTTTCTATTTGAAAGCAAGTCATGCTTAAAGGAAGGTCTTTAGCCTTTACTCTCTTAACAGTCTTGTTCTAATTTTGTCTTTGACAATTATCAAACACGTGGCAGGTTCAGATTCCGTGATCAAAATGTTTGTCTTCAGTAGTGAGGAGTGCAGATATTTCAGAAGATTTTTAATAATTATATTGGGTATTTAGTGCAGCTAGCTCTATATAAATGTGGTTTTAATTAATGTAATTATATAAATCATAGCAGAACATATTAGAACTCCTTGGATTAACAAGCTAATTGTAATTTATTATTTCTCAAGTATTATTTCCTGGCAACCAAGCCAAACAATACACCTTACAATGAACATTCAATAGTTCTTTGTTCAATATAGTTCAATTGTTCAATTTTATTTTAAATGTTCTGAACTCTGTGGCAATGGCCTTTCCCCTTCTGCTTTGAATAAAAGATTAATGATAATTACTTCTAAGTGAAAGGTAGTGTGTCTCACTGCACTTAGCACATAATAATAAGACTGTATATCCTGAGTCACTGATTAAAAGTGATTAGCACATCATCATGCAAAATGAGACTAAATTTACCAGGTTGTATGAAATGACCATTAACTATATGAATGATGTGTTCTACCAAATGTTCCAGGAGGACGGTAATTATTGAACCAAATATAATTTGAACCCGACACTTAATTATCGATGATAATATAATCAGTCCTGCACAGAACTTTCTGATTCAAAGACAGGTGAAAGCCTTTTATAAAAAAAGAAAGCATACCTATAATATCTATAGCATTTTGAGATAGTCAAGTAAAAAGTAACAATGTCCAGGAGGGGATATATACATTTATACACTCCCAACAAAGATTGGTATTTACCTTTGTAAAAACTTTGATGGAATGTCTATCTCACTTTCCATAGCATAAATTAGTCTTTGTATCCTGAGAAATATACCTGGGTTTTGGTCCAAAATATATTTTAGCAAAAGATAAAGCAGAGAGTTGCACTGTTTCCTAGTTGACTACTTCTTATCATTAATAAGTAGTTTTTGGTTTATATCATCAGGCACCCTTGTAATGCCAATCAATGTTAAAAACAGAAACAGCCTGCTACTCAAAGTCCCATGGAAAGCAGACATCATTATATCTCCTTAGCAATAGCAGGGACATTGCATCATCTGCCTGGATTGACCAATATATAATAACTAAGAGGAGCTTTCCATTTATACAGAAATAACTTTCAAAATAAGAAAATTATCAGATGAAAAAAATATAGCTGGATCACTAAGACTTCCAGGTTGCTCTACCTGTTATGTCAACTGATCTTCAGAGATTTAGCCTTTATTTTCCCATTTACTCATTTATACACCAGATGGGTGCTCCTCATCTATAATCATACTGTGATATCAAGAAGAACACTGTTGGCAGATGATAAGAGATTAGCTGTGTTAACCAAAGGCTGAACACCTTTGATCACTAATACATTCCTGTTGTTACAAATGTTTTTGTTCTAAGAAATATATCACCTCTTGTCAAGATTGAAGATAAGTAAATGTGCTCCTGATTAGAGCAAGGTCTCCTTTATATTATTCAGAAATTCAGGTACTTTCCATAATGCGGCTCTGTCTTCCTTTAGGGTTTCATACTCCTCTGCATTCAGCCAACAATTAGTGCCATGATTCTCAAAATAGTATTTATCAGTATCACTCAGAGGGTAGGTTAGAATAACATCATTCAGTCTATCCTGGAAGTTGCTGACTCAACAGGTCTGGGGTGAAGCCCAAGAATTTGCATTTCCAGCGATATCCCGGTGAAACAGCAACTCATTTGGGGACCAGATTTGAGTGGAGATTAGCACGGTGATCACACTTAAAAGGATTTTGTGGGGCAGTCCTGGAAATAGTACATAATACTTATACTCATCTCATTAAATACCACTCAGGCAAGAGATCTCATCTACCTGCACTAGGGGCTGGGAAATATGGTATAATTTTGTGTCCTGAGAGAAAAGGAAATGGGTTTTCATAAGTAGCTGATGATCTCTTCTACATGTGGCAATTAGTTCATATTGTTATTTTAGCCTTCCACAGGCTCATGAGTGGAATAAATCATCCATCTATTCATCTAGCTATCATCTATCTATATATCATCAATTCACTGATTTGGATTCAATTCCATTTTTATCCAGGACATAGAGGAAAAAAAGTATAACACTTAAGAGGAAAATTTAAAACAAACAAAAACAAGCTATCTTAAATACCTTTGAAATGCATTCTCAATTTCTAATAAAACCCAGCAAATTGCAGAAATTTGAAGGAATGGCATACTAAAGATTATCTTGGAAAAATACAAAACAGTGTGTGTTCAAGATAAATCATATATAGAAGGAGAAGTCTGAAAACAAACCAAAGCCTATCAGTAACGGAACTGATTGCACATCCTATTGTCAATGAAGAAATATAGATAAAAAATTTTGTTCGATATCCTCTTTCAATTAAAGATGCTCTATAGAAGTTGAGAGGGAGGCAGTGAGGGGTAACTGGCTGGTCACACAATAGCATAATGGTGACGCATGTACCATAGCTACTTGAAGATTTCTGAGCAGATACATAGATGGTGTTTAACTATTTTCCATGTTAGATTTGAGTTGGAAAGGCTGATTAACAGTCATTAAAATTGAACTATGTCACCAAATTCCCATTAAGTATTTTACAACAATGTATTTTTTTTTAAGGAGACCAGATGTTTACATCAGCTCAACTATGACATTCTCTTGAGAACCACAGAATACTGGAATTTTTCTGAATTCAAAAGTATGAAAGCAGTGGTTTATAGCATCATTTATTTGTGCTTATTTGTGTAATGGGCTTATTTCCAGCATTACAATTTTTCTGTTCAGTTCTTGTATTTCCACTAATTATGGTTTATCTGATTTAAAACCATGTTATTTACACAGGAAAAATCTCTGGTAATTATTTCCCTGTTGGGATTTTTACCCTTTATTATTATAAAATATTAATCAAGTCATCTTTATTTTTGCCTTGACTACATTTTGCCTAGTGAAAGTATTATAATCATTGTCTGATTCCAATTTGCTTACATTTGCCTTAACTAATTTTGCATAACGCTTTACATTTATAATTTGTGCTCTTCCTAACTATGATATTGTTTAGTTATGCTTTATAATTGGAACTGAGAGGCTCTAGTTTAATTAGAAAAGCTTACTATGTTGGTGCATGCATGCTGACTTCCTCAGTCCTGTCTGACTCTTTGCTACCCTATGGACAGTAGCCCTCCAGACTCCTCTGTCCATAGGATTTTCCAGGCAAGAGTACTGGACTGGGTTGCCATTTTCTTCTCCAGGGGAAACTTCCTGATCCAGAGATCGAATCTGCACCTCTTGCATTGGCAGGAGAATTCTTTCCCACTGAACCACCTGCGAAGCGCTATTAAGTTGGTGTTTTTCCTATAATCAGTATAGAGTGTTTAAGCTAATGTCCATCATCTATATCAAAATATGAACTTTACCATTTGTAAAATGGCCTTTGTAACAACACCTACATCATACAGATATTGTGAGATTTAAATGAATTATTTTATACAAAGCATTCACATAAAAAAATATATCTTTTAATAGTTAAGATTTTTGTTTTTTATTTTATTCTTATTTATAGTGTTTATACTTTTTATATATGGTTTGCTTTATCTGATCTTATATTACTTGGTATTTAATATGCATATGTCTTATTTTCAGTTAACCAATGAATACTTATAAGATTTTCAACATTATATTTACTTCCTGAAGTCTTATTCTCAAAATTATATAAGGGAGAATTTTTACTGAGTTTTACCTTACTGAGAGAAAGAATTCAGAGCATTCTGTCCTCCCCCTATCACCATCCTTACCACAATTAATGCTGTTGATAATTCTGGAACCTCATTTATAGAATTAGTATTACATTATCATTTCATGGTATTGATCTTTTTTTGTAAGGAATTTGTGTTTCATTGAGTTTCATAACCATATTATTCTAAGACATTTACATTGATTAATCTTAGTGCTCAATGTCACTAATAATCCTAAAAGGATTACATATCTTTTATTATACAACTAGGATACTGACATTTGTAGAGTTATGATACAGAAATTCCCATCACCACAAGGATCACTCACATTGCCCTTTTATAGCCCCATCCACTTTCCTTCTACCCCCCTCCTCCTGATCCCAAGCAGCCACTAATCTCTCTTCCATTTTTGTATTTGTCATGTCAATATGTCATGTAAATATAATAAAACTATATAATTCTTTGGGGATCGAGTTTTCCACTCAGCATAATTCTCCCCAGGTTAATCCAGGTTGTCACATGGCTATGGGGGTTTTTCTTTGGTGAAGGACATCCAGTTTGTATTGTTTGTGGCTATTATGTATAAAGCTGCTATGAACATTTATGCACAGGTTTTCATGTGAACGTAAGTTTTCAATTCTCTGGGATAAATGCCCAGGAGTGCAACTGCTGGGTCATATAGTGGTTGTGCTTTTATTGTTTTTTGTTTTGTTTTGTTTTAATTTTATTTTATTTTTAAACTTTACATAATTGTATTAGTTTTGCCAAATATCAAAATGAATCCGCCACAGGTATACATGTGTTCCCCATCCTGAACCCTCCTCCCTCCTCCCTCCCCATACCATCCCTCTGGGTCATCCCAGTGCACTAGCCCCAAGCATCCAGTATCGTGCATCGAACCTGGACTGGCAACTCGTTTCATACATGATATTTTACATGTTTCAATGCCATTCTCCCAAATCTTCCCACCCTCTCCCTCTCCCACAGAGTCCAAAAGACTGTTCTATACATCAGTGTCTCTTTTGCTGTCTCGTACACAGGGTTATTGTTACCATCTTTCTAAATTCCATATATATGCGTTAGTATACTGTATTGGTGTTTTTCTTTCTGGCTTACTTCACTCTGTATAATAGGCTCCAGTTTCATCCACCTCATTAGAACTGATTCAAATGTGTTCTTTTTAATGGCTGAGTAGTACTCCATTGTGTATATGTACCACTGCTTTCTTATCCATTCATCTGCTGATGGGCATCTAGGTTGCTTCCATGTCCTGGCTATTATAAACAGTGCTGCGATGAACATTGGGGTACACGTGTCTCTTTCCCTTTCTGGTTTCCTGCTGTATGCCCAGCAGTGGGATTGCTGGATCATAAGGCAGTTCTATTTCCAGTTTTTTAAGGAATCTCCACACTGTTCTCCGTAGTGGCTGTACTAGTTTGCATTCCCACCAACAGTGGAAGAGGGTTCCCTTTTCTCCACACCCTCTCCAGCATTTATTGCTTGTAGACTTTTGGATCGCAGCCATTCTGACTGGTGTGAAATGGTACCTCATAGTGGTTTTGATTTGCATTTCTCTGATAATGAGTGATGTTGAGCATCTTTTCATGTGTTTGTTAGCCATCTGTATGTCTTCTTTGGAGAAATGTCTATTTAGTTCTTTGGCGTATTTTTTGATTGGGTCATTTATTTTTCTGGAGTTGAGCTGTAGGAGTTGCTTGTATATTTTTGAGATTAGTTGTATGTCAGTTGCTTCATTTGCTATTATTTTCTCCCATTCTGAAGGCTGTCTTTTCACCTTGCTAATAGTTTCCTTTGATGTGCAGAAGCTTTTAAGGTTAATTAGGTCCCATTTGTTTATTTTTGCTTTTATTTCCAATATTCTGGGAGGTGGGTCCTAGAGGATCCTGCTGTGATGTATGTCGGAGAGTGTTTTGCTTATGTTCTCCTCTAGGAGTTTTATAGTTTCTGGTCTTACGTTTAGATCTTTAATCCATTTTGAGTTTATTTTTGTGTATGGTGTTAGAAAGTGCTTTTAACTTTTTAAGAAGTTGCCAAAGTGCCTTCCAGAGTAGATCCAGAATTTACATTCCATCAGCAATGTCTGAGTGATCTGCTTCTACCTATTCTGGCTAACATTTGCTGTTGCTGCTATGTTCCTTTCCTTTTAGTTATTGTAATAACCATGTAGTGATATCTTACTGCAAATTTAATTTGTATGTTTGGAATGGATAACAACGTTGAATATATTTTATGTGTATATATTCTCTTATCTGTATAATGAAATCTGTATATTTTCTTTGGTAAAAGGCTTCTTCATGTCTTTTGTGTATTTTTTAATGGGATTTTAAAAACTGATGAATTCTGAGATACTTTATATTTTCTAGATACTAGTTGTTGTTGGATAGATGATTTGCAAATATTTTCTTTCACTTTGTAGTTTGTCTTTTTTTAATACTGCTAACTGCTGCTGCTGTTTCTGCTAAGTCGCTTCAGTCGTGTCAAACTCTGTGTGACCCCATAGACGTCAGCCCACCAGGCTCCCCCGTCCCTGGGATTCTCCAGGCAAGAACACTGGAGTGGGTTGCCATTTCCTTCTCCAATGCATGAAAGTGAAAAGTGAAAGTGAAGTCGCTCAGTCGTGTCCGACCCTCAGGGACCCCATGGACTGCAGCCCACCAGGCTCCTCCGTCCATCGGATTTTCCAGGCAAGAGTACCGGAGTGGGTTGCCATTTCCTTCTCCAGGGGATCTTCCCGACCCAGGGATTAACCCATGTCTCCCTCATTGCAGGCAGACTCTTTATCATCTGAATCACCAGGGAATCCTAACACTGCTAGCAGGATCTTTCATAGAACAAAATTTTTAATTTTTATCATTTAAATTATCAATTGTTCTTGTTGTGGCTATAATGCTGGTGTCACTCTCAGAGCCAAGCATGCTTTCCTAGCCTAGATCCCAAAGATCTTCTCTTCTGTTTTTTTCTAAAAGCTTTATATAAAGTCTTACATTTTATATTTAAGAGTGTGATCCATTTTGAAGCAATCTTTTAATAAAGTATAAGACCTAAGTTGTGGCCCATTTTTGCCTATGGATGTGTAACTGCTCCCTATTTGTGGAAAGACTATCCTTCCTTCAGTGTATTTCTTTAGCATCTTTGCCTTTAATAATCAGTTAGGTTCATTTGCGTGGGTATGTTTCTGCTTCTATATCCTTTTCTATTGATTTATGCTTCTATCCCCATGCTAAAAATACTGATACTATAACAGACTTTGAAATCAGTAGGCTGATTCCTTGAACCTTATTCTTCCTTTTAACATTGCTTTTCACTACACTTGTTTCTCTGCCTTTCTATATAAATATATAAATTTGGTAATAAACTTTTTCATGTCTACCAAAAATAAATCTTCCTAGAATTTGTTATAAATCATGTTAAACCTGTATATTAATTGAGGATAACTGACATCGTTACTGTTAAATCTTCTTCGAACACAACATGACTATTTATTTAGGTCTTATTTGACTTTTCCATCTATTATACAGTTTTCTACATCAATGCACTATATATACTTTGTTAGACATATCTAAGCCTTTACCCCTCTCTTCCATCATTTCTTCTTCATCCTCTCCCTCTCTCTCACTCTTTTTCATCTTCTGGGTGGTGGTTTAGTTGCTAAGTTGTATCCAACTCTCTTGCAAGCCCCATGGGCTGTAGCCCACCAGGTTCCTCTGACTGTGGGATTTCCCAGGCAAGAGTATTAGAGTAGGTTGCTCCAGGGGATCTTCCTAAGGCAGGGATCAAACCTCTATCTCCTGCTTGGCAGGCAGATTCATTATCACTGAGGCACCTGGGAAGCCCCTCTCATCTTCTGATGATTGTAAATAGTACTGCCTTGTAAATTTGGGTTCTCTGTGTTTATGGCTAGTATATAATTGATTTTTGTATGTGTACTTCTTATCCTGTGACCCTATTGAATTCATTAAATAACTATAAGTACATTTTTATAGCTGCCTTGGGATTTTCTAGGTATATTGTCTCCTGCAGATAGGGAGACTTATATTTCTTCTATCTTCATAATTTTTATTTCCTTTTCTTGCTTGATTGTACTGGCCAAAATTTCCAGAGCTATTGAGTAAGAATGGTGACAGTGGGCATCCTTGTCTTGTTCGTGATCTAAAATGGAAAGTATTTAGTCTTTTACCGCTAATATAGTGTTATCGAAGGTTTTCTGTAAATGTTCTTTATTGAGAATGGACGTTATCTTCTATTTCTATTTTTTTCTGAGGATTTTTATCATGAATTAGTGTCAAAGTTTATCAAATACTTTATCTGCATTGTGTTGTAAATATATAATTTTCTTTTATTGACCTGTTAATATAGTAGGTTATACTGATTAATTTTCAAATATTGAGCTACCAGTGTTTGTATCATAGAGTAAACTCAATTTGGATGATGTATAAGTTCTTTTATATACTGCTGAATTCTATTTGCTATTTTCTTAAAAGACTTTTGTGTCTATGTTCGTGAGAAATATTGGTCTGTATTTTATTTGTTTGGGTTTTCTATGTAGAGGATCATGTCATCTGCAAACAGTGAGAGTTTTACTTCTTCTTTTTCAATTTGGATTTCTTTAATTTCTTTTTCTGCTCTGATTGCTGTGGCCAAAACTTCCAAAACTATGTTGAATAGTAATGGTGAAAGTGGGCACCCTTGTCTTGTTCCTGACTTTAGAGGAAATGCTTTCAGTTTTTCACCATTGAGGATAATGTTTGCTGTGGGTTTGTCATGTATAGCTTTTACTATGTTGAGGTATGTTCCTTCTATTCCTGCTTTCTGGAGAGTTTTTATCATAAATGGATGTTGAATTTTGTCAAAGGCTTTCTCTGCATCTATTGAGATAATCATATGGTTTTTATTTTTCAATTTGTTAATGTGGTGTATTACATTGATTGATTTGCGGATATTGAAGAATCCTTGCATCCCTGGGATAGGTATGAGGGCAATATCTGCTTCATAGAATGAACTGGGAAGGGTTTCTTCCAATAAATTTTCTACAAGAGTTTATGTAAATCTAGTGTTAATTATTTTTTGAAACTTTGGTGGTTTCTCCACTGAAATCATCTGGACCTAGATATTTTCCTTTTATTTATTTATTTTTTTGAGTTTATAAATTATAATTTCAGTGACCTTAATAATCATGGTACTATTCAAATCATCCATTTCAGTTCAATGAGTTGTACTTAGTGATTTTTACATTATCTCTTTTCAATTTCATTGCTTTCAACTCTTATATTTATTATTGTCTTCCTTTTCCTAGGAGGGAGTGATTATTTTGAGCTTGTTTCTCTAGGTTTGTGCAATGGGGGTTCAGATTATTGATTTTAGACTTTCTCCTTTTTTCCAGTATATGCATTTAGTTCTATAAATTTCCTTCTAAGTAGCTTTAACTGTGTCACACAAACTTTGTTATGATGTATTTCCATTTAAACCTTGCTTCAATTTAATGTATTGTTTTTTAATTATCCTTGAGACTTTCTCTTTGACCCACAGATTATTCAAAAGTGAACTGTTCAGACTCCAAGTATTTATTTATTTAATATAACGATGCGGGCTTTTTCTGCGTTTCTGAGATGATCATTTATATTTTCTGCTCTTTTCAAAGAAGTAACTCTTTTAAATTTATCAGTCGTCTTATGGAATTAATTTCTGATTTCAACTTTATAATTTTCACTGATAATCTCACATGTGCTAACATTTTTATTGTACTGTTCCAGTTACATTAAAATACAGTTTTTTTTAATTTTTCAGTTATTTTAATAATTATATTTAGAATTCTGTATTTCTATCTGATTAGCTTTTGACTACTATCTTCAGAGTTTTAAACAAATATATCTTACATTATAATTCAGTTATTAAGACAGCAATTTTTCAGTAGCCAAAGAATTACCTAGTTTTTTAAAAAAATTATCAATTACATAAAATAATTCTAAATTTTTGAAGTTAGTTTCTAATTTTATGGTATTTTGATGGATAAATGTCACTTTTTTGAAGCTCATTTATGAGAATTACTTACACATTCTTGATATTTGACTTTGTTAGTTCCTTTTGATAAAAACTTCTTAGATTTAATGATGGTAAATATCTTTTCCCATGTTTGGACAGTGAATATCAAGCTATAAAACAGGACATTAGTAAATCTTATAACTTATGACATTATCATAGTCAGGGTAAATGCTTGTTGCACCACCTCACAAGCAAGTATACAACTGCAAATGATAATGTTTGCTGCTGCTGCTGCTGCTAAGTCGCTTCAGTCGTGTCTGACTCTGTGCGACCCCATAGACGGCAGCCCTGTCCCTGGGATTCTCCAGGCAAGAACACTGGAGTGGGTTGCCATTCCCTTCTCCAATGCATGAAAGTGAAAAGTGAAAGGGAAGTCGCTCAGACATGCCCGACTCTTAGCGACCCCATGGACTGCAGCCCACCAGGCTCCTCCATCCATGGGATTTTCCAGGTGAGAGTACTGGAGTGGGTTGCCATTGCATTCTCCGATGATAACGTTTAAGTGCCTTAAATCCTAGGAGAATAAATCTCTGCCTATAAGCCAAGTAAGGTAAAAGCCCTGTACTTCATCTAATCTAGAATCTACCAGAGTCTACCTCACATGGTCAGGAGTACTTGATGATGTGTCCTGTACACAATGTATACTGCAGGATGGGAGACACAATAAACCCAAGAAAGAGTCAAGTTATGACAGTTCAGTGTGGGTACCTTCCTAAATTCTCCAGGTGTCTCCAGAATTGCTGCTAACAAGACCTTTGACCAGATAAAGTATTTACCTTAAACATGTTCACCATGCGTAGAGTTGTACTGGGAAGCATAATCAAAGAAGGCTTTTTCATCATAGAAATGTTTTAACTTTTTAAAGGAAAATATATAGTGTGTTATAATTTAAAGTACATAATACAAAGGTAAAATAATACCTCTATTATTTAGCAGCTCTCTTGCAATTTGATGATTTTTATTGAATAATTGTATGATTTTATCACCCTCTAAAAAAGTTACTATAAAATTCTTCATAAGGCTGATCAATATAATGAATAATTAAGACCTTGATTTCTGGAAACAGACTGCCTCCTTTGAATCAAGCCCTTTCTATGTAATAATTGTGTGATGTTATGTGAAAACTAAATGATAGATGGCCATCATAATAGTATCTACTTCACTAGGCGATTTTGTACATCAAGTAAAATCTTGTACACTAAGTCCTTAGTATATATACTGGCACAAAGGAAACATTCAATAAAACTTAGGATTATCAGATAATAAATAAGAGAAGAGAAATCAGGCAAAGTTAAAAATAAAATTTTAATGTCATAATTATTCATGTCCAACAGGGCAAATTTATTTTTATGTCTAATGCCGTTTTATCCATTGGGAAACTTTTTATTCATGTGTCAGTATTATGTTTTTATTTTAAGTTGCTAATAGTCATAAAGATTATAATAGCTTGGTGTTCTGTGATGACCTAGATGGGTGAGATGGGGGTGGTTGGGTGGGAGGGAGCTTCAAGAGGGAGGGGATACGTGTATACATATAGTTGAATGACTTCGTTGTACAGAAGAAACTAACACAGCATTACAAGGCATATATATATATGCACACACACACACACATATATATATAATTGTGAATATTTATATACATAGAAAGAAAACTGAAGTCACTTAGTCATGTCCGACTCTTTGCAACTGCATTGACTGTAGCCTACCTGGCTCCTCCCTCCAGGGGATTTTCCAGACAAGACTACTGGAGAGGGTTGCCATTTCCTTCTCCAGCAGATCTTCCCGACCCAGGGATTGAACCCGGGTCTCCCGCTTTATAGGCAGACTCTTTACTGTCTTAGCCACCAGGGAAGTCCATATATATACATATACACACATATATACAACTGAATCACTTTGCTATACAGCAGAAATTAAGACAACACTGTAAATCAATTATACTTCAATAAATAAAGTGAAAGAAAAGATTGTAACTGACCAAGACTTTACTTAATTTGGTAGCTTAAGAAAAACTGAATGTCTCTTAGCAACCAGGGCTGATGATATCCCTGAGAAGAAACATTTCATCTGTTCTCAAATCTCTTTCTCATTACTGAAACAATATAGATATAATTAAGGCCGTTGCCTGGGATTCAAAATGATATAAGAAAATAGAATGACTGCAAATTGTCCTTGGATGAGGTGATTTGCTCTTGGTGAGCACATTGTCTATACATCTGAGCAGCAACATGATAGTCTAATTTTTTCCCCTGTAATCTGGTATATCAAAGGCTGAAAATTTGTACTGTGCTTGGTTCTTAAAGTAATCAAAAAAGGAAAATGACTCTGACGTTTTCTTGGAGGAGGCTTAGTTAGGTACATAAAGCAAAACTTTTTTTCTCAGAATACTTGATCTTTAAAAAAAAAGAGATTGGGGGACTTGGAATATAAGAATGTAATTTTCTGGGACTACAAAAATCACATGTTAAATAAATCAAGGAAATTGAATTGAAGTGCTCCTTTTTAATTCAGTGTGAAAACTCATCATTAGAAAGGAAAGCTAATATTCCAAAAACAATAATGACTCACTTTTGCAATAAAAAGTGTTAGTTCAACCATCTCATTCTCTGTGTGTTTTTAAAAACAGTTGATGAGGAAATGAAAACTAGGATGCTTTTTGTTCTTTGCATTTGAAAATTCCAAACAGGCACTCATCAAATAAACCTATATTTATTTTACTTCCAGTACCCATTAAAATATGTGAGGAGCCTGATATCACAATGGGAACTAGAGGAAGCAGTTACTACGGTAGGCTTCTGAATAAGAGCCAGCTGAGCACTCTGCATTTTCTAAGTGAAACCACTCTTTGAATTAAATTATTTCCATAGTAATTTAGCAGCATGAGCAGTTAGAAAAACTGGTCCCTAAAATAACTGTTATTATGTACATCCATAGAAATGGTGAGTCAAGATAAGGCAACAAGGCTTTACTGAAGTTTGAGGTTTGAAGTATTGATTAAGGTTTAGAAGAATCATGGAGGAAATAACAATTAAAGAGTACAAAAAGGTCTTTATTTTTCTGGCTGATTACCTATTGGTAATACCAAACAATCTTGAGCCTGTGGAATTCCGTTAATTTCTAGAAATATTTTTGACAGCAGTATTCCCAAACTTGGGAAAAATATCCATGGGATTCTTACTGTTTTCTTCTCAGCTTCAGTCTATAATGAAAATTGTAACTGATTCTTTCTACTCACATCCTTTCTTCTTTAAATATTTGTTGAGAGCACACTTTAGTGTCCTGATTCTTGGCAAAATATTGTCACTTGGCTATTATACTAGATGTCATGGTTTAGATATTCTTCACAGCTATCTTTCTCATCTTTAAAAATTCAGATCTAAGATAAAAATAAATATTTTAAGAAGTTCATGGAGCTGTGACAAAAGCTATTAATAGGCTTCAGATGATTTTAAATATCACTAAGTTTTGGGATACTGATGACAGGAGGTCCCTGAAGTATTCAAATATTCCTTATCTGCATCACTTGTCACTCTGATTTTCAACAAATAGATCAAACACAAAAAAATTGGTATAGCATTAAAAAATTAACAAATATGTGTATACATAAATATATAGAGAGATGGATGAGGGATAAGGTGGTTATAATATGATTTTAAAATATTATCTCTTTTCCACTTGTAATTATTTTTCTGGATTTCACTATTTCTTTCATTGGAACTACCATTCTTTCACATGACAAGTCTCTACAAATTTCCATTTTCATTAAGCTTACATTTTAATGGAGATATAAAAAATCAAAAATATTTTAAAATACTAAATAAGCCCAATATGCAGAATATTAGTGATGAGGCTAATGAAGCATGAGAGAAAATGTTGGAATAAGTTTGAACCCTTAAGTGAAATGATCAAGAAAGGAGAAACTTACCCTTGAGAAAGTGATTCTTAAGTAAAAACTGGAAAAAAAAAGAAAGTTAATGATACAAAAGGCTAAGCAAGTGAAAAGGCCCTGAGGCAGAAGCATACTTAATGTTCTTGGAACAGTAAGAAGGCCAGTGTGGGTGGCTCCTGTACAGAAATGAGGGGAAAGGTTTTTTAAATAACTCCTTAGCCTGGCATTTAAAGGTATCACTAGTCTAATCTCCCTCTACTAATGCTCTGTCAATTAACACTCTGCCCATGCCCAAAGACTGCATAGCACTCTCATCTTCAAGATTTCACTCTTTCCATTCTCCTTGTCCACCCCACTCCAGTACTCTTGCCTGGAAAATCCCATGGACGGAGGAGCCTGGTAGGCTGCAGTTCATGGGGTCGCCGAGAGTCGGACACGACTGAGCGACTTCACTTTCCCTTTTCACTTTCATGCATTGGAAAAGGAAATGGCAACCCACTCCAGTGTTCTTGCCTGGAGAATCCCAGGGACAGGGGAGCCTGGAAGACTGCCATCTATGGGGTCACACAGAGTCGGACACGACTGAAGTGACTTAGCATAGCATAGCATAGCATAGCATTCTCCTTGTCTATTTTATACTCCTTTCTTTACACCTAGGTAACCAATCTGTACTTTGTCAAGTAAAATGCCATCCCTGAAGAAACGTGCAATTTTCTCAACCTCGAGGGATTCTCTCTTTTCTCTAAATCTCTTAGAGTGCAATTTCTCTCTCTTTCACACACACACACACACACACACATACATGCCTTTATATGAGCATAATGTATTTATATTTTTCTATCTCCAGATCTAAAATTATAAGCTGAGAAATGGGGAACTCTTAATAGCTTTTTGTATCCTATAGCAACCAGAGTGCCTTGCAGTAAGTCCATTTTTTAAAAGGATTTAGTCATATTTGTCTGTAGGATTGAAAGCTCAGTAAAGGGAGTGACTTAGCCTTTCATTTGACAAACACATATTGAATCCTTACTAAATATTGCACTGAGGATTGAGAAAAAGAAGGCCCAATCTCCAGTGACAAGAAGATGACAGTCTAGTGTAGAAGACCAACTGATAAATGCACAAGTGTGGTACAGCCTAATTGTGGTCTAGTTAGAGATATACATAGGGGTGTGCATGTGTTACTCTGTGTCCTTCAAGAAGCAGATGCTAAGACAGGATTAAATGTGCAAAGCTTTTCCCAAGGGAAATGCTTGTGAGTGAATACAGGGAGGAAATGCAGAAATTTGAGAAGCAGTTGGATCATGATGCAAGTCTGACAAAGAGAAGGAGGAACAAGTGGGTGAAAGTTTCCTGGACTTCCGTGCAGTCTCAGGAAGGTCGATCCAAACACAAGAGTCAGTGAGGCAAAGCCAGACTTTGCAGAGTCCTGAGTCTGCCAGGATGGACCTGCCTTTGTCTTCCACACTCAGTCATTGACTAGACATGGCCTATGAGAAGTGTGACCTTGGCACAGATGCAGGCATGAATTACAGAGCACAGCAGCTGGATTTCAGATCAAGGATGATCCCTGCTGTGGGAGGTCAGCCAGACACAGACTCAGGGCTGCCACCTGTAGGAGCACGCTGGATCCAGAGTTGAACTGAACCAAGGGAGGACTCTCCAGAGTAGCCTACACTTGAGTTGTGCCATGAATCCATATCAAGTTAGTTCTATGAAGGAAAAAGGGGGAGAGCCAAACTGGAACGGCATTGAGGCGTGAGGTGTACTGTCGGTTCAGGGCATCACATAAAGAATAGGTGGCTCCAGAACATGGAAAGTAAAGGAAGTGAGAATGAATACAAATGTAGCAAACAGAGGGCACGTCATTAAGAGCTCCATGAATGGCATATGGGTTTGATCTTCAAAGAGAAGAATTGCCAGAAAAGAATTTTCAGCCAGAGTAATTGCATGACTGACTGCTCAAACACTACTAAAAAAACAGAAGGTAATCCTGCTTCCTTATAGCACTCTCCTGGTTTTCAACTTACATTAAACATTCGGTTCAGTTCAGTTCAGTCGCTCAGTCGTGTCCGACTCTTTGCGACCCTATGAATCACAGCACACCAGGTCTCCCTGTCCATCACCAACTCCCGGAGTTCACTCAAACTCAAGTCCATCGAGTCAGTGATGCCATCCAGCCATCTCATCCTCTGTCGTCCCCTTCTCCTCCTGCCCTCAATCCCTCCCAGCATCAGAGTCCTTTCCAATGAGTCAGCTCTTCGCACGAGGTGGCCAAAGTACTGGAGTTCAGCTTCAGCATCATTCCTTCCAAGGAACACCCGCCGCCCCTGACCTTGGACGTAGGGTAGCTCCTCTCGGCCACAATTCTGCGAGGTCCATCGCGGCCGGCGCGCTTCTCTAATATTAAACATTAGCTTTTGAAGAAGGTAAGTTGATTTTTTTAAATTATCTTCTCTTTAGCTTTTGGTGGGTTTTAACTA
Source organism: Bubalus kerabau (assembly GCF_029407905.1). NCBI lineage: Eukaryota > Metazoa > Chordata > Mammalia > Artiodactyla > Bovidae > Bubalus > Bubalus kerabau. Next base: position 101,928,006 of record NC_073624.1, read on the forward strand.
ATTTTGAAATAATTAATATCTAATGTCTGTAAGAATCTAGACTTTAAAATTCAGGGCTTCTAAATGAAAGCACTTAGAATTAGGAAGTTGAGATTCTCTGTGTTTGATGTTATTTTGTTAAAAAATATTTATAAAAATCTCTCAAGAGTTTTTGGAGGGTATAGAGAAGCTGATAGGCTTGGACAAGGGCTAAATCCAGGAAGGATATAAGCTGAGTATTATGAACCTATTGAGTATCATTTGCCATTTTGTTAAAGGACTTTGACACCTTCAATCTTTCTGTTGAAGAAATATCACAGAGTGTGATACTCAGCATCATTAAACACATTAGAATATGTTTGGTCTTACCATAGTCTGGGATTCCCTAAAAAAAAAAAAAAAAAAATTCCTCTGATTCTGGCAACAACCAGTAGACGGTATTACAAATGATTCAGGAAATGCTACTCAAGGACTATTTAGTGAGTATAGTTATTGGAGACACAAGAGATTTCCACACAATTGAAATTCTTAATTTGTTCTTTCTAATGGAATGCTTTACTAAAATAAAGATGGTACCATGATCCCCACCACTAGCTATGGACTGATATTCTTAGTAACTAGCCAGACCTGTCAATGAGAAAGACACAGATAATTTTGAATAAAGCAAAAGCAAAATGCTTTCTACTGGCAATATACATATATACATATCAACATCCATAAAATGACACCACACAAAAGATAGTTGGGCACTGCATTTGAGTGGTGGTAGCTGTTCAGTCACTAAGTTGTGTCTGATTCTTTGTGACCCCATGGACTGGAACCCGCCAGGCTCCTCTGTCCATGAGATTTCCCAGGCAAGGATACTGGAGTGGGTTGCCATTTCCTTCTCCAAGGGATCTTCCTGACCCAGGGATTGAACCTGTGTCTCCTGTATTGGCAGGTAGAATCTTCACTCCTGAGCCACCAGGGAAGTCCATTTGAGTGGTTACTGGGCAGTGGTTCTGAACTGAGAGAGAGGAGAGATTTTATACTTACCCCAGGAACTTCCCTGGTGGCTCGGATGGTAAAGAATCTGCTTGCAGTGCAGGAGATCCGGGTTTGATCTCTGGGTTGGGAAGAACCCCTGTAGAAGGGAATGCCTACCCATTCTAGTATTCTTGCCTGGAGAATCCCATGAACAGAGGAGCCTGGTGGGTGGCAGCCTGTGGGGTCTCAGAGTCAGAAGACAATCAAGCACACACACACACACACACACACACACACACATACACACACAGGGGATATTTGGCCATGCCTGGAGACATTTTAGATTGTCACATTAAAGGGGATTGTTACTTACATCTTGTTAGTAGAGGCAGATATGCTGCTAAATAATGTACCAAATGGTCTCCCCACCACCCAAGAAAGAATTATCCAATACAAAATGTCGACAGTTTCCAAAATGAGAAATCCTGTGAGATGTTCATTCAGTGTGATCCTAACTATATATCATCAAGCCCTGATCTGAGAAACAAACATGTACCAGCCCGGGTTGGTATGTAGAAACACTGATACAAGCATAGTAGTCTGGATGAGAGAAGATACTACCTTCACTCCACATGCGTTTTGCTTAGTCACTCAGTTGTGTGTGACTTACTGTTTGTGACCCCATGGACTGTAGCCTGCCAGACTTCTCTGTCCATGGGGATTCTCCAGGCAAGAATACTGGAGTGGGTTGCCATGCCCTCCTCCAGGGGATCTTCCCAACCCAGGGATTGAACCCAGTTCTCCTGCATTGCAGGTGGATTCCTTACCATCTGAGCCACCAGGGAAACCCAAGAATACTAGAATAGGTATCCTAGCCCTTCTCCAGGAGATTTTCCCAAACCAGGAGTCGGACCAGGGTCTCCTTTTTGCAGGCAGATTCTTTACCAGCTGAGCTACCAGGGAAGCCCTCACCCCACATAATAACACAGATACTCTTCACCTGATATATATCTCAATGACTAGTAAAACAGTTGACAGTTGTTTTTAGCTTCAGTGACAGAAAGAACAGGGACAGTGTGAAGAAAGTTCATTTGTATATCTGGGGAGAAAATTATTGCATAGGAAATACCATTATTCCAAAAGGCCAATACTAGGTAGTCCCACTATATATCAAACAATTGATGGATCCTATTTTATAAAATACTTACTATAATCCTTTAATATGTATTTATATTAAATACCTACTTTAATATTATATATACATACATATATATGTATACATACATGCATATATATATTATGACCAATCTAGACAGCATATTAAAAAGCAGAGACATTACTTTGCCAACAAAGGTTCGTCTAGTCAAGGCTATGGTTTTTCCAGTGGTCATGTATGGATGTAAGAGTTGGACTATAAAGAAAGCTGAGCGCAGAAGAATTGATGCTTTTGAACTGTGGTGTTAGAGAAGACTCTTGAGAGTCCCTTGAACTGCAAGGAGATCCAACCAGTCCATCCTAAAGGAAATTAGTCCTGAATATTCACTGAAAGGACTGATGTTGAAGCTGAAACTCCAATATTTTGGCCACCTCATGCGAAGAGCTAACTCATTGGAAAAGACCCTGATGCTGGGAAAGATTGAAGGCGGGAGAAGGGGATGACAGAGGATGAGATGGTTGGATGGCATCACCAACTCAATGGATATGAGTTTGGGTACAAAGTCCTGTAGTTGGTGATGGTCAGGGAGGCCTGGTGTGCTGCAGTCCATGGGGTCGCAAAGAGTCAGGCATGACTGAGAACTGAATTGACTAAACTGAATAAATATATATATCCCATTTTACTGAAAAGGAAATTGAGGAAGAGTGGCTTGTCAGTTTGCTCAAGTTCTTGAGATCATAAGCAGATGGTTTAACAACTTGCATGTCATCCAAGCACAATAATTTTAGAGGTTTTCCACCCTTGCAACTGTTGTTGCAGGTTTCTTTGTTTTTAAATATTGAAGTCATTTTCTGCTATACATCTTTATGTCAGTGAACCCATGCCTCCCTCCAATAAAATCCCCAATTATCTTCTAGTCACCAAATCTGACTACCTTTATCTCACTTTTCATCTTCTCTGAGTTTCCTGATTCATTTGTAACTACTGACACTATCTCCAGTGACACAGAAGCTGGCTCCTTTTATTTTTCTTACCACCTGACACATCAGGCTTTATTCTGTTTCATTCTTGTCTTTTATGGCTATTTTTATCCTCTTTATCTCTAAATTTGTCTCTCTTCTATGATTTTGTTTTTGAATCTCTTTACTTCTCTATGTTTATATTATTGATATCTTATGACACACACATATACACCATATCTCTTCAATGCAGATAACACAGAAATCAGCTTTAAAATAGCAGATATGTGATTATACAAGCAGTTGCTGATTAAAAGGGTATATATACAATTGATTTCTAAATAAAAGGTATAATATTATTTAGGTAGCAAAGGGAATTAAAGAGTAAAAAACTAGAAAAGACTTACTTTGATAGGTGGGCAAAAGCATATTTATTGAGGAAGTCTACAATGGCTAATGTTTTATATCAACTTGGCTAGGCTATGATAACCAGATATTTGGTCAAACACCAACCAAATATCTCTGTGAAGATTTTTTTAAGATGAGATTAACACTTAATTAGTAAACTTTGAATGAAGCAGTTTATCCTTCATAATATGGGTGGGCCTCATCCAATCAGTTGGTCTTAAGAGAAACTGGATTGAGGTATCCTGAGAACAAGGGAATTCTATCTCTAGGCTACCTTCAGACTCAAGCTGTAACACACACATACATTCACACATGCACACACACACACACACACACACACTGCACACACACATATCCTACTGATTTTCTAGAGAACCTTAACAGAATCTGATTAAAAATATCTAAAAAAGGTAGTGAGAAACCCAGGAAAGATTACCTTCCAAGCCATGGATGGAGTTTCAAGAAGTGTTAGGTGTTCCGCAATGTCAAATGCTACAGAAAGCCCTACATTTTGCAACAGAGAAGAGACCAATGAATGATAATCTTTCATCAATAGTATGTGAACAAGAGGAGTTTCAGTGGCATGCAGGAACAAAACTGTAATGGGCTAAAGAGTCTTGCGGACTGGAAATATTAGCTTAGACAACCCTGTTAATACATTTGATAATGTCAGATATCATTATACATATTCTGTTTCCACTCACTGCCAATCTCCAAGTTAAAGCCCTTCTCCCACTTTGTAGTCTACCCACTTAACTCTTTTGCTTTAAAATAACAGCTTATTTAATATATTATTCACATACCATAAAATTCACTCTTTTAAAATATACAAGTCAGTAGAGTTACTATATTTACTGAGTTGTGCAACAACCCCTCAATTGTTCATCACCTTTCTGCTGAGTTTTCCTTTCTACTTTCATCCATTCATGGTTTCCATATTTATCTTCTTAAAGCACAGAATAGTTACATCTCTCCTGGTGCAGAAACCTGTAGCAGTCTCTGCTTACTCAATTATCTATTATTTTTCAGTCTGGATTCAAGGCCTTCCAGACCTGAACTCTCTTCACATATTTTCCACTCCCACAAAGCTAGATGATTTTTATTTTTTTTTCAATTTCTGAAAAGCCACTTTGCTCTCTAGCACACGCTGTTCCCTTAAACTGGAACACTCTTCTCCCACCAGTTTAGCATCACATATTATTCCTACTCATTGTTCATACTTATCTCATATGTCATCAATCTCAAAATGTGCCTAACAGAAATCATAGAAATGGTGCTTTGCAAAGATAAACATTTAAACCTTTCTCGTAAAAGGCCCAATCTGAGCAGTCTCTAGGTTGGGAATGGTGACTTTCTAGCTTCAAGTTTCACTAAGACTAGGGTGTGACCCATGTCTTCGAGACCAAAATAGACTCATTGACAGAAGGAACATCCTAAGCAATAAGGAGAAAAGAGGAGAGACAAAAGTTACATTCTGACTCTCTTTTAAATTAATCACCTATAAGTTCCATATAATATTGCAACTTCCAACTCATTGATCAGCATGTGTTTAGGGAAATGGCACCATCTAGCTGAAAGGATGTTGGTAAATGTAAACTTCCTACTTGACCAGAAACATTCTAAAAGAAGAGATTGGACACTGAAGCAGGCAGCTTACAGTCTCTGTCACAACCCATGTTCTATGTTTTTAGATATTTTTTTGTCCTGATATTGTGGCTATTTGGCTAATAACTCTGGGTAACTGTATTATCCCTATGTAGATCACAAAATCTGTGAAGGCAGAGATTGAATTAACCTTTGTATATACTTCAGTGTTTAACTTTCTTTCACATCAAAGTGTGTGGATGTTTAGATGACATAGCTTACTCTCTTCTGAATTCAGGACCAATTATGGCAGAGACACAAGAGTAATATAAAAATAACTGGGAAAGTTGGATCAGAGTATGAAAACCTAGCTTGGACTGAAGGCCACAGTTGTTTTCCTATAAATACTTCATAATTTTACCTCAGGCAAGGAAACTGCACAACTACAGCTTTATACAATTAGCTCTTGTTTCATTGCTTTTCATGTGGGGAATAGGAAGAGAGAGGTCTTATGTTCCTTAAGGAAGACTTGTTGAAGAGATGGGTTTAGAGAATGAAAGACAGACATTGAGAGCAAGAGAGGTAAGACTTTACTCATTCTACAAGCTAGGTAAGTTATTGATTTGTCTGTGGTATGGTCAAGTAAGGGCTGGAAGAAAGATGCAACAGTGTTGTTTTTCAGTATGTGTATATCTGGGTAATGGAATGAACTCTATTGAAGCAACAGTGGGTAATCAGTGCTTCTCTTAACAAAGTGTGTATTATGTACACATTTATTATAGTCACTGACCTGGGAACTTCAGTACTTCATCTAATGACTTCTCACATGCTGTGCAGTGATTACAATAAGAGCTTATCATCATATGGATAATCAACTCTCCAAATTCAGGTCTGATGATCATTTCTACTGATTTCTTAAAGAAATTAGAAAAAGGGAGCGTTAACTGCTTTTATTTAGAAGTGTTATAGCTTATCGACAACTTGTCAAAGAAAGTCAAACAAATAATAGCATTTGCATTGTAAATACACTTTTTCTTTTGAATTCCATTGTTACTAATAAGGAGTCTTTGACCATGAATGACCAGATAGCAAAATAGAAATTTATAGAAAGTGGAGTAGAACTATGGAATATCAGATGACATAATCAGTTCTTTCTTAACACTTTTTAAATGTTTAAGCATGTTACTTAATGTAAGACTAATGAATTCTCTGTGTATGTGTGAGATGAAGAATATATTTCCAATGCTTAAAGCTCATAGCTTCCATGTATCTACTTGTCTATTTGTAAACAAGAATAACAAGTACAGAAAAGAGAAAATAAGCCTGTTTCCATTTTAAATTTCAAATTAATTTCTGCTTTAGAACATGTAAGTAAGGAAAGGAGTGAAGAAGTTTGAATGAAAACCATAAAATTTTAATGCCTTGAGAAATACTATTTACAGTGATAAAGAAACTTTAAGTATCATACTAAAAGTATGGAGGCTAGGAGAGGCAGACACCTATGCATACTCAAGGGAGTATTGCTACCATAAATTTTAACATAGATGCTTACATTTGATTGAGTGCCTATAAGTCCTATTATTCTAAGTTACCCCAAGCATGTTAATGGGATGTTGTTGATTTAACACATGTTGCTTTAGGCTTTTTCTCTGAGCCAGTTCTTGGTTTTGAGTTGAAAAAGACAGGCTTTCATGGAGACTGTCATTAGTAATGGCATGTACAAATATGGAAAGTTACCAAGACTTGATAGATACTAACAAAACAAAACAAAACAAAAACACAAAAAAAGAAACCGATACTTTATAGCAAAGCTTTCTTCCTTACAGAATCTACTTTTAATTTTTTTATTTTATATTGGAGAATAGTTGATTTACAAGGTTGTGTTCGTTTCAGGTGCATAGCGAAGTGATTCAGTTACACAGATACATATATGTGTGTGTGTCTTAGTCACTAAGTCATGTCTGACTCTTTGCAATCCCATGGACTGTAGCCCGCCAGTCTCCTCTGTCCATGGAATTCTCCAGGCAAGAATACTGGAGTGGGGTGCCATTTCCTTCTCCAGGGGATCTTCCCCGCCGAGGGATCGAACCCCGGGCACCTGCATTACAGACAGATTCTTTACCATTGAGCCACCAGGGAAGCCCATAGTAGTAGTAGTAATAGCAGTAGTAGTAAGTGGTAGTGTTAGTAGTAAGTGGTAGTGTTAGTAGTAAGTGGTAGTGTTAGTCATTCAGTCATGATCGATTCTTTGTGACCCCACGGACTGTAGCCCACCAGGCTCCTCTGTCCATGGAATTCTTCAGGCAAGAATACTGAAGTGGATTGACAGTCCCTTTTCCAGGGGATCTTCCTGACCTAGGGATTGAACCCAGGTCTCTTGCATTGTGCACAGATTCTTTACCATCTGAGCTACCAGGGAAGGAAGCACATACATATATTTATTCTTTCTCAAATTCGTTTCCCATATACATTATTACAGAATATTGAACAGAATCTATTTTTTTTATATCAGAGTTTAAAGGCAAACTTTGGAAAATTATCTCATAATTCATTAAATCCTACCAAACCTACATATACATTGCCTATAAAATAGATTTAGCTGTTTTATAAATCATAACTCATCATGTTCCCACCCTTAATGAGATAATTCAAGAATGGATAGGATATTTTTATTGATTTTCCCCTGACTTTGTAGGTTCATCATAGTGGAACTGCTCAAATCAGCCCTTACTCAATTAGACTTTCTTAATTCTTAAGTCAATTCTGAACAAGATAAAAGGAAATTAGCAACCGGATGATATAGTCTTGGATTGGTCTTTCTTCAGTAAAACCGATATCTTGGGTAAATTCTAGTTACCTACAGAGTTTCTTATTTAGCTTTGCAAATACTGAAGGAGCTTCTCTTTCTCCTCTTCTCATTCCTTCCTTCACCAACCTGTTGGACACATCTATTTGACTATTACTTTTTCTTCAATGTTTCTACCTGATCCTTCAGTGATATGCTAGGAATAGAACTCTGTCCTAAAACCATGTAACCAGAAGAAGCTGTCACTCCCAGGAACTGAGTCATATTTCCATTATCTAGTGCCTGTCTAGGGTCCTCCTTGAAAAAATCACCAGTGATTTTGAGTGTCAGCTCTAATATGAAAAGTCAACTTTAATTGATTGAGTAATCTTTCTTTCATGCACCAAAACCTGCCTAGACTAGATCTGAACTTTCATCCCTTTGGATCTTGCTCACCATCATAACAACCTGCCCTTAAGCAAGCCAGCTAAGGGAGGACACATTTATTCCAGATAGTAAACAAACCCAATAATCTTTCCCTTTCACCCTACTGCTCATGTTACTGGGACTTGACATATCTAAATGTGCTCACAACTATGATCATACCTAAAGAAACCTTACACTTTATATTGCATACCCTCTCTAAAAATACAGAATTAATGTACACAAGGAAGAATGAAAATAGTCACGCTGGTACAAAATATGTTTACTGACATTGAGCAGCAAATAGCACGACTCAGAGTTGTTATTCTTCTCAGACACACTGCTTGAGTTAAGCAAATTTCATCTAGTTCTGCAGCATTAGTCAGACCTCCAAGCTTAAAATGTTGCATTGTTGAATATTTTCCATTACTGTGAAGGTAAACACAGTCATTAATCCAATATCATGGCAACAGTAATGTTTTGTTGTAAAAAAGTTGATCACTAAGACTGTCATAAATACACGAGTGCATAGAAATTTTGATATACAGTGTTTGGGAGAATGGATAATTAATCTTCTTGAAGCATATTTGACTAGATGTTTATTTTATAAATCACCATAACCCTTTAAATAAGAAGCTTAGAATGATGTTAAAATATTTTTAAATAGTCCAAAAACCCTTAAATATAATTCAAATTTATAGTCCAGCAATCATAAGAATCAAATCATTTTCTCCAATAAAACAATATTTTATCAAGCAAAGAAAATAGTGTTATAGACTCATTTTTTAAGAGGGACATATTTAAGTATAAACCAAATATATAAGCCAATTCTTTTTAAAAATGGGCCAAAGAACTAAATAGACATTTCTCCAAAGAAGACATACAGATGGCTAACAAACACATGAAAAGATGCTCAACATCACTCATTATCAGAGAAATGCAAATCAAAACCACTATGAGGTACCATTTCACACCAGTCAGAATGGCTGCGATCCAAAAGTCTACAAGCAATAAATGCTGGAGAGGGTGTGGAGAAAAGGGAACCCTCTTCCACTGTTGGTGGGAATGCAAACTAGTACAGCCACTATGGAGAACAGTGTGGAGATTCCTTAAAAAACTGGAAATAGACCTGCCTTATGATCCAGCAATCCCACTGCTGGGCATACACACTGAGGAAACCAGAAGGGAAAGAGACACGTGTACCCCAATGTTCATCGCAGCACTGTTTATAATAGCCAGGACATGGAAGCAACCTAGATGTCCATCAGCAGATGAATGGATAAGAAAGCAGTGGTACATATACACAATGGAGTATGACTCAGCTATTACAAAGAATACATTTGAATCAGTTCTAATGAGGTGGATGAAACTGGAGCCTATTATACAGAGTGAAGTAAGCCAGAAAGAAAAACACCAACACAGTATACTAACACATATATATGGAATTTAGAAAGATGGTAACATAACCCTGTGTACGAGACAGCAAAAGAGACACTGATGTATAGAACAGTCTTATGGACTCTGTTGGAGAGGGAGAGGGCGGGAAGATTTGGGAGAATGGCATTGAAACATGTAAAATATCATGTATGAAACGAGTTGCCAGTCCAGGTTCAATGCATGATACTGGATGCTTGGGGCTGGTGCACTGGGACGACCTGGAGGGATGGAATGGGGGGGGGAGGAGGGAGGAGGGTTCAGGATGGGGAACACATGTATACTTGTGGCGGATTCATTTTGATATTTGGCAAAACTAATACAGTTATGTAAAGTTTAAAAATAAAATAAAATTAAAAAAAAAAAGTGATACAGAAAAAAAAAAAAAAAAGTAAAAAACTGTATGCCAGAACATAAAATAGGCCTTTTGTGACAATAAACATTGATGTAAAGTGCCTCTCTTAAAAAAAAAAAAAAAAAAGTAAAAGAAAGCAAAAAATAGTTGCTTTCTTTAAACTTCTCATAAGCTGTGTACTCTAGAAACAGTAATTATTAATAATTCTTTTAAGTGATTTTATGTGGCATAAGTTCAGTTCATAATATAGTTATTTGCACTTTTGCTGATTCCTAGGTTTTGCTGTTTAGTCTCTAAGTCATGTCGAATTCTTTGCAACCCCATGGACTGCAACATGCCAGGCTTCCCTGTCCTTCACCATCTCCTGGAGCTTGCTCAAACTCATGTCCATTGAGGCAGTGATGCCATCCAACCATCTCATCCTCCGTCACCTCCTTCTCTATCTTCCCTCAATCTTTCTTAGGGTATTTAAAGAATAAAAAATAAAACCAAATGATACATAATTCCACATACTAAATTTTATATCATTGTCATTTAAAAATATATTTTGGAGGAAACACAAACATGTAACATGCCATATATATATATATATATACACACATACATTATATATAATATATATTTGAAATAGCATAGATAGAGAGATGTTAAATTATGAAAGATTTGCTCTATCTGTACTACATTTCCTTTTTTCTTGCTGTGTTGCAAAGACTTATTCACTAAAGTGAGCCAGTGGAGAATTATCTGATGAACACAGGAAGAATAAACAATTTCAGGATTACTATTTAATGTGTCAGTTTGTCTGACTCCATAAACTGAAGAAAGAAAACAAGTTCTGAGTCCCACTTACAACTGAAATGCTTAAAAACTGTTGAATCATCCTAATGGAAACTATGAGACTGAATTGGTACACATATGACTAAAATTCTTCAATATGAAAGAAGCATTTTCCTAAGCCACATCCTTCTAATAAATATATTATTAATAAATATCAGAGCTAGACTAGAGAGCTGATTGTTTAGAACATGCAGCAGAAATTGCGGCTTAAGCCTGAGTCATCTAAGTTTCTTGGCTTTTTGATATAACTTAGATTATACATCTCATTGTGAAAGATAATTTGGAGAAGCTCTTAACAATATTCACTTAAGATAACTTGTATTTAAAGCCTTAAGGCTTTGAGGAAATAAATTTGCTATCTTCATTATATAAAATTCACTTGGTTTTTTGATGCACAATGTATATATGAAAAGGTCATGCTTCCCAATCAATCATAATTGTGATAAGTATTGACAATTGAAGACAAGGAACAAACTCAAGGTAATAATAAGGAACCACTCTCCTTTCCTCACTGAATGATTTCTGGTTTGTGTCTTTGTCTCAACCCAGCTCAGAGGTCACAGACTGTGGGGCCATATGTAAATAACTTCATCCCAAACTCCTCCTAGTCCTAAAGTAAAGATTTTGTCTATGTAGCATGTATGATCCCTCCCAATGTAACACTGAATTACTATGTTATATCCTTGTGGTATCCAAAGAAATATGTCCTGGGTTCCATCCCTAGTACCTATTTTGGGACTTACCCGGTGGCTCAGACAGTAAAGAATCTGTCTGTAATGTGGGAGACCTGGGTTGTATCCATGAGTTGGAAAGATCCCCTGGAGAATAAAAGGGCAACCCACTCCAGTATTCTTGCCTGGAAAACCCAGGGACAGAGAAGCCTGGTGGGCTACTGACCATGGGGTCACAAAGAGTTGGACACAGCGGAGCAACAAACACTTTCACATGGAATTAGCAGCAGCAAAGAAGATTAATTTTTCAAACATGTTGTGAAATTGTGTTAGAATTAAAATGTGCTGAAAAGAGGAAAAGCAAATATAAAGGGAGAATCAAATGGGAGATATCCCTATCAAAGCAACTAGAACAAACAGAATAGAAAGCATAGAAGG